>NC_083559.1:22500-1243750 GCF_018135715.1 Danaus plexippus
TAACACACGGCAGTGCCTCTACAAAAACGATGCTGTAATTCAAACGAAAGCATACTCGACTCCAAAATCCTGATCAAATACATCTATTGCGAATATAACTAATTTCTGTTCCTTTTCTGCTAACCGTGGTCATGCGTTTGAATCGTGTTTCCGACGGGAATAAGGAGATCACGCCGAATTTTAATTTAATACCAACTGGTAAATGTACTCTTAAATAAAATGCAAGATCGCAGTGGTGCGTTATACAAGAATCAATTGCAAATGAAATCTCTGGGTGTAGAAAACAAATCGTAAACTATTTGCGTGGATTGAGATCGGACCTTACTATTTCAATGAATAGTTAAATAGTTATTAATGTAGAAATAATTTCTATAGTTCCAGTTTTGAAACGACTACTGATATATTAACCGGAGCAGATTTATTACGTGATAAGAATACATGTGGAAAATTTGTATCCTTGCCGATGTTTTGCACATACGAACAAATCAATTATGCTTTGACAGTTTAGATTACAATTCAACAATCAGTCCGTTTAAATCGAAGTAATGCACCAACACATTCAAAACAGGATGGTCGAGGCGGAGAGAAGATACAAAGCTAGGTTTTTGAGAGGTCGAGCTACGATTAAAGATTCCAGAAGGGAGATATTGTAATAATAAAATATAACACCCAGAAATCGATATCCCTGTATTTAAAATTTTGTGAACTATACAAATCCAGAAAATATTGAGAATGATTAATATCTTGTAAAGTGATTTTAGAAATGGATGACTTCGAAATGTGCACATGACCAGCTACGAATGTGGCACATGACCAGCTACGATGAGACTTCACAGCATCTGAGGGACGACACAGAATTACTAAGCAAGCAGTTAGGTGGACGGTTCGCCTACCTAATAGTTATATCCGGTGAGCGTATTTCATTTTGTTCAATTGCTTCATTCAAAACGCATTACCATTAATCATTGCTAGCAATGTGATTGTCTAACACTTAGTTTGAGATATATTACTATAAAAGATGCATTTGGCGTGCGGATCCGAACCATAACAAAAAAATAAATAAATAAAAAAAAATAAATAAATTAAAAAAAAAAAAAGTTATAATAATAATAATAATTAATAAAAAATAATATTGTAGACGGGTGGAGACATCTTACGAAAAAAAAAAAAAAAAAAAAAAAAAAAAATTGTGTAGACGGGTGGAGACGTCTTACGAAAAAAAAAAATTAAAAAAATATTGTACACGGGTGGAGACGTCTTACGCCAAACAAAGAAAGAAAAAAAAAAAAAATGTTGTAGGCGGATGGAGACGTCCTATGACATATGTTATGAATGTTCGTGTGACGCCCCAAAGCCATAAGTAGATTAAATAATTGGACCTGATATTATGATTTCGTCTCACGATGAGTCGTAATAAACAACGTAACCCATACGACCACAACAAATTTGTTAACCATAACTATAACAATATAAAGTTATCTAGGTTTACTGTGGAAGTACCTAGACTACATAAGTATCTCTCTGTTATCACAGAAAACAATGCAGAGCACGCATCAGTATAACCGTATCGGCATGACTTCGGACGATGAAGCATCAATTCTTGAACCTGGCCCATCTACTCTACGAGACCAGCAACGGGTACGAGAACATAACGAAAGCTAAGCAAGAGAGAACACATCACCAGGCAGGTGCAGAGCACGCACCGCCTGCCAGAATGGCCGTATCGGCGCAAGCAGCTTCAACGACGGATGCAACATGGAAATAATTGGCACCAATTATTATAACACCTTATTGGTCGTTGTTACTATTGTTAAAAGTAAAACGAAATCAAAGAGAATAGAACTATGTTTGAATTCTGGTTTAAATATGACGCCTGGACGCGCGACAGCGGACTGCAGAGTTCAGCGAGTGCGGAGCATAAAGAACCTTCGAGAAATACAAGAACATTTAGAAGAATTGAAGTTTCATTTTAAAATATCTGGAACGTACTGAAACACGTGACATTAGAGACGTCAGCGAGGCTGGCGTCCTGTCTTTAAAATAATGAATTTATAATAAAATCCGATATATATATATATATCGGCGCAAGCAGGTTCAATGACGGATGCAACATGAAAATAACTGGCATCAATTACTATTACAACTTCATTGGTCGTCGTTACTATTGTTAAAAGTAAAACGAAATCAAAGAGAATAGAACTATGTTTGAATTCTGGTATAAATATGACAGCGGACTGCAGAGTTCAGCGAGTGCGAATCATAAAGAATGTGATTATGAAGAACCTTCGAGAAATACAAGAACATTTAGAAGAATTGAAGTTTCATTTTAAAATATCTGGAACGTACTGAAATAAGTGACATTAGTGACGTCAGCGAGGCTGGCGTCCTCTCTTTAAAATAATGAATTTATAATAAATCCGATATATATATATATATATATATATATAATATGCGGTGCGGTGCGAGTGCGGTTCTGAACAGCACAGTTGCCTGACCAGAATCTAAAATTATTGACTCAGACTTTAACTTTGTTGTAAGACAAAACAAATAGTTATCCACAGGTAGCTGCCTATAATCTGGCGTCAAAAACGTTGAAATTATAGTGATAATTTTCTTTTATAAGCCACACTATGCATTTGCAATAAAGACCTTTTGGTCACCTAGATTCAACATATATAAAATCTTGAGAGATAGACTATCAAACTTTTCAAAACATTTTAATCTATTTTGTATAATCTGTTTTTATTTGTTGTTTGCCAGATCGAGATGTACGGGCTTTACCCAAATTAACGAGCACCTTCCTTTTTTCCTGTAGCCAGTTAAATTTGTTAGTAATTCTGTTTCTTACTATTGCTTTCTCCACATACTGACAATTTTATTTTTTTTTTATTTTTTTTTTTTTCCTTTGATGAACTAAAAATTTCGCTGAGATCTAACGAGCTTAATTTTAAGGTAGCTTCGGAAATAATAGCACTACATTCACTCAAATAGTTAAACTCACTTACGATGTCCCCTAAGATCATGCATGGATTTGGCATTTGGCATTTGGCATTGTTATGAACAAAGATCCAAAGAACTATAATAATTTTTAGGTACTTATTGTGCTGTTTTATTTTAACAAATAGATATGTCATCATCATTCTCAGGTGTCTGTTGCGGTGTTTAATTTTTTCACAAACTGGGATGTCCGGAAAGTAATTTTTAATTCTGTCATTTAAGATATCCCCTACCATATCAATTATATAATGGAAATCACTTTGCGATAGTATATTAACTGCTAATATGACTTTATTCTCTGTCACTATCTGCTTGAACAACTTGATTTTCATCGTTAACCTAAAACACTGTTTTCGTTATTATAAATACGCCGATGGTCCTAACAAAAAAAAAACGGTAGTAAGCGTAAATAATAATAAATCGATAAAAAAATATTCAGTTACGCGTAAAAACGAATATATAGGACATAACTTCATTTACTTTGATAATAATAAAAAGTTCGTTCGTTTAAAAGTTTTTTTTTGTTACAATTAGTTAGGATATCATATTTAAAAGAAGAATGAAAATTTAATTTTAATTTGTAAAAAGGAATTATCGAATTTACAAAGTCATAGTATAAGCGGGCATGTGTGATATGACCGTTTCTACGCTGATAATCAACGATTCTAGGTTATAAAACAACCAATGATTTTAAATATTAATAATCGTCTAAAGTATCGATATTTGGGTTACTTATTGTCTTAATCGATGTAATTAATTAAATCTTGTGCTTCAGGAACGCATAGAACAATATTTCTCCAATTGACAATATCCACTTATAAAATTAGATGTGCTGTTATTCATGTTTTATACTATTGTTGGAAGTAATATGAGTACTTATAACTATATAACAGATCACTTAATCTAAACTGTACGAAAATATAAATATAAATAAAAACAAGCGTCGACCTTACTTGTTCGGGAAACCCCCGTAAATAGCGCTAAGCTGACAAGGTCGCGATTACAGCAAATGACGCCCTTTTTAAAACACCGTACAAAAGATATTTATAGATGTCCGCAAAAACGACACTTATTCGTTATATTCCCAATACTTGTTGTTTTATACGATTTGTAAAACGAGGTTACTAATTAAGATAAAATAAAAAAATCGTATGTCATTATGTGCGCATAGATAATCTAAAGCAAATAATAAAATAAAGAAAAAAGACCATTTTCGACTTGTCTTTATATACGTAGGGACCGTCGATATAATAAGTAAATATTATTTTCCTGTTTCTAGAGTTTAACCAAACATGAATAAAGACTATTTTAAATTAAAAAAAAAACGTACATCGTTCATTATTCATGCGCTAATGTGGAAAATGTATAAAAAAGTAATAATAATAATAGTGGAACATCGTATAAAATATCGAACTCAATATTTATTCTTAAGAAAGATAAAGCATAGCGGGATTCATCTCGCTCGAGTCAGAGCAGCCCAACTAGTAAAGTACAAAAAAAAGCCATATAACACTACTCTCATGTACACAAGATATGTGGGTGTGGAGAGCAAGTGGAACTTGTGAAACGATTGGCTTTCTAAACCCTCAGGAAACATAATCTAAACCCTGGATGGTTAAACCACCAGCAGGCGAAATATCTCTGGAGTAACAGCCGTGGCGCAGTAGGAAACCAGTGTGGAAACGACTGCTGCAACCGGGGCGGGGGGGGGGGGGGCGAAGTCATTTCCGCACGCCACGCCAACAAACCACAGAACTTAAAATGACTATTAAGTTGGTTTTTATTGTACTTTGTACCTTAAGCTGTCAGCACATATAATTTCTATTCCCTGTATAACGACTAACCACGGAAATAGAAAAAATGAAAAGAGGAAAGAAAGTATTTTCAACAGCTTTTTTCTTCCTTAGTGAGCTTTCAAAATATCAGGGGACTTCATTCAAAGCTAGACGCAATACATCAGTATTTAAAAACTAAGCAGCCGACCATTTTTTCCCTGACGGAAACCCAGATATCCTGTCCGGCAGATACATCTCACTTGGCTAAAATCTCAAACATAGATTTCAGAGACGTGCCAGCGTATGCATGTATGCTAGACGAGATGTCTGCAAACACTACCTTCTCCATTTCAAAGACGGGAATATGTCGGTCTTATAGGTGATACCAGCAGTCACACCAGTTTACATTTATGCGTACCTATACAGATCCGATAGCGGTTACTGGACACAAGTATATTGCTTCGGCACCACGAACTGACGATTGTTAAAATAATTGAGTTAGTGTTTTTAAGAGGTTTTAATGACCGTCACCAAGAGTAGCTTGATTCTCGATACACTTAATATGAGGGTAGACCTGCTTATGAATTTGTTCTAGTCTGTACATTAGGATAACTGGATTTGGATTACTGAATAACTGACCAACAAGAATTCCAAAGTTTGAGGACATCTTATAATTAACTTATTGTATTAAAAGTAAACTCAATTCCATTTCTGGTCGGAAATCTTGTTAATAATTGTTCTCATCTTTTTATGCCCATTTCTTAAATTTTAAATTATAGTGATTCGTTGATATAAAAGGTATAGAGCGATTAATACACAGAATGTTCGGGTGGGATAAAATTTTAATTTGTTTTTTTTTTTCTCGATAAATACTCACTCACGAAAAAAAACAACTACGTTAGTAAATATCATTAAATTGTTAAAAAAAAAATTACTATAGCAAATATCTTATAGATATTATTCGGCTTTTTTTTCTCGGTTTTAAAATATTTGTCTTGAATTTACTTAAATTATAAAAACATTTGTTTTTTATATTATGCCACACTGCCCGAAGTTGTCATCTTCTGTTAATATTTGTAATATGAAGGATCTAGATCTTGACTTTTAAGATAAATAATAGATTAATGTTTGTATTTACAGAAATTTATAGAGTCGTAATTCATATTTTTTATTGAAAATGCCTTGGAAAACTGTAATATTTCTTATTTATCTAACTAATTGATAAATTACTTTCTAAAATTATAGTCAATTAATACTTAGTTTTCCTTGACGTGTGACTATTGATGTGTATAACGAAAATTGTGATATAATGAATGTGTACCTAACTATTTATTTCTAAATGTTAATAATTTCACTTTTAACAAATAAAATGACAAATTGCAATTTCTTGAAAAACATTAGATAATGTATCACATACTACGTTTGTTGTTGTATCGACTTTGGATTGTGTCTACGCTGACTTTATGCTCTTGTTTTGTTATATTTTGGTTATATGGATTTTTCCTCGCCGTTACCGCCTTCACCCTGGGTATATCAGGTATGTTGCAAGATAAGTTATGCATGACAGTTATCATTGTCTTTTTCTAAGTAAAGCTATTCTAAGAATTTTTCAAATTCATTCATAAGAACTTAAAATTTTTCACAATCAAAATTTTGCCAGTTCATAATAATTAATATTGTGTGTTTGATAGATTTTTCTTTTAACTATAAATAAATATAAGTTTTACTTGAGTGAAGAATCATTCATTTTGGAAAAGTATTTAATAGAGTTTCTTATAGGTAGTATTATGATTTTTGTTTCAGGTATTCTGTACACAGCGCAGGATCTCCTGCTGTTCTATCCCAATGACCCTCCTGACTCCCGTGCCTTTGTGCTGCAACCCAGCAACTATAAGCTACCCTATGAGAGTGTCAAGATTAAAACCCGGGATGGATATAAGATTCACATGTTCTTCATACGACAACTCACAAACAGCAACCACAAACCCACTATGATCTTCTTCCATGGAAATGCAGGGAACATGGGTCAAAGGTTTCTATCAGTACATTGTTGTATTTTCCTATGACTTAAAATTATAAAAAAAAAAACTACAAACAAGTGTTTACTATATTTTTATATATTTTCAGATTGTCCAATGTGTCGGGTTTTTATCACAAATTAGGAATAAATATTCTTTTGGTAGAATATAGAGGTTACGGCCTGTCTGAAGGAACACCCTCGGAACAAGGGCTGTATATTGATGCTCAGACTGCATTTGACTATATCATGCAGAGGGATGACATTGATAGAACCAAAATCATAATCTTTGGAAGATCTCTGGGTAAGATGTCGCTACTACAAGAGCTTGTAAATACATAGGCGTAAATCATTGTGATTTGTGAGATGAGAGTATGTTTCAGGTGGTGCTGTGGCCATAGATTTGGCCTCAAGGATAGAATATAAAAACAAAGTCTGGGCTCTGATAGTTGAGAACACATTCACCAGTATACCAGACATGGCCCGAATTATCCTTAAATGGAAATGTCTCAAGTGGCTGCCAATGTTTTGTCACAAGAACAAGGTGCCTGGTATTATTATTTTTTAAAGATTATCAAGGTTTCAACTGTCTTAAAATGTTCATAGTGACCACGTTTTAATGTATCACAAAAAAAAATCCACCAAGAATAGTTTACATTCAAATCAAATTAAGTTATCCTTCATTGACATGTGAGTGTACTTCATGAGAGTGAGGAAACCTTGACTGGCTGGAACTGGTGATGAGGATTGTAATAGTTGTCAACTTGATGTATGTTCGAAGTCTTGTTATATCCAGGACATTTTTATTATAAGTAACAGTTTATTTAACAATTCAATCTAATCCGAAACACAGGCAGAAGAAATATTTTTTTGTAGACTTGCATTTCAGTATTCATATCTCTGACATATTGAAGAGTAAGCAACAAGCCTTTTACAGTTCCCAGTACAAGCAGTTTTTATCATTGTTTACTGAATTATATTCAAAAGATTTTAATACCTGAAAAATAATCTAACTACAAGTCAATCCAAATCCAAACGTCACACAGCTTTTTAGCATGTCATATTTCAACAGCACTCTCTAAGTTAGCTTGTTTGTGGTAGTCCTTAGAATCGACGCGGACCTGTAACATTCAACATTGTGAACTAATCTATACTTTATAGGGTTAATTTTATTAATGGACAGTTTAGGTTCCCCCTAAATTTTTTCTTACAATTGCTAGTTATTGTATTTTACCTACTCATACTGTCTGTTTACGCAGTTCATGTCGCTGCACAAGATCTCGGAGGTGGTTTGTCCTACGCTCGTGGTGTGTGGTGCGGGAGACGCCCTCGTCCCGCCGCGCATGGCTCGCGAGCTGGTCGCACGGTGCGGGGCTCCTCGCAAACGCCTCGCAGCGCTGCAGCGCGGCGGCCACGACGACACTTGGCTGTGTGGCGACTACTACCCAGCGCTGCAGCGCTTCCTGCAGCGCGTGCCTCCCCTCCCGCCGAATGCGTCGCTCGCCCCCCACACTCCCCTCACCCCCCACTACGAGGTAGACGACGAGGAGGAAGCGGAGGAGGAGCACTCCTCGATGGACCTCACCATGGTCCATACCGTATGACGTCCTCTCCTCGCTCCACTCCCCATGACAGTACAACTCGTTGCATTTTGTTCACTGAACACGTTTCTCTCTATCAGTCAATTAGTTTTCACTGTTCTCATCTGTTTCGAGTCAAGTGAGCGCCGCGTTACAACATTGATTTTTTTTATTATACTATTAAAACATATAGAAAATTTTATAATTTGATAGCAGCTTTAAGGGATTATATTAAGGGATACCGGGGAGATGATATTATATTTAGGTCAATTCTTACAGTTTTTAATATATTTAGGACAAAACATTCCAACACACCAAGTATTAGAACACACCTTCATTGTTCTAGTCGATGTCTCGCTGGCAAGCTATTTATTTAGTCTCATTGTACTGAACACTAAGCATTGACTGTTTTCTTTGTTTGTACTTAACTATTTTACATTATATTATACACGTCACGTCACGTGGCGGTCTCTTTGTTTTATGTCCCTCGCCAATATTTATTTAAACTCGGGTCGTCTTGTACTTAGCGTTACGTCTTATGATATACCCTCACTCCATGACCTGTGTCATTGTGTTTCCTTTGTATTATGTACAGTCTTATGTTGTTCCCTCAACGTATGTACCGTGTTTAACTCTAGCTATATTTGCAACAGATGCCGGCCAATAATAGACTATTGAAATTACGAAACTCTCATTAAGTTTATAATTTTGGACAATACTTATAATTCCTGTTAATATTTACATCATTATATATATATGTTATACGTCGCCGTTGCCAGCAAGTTAATATCCGTCGGCAGCATGTCGCCATTACTGACACACAAACCTTTTTATGAATATGGATTTCGGGTTGTTTCTCGTCTGTTAACTGTCTCGATCTTGTCCTTTACGATGTCTTCTAAACGCCAGATTTCTTTTGAATCGCAACAATTAATTTTTAATATCCGAGTCGAAGCACAATATATTTAAAGCGGTGGTGCCAAATGATTGTATGTTGATATCGTAACGTCTCGTCTCCGAACTCCAAGCTACTCGGAGTCCTGCTGACACGGTTTTGTATGCCTTTCTCCTTATGTTCAACTAACATGTGCTGTAACTAATTTAATAAATAAATATTTTTCCAATTGATTATGTCTCTTTTATTTGGTGATGAGATGTTTCACTTCAAATAAAACCAGCGAACTAATGTAGGATTGTTTTAATAAAATGATTTTCGATTTATTTACAGTAAAACTTTATAAAGTGTAAGTAACAAATTCATTTAATAATCAATAATTGTAACTTTAACTCGTCTCCTCGCAGGATATACTCGATCATGTGTTTCATATAAGGCCACGGTTGGAACGCGGTAGGGCCGCGGTAAGGCCACAGTAAGGCCACACTGAACCGTTGTATTTGTACATTAATAATAACAATATCATCTAATATATTGAAACTTGATAAAAATCTTTACAAAAATAGTCGCAGCACGATTTACATAACATTTAACAAATAATGAGTAAAAAAAAACACCGAACGCCGCTAGCTGCCGGGAAGTGCCGCGCTAACAACTTATAGTAGGACAGACAGACATACATATATAAATAAATATATACAAAACATTATTATAGTCCGCAAGAGACACATTGACGAGTCTCAGGCTAGTGATAAGACGTTACATCGCCAGCCGACAGGTTCTACAAATATAAAGATTAATTAAAAAACACACGAAATGCATTTTAAAAGCAATACACCGACCCGGAGACGCTTTGTTCAGCTTCGACCACCGCGGTACACTGGCGATGCGTCTGTGATGCGTGTGTGTGAGTGTGTGTCTTCACATACATGAATAAAACATATCAAAAATATACAACTCTATACAAGTTGTAAATCACTTGTGTGTAAGTCTATTAATACCGCTATGTGTTGTTATGTATGAATGAATGAACGCGCGCGCGTGTGTGTGTACCGTTTCGTATGAGTGATCGTAAACTTACGTCTCAAATATGAACAATATCAACAAGCTTTAGAGTCGACTTTCTAGAAGCAACATAAATGTTCGCACGATATAAACTCTTAATCTATTCGAGTACAAACAATACGATGAAAAAAATATACAGCAAACAACTAGAAGAAACCTATTTAAAGCGGCATTGCATTGATAACTCGCGTTGTAAAGTAAAACTGCACAATACTTATCTAAGGCACTAAACATAAAACCGTTATTTACTCTTCTTAAGTCCATTCTGTAGTTTGTTGTATTCGACGTAGAGGTCGTGAATGTCTTTTAAGGAGTTTTTAATTTGCGACACGAATTTCGAGGAGCTCTGTAACGACAAAACCAACCGTTGTAGTAAATACACGTCAAGTATTAAGAGCATGAACGAAAGGATCGTATTGTAGTGGTGGAGGTCACTCACGGTGAGGGGGCAACTCTTCTTGCTGGACACGTGGAAGAACAGCGTGTCTTCGCCGGCGATGATGTAGGACACGCCGTACCCGTCGTCCGCCACGGGCCCGAACCCGCCGCCGGCGCTCACACACTTGGGATACTTCTTCAAGTCCAGCAGGTTTGTTTGTCCTGTTGCAAATAACAGAAAAATACAATATTAGAATAACAGGAGATTAAAAAGGAGTGGTATCCACGCGGTCGGTCATACCGTGCGGAGTCTGACTGGTGGAGAGGCGCCAGGGTTCATTGAACACCTCCTGGAGGAAGGGCGACTCCAGCTCCAGGTACTTGGAGACGATGTAGAGACAGAACAGGTGTCGGTCTATGCCGCGGCCGGCCATCGCGTCCTGGTAGCCGAGCTGGTGACGCTGAGCGGCCTTCAGGAACAGCTCCATGCGCTGCTGGATCTGTGCTCCAAAACATTACGTGAGGTTCGGTTCGAACCATTCTCTGAGGCGCGAGCAACGAACACTGACCGAGCAGTCGGGATCAGCCATGGAGCGGGCCCAGGCACAGCTCTCATTGGTGCAGGAGCGGACGGTCTCCGTGCGGCCCTCGCGGTACAGACGAGTCATGGACGCCTCGTAGGTGAGGCAGAAACGACCCGCCGTGCGGAAGTACGTCAGCTGCAGCACCATCTGGATGAAGGCGTCGGGCGACACGCGACACTTCTTCATGAAACCTGACGGACGACAGACAGGGAACGTAGATGGTCAGACTTACGAAGTGAGGCGGGCTACTCAGTAGGAACAAGGTGACGTCGACTCACCCTTGCCGTAGTCAGTGTACATGAGGATCCGCAGGTCGACGTCCTGTAACAAGTCCCGGGCGAGCTTGTAGGAGACGTCGACGGCGGCGAGCAGGGCCGGGGACAACTCCCACTGGAGACGCACCGGCGCCGGCGGCGGAGACGACACCGGTCCGAGCGCGTCGCCGGCCTCCGAGTAGCCCAGCTGCAGCTCCGACCACAACACGTACTCCCACAGGTGACCCATGACGGGAGCGTCGGCCCTGACACCACCACCACGATGTCAATAAGTACGTTGTGTGAAAAGATTACAAACCATTAAAATTTAACCTTGTTATAAACAGATGTTATGTTTGGGGAGGTTGTCGCGGCCGGGGAGAAATAACAATACTCGAGGGAAATATACGATTCCATCTCGACAATTTCAGAGACATTTAAGAAACGTTTAAAGGCGTACATATTAGTTGTATGTTAAGTAATGTGTAAATGTTTGTTGACCAACCGTTTTCAATGTCCAGTATGAGTAGTAATGAAGCTACAGTCTTGTGTTATTTTACTGATCAAGCAATAATTATATTAAAAAAATATTTTAAATGTCCCTTAATAGTGTTATTATGAGAGTTCTCGAGGACGTTGGTCTCACCAGGTGTGTTCCGTGTTGAAGCCGACCTGCAAGTTAATGACACATTATACAACAGACAGCTTTCAATGATATCAGGGTATTTATTTCATATACACGTACTGAACCGTTGGTGCTGAAACAGAGGTTGAAGGACTTGTCGAACCAGCGGTCGCTACCGTTTCCGTGTAACAGGATGTGTCCGTACTGATCCAGCTTCGACTGGTCGCTCTCGTCGAAGCCGTACTCGATGTCATCTGCGAACAGTCCCAGAGCCGGTCACAACAGTGATTATATGTGTGCCATCCCTATATTTCATATATTATGCCGTACCCAGTGAGACGTGGAAGGCGGCTCGTTCGATGGCGTGTAAGGAGGTCCTGTTGTGTCCTCGTTGGAACAAAGACTGTCGGACCTGAGCCCAGTGCGAGCGCTCGCCCGCCGTGAGGGCCGCCAGACGCGCCTCACCCTCCGCGCAAGGAGTTGCATCCGCTAAGATTTGTTGGAGCTGTCTGCAACACGATCAAACACTATCACCCTCACGGTCACTGGTATCTGAGGAAACTCCCCCCACCATCGACATCACCACTACTCACAGTTGTATCTCGGCAGGGTTGAGCAGTCTCCCGCGCGAGTACACCATCATCTTGTAATATTTGCCGCGGTGATGGATGCTCACGTGCGTGGAGTCCCGGTAGTGGACGATGCGGTCCGACTCGAGCCCCGGCACGCGCACCGTGTTGAATAGACGCTCGTACTGCCACGAGCACAGCGGAACCATGCCTTGTAACATTATCTGGGGAACAGTGACGTTAAACTACCGAACGCATTTACAACATCCGTATGAAATGCTCATGAGAAAAAATAAATTACAGGTTCAAGCTCCTGGCGTTCGATCAGTCTTCTGAAACGGAGACAGTAATGAATGATGGTAGCAGCGCGCGCCGCCTGCACGGCCGTGGGGCGCAGCAGGGTGTCCGTGCCGTAGAAGTTAGAGTTCACCATGAGAGGTGACCGGCCGCGGAGATATACATACTCCTCCCACCAGTCAGACACGTAGTTGCTGGACCACCACGACTTGAGCACGAGGTACCACTGCAGCTTGACGGCGACGGTGCGCTCAAAGTCGGCAGCCAGAGCGCGCACGCGGTCGTAGTCCTCGTCATCGAGGAGAGGGCGCACGCTGGCCAGGTAGCGGCGGGTGGTGTCTCGGACGGCCGGCAGAGGGAGCCGAGGCAGAGAGCCCTGGAAGCTGTACAGCCGCGGCTTATTCCAGCCTGAGAGCACGCGCACCACACTGGCCCACAGCGCGGTCCGGAGGGACACGCGGGACCCCGGAGCACGGGACTCGTACATCCAGCCCTGATGGAGAAGCGTTTAAAAACATTTTTAAACTATGTTCATACAAAGTTTAAAAAAAAACATGTCACCACTGATGTTAAACATAAAATCTCAAGCATACGACAAGCGGCGGTGATTACAGTGTTATCTTTAACTAACAAACCACAATCAACTATTTTCATACAACCGAATAAAAGTAAATAAAACAATCAATCTAAGTTTTCGTATAATTAAGATAATATTAATCCTCAACAACGCGGATACTACGGTTCCGTGTCCGTGATTAAAATACTCCGAGATAAGAGGGGCACTGATAACAAAACACACATATCTGTCGTCTCGTGGCACTCGGTGCGAGGGTGGTAGGGAGGGGGGACGGAGGAGCGGGGGGGTGTTCTCACCTTGTACATGAGAAGCAGCTTGAGCAGGTAGCGCATAAGGAAGATGACGGAGAGCCACATGGACAGAGCGGCCAGAAGACACGCCACCACCTGCCACGGTGCGGACTCCCTACAATATACAAGACAAACGTCTCAAATACATAGACGGTGCAAGCTTAGTTTTGTTTTAAAAAGAGTATGATAGATTTACCCGGGTAGCACGACGAGCACTTTGTGAACGAGACCGAAGGGTACATGGAACCCGGCGAAATGAGCAGCCGCTAGTACCGTCCATAAGAAGTACAACGACTGGAGATGGCCAGGGTACACGCCGTTATGAATGCTGTTCTGTTAACAGGCATTACCATTACTGAACATTAACAAACAAACATTTATTTATTTATGACCCTTTTATCAAGTTTTGTTTCAAATTAAAGCCTAAATATTTTAAATGGCATCTGTTTCAGAATGTTTGTTGTCTAGAGGTGAAGGCCATTAGCAACTTATAAAGGAGTCTTCTAGACGGGCCATGATTATTATAAATATTTGCTTCTATGATAATCTCTCTTTATTGTATATGACATGTATCTGTGTTTGTCCCATTGTGGGTTCCCATCATACAGAAATAACATATTTCCATCAGCCCGTCTATGATGCTAAGTTCAAAAATATTTCAGTATTGATTCTAAGAGAAGAACAGTGAATATAAACTTATAAATCAATGTTTAAGCTTACTCTAAACCGAGCTAGACGCTTGTTCCAGGAGCGCAATCCAGACTCCCAGACCAGATACAGCACTTCACGGTCAAAGTTCACATCCCAACCATCATGAGTAATGGCAAAGGAGAATGCTACAGCCGAGTGTGCTTCCGCCATCTTCACCTAACTGAACACAAACATTCATTATGAACCTTCACAGTGAATACAAATATGCTTTCAAGTTTCTGTGATAAATCTTACTTAAACATCACATTGTACCTTTCTTCATCAACAAATTAAATTATATTGAGTTATTATATAAACTACTTTACATAACCTCTTTATCTACTTTGGCATATAAAATCCACTAGTCTAAAAAAATAATTGAACTGTCTATTGTCTAAAATGAAGCAAATCAAATATGAAATATTGCTGGCATTGATACATAATATACAAAGACACAGTTTCTATTTATCTACAGATTTCTTAATAATAACAAAATTAAAGACATATTAAAGTAATAAAGGATAAATTTTATATTTCCATCTTTTCTGAATGTAAGGTAAATAAAATTTTATGTTGTGATATATCTTCATAATGAAAGAATTAAACATGCTATCAGAAATAAGTGAATGTTTAAATGTAACACTAAGAATTAAATTGGCAACATATTAAAATTATACTTATTTAACACCTTTAATGATCTTATCATCATCAGCAGCAACTCTTTGGCACAGGTGGTGTTGAAAAGTATGGATTCAGATAGAGGATTAAATATCATAAGATTATAAGTTAGCTTGGCCTCCATTTTCAATATTTACTATTCGAAATAAACCTACTCGGTGTCAGAGAAAAAGTAGTAAATCATTCGCATAACCGGACGTACACGTTCGCAACAGAGCGCAACAGATCGCCGCAACAACTACACAACTGAACACTCACACTCATACTATAGTAATGTGGACACGGTCGTCTCTCAACGTGTGTCGTGTGTAGTACTGAGTACAGCGCTCAGCGCACTGGTGTCAAAGTCTAATCTGAGAACGCGACTGTTCCACTTACGTCGAAATGGAACGTGGACTACGCGATCACATAATACGGAAACCTCTTCGTTTCTTGATTTTGTTTTATTCGATTAAATGAATTACATACTACCTACTAAATATGTCATAATTTTCACATTTAGTCGCAGATTTAGCGAGTTAGAAATAGACGGTCCAATAATAAAAAATTAAAAATAACGCGTAGCAAAATATACGCAAATGGTAAACTCTAACTTACCTTCGATGTGCGAAGAGATGAAAGTCCAAACTGTTTATCGGAGCAAATAGTTGCACAGGTACTGAAGTAGCAGTACCTCTTAGGTATTATTTTAGACGACACCGTTTAAAGGCATATTAGATTGTAATAAATTCTTATCTATTAGTGAACTTGAATAAATGTATCAAAATTCAGAAGCCCCTTGCTAATAAGAAATGATAACTAAAAATAAAATATAACTATCTAAACTTAACGCAGCTACAGTGTTACAAACACGTCTAAACGGTTTTACAGTTTATTACACTACAGAGTACAGACTAGTGACTACAATCCACACTGTCGCCTGTCGGCGGTCTCCTGCTCGACTCTTCGTCACATTTTTACTCTATGGCAATATCTTCGCTAACCCAATATGAAATCTTATCTTTAAAATTATTTATTCCAAAGTATTTATGAATTACAAACTTGTAAATTATTATTTATAAAAAATAGTGGCACTTATATTACCTGAAAGCATATTTTTATCACTTCAAAATTATTTTTGCATAAATTAAATTTCTTCAAAAGTTAGGAAAAATTTTTAAAATCGCGTTCCTTTTGAAGAAAATATATTTTAAAACACGAATATATCTGGAGCTTTCAACAATTTTTTTCAAATAACTAAAATTTTGTTTAGTGTAATCCAAAATGACTAGTGCTGGTGTACCTGCAACTGGAATATTAAAACTGTAGTATTCTGGTGATAAGATTTCAATTCAAAACAAATTTAAATATACAGTATAAGAATAATTAAAAATTAAATTCAGAAAAATTTATCTTATTTATTATAGTCCAAGATCCCAGGGATGCCAGACGTCACGTATTTTCTGACGGATGAAATGTGGACGATTGAATAGCGTTAGTATGTACTATGATCGTACGCCTACTTGCTAGCTTGATCAAACGGCCAATTTTTATGTATCGGGTGATCAAGGTACATAAAAACATTACTTACTTCACGTAAATTCTCATGACTGATTTTCATATATGTTTTAAAATGTATAATTAAAAATAAGTTGTCAATACTCGCAGACACTTTGCGTCGGCCGTATTGCTTGGCAGACGCTTTAAAGCTTTCAAAATAACTAGTTAACTTCACGTAAATTTTGATGCTTCATTTTTATATATATTTACCCGACAGCTATTTTAAAACCTTTGCCAAGAAGGCAGACCGATCCAAGGGGCCAGTCATCCCCTAAACTAAATTTTAATATTTCTGTGAGTCGGAACGGGAGAGCATCATCTACGCACCTGAGACTGAGTGAGACCGACTGCGGTATTAAAGCCATGAAAATTACTAGAACAAAATTTTATAATTTTTAGAACTTTTGTTAACAAGTAAATTATGGCAAAAAACATAGTAAATAATACTAAAGTTAGCATTTTTATTTTATTTTTTTATTTATTAATTAGAACTAAAAATATTTTTTTAAAATACCACATATTTAAATAACAGCAAATTTTAAAATTAATTATTTATTGGGAATTTGAAAAACAAAGTAGAAAAGCTTTAAAGCGTCTGCCAAGCAATACGGCCGACGCAAAGTGTCTGCGAGTATTAACAACTTATTTTTAATTATACATTTTAAAACATATATGAAAATGAGTCATGAGAATTTACGTGAAGTAAGTAATGTTTTTATGTACCTTGATCACCTGATACATGGAAATTGGCCGTTTGACCAAGCTAGCAGGTAGGCGTACGAACATAGTACATACTAACGCTACTCAATCGTCCACATTTCATCCGTCAGATAATACGTGACGTCTGGCATCCCTGTGATCTTGCTCTATTATATTTGGCCAAAATTAAGAAGCCAGGCCTGTGCGTAATCATTTTATTAATCATTCATCTTTCTTAAAAAAATTCTATAAAATGCCAAGTCTTAAACTTGTTACTGAGCAGTGATGAATAAAACAAAAATTATATTAATAAAAGAATCTTTAATTAAATGTTATTTTCTTAACAACTTTTATTTATTCACTCGCAGTTCCTTAGTCAATTTATCTAAATCTTGTACACGGTCTCGCAGTATGTCGAGAATCAAGTCGTGAATCCTAAATGAGAAGTATATATCCTTGGCGAGGTCACTTTCATTACAGTGGTTACAGTTGCTGAAGTACATACCTGTAGCACCTTTTAAATTTGGCGAAGTTGCGCAATAAAGTATGGTACTAGCACCTTGCATCTTAAAAGAATATATTTTGAGTAAATAAAATACGTTTATATTCTCTTGACATGTAGCTAGTGGAAAACAACAAAAAACAAAGTACATAATCTATTGCCTGTAGTCTTTGATATAATGCTAGTGACCTCCTGGAGTACGCCGGAGGATAGACAGGGGAGGTTAACAGACGTTTTAACTCAGTCTGACACAATTCAATTACTAGGGCCAACTTGTTCCATAGGTACAAGATATAAATAAAACCTAGATGGGTCCGACAATCAAACGATAAATAAAATTTAACAGTGAACCCATTTTTATGCTCAGATGGGAAGGAGACAAGATCGCCATAAAAGAAGAAAAGGTCCCCCCTCCCTTCACATCTCTTATATCCCAGGAGGTGACTAGTAGTAGCGGGAGAGCTATAGTTCATTTACTATAGCTACAAGTTTTGGAGGAACACAGGAACAACAGGAAGATAATATGTACGTTCTGTCATCACATATATATTAAATAAAAATCTATGTAAAAATGGTGATAACCGCTATTTCTAGTTCTTGCTATTACGTTAATTAATAGCTAGTTAGTGATTGATATCATATTTACTTACAATAGACTTTGAGAATGGTAACATAATTGTGTACAGTGCCTCGTAAGGCCACCAGTTGCGACAGAGACCAGTTTTGATGAAAGAACCCGGGTGTGCACACAAGAAGCTCCTCTCACTATTAGACCACTGGTAGCTCAAATAGTGCATGAGTAATAAACAACACAGCTTCGATATATTATACGACTTGATGGACGTGTATTCGTGTTTGAGGAGTGAAAGGTTCTCGAACACCGGATTGAATCTATTTTTTTCTGGCCATTTTATGTTTCTGTGAATGAATAATGTATTGATATTTTAGTAGTATAGAACTGATTAAACTGCAAAATAACAGTAGACAGTATTTATATACTTCCGCTGAAGATAATATTTCTAACAATTACTAATGGTGCAGAACAACGATTATACCTATGAGATTCGGAGGAGGTAAATACCACCCTGGCGTCAGGAGCCAGCATCTTACCCAGGCACAGCAACAAATAGTATTGACTTAGGAAATTAACTTGGAAGGTTGTTTCCAGGCCATCTTTAGTAACAGTCCATGGTATACCAAAGGTGGCGGCATTAAGAATCACTATATCTATTTGACTAAACATGTTTATGGACAAAAAAAATCTGGCATTAGTAAAGTTAAATGTATTAGTTTTTAATTTCCCCATTTTGCTATGTATATATATATATTAATGATGACTAATGAAATATAAACACCTTTCATTTTCAATGATTTCTTGGGCACATTGTCTCACAGAAGCCAAGGAAGCAAGATTTATTTGGTAGTGCCGAATTCTCTGGTTGTTTAGACAGGTTTTGTTGGCAAGAAGATTCGCTTTGTAAACATTTCGAGAAGCCATTAGTAAGTTACAGTCGCGACTATTAAGACATCGAGCAATCTCTAGACCGATGCCGCTGCTGGCCCCCGTAATGAGGCATGTTTTATTTGACAAATCTACGTTATTCACGACCTGGTATTTTAAAAAAATAAAATCTTAGAATTTTTTTATTACTTCACGTTAAAATTACCGAAATTTTTAATGTCTTTTAACATAAAATGGTGATAACTTTTGGATTGCAACAGAATGTGTACTAGTACCTCTTCGGCAGTTTGTCCAAATATACTTTTGAATTCGAAGCTCTTCTGGAGTGCTTTTAGCATATTTTCTAAAGCGTCTTTCCAAATAATAGAGCTTTAAAAAATTAATAACTGTTTTAACTAATAATCATATACTTAATGAACGTCACACTACAGACAATGCAAGTCTTATTTTAAATGTTATAAATTCTTTAGAATACGTAATTACCGGTTGCCGCTATATATTTTCAGCATGGTTCTTAAGTGTATTAAACTTTCTTTTACACAAGATTATTATTATTAACAAGCACAATCAACTTCTTGTACACTAATTTCTAGTCTTTCTTGGCTGCATATATCAAAAATTTTAGCATCTTTTCAATTTTTTTTTTATTTTGACTTTTAAAGAAAGCCGTCTTAAGAAAAAGTCGCTATATAAATGATAAACATGAACATAATATACTTTTCTAAGATAAAATTCTTTCTACAATATTGAAATAATGTATTTTTTTTAAAAACCATGGCTTTAGATTTTCCATTTTAGAGAAATCTTCAAGCCTTGGATGCCACAGTTTGATAGTTCATTTTCTTGACGAATATCAACTGTTTAAAATAAGTAAGAATCACAGTATTATATTAAAATTTAAATATTCCTATTAACCTTCTTAATGAGTATGGCTATAATATACATACATACACATTCGACAGTTTTCATTTGCATTCGTATACAAAAGCAACAACACTGAGTATTCAAGTGTTTTATGCTGTTTTTTTAAAGCATCCAAGATAACATATAAAATCTTTTCAACTAAATTACACTATAAGTGGTTTAGTAAAAACCCATTTTGTTCAACATTGACTGTTAAATTTATTTTTACCTTTATATCAAACAAATAATTTTAGTTTCTGCTTTGTAATTTTGACTAAAATATAAAAAAAAGAGTAGCTCACAAGCACTTATTATAAAATTAGTAAGTTAATTATTTTAGCTCATGAAACAAAATAAAATAAACGATTGTTTTAAATTTATTGTCAGGGCAATCTTATAACACATTATGTCACTGTCAATATAACACCATCTGTCGACTGGGACTATTAAATTAGGTATTGATATTTCTTCACCGAGTCTGTGGCAATTCTTAAATCATTAATCAATTTAAACGATTACAAAGACTAGTAGTCACTTGTGAAAAGTACCGATGACAAAGTAGCTTCATTTATTACTTTTGTGATTTACTGTCACAGTATAACTGCTTCTAGAGTTTGTTTTCTCTGTTATCTGTACTCCAAATAAGTTTGGGACTTATTATCGTTAGTCAATAAATGCTAGCTGTAAGCTAGATTGTTGCACTCAAACGTTACCTTAAGCTTCGACCTGGCGTGCCAGGTGTCAGCAGCACAGATGATGGCTGGATCGGCCCTACGGCGTCTTATGGCCGAGTACAAACGTAAGTCAGTTGGTTCCCCTTATAATATTATATTTATATAATAAATAAATAATGAGAGAAGTGTGCAATATACACATTTACATAATATATAACTTTAATATAGAGATACTATATAATTTTAGGTAGGTAAACTGTAATTACATTTATTTTTAAAAGCTTGCATTAAAAATAGAAGATTGTTTTCTTTAAACTCCCAAGAAGCCAGGAAAATATTCAATAACATAAGAGGTAAGATGATCATAAGTAAAGTTTGTTAAAATAAGTAAAAAGACGTCATTTTTATAAGCTCCCTCCAAAATCATTCTCAATTCAAAAAGTAATGCTTCCAGAAGTGATAATTCCAGTAGCTGAATATTTAACAGCAATCAATTAATTGTTACTTCTGTAACATCAAATGCAGACCTTACATGAATTGTGTTTGTTTTCAGAACTAACACTAAACCCTCCCGAAGGAATCATTGCTGGACCTGTTAATGAAGAAAACTTTTTTGAATGGGAGGCTCTTATAACGTTAGTGTATTATTTACTCCTCTGACATATTTTTAATGTTAGACCTTTATGTGACTACACTTTTTTTTAAATCTAAACCATTTATTTTTTATATTTGAATCCCTACAGTCTTATGTATGTAGTAAAGAGTACTGTCTTATATTTTTGTGTTAAGTGAGTTGTAAGACACAGTCTTTTTTATTTGTTTCAGAGGTCCAGAGGGAACATGCTTCGAGGGTGGCATATTTCCCGCCAAGCTCGTTTTCCCCCCGGACTACCCACTAAGTCCACCCAAAATGCAATTTATTTGTGAAATGTTTCATCCAAATAGTAAGTTGGTGATAGTTAATTGCTAGTTTTGGTGATAGTATATAATTTTATTAATATACTTCAGTATATGCGGATGGGCGAGTGTGCATATCAATTCTCCATGCTCCGGGAGATGATCCTATGGGCTATGAGAGCAGTGCCGAGCGTTGGTCCCCAGTCCAGAGTGTGGAAAAAATACTGTTATCAGTGGTCAGCATGCTTGCTGGTTAGTTACTGTTGTCTGTTACCATAACAATCAAGATGAAACATCTTAATACATAGTATAGTTATTCAAATTATTCAACTGTCCTTTGACTTGCAAATTGTTCATATTGATATTAGAACCAAATGACGAGAGTGGAGCCAATGTCGATGCGGCAAAGATGTGGCGAGAGGACAGAGAACAATTCAACAAAATAGCAGAGCGTCTTGTTCGCAAAACATTGGGTCTGCCTCCACCCGAATAGCAGGAGGTGTTCGCCCTTTCCCAACCTGACGAAACGCGACCCACGGCTCTCCCCTTACCCTCCCCCGCGCCGCACTCGTCTCGTACGCCCGGAGCTCGTGGCAGGAGGTCGCGTCGTCAGCTGTATCCGCGACACAACAGGTTCTAAACAACGACGTGCACTGACATTCTATACATACTAGGCACGAATACCGATTAAAGCACAAACTTTTGACATACTATTAAGAGCATATAATTTCTCTTAATATTACCTTTTTCCTGTACGATTTATAAAATTACCGAATTTTTGACAACTTGTAGCTGGTTTTAAATACGTAGATATTATGGGCAATAATATATCGTAGGTTACTCGATAATGCTGTTGCAGTTATTATAGTATAATGGTTTTGGACTTTTACCTATATTAAGTATAACTTAGCTGTATCTGTAACTGAATAGTATCGAACGCCGATCGTTAAACAATTCAAATTTCATATTAATACTATTTAATAATTTAATATTCAAAGTTTTGCTGTAGGCTGTAGACTCGTTGACTTTTGACAAGTATCCGTGAACTAGGTAGGTACTGGGTAGATACCACGTAGGTGTCTAGGTAGGTATATATTGTGTTACTTGACGTATGTCTAAGTGACAGTCGTCTGACAGATGACTTGACGACACTGAGTAGAGAGTAGAGACGATCTCGATAGTCGATCGTCGTTACGAGTTGCATCATACACGTTCTAAATTATTATATTAATTTTAATGTATTTGGTACGATTTATTACTATTAATGTTCATACGCTGTATGAATGACGATTTATTGATATATTTATCAATGTTATACTTTTCACAATGATAATTATTTACAATATTTTAATTTCTATTAGGAATAAATGTGTTTTATGAAAGATGTTTTTCAATTTTTTGCCAATGTATCTGTCAGCAGACTGCATAACTCACCTAACTTAATGTCATGACAAGATGTGTGAAATATTAGAAGGACCCAAAAGGAGTTTCTTATAATTTCATTATCCGAGTATATAATATTCATGTTTTTTATATTACGAATGATTAATTTGTGAACAGAATGGCAAATAAAAAAAATTAAAAAATAGACTTAATCAAACTATTGATTGAGATAAATATCTTTTATTAAAATCTCTGTTAAAACCCTTGTACCATAGTAACAATACAGGTACAAATTACAAAAAAAACAACCACTATTAAATTTTATACATGATATAAGAGGAACAGTAATCAGGAAAACTTTTTGTTCAAGTTTAAAGAAGAGTGTTATCGGACTGTCTTCATAACTAAGAACATGAAGTGAGACTCAGAGCTATGCTCGTCGTAGGACGAACACTATGTGGAAGAACTTAATATTATAGAATTATACTTCAAGAACGTTATGTATCAAATGGCGAAGCTTTGTTGACGACTGAAAATATTAGATTCGATAGAATGTACAACATGGCCTCATAATCCACTGAAATAAATGTATTATTAAAATCTGAAGGGACTGACTAGGACTATAACATTTTAGAGGGAATCTAGTATTGTAAAATAACTAACACTGAGACGTTGGATGTAGAGAACTCCAATAAAATGTTTGATATTAACTAATATAAAATAAATTCTACGATAGACTATAGAACATTGAGAATATCGTAAAATAATAGGAAAGAGTCTTGGAAAACATCGCCCCTTTTTAGAGTATTACATGTCATTAAATAGTATAAAAGTTTAATACAGAGTTACATCACTCATTTTAGTCGCCGAATTTCTTTTACTGGTCTTATTATACCATAATTAAATATTATTTAATCCAATCCCTCTAAAATAATAATGTTTCGTCATGTTAAATTTAAATCATGTTATCAAGTTACTACATGATTAAAATTTATAATTTAACATATAAATCGTCACCAACCTACCACGCATACCTATCATACCAATGAATATTTTTTTTGCATGTTCTATGATTTTGCAGCAAACAGTACCTGTTTATATCACTATATACTGCAAAGAAAAGCAATAGCCAATAAGCATAGTCTATGGTTTTGACTACTGTCATTTTTCTCTGAAAGAGTCGCAAAAAAATAATAAAGTTAATTATTTATTCAATGTTTTTATATGATTATACTTTGAGATTAAGTTTCATTTTTTAATTTTATACATTTTATGAAATTAATTAGGTATTGTATTGTAATAAAAGTACATAATTCACTTAATGTGAAGTGTAATCCATACAAAGTTACCTCATTATTAAAATTTTCATAATTATTTTAAGGTAAACATTTATATTCAATAGTGTTAAAATTAATGAATAACCGAAATGGCATCGTTGAACTCTGAAGTACAAGATCGAGGAAAGCTATATAAGTTTACAAAGATTTTGACTTTAAAGGTAGCACAGATTGTTGTTCAAAGTCGACAAGGAAAAAAGATATCCCATGAATGCAACGCTATGAAACCCTCCGATGACGGTCCGCCTTCTTCTTCCCACTCTCTGCAATGGGTAATTCATCTTTACGATACGAATAATTATTTACCATATTATTATAATGATATATTTTATAATTTTTGTTTAGTTTAACTTGTCTATACCCGATGTCCCTGAAATAAACAGAGACACGAAGATGGTACTCAATGGCGAAGTAATAGAGGCTCTCAGCAATGTACTGTGCATAGAAATAATTCTGAGGACCAATGAAGGTGACGAAATGGTATTGGAAGTGTGGACAGTGCGTGTAGCCCCTGGTGGTGACACTAGTCAAGGATCTGTCTCCACCATATACTACCGTATGAGTATCATGCTCAAGTCAACACTAAGCATCTCAAGGATAACTCCTGCATATAAGTTGTCAAGACTACAGAATAAAGATTCTTATATTATATTTCACAAAATTTATGGCGGCAAACCTAACTTGGATTTATTGGGTGTGTATTGTCTTAATGAGAATCAAAATGTGTTAATTCCAGTTGAAGAGAGCGATATATGTGTAAGTTTAGGGTGGGTCGGCACACAGATTTTACTCTGTTTGTATTTCAGGGTCGGCTGGCTAGAAACTTTAATAAGATAAATACGTTGTTGAGATATCTCTTCAGCATATGAGACATTGAAGTGTACTATTCTATGATATTTCTGGTCCAAGGTCAATGTTCTTCACAATCCTGTCAGTTTCTGTACAAAAACGTTCATTGGATGTTATGAGCTATGAGCAATCAATTTAGAGTATTCATGGACATTGTATGGCTCAGTTCTCTAATGGTTAAATATTAATTGAATTTTCCTCTTATAAATATATATATATATATACATGAACCGATTCTCTCCTCTTATATATATTTAGTCAGTCTGAATTATAAAGTGTAATAAATAGTAACAGTCCTACAGTAAATACACAGTTTGTTACCAAAGATGGTCAATGTATAGTAAGTTTTTATCAAATGCTACACAATTTATTGAGATGTTTATTTATTTATTCTGAAAACTGGTAGGGAAGGTAGCCGGAGAGTCTGTGCTAGCACAGATACCGATGCACTATTGTGCTGTATACTGTTATAATACTATTGGTATTGTATAACTAGCTTTCTTCCTAGACTAATGTAGGTACAGCACAAAATATTGATTGTATTGAACGAGATCCATTGAAACGGCAATTGATTGTTAGTTATTATGAATTGCAGGTGACATGTCTAAAACAATCAAGGTGAGCGAGCTCCAGACGCCCATAGGAAAAATACAGATAGATGTTGTCTATAGAACAAAGATGACAATATTACCAGAAGACAGAAGGACTATCGATAAGAATGTCCTTACCACCAGCGACAAGATTATGGTGAAGAGTGATCACTTCCCTAAGGAGAGTCCCAGGTATGCACAGATGACAATGTTCAGTTTAGTTTTAAGACATTTGTGAGAGTTAAGGAGTCGGCAAGTTATTAATTACAGGAAAACCTACAATGAGAAAAAAGAGCTGGATCTCACCAAGCCTCTGACGGCCGGAGCATTCGTGGACACGGTCAAGATAAGGGAGTTACATGAGACCCTGAGCCACCAACTACCTCCCGAGTCACCGTTGACCTGGCTGTTGGCCGAAAAAGACAAGCTGGAGAGGGTTCGATGATTATGACTAGCTAAATGTTTGGATCGCTGGCGACAAAGGATCAACAGAAAGAGTTCATATTAAATAATTTTTGCAGAGAATGAAGGTGGTGCCGATATCAGAAGACGAGAGCGGTACAGCGGCGGAGGAGACGCGTCCCACCTCCCGGCCCGTGGACGTGCCTCGCCTGCCGCAGACGGACACACACAGATACACCAGCCTGATGGTAACTCATAAGTGCTGTGTAAGACACACCGACCACGAGGTCGCCCTGTGTGTTCCGCGCCTCTTATTAACTGCAGCGAATTGACATTAAATGTTGTTTACTATTCTCATGTTATGACATCTCGTCCCAGCTGATGTCGAGATGCTCTGCCGTGCGATGTGTGCTGTCGTTGTTCTTGTAGAGCGTGGTGTGTGTATACTGGTGGTGTGTTCAGGAGTTCCCGTTCGCGGAGGGCAGCCCCATCGCGGAACTGGCGTCCTTCTACCAGGAGTGCGTGTCGGCCCGGGAGGCGAGCGCTAGCTGGTCGTCCGTGGGGGTGCGTCCTGACCCCGGACCCTCGCTCGCCCAGCAGCTACAGCAGTTCGAGGAAGCTGTGCCTGTGTTCGACAACATGGTCGCCTCCATGTTCTCCGACTGCGACTCCTCCTCCGGGAACAACTAGAAGACACACACTTACCACTGAGTGCATGACTCGTGGCCGTGTGGCGTGTGGCGTGTGGCGTGTGAAGGGTCGTGTCTGTAGTCTAACGCTAGCTGGTTGTTAATACATATATTAAATAATAATTATACGATAAGAGACAGGGACAAGAGAATTGAGACGGATCTTATGTATGTATATAAATAAATATTATATAGTGACGTGTGTTGTGAGTAACGAACGAATGAATGAATGAATGAATGAATGGACCCCAACGGACCGAGCGGAACCAGGAGACTGATTAATGAAGAAGGTTTGAGATCAGGCGTGAGGCGGAGTTAGTTCATAGCAGGTACAGTGATCGAAGCGACCACAAAATGTGGCGTGAGAACTGACGGTTTAAATTATTAGGCTGTGTTCTGTTTTATAAATTGTCTGTAATCAATATAGACGTCTGAGAAGTCGTTCCTATATCAGTTACAGAAATGTTGATCGAAGCCTTGAATCACAGTTCACCACAGCTACTGGGACACGGCGTCCCGGTGGCAGCAGGTTCGAGGCCTGCTCGTGCCCTTATTCTATATCAGTTCAGATGATATTGTTGTTATCGCAAGCCTAGAAACATCAGCAAGTGCCAACCAGCTGCATCTAGTGTGGACCGTTACTTAGTGTTAGATATAGTTTTATATTGTGTATGTGCGCGTGTGTATGTTTGTGTGTGTGCGTGAGTGATGACCGTTGCCTATACCGCGTCTCCCAGACAGTGAGACAACCAAGATTGGCATTTAACGCAAAATAATTTAAACTTGGTTACATCTCTAGTCAAATTAATTATTTAAATATTAGGCGTCTGCCGCCGCGGTTTCTTTACTAGCATGTCATCTGTATGTACATATATATACTACTCATATTGCCGACACACACACACACACACACACACACTAGTCGTCGTGAGTGAAACGCTCGCTCCTATACAAACTCTTAGTCTCGTTATAAACGAACTAACAGTAATACATCAGGTTATATATAGCATCGAGCACACCTGACACGTGTTGCATTACTTGTAGCAGTAATTTATATTATTATTATTATTATTATTTTTTAAGTTTCTCGTCGCTCTCAGCCAATGCTATGTCAATAATCAAATGTACAGCATTCTTTATATTTCGTTATCATGTCTTTATACGCTCGTACATGTAATGACTTATTTCGCCGCTTGATATATATCGCGTTTTCTCTTTATATTCTTTTGTTTAACGTTTATTTTGTTCAGAGTCTCGTTGAATTAACGAAAGCCATACATCGAAGGTTAGTACAACAAATGTTCAGGTTTAACTACGGCAGAGTGCTGTTTGTTGTTGAAGTGTGTTGCGCTCGCCACTCCAGAGACTATAAACGTTTTGAAATTGAAATACATTTTAAATAACGAATGTTAAGTTAACGTAGACATAACAAATTATAATGACATTGAACAATAAACGAGATTGAAAAGGCTTTTTGTTTTTGTTAAGATTATAAGTCGACTCGCTTAAGATAATAAGGAGCTATAACGTTTAATGTTTTAAGGAAATGAAACTAATTCCCTTCAACTAAATATGATATACTCTATGTGACGATCCCTACGCGTCTCCCGTGACGTGGAGCGAGAGCTAGAGCGGAGTTGTCACTGGTCATTGGTGTATGTGCGGCGGGGGCGACAGTTGTGGTGTCCTGGACTCGGGCCGCTTCTGAGAGATGCTGACCACGTGCACGTACTGGCCCGTCACGTTCTGTCCGGAAATGGAAATATTACAACGAGAGCATGAAACGTACACTAAACGAGGTGGGGTGTGGTATGGTGTGGTACTTGGTCGTCGAGCGGTGGCTTGTATGTGAGGATAGTGTTAGCGGGGAGGCCGGCGGGGCCGCGGCGGGGGGCGGAGGCCGTGCGGGCCGTGCGGGCCGAGCGGGCCGAGCAGCGGACCAGCTGCAGGGCGTCCAGCGCCGCGGTCAGTCGTCCGCGACCCAGCAACCAGTACAGACTGTCCTCCTCGCACTCCTCCTGTTATATTTATTATTTTGATCGTTACAACAGTCCGCAACAAGTTCGCCATTATTCTTACTTACGAAATTCATTCCATATATTATTATATGTGTTACAATTGCATCCTACACCCGTTTCTCAGTCTCGACTCACAACTAGTCCATACATAATAATAATAATAATAAAGATGGTTACTTACTTCCTTTTCGTGTCTTTCTAGAACATATTCTTGTTGTCGCTTAATCTCCTTCGCCCATCCTCTAAAAAAATTATTTCTATTTTAATTATTACAACCTTTTTCAATCAATGGACGTTGAAGGTCGTGAAGTAGTATCTATTTACAACAACATATTGAGTCATAGGAATGTAAATGTATATTTTATATAACACTGACTGACTGACTAACATTTAATAAACACTGTTATTTGAAGGGTTCATCGGTAACGTTCGTATCATACGAGTTGTCGTCTGTCAGTGAAGTATAAGGCAGATATCAATTTCAACTTTGAGTTTTAGCCAGCTGTAGCGATGCGGTGCCGTCTGAACTTTTTATTACAATATACAATTGAATCTCTCTCGTAAAAAGCAAAGTAAATTTGTTTTGTTGTTCTTTACTCAGTATTCGTCGCACCAACACGTAAAGCAACTTTTTTTTTAGGTCAAAAATTGAAAGTAATGAACACAAAAACGGTGAACCAAAATTATGAAATATTGTATAACTCTATATTCTTTAAATTTAAAGATATTTTTATTTAATATTTTCATTAATTTTCATAACCTTCTTACAGCAAAGTAAATACGCGTAACAATAATATGTTTGTTGGGTGCATACTGACACGTTGATCTCAACAAATTCATCTAATGTGTCTTCATCCTGCTGCAGTAGTGTCACCGTTACTCGCTTTGTTTCAAGCCAGGTCTCATTTAACTTCAGAGTCAAATAATGTGAACATAAAATCAAAATCGTCTAAAAATTACAAACTTGTTAGTATAATTTTTAAACTCGTTGACATTTGAGTTGACGTTTACACAAATCAGTACCTCTTCTTCTGGAGATAGTTTAATATTTTTATATAAATTAAATGATTCATCAGCTATGGAAACCTTGTGCTGGAGATCCTCGGAGAGCAGCTGGAGAAGGGCGAAGGCCTGAAAATTATCAGACAGATAATATATTAGACATATTAAACTATATATATATATATTATAAAAATGTTTTGGGTCCAAGTATTTTTAGTTCTTCACGAGTTACGTAAGGAGTTAGGCCGTCTTAATGTATCGAGTAACCATCTCGCTCATTTGTGCTCTTATATAAAATAGTAATAAATAAGATTTATTATTCACATATTTTTTTAGTTTTCGTATGCTTAATGATATATAAATTGAAATAATAACAATACGTGAACTGTATGTTATATCCAACAAAAACTGTATTCATATAAAACTCGTATTAAGTTATTTCTCTTCATTAACTTCCTTGATCGTTAAGGTACGTTTTTTTACTTCGTATACTAGTTTTCGGGTTAAGGTTCACATTTTTCCTAAAATTATATTCTGTAAATTAAATAAGTGCATGAATGTCGATGTATGTTTGTAAGTCGCACCTTGGACATTCGTGACCCTGCCACTTCAATCTCGGAACACCGCCCGTCTGTCTCTGTGAAGACTTCACTTCCCATCAGTGGATTATTTAAATCTGTTCAAAGATAATAAACAAACAGTTAAAACACGTAGTGAAGTATCTTTCTATTGCATACATTCAATATGATTGTGTCACTACAGAAGTAGTATGAGAAGGTATGCACTGAACTTTGTATAACACCCTTATTGTCCAGGGAGATGCCTCTTCTCAAGCAGCTGTCTTTAAACACGGATGCTATGAGGCTGGCGATTGTACTTCCTCTCTTTACTACGACAGGATTCTGTAATTCGAGCGTATCAGATGTGTTTGGTTTTAGAGGCTAGTCTTTAAAGAGTCGGTAACTGATTCAAGGTGTATGTAGTAACTGACAGCATTCGCCGCTGCCAGCGGGGCCCGCCACGTCACCAGATAGCCGGCAGCTCTGCCTCCTCGTACCGCGTCCACAATCACAGACAGCGACACACTCTGCACGCTCGGGGAGCACATCTACATACAAACAAACAGTAAACAAAAGGATATAATAATAATAGAGAGATGACAAGACTTAAATTATAGCGGTATATAACATCGATCGCTTCAAGGAGGAAGTCACGTACTCGTACTTGCTGCCCTCTGCTTATTGTAATGTATAATTTATCTTCAAAAGCTTCTTTCCGTCTTTCCATGTATGAACGCAGCCATCGAGACAGTTAGTTACTCATCCTTTCAATGAATTAATTACCTGTTACAATTTAATAAAACCCTTAATCCATTTGTTGCTATACTTACTGTAATCAAATCCAAAAGATTGTATATGCCATTAGACGAGATGAATTTTTGTCTGTATTCGTTCTTCCAAATAATGGCTTCCCAAATAAAATTTAATAGTGAAATAAGCCATCTAAAAAAAATTAAACCTTGGTAAGTAAGCTGCAAGTCGCCACCTTAATAAATTAAGCGCAAAAATGTGTCATGCTTACTTTATATTTAACAACTACATTTTATCAAACATAAAAAACCTTCTACACGCGTAAAGATCTTAATCGAGTAAACATAGACCACAAATACTATATATTACGTTTGTTGCATAGAGTTGTATATAAAGGGTGTTGAATATAATGTTGTTGGACCAATATTAACTAAACATAACTGAGAACCACCACAAATAATCCGTGTTTCTTTCAAAAGAAAAGGCTCTCATCGAAAAACGTCGATCGGTTGGAGACGACAGTCGTATAACATGGATGTAACTATTAAATAAGTAAGTCTTCATTCTCGGTACACATTCTGTTTGTGTACATAATTAATTCTGAAATTTCATGCAGACAAAGGGACATTTGGTGAAGAATAGAGAAAAATGTATTTCTTCTATTGTAATTTGGGAATCATTTTATTACTTGTAGAAATAAATTGTACTTATCTAGAAAAATTTGGTAGAAATATATATAAAATACTGTCTACTTTTTAAATTTTATTAATTGAGATCTGTACACTGTCGGTGAAGTAGTTTCCTAGTTAAATCTTTATATGTATGTCTATGTCTTCATTGTTTATAAATATAACGCGTAATCAGCGACTGTCTGTCACCATCACAAACAGACCCATCAGCGTCATCGCAGGTCGGTCCTTTGTTGATTTGTTTCTCTTTCAATAACAGCAACAATAATTCGCTGGTTTCGTCGCTACTAAATTTCACACAAGTTCACAATAATAAATAGGTGATGTTACCTATCGCTGACGATGTGTTGTTTGTTGAGAGCGTACAGAGCTACGTCCAGCATCTGCGTGGCCAGCGGCAGGACCGACTCCGGCCACTTGATGAGAGGATACACGCAGCAGCGGACTTGGAGACGAGACGACGCGGCGGACGACAACAAACGAACGGCCAGGCCGAGGACCACCTGCGAACGAACCACCGGTGGACATTGCTGCTCCAGCAACGTCGAACATAAGTCTGGAACATACGAGACAATCGCTTTGATAACTATACAGAAACTTACAGCTTTTGTTGCCCGCTCATTCGTCCGGTATTATGGACGAAATCTTTCCAATATTTTATGAATAATTGTTTGTTATTACGTATTTATATTTCACATTTTTATTCAGCTTTATGTTTTATTTAAGGAATTACAATTTTTAATACTTACAGTAATGGCCATAAAAATGAGATTAACACAAAGAATTTAAAAGAACCGAATAGTAATAAATTCACAAACACTTACTGTGATTTTATTTATACAGAAACGAATATAATTGCTTACAAGAAACTTAGTTGGTCCGAGGTACGGGTTTTATAAAATTACATGTATGTGCAAATACGATATATCGTTTTTTTAGTTTCGACTTATCTGTTGCTGGTCTTTGGCTTTTACAGCGTCACCGAGAATATATCAGACGCACAACTACGTACGTATAAGTATGATCAATCCATGTGTATCAAACAGTTCCTGGATGCTGTCTTTCCGAGCTGAAACATGCAGCAGACGAATACACCAGTATAGCACCGGCAGTTCGTAAGGATTCTCCGAGTACCACTCCACATACCACATCAATCTGTTTGGAAATCATCGCATTGTATACAGCATATTAGTGCTATAATTTAACTCAAAGTCAATGTAATCTCGCCTTGACACGTCATAGCAGTTCTATATATTTTGTATAAAACCTCCGAAAAACTATTGAAAATACAACGAATTTGTTTCAACATTAAACTTAATGGTTATGTTCTTATTGTATCACCTCCTAACTAATCCATACTCGATAATAAGATTATCTCTCATAAGCGGTAACGTGCAAACCAATGCTTGTAAGGCTACTTTTCGAAGTTCTGCAAACAGCGAGGGCGACCAGTGAGCTCTGAGATGACACAGTCCAGGGTCTAACAAAAACATCAAACCCAAGAGCCAGTGTTGAGATTCAACCATCTGAGGAACGTTTAAAATATTCTAACCGAGTTTTTGAACGGACCAAAGAAAGGATTTTTTAGATAAATTGTCATACAAATCTGTTATAAGGGAAGACTTTAAGGAGAGCAACGGACAGGCTTATTAAAATTTTCTTAAACTGAACGTCTAATTGGGCCGTGTTGAAGTTCACTGTGCGAGTCCAATTGGCTTTGGCAGGAATCTCGGTTAGCACGGACAGAGTCATAATATCTGTAATAGTATTTATTAAAGTTTATGGTAAATGATTGCCTGGCTGTGGTATGTTAGGATACTCACCTGACATCAAGAGCGTTGAGAAAGCATCGAGTCTTCCCAAGTAGCAGTGCAGTAAGGCATACGCTATAGCCGTCAATGTGAGGCGCTCGTGGCCGTGTTCACGAGCCCGGCACTCATAGCGGAACGCCCAAATAAAGCACCTTGCGTACTCATTACATTAATCATTGCTGGTGATTGGTGTTTACTCTACTAGTTCTGACTTTTATTGTTTATATATTTATCCTGAATAATTATAGCCATAAAACAATTTTAGGACTTTCATGTTAAGAAATCACAATGAATTCCAAATATTCTGTTGTATTTTATTGAACAAGTATAAGAATTAAAAACGCAAATGAAAAGGCAAAAGATTGATACAGAGAAAAGGGGCCTATTAAGATCAGACATTTTTTTATATAACCCTCGCTGAAAATGAAAGACAAAAAAATTATACTAAAAATTTTACAAATTTAATTTCTAAATTAAATATGATATAGATTTAATGGATCTTATATAAATGTTAATTTGCCGCAAGGGTCTGACGTGTTCAGGAAAGATTTATTGAAAGTCAGCCAACCTTCATTGCTGCATTCAACACAGTAATCGTAATTGACAACCGGTCATAAAGTTTATCAAAAATTATTACGGAAATTAATTGTAAACTTAATTTTTATTTCAATCAAGGATACTGCTACAATAATGTTATCTTTGGACTCATTATTTTTTGGCATTTTACAGTTCGTAAAACATTTCTTATATAATCGGTAATGGACACAGGACCACTTATATTTTGAAATTAGGTACGAAAGGTTCTAATATTGGCGATGCTTCGAAGAGGCCTACCTTGTAGATTCCTGATTCTTGATTTATGCTTATATACGTATAAATCAATTTATTCAAAGTAAAAACCTCTGCGAATAAAAATCTGGACAAGGCAGCTTTCTTCGCTCATTTTCATTTTCGTCCAAGAAACTCTTTAAGTTTTTCAAGAGAATAAGTAAAAGAGATAGAGTACTTGACATGTGGATAGTACTGTCACCTGTAGAAGATTATAGAAGTAACTAATACTTGATAATAGCAAGAAAAAGTAGAATATAATAACTAAATCCTTTACGTAAAATTTGTCTGAGTTACGCGGGATTCAGACACTATGATTTCACAACGATCGATAATATAACATCCACATGAATTATTATATGAACTGTCACTAACGAACGCTCACAAATAACCCAAGCTTACGATAATTATTTTTTGTAAGCATTTCATCACATATCCACGGAATCAATGCATTTTGTAAGAATTTCAAGTACCTATAAACTAATAAAAACCACACGGTATAATTAGAAATATGTTGAATCCTTTACCGAGTTTTATGTTCCGATCTTGAGGATCGACGGGATTACTTTCGTGGTCTGGTAGACGTTCTGGGTAAAATGGATTAAAACGGTAAAATATATTTTCAATTATATTCTCTTTGATCATCTCGATACCTGCAAAAGTTATTAAATGACTGCCTATATACAGAGTCTATTTAGAAATGTAAAATATTATGGCTGAAGAAAATTTACAGTTCTGTGACGAGGCACTGGCGAGTATCAACGCTGCCTGGAGGAATGCTGGAAACCTGCGCGGGGACGCCACGGCCAGCATGGAGACTATGACACGGTACAGAGCAGGAGACGCGGCCGCGAGGAGGGCGTGCCGCAGAGAGACAACGCTCTCACCGTGTGCTCCTCTCGTCTGTCTGTCTCGAGCTGACAGCTGATACAGTAACCCCCGTGATACCAGCTCGAACATGTCCTCGTCTTCCACACGGACCATGAGATACCCTCAAGAAAAATATGGAAATACGCACATAATAGAAAAATATTGTAGGAAGTTAATTATTACTAATATCTGAGTGAGTCCTAGCCATAGTTCAGTGATGTATACAATAATTACCTAGAAAGCCGATATAATGCCGGAGTTTTTCAAATTGATTTATGACATCTGATGCAACTCTTAACAAAATCGGCTTGTCCATATTTTTCATTAGAAGTATCGTACCTTCTCTCAAACAAGGTTTCTGATTTAAGTTTTCCACGAGGAAATCCATTATGACACAAAAGCTATTCAATATGTCTATTTTCTGAGGAACACTTTTAAGGAAATATTTCTTACGCGCATGTAAAGTCACACGGGCAGTACTCTGATTAAAAGGATACATAACCTGAACGAGCAGTCCTTGCAAAATCTCGGAGATGAATTTCCAATCTGTCTACATAGTCGCATCCCACGGGATCACTTACAAGGAACTCTAAAGTTTCCACTATCTCCCATCCTAGAGCTGGAGGACATCTGTCCGTCCAGGCACGGGCTAAAAGACACAACTTCGATTACGTTTCACATAGCTAACTAGAATCTTTCATATTAAGGTATTAAATTAGACTAAACAGAAAAAGCACAAATCTAAATCCATAATTGAGAGCAAAATATAATGTAACTCCAAGTGTTAATACGTAGAAAAAGTATTTGAATATAAGTTTCAGGTTACTTAATATCATAGAGACGAAATAATGGACGTCAGAATAAGAGATACGTAATGGAAATTGTAGGCTGGTGATGTCAGTGGTCACACTTCACACATACAACCGACGTCCCAGATATTAATATTACTGAAGGAGTACGGAGTTTCTGTTTGAATAATTTTATGTTTATACAGTTACAGTATAAGAATCATGCTTTAGAACGGCCATAAATTACTACACTATGAGAAAGAGAATCGGCAGCACGAGACATCCGATCCGAATGTATTAACAGGTTCATCACCATCATGAGTGCTATGAGGCAGTACTGAGAATGATAAGTTGAAAGCCTGAGCTGATCCCTGTTTCGTATTTCGTACACGAGCCTCCAGGTCTCCAAAACTTTCTAAAACGATGTTGGAAATCCAACGAACAGAGAAAAGGCGAGTAAAATGCTACATTATGTGCACGTATCGCAGTGATACTTGTGATAATTTACAATTTTAATCAAATGTTCATGATGAGGAATAAGAATCGAGAATTATTTAAATAACGTATCAAATTATAGAATGAAATTTATAACAAAGAAGAAAACGAGGAATCCTGTAAATACTGTCTACCTACAGAATGTTAAGTTTGTAATGTCTCAAGACTGGTCAGTCGAGAAAAAAAATTAACAAAAACATCTCTGTAAAGACCAATAGACAAAAGAAAATTGTGAACAGCCTGTGATTGATAGTAAGAGATGACAACAAACCAACTTTTCGGTAGTAGCACACGTGAAAACGCTCCCTTGAAATATATGTACATGGTAGTGCACGTCCACAGACCACAGCAATATGTGATTAAACAAAATGTTTGTGTATAAATTTGGAGAAAATATAATATTTCACTGAATATAAACAGGAAAGAAACGTTGACAAAGAATTAATTGAAACTAGGCGTCAGTCACATTTCCTTTGGGTGGTGGCATGAGCTGGAGACGGTGTGAATTTAAATAACAATTTTGGAAACCTCCGGAAATCATTGTATATAATTTTGTTTCGGAACACTACAGTATAGACATGTTTTGTAAATAAAAAAAAATTATTGAGTTTTAATGAAAAAATAATGCACGAGTCTGCTATGAACATGATAACAATGAAAGTATTTGAGGTCAAACAGTCGACGTCGGCGCAGTGCGTGAAATCTAACAACTAAGTGTCATTCAAAATTAAAGGTAATGTGGGTTAAGGAAAGTTTGATTTTGACTGCAAAAGGACTGTGTATTACTTTTGCAAGTTATACGTGTTGTCCTTTTCAGAAACTTGAAACGAGTGCGTATGGAAAGAAATCTAAATATTCTCTAGTCTCTTCATAATCAAGTCGCTGATTCTAAAAGTGTCACGTCTTCTCGCTCGCCGATGTTATGTCACAGCGTTCCCATGTTTGTGTACAAATATTTAACATCGGTACATAGAGTTAATAATAATTCCATATCTCGTTTATAAATTATTTATATATGCGTCATTTCACAGAGGAAAATGGAACGTTAACAAATTAAATTAAACTGGTAAGTGGTGGAACTTTAATAACCTTATTTTAAAAGTAATCAAGTGTCCTTACCGACCGGTACAGGATCGAGTTCTTTTAGGAAATTTCTTTTAAGTTTTGCCTCCGTTGAATATAGCTTGCCTTCGGGTCCATGTAAGCAGCCGAAACTATCAGAAGAACCCGATATTGATTCGGAAAATCCTAAGTATTCGTCTCTAGTAATTCTTTTATATTCTGTTGTATATTTCAGCCTTTGAAAATATTTTGTGTGGGAGCTACTCTTTGAATCATCACAATCTCCTTTTGCTTTTTTCGAGTGTTCTGTTTTTTTAATGTCATCCATAACCTTTCCCTTGCTTGATGTATAAGTTGACCGTTTCTTATCCATTGCAATTTCAAATTTATTGTATTGCAAGTAAAAATTGTATTAACCTTTAATAAATTATTTTACAATAGTGTAAATAAATCCATTGTGAGCGCTTTCCACGTGACAACGTCAATAACGTTTGCTTTTAAACATCACAACAATGTCGTAACAAGTGAGCTGTGTACCGACCAGTGTTTGTAGCTTTTAGTTAAAGGATTTGTTATTAATGTTGCAGCGGTCAGCGGTGTTAGTTGTTACTTTGTTACATATTAAGAAGGTATTACGAGCAGCATACATATATTGTTACAATGACCGAGGAGAATCGGTCAGATGCATGGCGTGCGAGTGCTGGTGCGCGGGCGCACGTCGCCGTGCCTACGACCAGCGCTCTCCGTCGCCTGTTTGTGACTGTGTCTGTGAGTGTGAGCGTGAATGATCAGCCTCGCTGACGGTGTAGTCGGTAGTGAGTACTGAGTAGACAGTAGTCAGTCGTGAGTCGACACCCATCGAGGGTGAATGTGTTTCAAGTCCGTGTCGACTCGTGTCCGTTCATCACAACGGTGCTAATACGATAATTCATTAGTTTTCCCGCTGAGAAAACCAAGTGAAATATAGTTATACCAGCCCCCGGGCTTGTGAGTGGATTTAACCTGTGAATATTAAGCTAGCAGCGGCTTTCGTTTTTTCGGTATGTATTTGTTTAAATTACCTACGTTTGTTAAGGTATCTACTTAGTTCGTTAGGTTGTTGACATTACGTGAGTTGATTCAATACATAAAAATAATTCCATTGGTTTACATTTTCCTATTCAATTATCACCGTCCAACGCTCTGGCTATTAGGCGTAACGTTGAAGTTATTTAAAACAATCAATATATAAGTTCTATTATACAAGGCAGTCATTAGCTGTAATCGTTTGTAAATACTATAATAAGCCCAAGCAACGTCGCCATGCGAGCTCTTATTAATTTTTATTCGCTCTAAAAACAACTCGGTACCCACAGATGCGCTCCGCTTCGGTTTGGCGTTGTCGTAATGTGTGTATGTATGTATACTGCAGGTAGACATAAAACGACTCATTACTCACATGACAGGTGTGTGAATGGGACGACAAGTCGATCATACTATATTAATGTCAACTTGCGAGTCTTACTTATAGTTTACTAGTTAGTCATTTCGTTTAGTTATTAACGCTTTGAGAAATTGATAAATTGTCTAACATAAACTTTTCAATTATGATATAATTCGATTCAGAAATACTGAAACCGCATGTTATTTTAAATTATTGATGTAAAAAACAATTACTTTTTACAATATGTGTAGATCTAGCAATAGATACATACATACAGATAAGAGGTAGTACGTGTAGTCGTACTTTTCAAATTTTAAGCATAATTTTTTTGCTTTCAAGAACAATACAATATTAATTTTAGAATGCATTAACTGTGTTATTGGAGAAACAGAGTTAAATAGACTATAAATATAGTTAAGAACTTTATTCTTCACGACGAGAACATCGAGTGTCAGAACGCCGCACGGACTGTTTACTATATAGAGATAACAAACAAACTCTTGTACGAGTAACAACACTAGGAGAAATGTTTGTATTGAAAAGTTGCTTTACTTGTTATTGTAACATGGTTACATTACATCGAGAGAAGCTTCCGGAGATTACACTAACTCCTTCCTAAGAGAAACTGAAAACTATTGGTGGGATTTACTTTGAGGTAGTTCATAATGTATAAGCCGTAGTCCACGTATACTATAGCTGTCAATAGTGTCGTATAAGAGCTATGCCAACGATCTATCTTTCCAGTGTCATCTTGAGGATGAAAAATGATCCATTCCTTACCGACGTGTAGGTCCGTCACAAGACTCACTCCCTCAAAACATCACTTATTCAAAACGTTACGTCTCTATCTTTGAAAGTTTACTAATAATTTGATTGCTCCAACTACCCTACAATTGTCTACTTTCGCTATTCCACGTGATGCTGCTGTGAAAGATCAGGTATCAGCTGAGATAATTCTCTTGCCGTCTGTGTGATTGACGTGTTGTTCAAAGATACCAGAGATAACAGGATGACTAGCGACAGTCTTTGACAGTGTATTGCTCGGAGCCGTGGAGCCCTGACGTGCGACCTTCCGAAACAACCGTTCAAGTTCTATTTTGATGTAATAGTTTAATTAATGTATAATATAATACGAAAAGTAAAATGGTTTAACAAGCGTCCCCTTGAGCCAGTAAGAAGATGCCTAATTTATTGAAGAGGTAATTATAGTACGTATTATATTGTCTAACGTAAAATCTTTTCATAGCACTTTCTATAAAGAGATGCCTAAAGTACAACGTGAAAATTACATTATAATTCTAAAGTTGTTAGTATTACATAAAATTACTTTTTAATACACTCTCAGAATACATGAGCGTGTTGCGTGAAAAAGAAAGTACATTATGTCCGTTTGGAAATCCTTTTATATAGTGCAGTTGGTGTTTGAGGTTGGAATTGATCAGGAAAGGAGGCTTCCTCAGTAGTACGACTTTAATGAATGAGAAAGCCAAAAGCGGTAAAGTAAACATTTATACGAAGTCTATTAGACCTGTAGTTCGTAGTGTTTGAATCTCCTTCCTGCACATCAATGACTATTTAGGTCAATTCTCACACGATGACATTTTCGTCCGTTCCAAACGGTCTGATAATACGTCGCCTCTCGGAACAGCGCGGGAGGGATCCGTCCACGGACGGCGCGGCGGATCGAGTCATACACTCTCACCCATATTAAAATATTAAGACATGTACTTCAAGGTGGTCGAGTGCTATTTATTATTTGCGTTCACACATCATAAACAATAATTTTTATTTCCATCGTATAAAGTCATCTAGGACGGAATCGCTTGTCCGCACTTCTTATCACGTCGACGTCATCCGGGGACCTTGTCATTTAAGATAGGTATTTTTTATATATTTCGGTGGTTGTTAATATAATGTTCATAATTATTGATTCCAACCACTCCTAAATAAGACTCGTTTTCTTGTTTCAATGTGCGCCACAGCCCATAGGCTACTTTATTTCTACACAAGTCGATACTTTCTTGAAGACTTACAGTAATAACTATATACAACCGCCGTGAATGTATTCAGGTGTTAATGTTATAGTTTGTGGCGTACTCAATATTAATGAGGATATAACACTAGCTCATTTTGTCCTCGTTCAATCATTTCAATTGTACCACACACCTTAAATGTTTATTTAATTACCTCTCACTCTCTCTCTTGACGTCATTCGAAATCCACATCAATTAAATAAAGCTGTGATTACTCTTGTTTGCGTTGGAGTGTTATTGAAGTTAAAAGTCGAATATTAGAAGAAAAAGGAAAGCAATGATCATATTATGGAACAATTTCTCACTCCACACTCTACATTACATATTACACAGTACAGGTGTGAGGTGACAACGGTCGTTTGAAGGCCACTTGTACAAACTTCATTGAGCGTCTCTCCGCGGCTATGATGGGCCTTACAAAACGTGCAACACGTTTCTGTAGGTACTAGGCACTAGGTAGGGACACTTACATAACGATAATACTTGGCGCACTCGGTTATGTACACAGCTGTGTCGCCTCGAGCGCCACCAAATACCGATACAAAACAAACCAAGTACGTTCGTTATGGATTTTAACGGAAAAACACATTCATCGTCTTTGCTTGATGGTTGATACCTCGGACGCGAACCGGAGAAGTGAGATGCGGTTTTTTTAATGTTAGGTTGTAGTCCATGAGTTACGGTGATATTAGATACTAGGAAACGGTTGCTACTACCTAATAGACTCAACACCGTCATTACACACCGACAACTAACACGCTTTGATGGCTCGCCTGTTATAAACGACTGTCGCATGTCATCAGCTTCACCTCGCTTTCCATTAATGAAAACTACTGTTACAATAATATTTACAATATATGTATGTATGTACTGACAGACAGACAGACGGACAGACAGACAATACACGAGCGAACTTCAAGTAAATAATATGTATGATAGGATTGAAGGTGACATTTATATGAATAAACAATGAAATATAAATTTCCATTTAATCGCACCATAATGTAACATAGAGCTAACAATAAATAGAGGAGTCATTCTCGCCAGTCATAACTTGTAACGGTTATTAAGCGTTTATAGAGTTTACTGTAAATCATTACAATAACGTCCGACAACCGACAAATGAATAAAATGATAATTAAACTAATAGCGGAGTATGAGTATTATTTAATTCATTTAAAAGACATTCGTATAATGTTAAAGACAATTTATAATAATCATCAATTAATTGATGAGCACTTAACAGTCGCAGAATATTAAATTACAAATTCCTACACATATTAATCTATCAATTCAACTGTGTATTTTAAAGTTGGATATCTCACTGTTTTCTTCATTAAATGTCAGATTTCCAAACAGTAATATATATATTTTATGTTGTGTTTGTTTAACTACTGACTTCATTCGCGTGGAATGTGATTTTTATTATAAATAAAAAAATCATAATGCTATTATTCTGAGTCAAACGGATGACTGTGCTTTAAGAAACTTTTTTATTCGTATTGTGCAAAGTTCTGTAATCTATGATAAGAAGTCATTGGCTAACGAGATACGTTAAGAGCATCTCGTCCGTATGACGTGTGCTGTGGTGCTCCTCTTGAGGACACGAAGGTCCGTTAAAGCCGAACCAACTACCAGCGTCAGTTGGCGAGCGAAGTCAGCTGTCGCCATTGTGTATGGGTTGCCATTGTTACGGAACTCCGGAAGCCAGTCTCGATTGTAATACCCGATTTCATTATACGCAGTTTTCGTTGTTTTAGTTATAAATGTAGGACAAACGGAATTATCAATTTTATCGCTGTTTGTTCGTGCTATGGTGAATAGTTGATATAACACCGATACTAAATTTCGTGCGTTTTTTCGGATTACTTTATATAAGTGCCTCTTTTCATTCGCTCGGTATTCATCGATAAGCGCTCCTTTTATTTGCGGTAGACATATTGATTACAGACAGGATTCAGAGGCTCCGAGACCGGCTAATGAATGACTTTTACTTAAGGAAATCTCCCAATATATGATAACCTCAACAAAGTGGAGACAGACGTTAAAAATTTGTAAACCATTGGAAAAGTATAACAACGAGCGAACGAGGTCATCGATGGTGCATTAACTGGGCACCAAGCTGACACCGCGAGGGCTCAGAAATGAGAGTAGAAACGCCACATTGGAACCTCTCTCGATATCGATACCTTTGAACTGGTTTCCAGTTGGTTGATGACCCGACGTGGCATTGAATTACTGATCAACAGCTCTTACTGAACCGTTCTATAGGAAACAATAATATGTTAGACATATAAAAATAATATAAAGTCCGCGTTGTCGATGTTTGTGGTCTCGTTAGGACTAACGTTCGTCCCGAGTCAGTCACCGTGCCAGTTAGGATGACAGTGATAATTTAATTACCGCGACCTTTCCATTGGGGTCAATTGTGGGTCAGAGCCAATAAGTTACTCAGGAATTTCTTTCTGCCGTAACTCCTTTGATAAGTCTATGTAGTTAATTTCCTCTCCCGAGTCATTAATATCAGGCATAATGATCATAGATTTGTATCCGATGTAAATAGTCAATGAAATGATTCGAGGGAAAAATGACAACGAAGCAACGTGGTCGTGGTTACCAGTTGATAAGCGCTGTTCGTGTTTTATACATTTTGATTAACACGGACACTAGTTTCATTGTTAATAACAAGCTAACCGTTTGCTGAGCATAGTATTCCCCATCGCCAACCCACTGACAACAATAAGATAATAAGACAATAAGATAATCATAAGATGCGGTCATATCATTATGTTATGTAATAGTTTGTTTTTATACAATTATAATTAGTAGAAAGACTAGTCGAAAGTCATGAAGAAAATTATACGGAAAAAATGAATAAAGATCTCGTATTTACTCTCATTATTCTGCATTTTTATTTATAAATAGAACGGACATGATTTAATAATTTTAATAGTCTTCTGTAATGTTCCCATTTATAATATTATAAGTGTATAAGACTAACACCGAGTAGCTCTGTAGGTACATCATGAAGCGAAACATTATCCGAGCGAAATTCAAATGATGTTTCACAAGGTCTCGGCGGCCTCCGCTCTGCGGACGAGCAATTAAAATGAAAGGAAAAACCTCTCCGATATTAAATAACTAATATTCATGAGCTTTATAGTCAGGGTCAATGAAGGCTTCAGACATCATCTAGAATCTAGATGATGGAGGAACGCCGAAACAGCTGCGGGCGAAGTGATAACTGACGGACGGCGGTTAATCTGCTCATATCTCAAGAACGGCTGTACGGAGTTTACTGATAATTTGTGGGAAACTAGCTTAGAACTAAAAGATGGACAGAGAATACTTTTCATCCGCTTTGATTGAAAAAAATAACTTCATAAAAGCTGCTTATTTACTGGCTGTAAGGCGAAACAGGGTTCGCCTGGTCAACTATACATTTCGAATTCTGAAAGTGACGCAGACGAAGTCGCGGACAAGGGCTAGTATATAGTTATTAATTGAGCATATTCTATTTCCTATTGAATCTCGATACTCACAGCAGAAAACAATTGTTTCGTGAACACTTTCATAGTCTAACAGTAAATAATAATTATATATGTCTCGGTTTTTTATGATTTTTAATGGATGAGATTTATATCTTCAACTACATTTGATCAATCAAACTCTATTTAATAATTCAAATCATGCAATCGTTGCTCATCAACCTGTGTCTTCGGTTGTTCTTCTTTACATAAATGAGACTCTCAAAAACTCCAATAAGTAGAAACAAACAGAGAAAAACATTGTAATAATCTTAATTATTTTTGTCTCTTGAAGTGTTTGTAAAAGCTTCGTATTTTATAATACATTATTATTGTTGTGTTAGTTTTAATATTAAACAGCTAGCCTTTTCGTGTTTTCGAGCGCCCCCGATGCTCTCTGTAAATGTAAAGGCCGTAAATGTCAAGCGACCTTCACTGGATCAAGCTTTTATTTTTTATTTTATGACAACACGTATTTGGAAGGTTGTTCGTCCGACGCGCTGGAACACTCCGAGACCACCACAAACACTTCGCAAATAATTTATAAAGTCGAGTTCGTTAAAATGTAGATCATTACGGTTCCAATATCGTGAAATGTCCGTGTGCGCGTGACGTCACTGTTATGCAACTCTCAACATTAATATCTCGTACACTTGAAATGTATTTTAAAAATAATGAAAAAAAAAAATAGTACATGTATAAATATACTTAATGTTGTGGGACGTAGGTTACTAACGGTCGATTGTTTAAGAAACAACTGGCGTGTGCTGTTTTGATAACTCACGTATTTGTATGACTTGTATACATTTCAATGATATTTATATAAATAGTGCTCGTGGGTTAAATGTTCCGACTCTGTTTTATTGACTTCCTTGTATATCTTAAAATAAATTAAAGCAATCATCGATTTGGACTTGCTCAGAGTAAGTAGTGGTGAAGTATGCTCGTGGCTTCCTGGCACACTATTAATATGTATGATCGGTGTCGTGGACCGTGTCGCTGGATGCTGCGGTCCATCGCACCGCTAACCACCACGCTTCATCTTCATTGTAATCACAACGAGAACAATCTTTTGATGTGTGACCAGCACGAGTACTTTATATGAGAAAATAAGAATCCGTTACCGTCGGAACAGTTAACGTCGGTATATAGTTAACATTAACATGCCATCTATACTATTTATTGGATTCATTTTAATTTACAGCACAGAGACAAGTTAGAGGTTCTCTTTATTTACCTATAATTATATACCTACGATATTCGGTACGACGCGTTGTACAAACAAACTAATACTAGCGTGATCCAAACCCCTTACCACTTACTATGTTTTACTTTCTCTAAATTTCCTACGATCCTATTCATCGAGGAGGTGTACGTTCGGTTCGATATAAAACGACTTTATTTTTGTTCATAAAATCAATGTCGCTTCTTTAATGTTTTATAAGAGACCCCAAATGAATATTATTAATATGATAATGTATTGTTTTGCCTTGCAGTGTGTTTGTCGCTGATAAATTAGAAATGCTATTCAAAGTAGTTAAACAATTTCACTTCTTTTTCATTGAGTGTTTCCTTTATATCAAGGTATAGTTAATTCGGTTGTTGTATATTCTGACCCTGATCGGTGTCGAATATGACGAGGAAATCAAAAGCTTTATAATGAGTCGGCCAGCGTTAAATGAAACCCAAGGTCGGCGATCACCGGGTACTGGGTAGGCACTCGAGAGACCGGATATCAAAAAGCACGTAAATAAATTAATTTTTTTTATTTCTCTAACCTCCGATATTTATAACGTTGTTATAATTTCTCATAATATTATCTCGCCTCTACATTTATAAATAAGACATCTTTATCAAACCGTGCAAATATACTTACTTTGACAATGTCGAAGATTAGAATTTTTATTACAGTATTTGAGACTGTTTTTTCTTTAAAAATTAATAATCGTTCGTCTAAAAATTAATAATCTCTCATCACATTTAACGTGAAATGAATATTATACTTTTTATTTCAATGAACGAATGCTCGCTGTAACTACACTTCATAATGTCCTCTCTGATCGTTTTTAATTCTTTTCTTATGAATACTCGTGACCTAATATAGAATTTATCTTAATCCTTAACTTGTATTATATTAAACATTAGGCTCGGCGAACTATTCAGTTTTCAATTTTCATCTTAAAGCTGTCGTCTGTCGGAGTGTGACGACAACGTTCTCAGTGAAAGTCTTCAAGTAAATCTGAACGCTCGCTGGGATCGGCAACACTTTCGATATCGTAAATCGATTGTCGTCTTGACACGATCCAGGCGACGTTTCCCTCATAACAATAAGTTTTGAAGATTGAGATCTGGTTTCCACTGTTACTTACGACGTCATAAAATAATCGGGGTCGATTTCAATTTGATAAGTTTAAATATTACGACCACTTATTATAAGTAATCAGCATTTCCTGACAACGTTCGTTTCGACATAAAGGAAATTCATTGTTTACATTTTTAAAAGATTCTTTATACACAATTAAGACAAGGTCTCGTGTGCTCGCGCTCGTGGGCTCGTGTTCTCGACCGCTCCTATTGAACTTATAATTTTGTGTTATAAATATAAAGGGGGCCATTTCGTAGATTGCGTAAGATGTTTGCAGGAGTCACATTTCTATGTGCAGCAGTGGCAGTGGATACGTTCGTTATGAAATTGATCTGACTGGTGTCTGTTACGTGTGTGATGTCATAATAAGTTGATAAATATTGTGCCACCGTCGACCGGCGGCCGCCAGCCAGTGGCTAGCAGCTAGCTTCACGTCAGCGTCGTCTCTGTGGGGGACCGAAGCTATAATACTATAATAAAAACATTATTAATACGCACTGTTAGACACTTTTTAAACAGACCGTTTCGTGCCGGCCCGGTGGCGCCTCGCCAAATTAATATGTTGTTATGAACTCAGTATTAGTTATTTAGCACAACAAATCTTTATTTAGTAATCAAAATTGAAAATACCAAATCGAAAGAGATTATATTGATGCACATATGTGAGTTTACCAAAATAGACCGAGGTTTTCATACAAGCGACGCCATATTGAAATTCGTTGAGCGATAGTTTAAAAACATTCCACGTTTATTATCAGTGAGTTATCATATTGCAGGTTCGTCATGTTTGTTCATCAAACAGAGCTATAATGATTCAGAATTTTAGCAAACAGTGTAAGCACTCTCTCTTAATATTATAAGACCTCGCTAGCATTCCTCCTCCGAGACATGCGCCATGTTTCGTTCAGTTTCCTGGCGAACATTACGTCACAGTGTCTTGAACAACAAGTGGGGTACCCACTGTCCAGTACAACAACACGCAAATCTTCTAATACTATCGCCATTTCGAAACAACTAAATGCCAATAACTGATTGTATAATTGTTACCTGAACGATTATTTCCTAAGAAACTAGAAACAAATGAAATGTGGCCGAATACCTAAAGCGACATGAGTGATTTGATAAGTTAATGTCATTAAATAAATATCGTAGAAAAAACTACTCATTCACCATACAAATGAAAGTTGGTCAATCAATTATTATGTAGTCAGTGTATGAAATTAAAATATTATATCTCTAATCGCGAAAAAGACACAGACACACGGGGTATGAAGAAAATTATCATCATAACTTTACCCTGAACCAGCTATGGAACCAAGCAGTGTTGTAGGAGTCCGCCGGGTTGTTAGTATAATGAATTCGCTGATAACTAGAGAAATTTCGATTGAAATATTTAATTAGATAATTAGATAGTTTGAATATAAATTGACACAAACTGTTTTTCGTATAAGTATTTCGAACAAACAATATGACGTACAAATATCGTCCCTATCAGTGAATATATATAAAATCAGAGACAGAGTGGTCCTAAAGGAAATAATAAACTCGTACAATAAAATTACTAATTAGGTATAATAACTAAAGGACGTTGTTGAACATTGTTTTGAGAAAGATAGGTACTACATTTTGGTAATTCGTTTTTCTATTTCAATAAACAAAGTAATCAAAGCATTATTGATTTTATAGAAGCTTATATTTTAAATAATTTGTCCATCAAATATATTAACATAGATTTACACATTTTACTTACTTACTTATTTACTTTAATTTTTTAATGTATATTTTATACTTGGTCTTAATGTACCAGCAGTAGAGTGAGTCATTTACAATACAATACTTACAATTCTTACAGTCATCATACAATTCACTAAAGACAGATATCACCTAACAAAAATCAATACGACTTAACGTCTTTATTTTAATTAACAAAACAAGTTTCTGTATAATCCGTTGAAACCAAATTAAATGTCATTTTCTGGCAGTCATCAGTCCGCTTCAGATTAGTCGAAGATTAATTTATAGCAAGTATGCGGAATAAAGTTATGAAACGATCGCCCGACCTCTATACTACGTGAGAGTGTATGTACTATGTGGTTTGTATCAACTTTTAATAAATTTCTGTCTAAATGACATTACTTTCGACATGTCTGTCATGTTTATAATTTCAATTGACAGCTGCCTTCGATTGCTGGCGCAATTCTTAGAACTAAAAAGAAACTCCTCGCATGTCCTTATTACTATTACATTACATACATTACAATAAATTTATTAATTTCAGACAAGGCGTCTATGATCTGTATTGTTATTAGGAACTCTGAACGCCACATCTTTAACGTATATGTCACGAAACCTTAGCGATCAATCAAAGACGAGGATTACTTCCGGATCTGTGAGCTCATTAAACGTTATTTTTCACCCGAACCCTCGTATAGTCATCGTTTAAAAGAGTTAGAGGAAGTGTGAGTCAGAAAGCGGCTCATTGCGAACGGTTGTAAATTAATCTAGCCTTTGATTGGTTCTACGTTCTCAAGGTCGTTTACATAATTACAAATATATTATGTTTTAATATATTTTCTATACAGTGTATCCAATTCTGTCCACTGAGTCGTCCTATGTCTGTATCAGGAGCTCCAGTGGAAGCGGCTCGAGCGGAGGCGCTGTCACCAAGAGTGTCGGGTGTGATGTACCCGGGGAGGGCGAGGGCGGCGTGAGTCGCGACGTGTCCACTAAGATAGCGGCCGGTATGGATCGCTGGCAGACTACCCTGGAGGATATGATGCATCTGAGATCCTCCAGCAACCACGTGTTCAAAGACAACTACTGGGTAAAGATAACTTATAATATTAACAGGCAGGAGTGCTCATTATAGTACGAATCACGAACTCATATGTTATTCTACTGTGACGTCAAATTTAAATTAAAAAATCCGAAACTAAATTAAATTGTGTTATTTACATATATTAAATATAAAACTTCTGTCATATATCATTTTATGATACACGTTAATAATTCTCGTTGGTGTATTTTGATGATGCATATTTTACGTAATCGTTTAAAATATATAACGTCATTATAATACGCGCGTTCAGTTACATCTGTGCAGTGAAAGTGACTTAATTGGGGTAAAAGTTTACTCAATCAACGAAACTTTAAAGAGTGAAAGGTTTCACGGTGAGAGAACGTCCAATTGTGTCAAGGGAGTCCAGCAATTATCTGACTTTTGCAGCTTTACATAATATATTGAAACCCTATAGTTTTGAAATAAGCGATGTTGTCAGTACGTTAACAAAAAGACAAGATTATTATCAGTACTAAAAGCAAATATGTTTTGGGGGAGTGATCGAGTACAAACACTTAGTTTATTTGTTTAGAGCGGTGATTCCTCAATATTATTAGTGTCGTAACAGACTCACTGCTCTGACGACGTTCTCTAAACTCTTTTGAAATTAGTTATTGAAACATCTACACTTTACTGAACTACAAATACTTTTGGGTAAATTATTAATCTTAATCGGAAATTGTTTTTAAATATTTAAAACATAATTTTTATCAGTTTATGTAACTGCTCCAGAAAACATAGATTCTTTTGTATTTATTTATGGTTTGGTAGTTTGTAATCATTGCCCGAAGCCTCGGAGAAAGTCAATCGGGTCTATTGGAAAAAAGTAGAGCATTAGAGCCGCGGGCCATTGAACGTCATTGGTTATGACAACAATAATAATATTTAATGTATAGGTAGGCATGTAAGAGCTGTGAAGTCAGACAAACATTGTGTTATCTGGAACACAAAGAACGCAATAATTATAACATATTATTATTATTAGTTATAATAAAGGAAGGTACTTTGGTTAATGTAGGTAACATTCGCAGCGCGCACCGACTGACCGTTTAACCTTGTGAATTGTATTATAAATAATAAAATGTTGGTTGGTATTATTAATTAAGGTATTGTTAGCGCGTGGTCGGCGTCGACGAACGTGTTCGTATCGAGTCTACACGTTCACTGTGGAGAAACCTACGTGACAAAAAAAGTTACTCGAACCAGCTCTGTAACGACCAGTAATGAGTATTCCGACCACCATTTTCATATCTAACATTATAATATACTGTATCTATCGGAATACAACGAACAACATACAGCAGCTGTATGACGATCGCGGTTAGAGCTGCCAACTGACTGTGTGACGAGTCGTGTGAAGTCCTTCACCTTCACAGCGACGCTCACTCATCAGAGAACGCTACTTAGATAATGTATCGTCCGCATTGTTGGCAGCAGTCACAGGTTGATCGGTCACCAGCCACCACACAAACAAACATCTCGCACTCGATGCAGATTACATATATTAGACACATTATATATGTTATAAATGTTACAAGGTTTTTGGATTTAATAAAAATTTAAAGAATAATTTGTAACGTGTTCTACGTTGAGTAGTCAATGAAGGCTACAAATTTTTTATTTTCAATTTTACTATCGATTCATTGCTTAGTTTATTTATTCTATATAAATATATTTTTATATAAAGAAAACAATAGCAATATGATCCCGTTGGTCGTTTGAAGCAGTCCCAGGAGGCCTCGTCCATCAGTTGGCTTGATACATGTCGTCGCGTGCCGGCCCCGGGCTCGGCTGTCAATACCTACTCGAGCTGATGATGATGGTGCCTCTTAACATTCAAAATGAAAAGAACGCGAGCCAAACCCGCGACAAACAAAACTGGATCGTAGTCACCAACAGATTAGCTCGTATTTTGATTACAGAGAAAGTTGTCGTGTGACGAAAGCAATTGTTTAATCATTGCCGGACGGTGTGCGGCGCGTGACTGACAGATAAAGAACGTTTGTATATAGTGATGTGAATTATTTATATTGTAAGAGAAATGGATATTAAGTAAGCGCGAGTGTCGCGGACACGTTCTTGGAGCTACACTATCTAGGCTACCAATATATACTATGTACGTACATATATAAAGTACAACGTTTGCAAAGAACAAATGTCTACATAAAGATATCATTTAAAAACTTACAAAAGTAAATCATAAAAAATAGAAAGTAGGTAAATTGTTAATTTTTATTATGTGAAAGCATAAGAAGCTGAAATAAAATGACTACTGTTACAATAATGAAATTACGTATTGTCGTCACACAATATATAAATATTTTTGAGTTGATGTATATCTATAATTATAGTTAACGTAATTTTCATATACATTGTGCCTTTTTCTGGACCACTTAATTAATTCTTAGGTACAATATATACCTCGTAGAGTGACTGTTTTTTTTTTCAAGTAGCTAACAGGCAAATGACAATTTAAAACGAACCCAATCACCAGATGTATGATATAAATTGTTTGACATAACCAATTATAAATATCTGTCACACTGTTGTTTCATTTTGAAGTAGGAGAGTATCGAATGTTGCCATACCAAGTTGATATCCTCAGACAGCCAACTAGAATTCATATCTGTCAGATAAAGACTTCTTCGGTGCACTTTTTAAAGTTCTTCTCAAATTAAATATGATTTAGTCAGTGTATTATACTATGCAGAATTTCTTTTTCAGATTGAACATTTATTTCGAAATTACACACTTTTATGAATAATTTAAAAGCTGTGTTCAAATCTCCGCCGCACTTTCATATTTTCTGCATGATTTAACGTTTTGGAAACTTTTATCCGAATAAAAGTCGTTATTATGAAGTCCAGTTGCAAACAAATTAATAACTTTTGTTTCCGTTTTAATAACCATTTGACGGTCTAATAGCGGTCGGCGTAATATGCTGGACGGCTGGACGGCGGGCCCGGAGGCCGGGGGCGGGGGGGGGGGCACCAATTCGCATGTAATTATTTCCAACGGTCGAGTATCCTCGCGTGCGTTTAATAACTTTGATAATATTACCGCTCGCTCTGATCTTCTTTGTCATAATTGAGATTTCTTCTCATTAACATAATGCAAACAGGCGGCTACATGGTATTTCTTCAATCGTTAGAAAATACGACTTCTTACCAATAGATGAATAGTGTAGAAAATGTTGTACTGTTAATATAACATTAAAAGCTTCGGTTAAATAATAAATTTGTTACCGGTATTAATTTGTTGAATGCTTCCTATATGGTTAAATGCCCAGCGATTAATCTCATTTTCATTGATCTTTAAGTAAGCACTAGAAGAACGGATTCCCTGGAGCAACGTGATGATGTTCAGTCGTTTGTGTTCCAGGCTCAGAATGGTTTCGACGAGCTGCGGCGTTACGTGAAGCAGGGCGGCGACTTCAGCAAGGAACTCGCCAACATCTTGCAGGAACGGTAACTCAGTCACTCTTATATAATTCTGGCTGAATGACTTTCCTCGACCACAGTTAACCTTAGAATATAAGTATTGTAAGTAGTAGAAATGAAGACGTGTGTGCGTCATCATTCCTACTATTTACAATATTAGAATATGTACTTCCTTGAGCTGTCTCTCGATTCAACGACTGCAAGTAGTTTATTTTTGTCAACTTAGCTTAAAATATAAGACCAGTCTCTCCATTTTTTATTCACGTTGAAAGAATTATATAAGTGACGGTGACTAAATACTCCAAAATTGCAAAGTTTCAGTTAACAGTTGCTTTTGACAATATAAATAAGTAAATTTTGAGTCACATCTGGACGTGTAATAATTTTAGCCGGGGTTAACCGTTAGCGTGCTATGAAAATAAATCAAGAAAAATCTCAACTGTGTTGTAACTAACTAACTGACTATTTCTATTTTTAACACTGTCACAAAGAATATTATGGCTGTTTCGATCGAACTCGAGATGTGCATCTCATTTTAATAAAAAATAAAATGTAGCCGCGTTTTAATATATGCCGTAAGATAAGTTATCTTATCTCGCTCGGGTCTCGGAAACCTAACTTTCTAAAGTCGATGCAATAACACAATAGGCACTTCATTGTTTATTAACTATTATTTATATGCCTCGAGCTCGGGCCAGCAGTGTGCGTATAAAATAATTCTCAAACATAGATACTTCGTCGGACGTAACGTGTGGCGGAGTTGTTATTACAGTGTAAATGGAACAGACGGTTTATTTCGGTTGGGCCGGCGTCACCGAGTGCAACACTATTACATGAAACGAGTGTCTGCGCCTCCCCCGGCCGGGCGGTGACGCCGACAGCCACAATATCCTAAATAGATCTAGACCACCCGCCATCTCCCCAGACGGCGGCCGCTTACCTTTATACCAGATTGTTTATTTCACTTTCTCTCTGATTTTGAAACAATTGCTATCATTACGTTTTAGAAGACAAATGCGGTCCACTTAAGAAACTAGACTATGAGAAACGTGTACGCTGAAATACATTTTAGTAAAACTGTGCAAGAACATTTATTAAACATAATGTTAAGGTTTATTATGATAGGAATGTCTATGTAAGTGTGGTCGCTGCTCGTCAAAGTCACTAAGTAAATTCATTATTTTTACAGAGTCGAAGCAGAAAACTACTATTCGAAATGCTTGGCGAAATTAGGCTCGAAGCTCAGTAAAGCTTGCAAAGAGAGTGTAGGGTCTTGTGCGGAAGCGTGGAAACACGTCGCTCATGATATGGAGAAGAGAGCTGAGATACACAGGTTAGAAGAAGAGTATCACAGCAGTAGAGGATATAGTATTGTAGCTATAGTTATTACAATGTGTTATGTTTGAACAGGAGTTACTCCAGTGCGTTGACGGAAGAACTTGTGAAACCGATGAAACAAGTCATAGACAACCAACTCAAGTTAAGGAAAAAGGTATTGTGATAAATATATATACATATGAACTCTGGAAGCGGCCTAAGACTCACAACACGAGTGTGCTCAATGTTTGATATTCGCTGATTACAGATCGAGGGCAACGTGGACAAGACGACGCGAGCGTTGGCAGATTGGAGAACAGCGGAGGCCAAGTCAAAGAGACAATCACACGCGGCCGCCAGGGAAAATGAGAAGCTTCAAGACGCCTCACTAGACATTAGGTTCGATTACATCTCTCGTTACACAGAGCATCGTTCATGTGCCATGCGAACAGCGCCTGCGAATATAGAGACGCTCAGCGACTTACCGAGTGAACGTAGTCGGTGTGCGGAAGCAGCAAGAGTCAGCAGCATGTTTTGATTGTTTACAGTCGTCTGTCACGCAGCTCGAGTATGGGACACATCCCTCACTCCATCCTGAGCGCCGCACGAGCTGAGCGGCTCGCGCCCGCCGCCAGCGAGCGCGACGCCGCCAAGCTGCAAGTGAAGAAGAGGAAGACCGAGGACGCCGTCAAGAAGACAGAGGTCGACTATTACAACGTTTGTGTTCAAGCGGAAAGATCGAGGTGAGTCAATGATCCACTGGTCCCCGTTAACTCGACCGGCTTCTTAATACATGTACTGCGCAGGTTGGAATGGGAGACGAGTGTGGTGAAGGGCGCGGGGATGCTGGAGTCCCTCGAGGAGGAGAGACTTGAACAGCTGAAGAGCGCCGCCGACTGTTACCTCAGGCTGACGGCAGCAGTCCCGCCGCAGCTGGCGGAGGTGGGTAGACGTTATAGTTATCTTGTGACTGTTAGTAGAATTCAAAAAACGTTTCCTTAAACCTATTGGACTGTCCCAGGCGACCAATGCTCTCGTGGCTCCTATTAAGAAAGCCAACTCTAACGTGGACATGCGCGTGGTGCGAGGAGTGCGCGGCGCTCCGGCCGGCGCCAGTGACCAACTGCTACCAGACTTCTACTGCGAGCACACCACGCTAGCCATGAACAAGGAGAGACGTAAACAAGTAAGAACCTGTCATATACATAAAACACATCCACGCGCTAACATTAAGTGGAGCAGAGAAAATAACACCATTATAAAATAGTTTCAACTATATAATTTATAAGTGAAATTTGTTGTTAGGCCCTATTGAAGATTCTTCAGTTGGTAAAGCAAGATATAGACAGAGAGCGGAAGTCTAAACAAGGTCTCGAAAAGCTTTCGATGGCTATAAAACAGACACCCACTTTCGGTAGTGATGATTCTCAACAAAACGTAGCTGACAAACTGTACCACGTAAGTCCTGCGACTAAATAAACGGAACATAGTCTATATGACGTCATAATATTTAATGTCAGCCCCTACACTTACAGATGAGGTCCATGTTAACATATCTGGAGGCGGTGCGATACAAGATCACAACCAGCCTCACCGAGCTGGACAACCGACCCGCCGGCCAACATCCGCTCGCCACACACATACAGATCGTACGAGACAAGCAAGGCTTGCAGCAGAGCATACTCAAGGTATACATTCAGTAACGACAGCGACTAACAAATGTGTTGGAATAGCATATGTAACGTACGTGTGACGCAGGTTCCGCCCTGGCTGCAGGCGGACTATCAGAGCGAGGTGAACAAGAACCTTCAACCGAACTACACGGCCTTGTCGAAGAGTGTGACCGGCGCCGTCTGTGGAGCGGACGAACGAGAGAGACGCGACTCCGTACTCAGCCGCGCCTCCAGCAAACTGCGCATTGAGCATCTGTCTTTCCGGAAGGCCGTGGAGAGGAGTAGCGCTCCCGCCACGCCCACGGTGACTACGGCGCCCACCACACCCACAGTGACCACGGCGCCCACCACGCCCGTGTCCGCGGAGTCCCCCGCTCTCGACTGGACGTCCAGCGAGCGCGGCGCTGGAGACGGACTCTCCAACCAGCAGGACAGTGACTTCGGTAAGTGGGTGCATCAGCGATCCTTATTTTTATTTATGCTGGGTACTCGGTTCATCAGGCAGTTAGCTATGAGTTTATAATCTGTCACGTCATGATGTTCTATGATACCTGAAATAAACTCGTTATTCTCGTCCCGTTTACATTTTATTTTGTGTTAGCTACAAGTATAAACTTGTTTCCTATACAGCCAATGCGAAATCTCTATACATTTAATTCTGATGTTGCTTTCAGTCAACAATCCTGAATATGTTATAATAAAATGGTTTTATAAAAGAAATTAAGGCGAATATCATTTTCATTACAGACGAATTTTCATCTCAAAGTGACAGTTCAGCTGATCTATCAGACGTGAGGAAACATAACAACAACACCAGCGAGATGAGTCACAAATATATCGGCAAATGTAGAGCGCTGTACACGTACGAGGCCAGACTGGACGACGAACTGACGCTCACACCAGGTATCGTAACAGTCTGATTCGTATTGACAACACTCGCACCACCCGCTGTCTCTGCTTGTTTACTGTTTACTGTTTACAGACATGTTGTACCTGTGTGTATGTATTGTTGTAAGTTGCTGCGCGACCTTCACTTGATCTTCTCTTTTGATAATCCTTTGTATATGTAACACGTATGAGGTCAAGGCGTTTTGTCGTGTCGTTTCGTGTCATGTCATGTCATGTCGCTTCCGTTGTTCAGGAGACGTGATCGATATCTATGAGAAGCAGGACGAGGTGTGGTGGAGCGGAGATCTCAACGGCTGCTTCGGCATCTTCCCCTCCTCCTACGTCGAGGAGATCACGTCCTGCATCTAGCAGCGGATAATCAGAGTCGGCTCCATACAACGAACTATCCGAACTGTGCATCAGAAGTAACACATATCTTTGAGTCAAGTTAGACAGACATCCGTAACGAGGTGCCGGGTGTTCAGACCACGAGTAACGCCAGCTCGTTAAACTAGTCGAAGACACGAACGTTTGTGATGTATAAATAGAAGGTTCGTCGACCACTAATGTGCATTTTGAATATTTAATATTGAGTAACGTCAGTTGCTAACACACAATTTGTTAAGTGTAGGATGTTTGAAGTAATATGAGACGTGTATGTAACTTATTATGTAGGTGTAAGTTTTGTAAAGATTAAACCAAAGTTCTGTATGTAATAAAAGTACGTTTTAAGAAAATATATTAATATGAACCCGGAACTAGGTAGTTGGAACTTATTGCATATTCTTAATATTGTAGTCTTATAGTGAGAGTGCTCGTGCAGAGACGGAATAGACTCGCTGGAGTTGGATTCTTAATAAAACATCTGTAGAGATGACAACAAATTATTTATTAAAATAACGTTCGTAGTACGATAATAATATTGGCAAAAAGGACTACAGTCCAAAAATATCTACTACTAATTCTTCTTATCTTACTCGGTCGCTAGTGCGGGGAGATCGGGTCGCTTAAAAAATATCGATAAAATTTGTTTCACTCTCAATTCAATATCATTTGTGCATATTTAAATAGTTCATTTAATACTTTTGTGCGATTATTTAATAAAACACCTGTCCGTTCGTCATCCCCGCACTAGGAACTCTATGGATGTGATGTTTCCAAGACGCAACCCAACTCGGCCCCTAACATAATGCAAGCGACAATGTAAACTGAATACAAAATATCTAAATGAATAAATTCCACTTCAATTTAATTAATATTAATAATCTGAGACCGAACTCTGTGAACCGCCTGGCGAGTGTGTCTACACGTGTACACTCACCTCACACACTCGTCCACATGAAGCCTATAAGACATCTACTTCTTAATCAATTTTAATATTAATGTATATATATTATATCGATAATACTTTTTAAACATCAATAAATTCTCACATGTGTTGTTTTTATTTTGTTTCTCACCGTCACCTGTCTCGGCCGTTGTCAGTTCACATGAAACGGTCCCGTAATGGCCTGCCTATCGTATCACATAACATCACAGACATTCTACACTTTCGTTGTGTCCGGGAAGGGAGGGCTCGGCGATAAACACTCCCAAAATATTAATTTTAATGAGACGGATATTACGTCTTTAAAAGTAGATCTAGCTACAGGGAACAATTAATTACGGGACAGCGCCTAAACGACTAAAATACACGACCTTAATGTAGCCAACGAAACAAGATAAATATTGTAAACACAAACCGGTTCCTAATTATTCTCCGTTTTATATAACAATCTCACTAAGTATCCGAAATAATAACTGGCATATAACTATATAACCAGAGATATTGGCTCCTTGTTTCTATGAAAACGAGAGGAGCTGAACCACCTAAACTTTAAGATATCATATAACAAAAAAAAAAAACTAGCATTATCAAAGTGAAGAGATACATTTAGTTTAAAAACAAGTTAATTGTATAGTAATCTAAAAGGCATTTTTGAAATGCGCTCACTCCGCTTCACTTAACACATAGCTCCCTATCATACATTATATATTATTATATCACCGTTTCCTTTTTATAATTACCTTTTGTGTTAGCCGCTCCTTAATACTCTTCCTCTTATACTAGGTACATCATAACGGCACTATCATTATTTATTGTTTCTCTATAAACTTGTCCGATCATATTTTAAATCATATGATAGTTACAATCTTTACATATCTATAATTAGATCCTTATTATAAAATGTTTTACATCAACTCTCTCCTACAGCGTTCAACAAACCAAACTTTAAAATTTTGTCGAGCGTCTTGGTATTTGTATACATTTTTTATCTGGTTTCGTTGGCCGTTACCTTTCGTAACAGTATAGTAGCTTGTTTGTACCAACGACAGCTTATAGTAGATGTCTCCTCGTTGATATCACAAACTACATCGAGACAGAATACATATTTACAACACAATAATTAAAAGAGTCGTTTATGTCTAACACATATAGTAGTACATAGCGACATTAATGTATTATAGATAAAGAGGGCGTGTACTCGAGTGAGGACACGCCCTCCCATACACATACATACATACACACACACATGCAGATGCTACAGCGGAGACCTCGAGCCACTGATTAACATCCCTTTATAAAAGTTACTGTGAGCAAGATATTAGCGTGAAAACAATCGTACCAAGGACTCAGACACGCAGTTACAGACGAGCATGTGAATACAGTAAGTATGTAGGTGTCTTACATCTAGTTACGACGAGCCCCGGCACGACCCGCCTCCACATGACGTGGAATAGGTCCACTGGGTCATCGGTACTCACGCCAAGATACGTGTCATTACATAATGTTCAAGTGATCCGTGTCACTGTGCACTGGTGAATGCCATCAAACTATAACGAACGACTAAAACAACGAACAAACAGACCGACAGACGAGACGCGACCTCCAACATACACACACACACACACACGCGCACGCGCGCGCGCACACACTCACGCGCACACATACAACCAACGACACGCACGCTCATATACAGTGCGGTGTGCACCAAGCTTACTATGTATATATATATAAATATAGTTGATAGTTAATGAATGAGACGAAAGTGCCACTACGTTACACTAAGCTACGAATAAGTTACACTTACATACGTACAGGATAGTTTACGACACGCCCACTGTGATATAAAGACAAAAAAATAATATTATAAAAGCAAACAAAATAACAACAGCGAATAATAAAAAACATACACTTTATAAGAACAAGAACAATGGACAGTGAACAGTGAACAGAGACACGTCGGACGTGTGGAGTGTTCACCGACACTGACTCTACGTCATCGACTAGAGATTGAGCGGACATTCCCCGAGGGAGAGACGGACAGACATACAGACTGACGAGCAAACACAAGCGCGCATCATATGCAGCAAAATAAACAAATAGAGCTCTCAGAGAAGAAACAACTAAAATATACTTTGGCCAAAACATAACATGACTCACTCACTCACTGACTGACTGACTGACTGACTGACTGACGACGTGTCAACACTACCGCGTACAACACTAGCTAGTTACATGACTATTACAATACATTACTGTGTCAATACATAATATAACGAAATGTAAACAGTCTGACACATAAAAATCTAAAGACAATAAATACGGAGAGAGGAATGTCGGAGTTGTATAGAACTCGCCCTGATGATGGACAGGATCCCGTCGGCGCTAAACGATATGGCAGTGATGGTGAGGCGGCGGCGGGGGGTTAGTGTGCGGGGCGGATCTGCTCCAGGTCGTCGTCGGTGTCCGTGTGCGGGGCCAGCACGGTTAGGTGTGTAGAGTCACTCTGCAGGGTGCTGCACTCTCCCCCCGCCGCGGCCCCGGCCCCGGCCGCCGCCCAGTTGCCGCAGTGCGCCTTCTTCTGCAGGGCCTGCACGTAGGACTGCGAGATGACGTCCCCGTGCGCGGTCCGCACCTGGTACAGGTAGCGGTACTTGCGCTGCTTCATCTCGGCTCGCTGGTCGCGGGTGGGCGGGCCCTGGAGGCGACGCTTCTGGGCCCGCAGACTTTGAGTGTGATGTATGGCGGACGCCGTGAGCACCGCCTGCGCCACCAACCCCACCAGCGTAGCGGCGGGCCACACGGCCAGCGACAACCAGGACAGGCGGCACGGAGGGCTGCGGACCGCCTCCAGCCGCGCGCGCTCCCACACCTGCACGACCAGGCAAAGATACAGAGGATCTCGTTTATCTTTAAGTTATGTCTCTTTAAGCGGCAGGACTTGAAAACATTCTGAACTGATTATAAGTGTTAAATGAGAAGTAGTTTTGCTTTCGTCATTCAGTCTTTAAATGTCAGAGAGCAGTAGTTCCCTGGCGAGTTGCTACCCTCACTCCCTGTACGTACCCACTTCAGCATGAGCATCCTCTCGAGGAAGTAGTCCAGACAGGTAGCGATCACCGCGCCGCCGTACACACTAGTACCGAAGATAGTCAGCACTGGGAACAAAGAGCAAGCACGTCCTCATGATGAACCGACACACACGAGATACTCGACGACAGACGAATCTCAAAATAGACAAATTACAATCTGTTCTATATAATGTAATATTTAAATGTTTCTGGTTAAATAAACTGATATTTAAAAATGTAAAGATATATCTTCTACGAAAAGTAATTTAAAATTTTATATATTCGCTGTTACAGTAGTAACCCGTGCCTCCTTATATATATAGATGTTGGCATCTCTTCGACACGCAACTGCGCCTCACTAAGTACTATGATAATGAATAAAGTAACCTTTCTTCCAGTAGAGGTTGACGACCGCGAAGAAGATGCCGGACGCGAGCAGGACTACCACGCACAGCCAGTACTGTAACAATACAATGAGATGATACGGCGCGGTCGAACACAGAGACGAGACGAGAGGAGACGAGGACCTCGCACAGCCAGCGACATAACATAACATATAAAACAATCAGCTGTTGTAACAATAACAACACGTCAGAGATAGTTCAGCACGTTACAGCGGCGAGAAACGCGAGTTAAAGTTCGCGCGGCGTGCATGATACAGGCGGGGTAACAAAGTTTGATAATGAACATACACGCGACTCCGGTGAATAGAAACAACTTCGCTAACTTACAAACAGACGTACAGGCGTTAGTTAGTACTTGTATAGTGTACACTACAAAGTGAGATAAGTTCGCAACACGCGAGCGACACTGTCTATATACATGTTACGATCTATCTTACGAACGAATATTATATTCGCATGGCGCTTATAAAAACTAAAGGTTATTTATAAATAAATAGCAGTAAATAGTAGGAAGCGTTTGTGAGAGGCCGAGTGGCAGCAAGAGCGTGTCGAGCACATACATGATACAAGGCACTTTGCTTATATAGTTAAGGCGCTGCGTCTGATCAACATTATGACATGAGTAGGTGTATATAGAGGGTGTAGAAAAAATATGTTTCATTAAAAACGCCTAAAGCGATTCATGTTGATATAGGATCGTTGATGGAACACCAGCTCAATAGATTCATCGAATTACCTATACATGAGGATAAATGATGTACTATTACTTATACACACACACACATACACACACATACTACTACAATGTACCTGTATTATGTAGAATGTATTTAAAGCACTGGACTATGACCATAACCATAACCATGGAATAATAATGATATGATATGATCTGTTATGATGAAATATAACAATCCTAAAACAATTGCTCTGTCAAAGTGAATCAGTTAACTGTGTTTTAGAGGGGCCTTATTAACTACGCGTTTGTAACAATCTAACCGGCGAGCGACACGATTGAGGACGTCATTATATCGTTAAGGCATCGACCAATCGATCCACACTAGCGGAGTTCGGCTCACCACACCCACCATCGACTCACCACCGATCTACCACACGCCGGTCACCGACCGACTCCCATACAAACGTCTTACCTACACCTAGATACTAATATTGCTCATTAATGATATATGATAATGAAACAACTCGTAGTAGGTACTGAGTCCTCATATACACTCGTACACTCGTGCAGGGTGAATGAAACCGACTCCACTACAGACGTGTATACGTTAAACAGATCGCTCGACTCGAACGCGTCTCGTCTTTGAGGTCAATAAAATTGTGTTCGTTCACAAAAGAATAGACTCGGAGGTAAACAAACTGTCGCTAAAGGACCAAGACTGTCTGCTGTCTGCTGTCTGCTGTCTAGACTGACACTATACAATATAATATATATCGGAGATATTCAATACAATTTAAAATTATAAAATAAAAATTATTCACATTAACTCATGAATCATGCTTTTTGATATTTGAGATCATCCGAAACAATGAGGTACGTACGGACCGTCTACGGTGTATGTATGTATGTATGTCTACACGTATAATACGAGCGTGTTAGCTTTGAAACCAATCACGTTCAATTAATAATTGAGAGAGTGGCATCGATCTACACTGGCGCGGGTGTAGTGACTGTTATAGAGCGGATCAATGTTACAAAACATTTATAATATTATATGTATATATAAAAAAAAGTTTAAAACGCTTAGGACGTATCAGAAAACAGCTCAAATAAATCAAATAGAAAGATTCTTTTTAGTTTGTAATGACAACAAATAAACCTTGAAACAAATTTAACTTTTGAAGACTCGTCACAAAGAGTGAGTCACACCGTTCATAAGGTGACAAACACTTTGCAACTAACGCACTCGGACTGTTATGATTATAAGTAACGTTCAACTCACGGTGTGGCTTCTGGCTTCCAGGAAGTGATCGTATATGGCGAGGCCGGCCACGGCTAGCAGGAGACCCGTGTGGAAGCCGGTCACGAACAGACCCACGTACTGGATCAACATCGTGATGAGACCGAACAACAGCCCCGCGGACATCGCCACACCTGACGGACGGACACACTCTCACACAGAATACAGTGAAGTAGTATAGTAGACAAGGACGATAACTTACCAACATTGCCATAAGCTGGCATCAGATACTCTTGAAGGCAGATGAGGTAGACTATGGCTGAACCAAAAGTGAAACCCGTCAGGAACATGCTGGCTTTAAAGCATCTATAACCTAGAACAATAGTCAGCCTACAGTGTGACATTCCACATATGATTAATTTTAATGTACAGTTTCACCCATCAAACTATTCATCACATAGAAAGTACACTAACCAAAGAGTGTATACACAATGCCAAAAACAATATACATGGCGCATATGACACTGATGGCAGGGTCGTAGTTGTAGTTGATGAGAGAACAGAAGGAGCCTTCAATATGGGGCCCATTGAAGCGCACTGTGCTGTTGTTCGGGCTCCGTGTCACCTGGGGCACCAGCTGACCCACCGATGACATCCTGATGTGAGCTTTACTGTTCAGCCTGCCACACACAGAGTTTCAAATTGTAAAGTTTTAAATAAAACTTGCACTCACTTGTTTGGAATTCTCATGTGGTTTAATAAAAACACTTTTCTTTTTTAATTCTACATGTTAAAAATGTAACACTTGTTTTTAAATAGCATTATTATTATTTACCACCAAAAATATGATAAAATTAAAACTATTATAAATATTGTGTTTATATTCATCCACAGCCTAAAATATTCTTGACAAAATTATTAAAATATATAAATTGTTTATCTGCAATAATATAAATCATAATCTATGACGCATTTGAAATATCTACCAAATTAAAGTGTCTACGTCCCGTTATTAACAACTTAACAAGATCGCTTACACTCCCAAGTAACAATACATCAACCAGTTCTCCATCAACGCACTTTCACCAATTTTATGTTTGTAAGTCAGTTATCGTTCTAATAAAATGGACAAATAATAATAAATATATTACACTTTATTTTTATTGACTTTGTATCAAACTAAATTAATAAATAAATTATTCTACACTTACCATTGTAAGACGACTTAACTAAACGATTTCACATTGTAAACTGAAATAACTGAATTGCCATGACCTAGTCAGAACAGAGACGACTTTTTCAAAACACAGTTTGTAACATAAAACATTATGAATTATATGAAAAAGATTTGATAAAGGTTCAGTTGCTGCATCTAGCTATCTACAAAGAAAATTAACAACAAAGGTTTTCCTCTACTTTCCTCTCGTCATTTACTTTCTAAGTGATGTACCCAGTAAGTATTAAGAATCGAAAATTCGTTTTACGATATTTGACAGTTATAAAGATTTTTATATTAGTATATAAAAATAAATAAAAATTATTTATAAATTAAATCAATATAAACGAAGAAAATTAATTACCGTCCTAATATTATAAGTATATGAAACAAGCGATTTATGAAAACCGTTAATATTAGACTGTACTGCAGATTAAGTACGTAACTAGTGAACTGGAGTGCAGTGTAGGCACTAGGCAAGTTGCCACCTTCACGAAATTCGGGATTGAATTCAAGAACAAATCAAAAGTATTATTTGTGTGTGTTTATCTGAGTCCAAGCTTTGTTTTCGACAACGCGTACATACCTGAAAATGTTTTGGACAGTCATTCTCTAAATATAAATAGCACAAACATCTCTCACGTAAACAGTTCACTTAGTCTTCGCGCATCATCAATAACTCACGATGAAAGTAACCGTAACTACCCTCAACGACGAGCTGTTCGTCTTAGATGTTTCCGAAGATTTGGAATTAGAAAACTTCAAGGCGTTTTGTGAAATCGAGTCAGGGTTTCCCGCCTCGGACATAACTTTGACTTTCAATGGGAAGCCTATGATGCACGATAAGAAGTCGCTGAAGGAGCTGGGCGTCCACGACGGAGATGTCATTGTGCTGCTTCATATGGTGCAGTCTTCATCCAATTTAAACATGAACGACGCCAGTCAAGGTAGCGGTAATTCAAAAATTCCTTTAACTTATTTTTGCGTTGTCATTGCTTTTTGTTGTCATGTTAATGTCAATCTTCGAATTGTTTTGTCAGATTTTTGAGTGCCGGCGCTATAACGCACTAATAACACTGTAAACTGAAAAAAATATTAAAATTAAAAAGTGTCAGCTGTCAAAAATATTTATTTAAATATATTTTTTTAAATAAAATAAAAAGTTAACTGGTTTCAGCTCTACCAAGCGGTTTGGCCAATCTCGATTTTAGCAGCATACAAGTTCCTAGGGGGGCTGCAACTGCAGCAAGCACTTCAATGGCCGCCAGAAATGCTCCTGTAGAGGAGGACCCTCGTATCATCAGAGAGATGTTTCTAGCCAATCCCGACCAACTCGCTCTGCTCAAACAGAACAATCCAAGACTTGCAGATGCCTTGCTGAGTGGCAACCTCGGTATATGATCTAGTATAAACGAATGAATTTCATTGTATATCAATGAGCAAGGTCTCATTGGATATTATTGAAACCATAAAACTTTTAAATTCACTGTTTTTTCATAGATACATTTGCTTCAGTGCTTCGAGAACAAATTTCAGCTAGAACTGAGCGCCAACAACAAAGAATAAGGTGACTGTAAAATTGTAGACACTTGTGTGACATGCTCGTGTCTTTTGTGGTTCTTTAAAGCTGGTGTCTGTTACCTGCGGGTGGCATCTGAACTGGTTGAATTTAGAATGGTGTTGCTTATTAAATTACACAAAGGGTTCCGTGAAGGTTGAAAGCGCTGTAGAGGTTGCTGGTTTGATTTGAATGGCATTTTATTGATCTTGTTCATTAACACTGCTTGATATGAATGTTGCTGTAAAGTTAATTAATGACAGCACATATTGGCTTGTACCCCTTTGCTGGACTAAAGGGTTGTTGAAAGTTAAGTGTCGATGTCGCAGCACATCATAATGAAGGCTCACATGAATTTTCTTAGGATGATGAATTCAGATCCGTTTGACACAGAGGCCCAGCGTATGATAGCGGAGGAGATCAGACAGAAGAACATCGAAGCCAACATGGAGGCGGCCATGGAGTACAACCCCGAGACATTTGGCACAGTAGTCATGTTGTACATCAACTGTCACGTCAACGGGTACGTGAAAGACTTCCCATACATGGTGCTTCAGGATAATTGACTGACAATTAAATTATTATCTGCAGCTTCCCAGTGAAGGCGTTTATAGATTCTGGAGCTCAAACCACAATAATGTCAGCAGCTTGTGCAGAGAGGTGTAACATCATGCGACTAGTTGACACAAGGTAATGAGTGGTAGTAGTAGTAGTCGCTCGAGATGAGAATTCTTTGAGAGTCACTTTAATATATTATGTCTGTTAATTGAAGGTGGGCGGGTATAGCCAAGGGTGTCGGAGTTCAGAGGATCATCGGCCGCATCCATATGGTGCAGATGCGCATAGAGAAAGATTTCCTCACCACCTCCTTCTCCGTCCTCGAGGAACAGCCCATGGACATGCTGCTGGGACTGGACATGCTCAAACGACATCAGGTAATGTGTCCGTTAACCCGTCTGTTACGTGACCAGCTCTAGGATAACAGTCAACTTAAATTTACTATAATATTCTGTAGTGCAACATCGACCTGAAGCGGAACGTTCTTCACATCGGCACGACGGGCACCGAGACGCCGTTCCTGCCGGAGGCCGAGCTGCCGGAGTGCGCCAGACTGTCGGGCTTCTCAGAGGACGAGCTGGTGGCCAGGGACGACCGCCTCGTGAGGGACAAGCGAGGTGCGACTAGAGACAAGTGATCTGTACACACTGCGACACCGTACATGGAAACAGACTCATTAAAAAAAATTGTAAAACGATGTGTGTTTGTCTTGGTAGTTTAGTATTAATTATAACAAGAACAGATGGACAGCTGAGCCTTTGGACACATAACACAACGACCGAGCGTTAAGGTACATCCGCTGGCTCTCTTAACATTGATGATGTTTGGTTTGACACAAGTAAATAAAATGACTTTGAGGCCATGGTATGTTAAGATGATGATATTAAATAATACTATACTTAATCAAGTTGTTAGAAAGTAAAGTTCAGTAGCCTTGCTCATACAAATGATGTTTGTAGTATGTATGTAGTGTCCTTATGTGTATTGTATGAAAACAGAATCTAAGGAGCAGTCACCGTCGTCACCGCCGGCCACCACCAGCGGACAGAGCGCTCCAAGAATGAACCCGGGTATGATGTTTGTTATATGATGGCCTGTCTTTGTTATTTATTTAGTGTGAGTTGTAACAGTGAGTGATGTGTGTACAGGTGTGAACACGCCGAGCCTCATCCGGCCAGAGATCCTCGCCACGGATACGTTCAGTGAAACAGATGTGGAGGAGATAGTAGCGCTGGGCTTCACCAGGGAACAGGTCAGCTCATGACATGAGATTTAACACTGATAGGCAATATAGTAAACTAAATTGACTGTAAAAAATTTAAATATGGAACCTAAAACGTGTTGCACTCCATCAACTCATGTGTTGGTAGAATCCATGGCTATTTAGTAAGTTTATAATGTTGTTTGTCTTGGGCTATATATATATTTTTATTTTCAGGCGATTGTAGAGCTGAGGCGTTTCAACGGCGACAAGACTCAGGCTACGGTGGCTTTGTTCGCCAAGTCGCTCAAGTTCTAGACCACCACCACCTCCACCACCACCACCACCACCACCAGCACCTCTGATACCATCCAACCGACGGATGCACCTCCCTGAATCTGCTTCGAACATTTGAAGTCGAGTAATTAGTTCTAACTAGACTAAGTATGTTTAATTGTAATTTAACATATGGAAAAGCAATAGTTTAGCAATAACGGGTGACCCGAGGGAGCTCTAGTTTTAATGGTTTGTGTGTGAGCTGTGTGATGAAACAGGCGCTTGATACATGACCAGAGCTGTGTACAGCCACTGAGTCCTGACACACTCAACACCCACACCGGTTGCCTTATGCTTCAGTTAGTGGCTTATTAATTTATAAGACTACAGTACATGTATTTATATTTTGAATAGCATATTAAGAAATAAGTACCTCTACTACTACTACTACTAACAAGTGCATTATCTACAACTAGAGTAAACTTTACCCTGACATACGCTTTATATAAGAAACGCAATACATCTGTAGTGTAAGGATTTGATGCAGGCGATAGGCTCTAAGTATTCTGTGAAGTGTTGTTACTATTGGCTGTTTGATGCGCACTGAACATTGATATCATTATTTTTGTACGAGCTTACAATAACAGAGGTGCGTTGCTTGATCCTATATACTTATGAAGATACCTCCTCAACTATACAAGTGTGTGTTGCATGTGAGTCGAGTCTCGCTGACCACATATCCATGTGTTGTGTAAGTGTATGCTAAAGGTTATTCCTCCTGAATATACGAGCAATATTTTAGGCGAGGTTCCACTGTTACAGGTAGCTAGTAGCCAGTAGCTAGTTCTGTTATAACATGGAAAGTTGATAGCTATCTATTTGTAAGGGAGTGTAGAGCAGGGCAGTGTGGCTAGTCTTGATGTATGTTGCGAGTGAGTGTCACATATGATCTTGTTTACAAACGCACACCGTAACCTTAGTGAGCTGTTGTAATACATTGTATTGACTAGTGTGCAGGGTTTGTCCACTGCGCTTTATTAATGTGTACTGGTATAATGTATACATTTGAACAAACTAGCTATTTAAGTTACTTCATTCACTGTTCAGTGGCGAATTCTTTTCATTTTTTAAACTGATTTTTATTATATGCTTGTTTTATTTGAGTCGGGTTTCTTGTACATTGTTTAGTTTTATTTGATGGATCATGACTTGTTTATGGAGACGGCAGTCGACCCCTCGTCCGCCACTTGCCGGCTGTTGCTGACATCCGAACATTAAGGAAACTACTTTGACTCGTCTGTGTTCTAATAATTCATAAATAAATAAAAAAATTGAACGAAGAATATTTATATATTTTATAAGACTTCAATATAAAATTGTATTTTTATATTCGTATAATGTAATGTAATGCGTTCGTGTAATGTATTTTAGTTGTGAGTGATAGTTGGTTAGTCGGTAACGGTACTAGCATATACTTGGGTCTCGAGCGACACCGACGCGATTATAATAAACTCAATATCGGAAATGTGATATTTTATTTTCCCTTTACGAAGACGCCGTCGCCCGTCACGGGCCCCTCACGAGGACACATCGAGGACAGGTGATGGAAATCAATCAACAATGACTAATGAAACAGTTTATTTCTAGGAACATTGATGCTTTGCGAACACGATGCTCGCCGAGCCCTGTACTTGACTCACTTAACATCTGATACTTGTATTTATATGAAACAAAGTCTGAGATGTTTGTGTTCTTTACTCTACTTAAAAATATCGATCCATTCGTCAGTTTTATAAAACGTATAAAAATAAAAAATTACAAATCATAATTGCTTGTCCCTTTATATACCTACTTATCGAGCTTAACATGACGTCAGGGCACGTCTAGCATAAACCCTAACCCTCGACAAATTCAACGTAAAGAAATCTACTAAGGTTTACACATAACTTGCAAAAGCAGACAAATTATGAGAGTATTTAACTAATTTGATTTCTAAGTACCTACATATGTGAGAGAGCTATGTAAAGTTAATAATACAAATGAACAGTAATCGTTTTAGCACACTTTGTGTAATATCTTAGGAAGACACATGTTAATGTAGCCTCTTGGGGAGCTCAAACGGCGTCGTCTGCGTCCGGGGGTCGCGCGGCCAGTTTAGCGGCCATGGCAGTGAGCACGTCCGTAAGCCGCGCGAACCGCTGGTTAGAGGGAGAGCGCGCGCCTCGCTCGCCCCATAGAAACACTGCTGCCATCTCAGTACGGAAGAGTTCCAGCAGCGTCGGCGAGGGCGCGGTGGACGGCTGCAGCACGGGCCGCGCTCGCCTGCGGAGAGCCTCCGCCTGCTGAGGCAGGTTGCGAGCCGCCTCCAGGTGTGCCGCCGTCGCGTTGAAGTCGAACTCTAGACTGTTCATGAGACTGTTGGGGAAGGTGTCGTCCGGCTGCAGCAGGCCGCCGCCCTCACCGTCTGAAACATGGATTCATGTAGAATACACGCTCCGGCTGGTTAACTGACGGACTACACTATGTTTACCGAACAGATGGAAGCACAGCACCGGTGGTATGACGTGAGGAGTGGTCGTGTTGGGTGGTAGCGGGTTGGTTCCCTCGTTCATGCTCTTGAAGGATGGCCGCAGTTTTGCTTCGAACATGAAAGCGTTGTCCGTGTACACACGCCGCAGTATATTCCAAGCATTCTCTAAACACTCTACCTGCAGATATATTATAATACTTAAAAATATTCTAATGTTAGATACTGTGATGCTTTATTAAAATCTTACAAACCTGTGGCATACATAAGCCGAACATTATTGCTGAGAATCCGTATAGATTTCCTAGGGCCGTTTTTGTTTCAATGGCTAAAAGAATCCAATCGTTGATAGTATCTGCTCTTTGTCTGTCTGTTTGACAGGTCAGTATAGTGACGGCTACCAGGAGGCGAAATGTTTCAACTCTGCAATAAAAACAGACATTCATTATTAACGGATATTTAGTAAATACCTACCATAAACTATTGTATAAATATTACCTCTCTATGATATCCAGTCTTAGAGATCGTCCCTGAGGTAAAAAACACAACTCTAAGCCTGACGCCATTTTATCTAGACCTTCAATTTGTAACGATTCATCCAGAAGAAAATGTAGATCGACATAAGTTAGGTGGTTGGCCAAAATGCGAGGGCCGGAAGTTCGTAATAACAGTTTAATGGTATGCAGCGTTTCAGATTCCAATGGTTTCGTGAGAGACGGTGGAATGATCTGACTCTGAAAGTTTTCGAGGTTAATTCTAGAGTCAACGATAAAATTCAAGTTTTCCATTTGCAAAAGTCTCGCTTCGGTAAGTTCGTAATCAAACTGTTGTTTGACAGAGGGCGTGCTGGTAGTATTGTAGTCAGTTTCATGTCTGCTCTTGGAATCCCCGAGCGCAGAGCTCTGCGTGGAGTCCCCGGAGCCATTGCCGGAATCGGAACCGGATACGTGATAGAGTCGATGCAGCTCCAGGCGGCGCTCGTCGGTCTTGGCAGGCTCGCAGCGCGCGGGCTTCGCCGGCGGACTGGTCGGTAAGTTCGCGTCCCACGTGTTACAACCTGAAGACGACTCATTGGGAAATATCTTGCCGTGTTTATTTGTTTGACTTTGTATTACACCATCGGCACTGGCACTCTTACCGTGAGTCACGTGTTGAGCCATGTCTATGGGAGTCAACGAGTGAGACCTCTGTTTCTTGAAAGGTACGCGCAGTTGTGCTCCTGGCTTAGCCGCGAAGTGACTATACAGACTGTACGCATTTCCATAGTTGCCGTCAGCGTTGGGCGATGTCACAGTCCCGCCATCATCGCCCGATACGTAATTCGTTAAAGGAACCAAACGGTTCGCCGGATATTGTATGCGAGCCCCGGATGCTGCCGATATTGGTTTACCGGAACCGACGTAAGACGTTATAAGGTCAGCGACTGTATCGTACGCTTCATCTTCGAACTGATATTGATATCTCTCAAACACTGTGTCGGGATGAACGACGATCTGAAAATCGAATAGAATCGAGTGTGTCATATCTAAATTGAAATACGTCAGCTTCGATTGCCGATGCTCATAACGTTTGAACTATACTGGTTACCCTCTGTATGACAAAGTGGAGATGTTGACCGTTCGAGCGACAGCTGAGTACGTAATTATCTGGTTGTGATGACGAGTCCCTCACGAGGAACTCCCGGTCCTGCTGCAGGAGTGCCTCAGCAGCCGCTCTGCTCAACGCCCCATGGTACCATCCGTGAGAGACGATCTGCTCGGATGGTAGAGATAGCTCCCACTCCAGTAACCCTGACGACGTCATCATACTCTTGTCCTAGAAATTGTTCCTCACTACACTTAGGTACTTACTTTAAAATCTCATGAGCACTAATAAATGATACGTTCACGAAGTAAATATCTTGTAATTAATATTTTTATCAGAGTTAATGCTACAAATATTGAATTTAGTTATCATTTTGTTGATTCACTGATCGAAGCACGGACACTTGCTATGCCAGTAAGCATACTCAATATTATATTCACTATACTGTGACTTACCATTTTGCGACAAGATTATTAATGTGAAACTTAGTTTTATAACATTCCTAGCGTGTGTAGTAACTAGGGACACGTTTTACGTGGTGCCGTTCAAAGTAAACCAGCGAGGGGTGACTCGGATCAATACAATTCGCCGCCCTCATTTTCCCTTCTATGTTGGTGACTACTGGATAATATAAACAGACTCCAACTTCATATCGAATAATCTGTAGAGCTATTGCTTAACTAAAATGTGATAATTCATATTAAAAATGACTTCTCCTCAATGAGATATAAAAATATATTTAGATGTATGGCACATTTATATAGATAATTGTTTGAAAATATTCGTTTTATAGAAACTAATCAGAGGGTCCTAGCGTACACAACATTACAAACATAATAATTAAATCATTAATTGTTATCACTATTTAATAATACAACTGCCGGAATGTGTTTGTTTGTGTCTATGAGAACTTTCAAACTTAATCAATCTAAAATGAATTCGCTATAAAGATAAATAGAACCTTTAAGAGCAAAAAAGTTATTTATTTCCGCAATAAGCATTATTAACACGGGAGGAGCTGCGGGAAAATGTCCACGTAGGTAGTAAAGAACCCACTATCAAAAATATCACCTGTGACAGTCTGAACATTCAACAATGGAATCAGATTTCAGTGTCATGAGGAAGTAAGTGCTGGTGTTTGTTGAATATTCGTTTTTATACAAGCAAAAGTGGTTTCTGACGGAAATCGTCTCATCAGATATGTGTCACAAACATGATCGTCCGTGTGAAACGATCACGTCGCGAACTAATTATCACTTTAATTATAGCGTTAAAGATTTTAAATAGCGAATGTTATGAAAAAAGTAATTATCGTTTTACACTTAAGAAAAAGTGAATCTATATTAAGTGTATTTTATTATTTTACAGATCTGCGGAAAATTGTGCGAGATCAATCGAAAATGGTGCAGAGACCTTACCACTACCACCTCAGCTTCACCAACGACTCTCGACCCATGCAACAACATTTCGTGTACCCAGGTTTTACACAAATGAAATCTATTATACATAAAATGCAGCGTCCAAAAATGTCAACAATCCTAGCGTCACTGGACACGGGAAGAAGTAAATCAACGTACTCAGGAATGAATATTGCCAAAAAATCCGGAATCCATCCGTTCGAGCTGAGACTCACAAGAAATACCTTTAGTAACACCTCCAACCTTCCTCGCAATAAAGACGGTCATTTAATTTTTCCTGATTTAAACACTCTTGAACATTTCAATTATAACAATAGTAATCCGGTAGATACTTATGAGAACCACATTGGCTCGGTTCCAACCTCTAACTTTTTTCCCCTCGTTCAAAACAACCCTTCACGGACTACTGCACCAGAAGCTAGCGTAAGCGTCTTTCCTCTAGTAACTTCGTCGACCACGGATGTAACCGAGGATAGCGGTCTACTTATCAAAAGTATCTACAACTCTAGCACTAATAAAACCGCTAATGATTTCGAAGTCCCGAAACAAAAATACACGATAGTAGATTTCGATCCGCAAGAAGAAAAAGCGGACTTTTTAATAGAGGAACGTCCCATCGAGACGCTGGTGTCATCCCACAATTACAATACGAGTATGTCGACAGCACCCTTCATTTGTACACATAACTATGAGGCTAAAGCTGACATAGATGCTCAAGAAAAATTTTCTGAATTTAACATAGAGGTCAATATTGATTCATTGTAATGAGCTTATTGTAAGAGAAAGGCAATTTAATTCTTTCATACCACTGTGTTGCAGCCAGTTTGGATGAAAACGAAGCAGTTTTGGAACAATATTTATGAAAGCCGCTACGAATCTCTTATGAGAAATCCGAATTGGCCGCCCTTAAAAGTAAAGTCTATTCTTTATAACAACATCTTAAAATGAAATATTACCTTAAAAACAAATATATTCCAGGTGATACTGGTTCCGCGGTCGGACGTTCATTCGATTTGGAAAAAACCATTTGAAAAGTTACATAAAAATTCCGTCAGATTTATTATATCAAATATAGTAAAAAAATTACAGTTTTATCCAAATCTAACATTTAGTTGGAACGAGGTATCACACCTTAGTCAATGGTGGAAAAGTGCTCGTCAAAAAAGTCGCACCGTAAGTTTGTAATATTAATTTAGTGTTTACATATTTTTAAAGGCTGTAATTAAATTACCTACTTCATGCACGGTCTTGTTACAGGCACTTCGTAAACTAGTAAAAGAAGGAAGATTAGAAATTACAACAGGCGCCTGGGTAGAAACAGACGAGGCTACCTCACACTTGTTTGGGATTGTTCACCAATTGATGGAAGGTAAAAGAATCTGTAGTAAAGTGACCGTAATTATTGTAGCTTAATTAAAATATGCTAACTAAAGGATTTTTTTTTTGTAATTGTAGGGCACCAGTGGTTGCAGTATAACTTAAATTATTCGCCCGACGTGGCGTGGCTTACGAATAGCGTAACCCACAGCCCCACTCTGCCCTATCTTCTATCAGCATCCGGGATAACCAGTTTGGTTGTAACAAATTTACATTTCGCTTGGCAGCAATATTTAACAGAGTATCAAGAAACCAACTTCATGTGGATTCAAAACTGGGATACCGACAAAACGACTCAGACAACTCTTAACGAAGCCCTTAAAAAAATAGGCAACGACCGGTTCCAAAAACATTCTGTTTTAACACACTATCTACCATTTAATTCTGCCGGAGTCAGAGCTTCTTGTCCTCAAGGTGATATTTGCAGCGAGGAATTTAATTTTGTGAATTCCGACAACCATCTGGATATCAATTCTTTCAACGTTAAAGAAAGGTCTGAGAAAATACTTGAACAGTATTCTAAAACTGGAACAACGTCATCTCACAACGTGGTGCTGGCGCCTATAGGCAGCTCCTTCAGTTATGAATTGCAATCCGAATTTGACTTACAGTATAATAATTACCAGAAAATTTCGGAATTTGTGAATGCGAATCAAGATATTTATAAAGCAACGATTGATTTTGGAACACCGAAAAATTACTTTGAAAGTTTGTTTTCTAGTCCAACATCTTATCCCACTTTAAAAGGAGACTTCTTGAATTTTGCTGATATCAGTGACGGCAGCCCAGCTTACTGGACGGGGTTCTTTACCACTAGACCTCAATTTAAGATTTTGCTGAGACGTCTTCAGGCAACATTACGCAGCTCAGAAATTTTATTTACCTTCGCAATGAGCTATAACGTGTTGAAAAAAAATGACGTGTCTACATTGTTCGGCCGATTGGTGAATGCTCGCGAAACTGTAGCCCGTCTCCAGGACAGGAACGTCGTCGGCGGCACTTTAAAGGCAGTGGCGCTGCGATACGCTCACAGAGAGATAGTTAAGACAGCACAAGACTGCTGGTACATACAAGAGGTAGCGGCCAGCTTGCTCAGCTCTAAACCTGACCAAAACACAACGTATCTGAAAAAATACGTCTATAGAGAGGGAGAATTTATTTCTTCTTTTAAGTCCGTCATGTCAGGAGATCAAATATATATATTTAATTCTCTCAGTCACGAAAGAACTGAAATAGTAGAATTGGTAAGTAGGTACTCTGGCATAAGAATTTTGGATCACAATAAGAAAGACGTTAGCCTTCAAATAAAACCAACCTTTAAGTATGGCTTTCAAAATGTCGTTAAGATATCCAAGCATTTTTTTCGTATCATATTTGTTGCTGTCATTCCTCCGTTTTCATTTCAACTTTTTAAGATAAAAGATACCTTTGATACGACACAGAGTCTCTCTACTTTATATTGTACGGCTTGCGTTGCCGAGGAGGACGATGTCACTCCACTGTCTCCATTCACCTTGCATCCGGTCGAGACGGGAGACGTACAGCTGGAGAACTATAAGTATCGTCTTATTTTTGATGAATACACAGGTTTTCTTAAGACGGTCACTGATAAGTCTACTAATATTGAAAAACAAATTTCGATTGAGTTCGGTGCTTTCAGAAGTTCACATATAAACTCTGGTATGTTTTTATTTAATACAAATGTTTCAAAACCACTGGAGGATATCTTATCTTCTTATAAACGAAATAATGGTTCAAAAGTTGTGATGATCATATCCGGATTCATTACCACCGAATTCATATTATTTTATGGCAAATTTTTATACCATAGTGTTACAATTTATAATTTAGTGCACAGTCCTTTGTCCAGCGCTATAAGAGTAGAAACAAAAATCGATTACGACCTGTCACCGAAACATCGGGAACTGGAGGTCTTTATGTCGATACAGACAGATATAAACAACGGCAACCCTCCGGAGATCGTTATTGATAATAATGGTTTTCAATACACTGCACGAACTATCAACATGAGCAGAAGGGTGGAATCCAACATGTACCCTATGACGAGTATGGCCTTTATACAGGATCACAAAAATCGTTTAACTATTATAACTGATCACGCACAAGGTGTGACAGCGTTTCAAGAAGGTCAACTGATAATTATGATGGATCGAAGAATACTCTTCGACGACGGTCGAGGGTCGAATGAAGGCCTCGCAGACAACACCGCCGCCTGGCAGACACATTACATACTGCTGGAGACCTTTACCGCACCTTACACCAGCTATCAAAAAGAAGAATTGAAGATGTCCTTGATGTTACCCAGCTTTTCAGCAATATATTTAGCCAACATTTTAAATTTTTTGATAGATATATACTTTATAGATAATAACAGAACTCATTCTTGTCAATTTGCATTCTTGCCACTGGTTAAGATATCATTTCCTTGTGACGTCACTGTCCTTAATTATAGAGCGATTCTAAATAGAGGAACTCCCGATTATTATATACCCAATATTGCATTATTGACACTACACAAACAAAGCTTCTCATGTCTAATAGAACACAATAGTTTTATTGATTGCAACGGGGATAGTTCGTTTATTTTGCAACAGATTTTACGTAATGCCAAAGCTGTTTACCAGACCAACTTAGTGGGTACATCGGAGGGTGTACCTATAAGTATTTTAAATAAAGCCAACTTTCCACCCATGGAAATTTCAACTTTTAGAATACACTTTTAACAAGCTTTGATTTAATTACCAATTACTATTGTTATTATTCTTAACCTAATATTAAGATTTTAAAAAAAACTGCATTATTATCAATTTATTAAAAAATTATAACAAATAACATTTTTTTTTCATCACACCCTTCATAAATTAATATAAATTAATAAATTAATATGTTTTTTGTGGGATTAATAATAAAAGGAATAAAATACAGATTTAAAAATATTTAAATTTCAGGAATTCTTGCAAACCAACTAACAAACTGATCACATAATTTCTTACTTTTATGAAAGATTAGGTAACATAAAAACATGTATATAACCAAAAATAAAAATTATTAATTTCTACTTTTTGTATAACCGTTACAAAAACCTACTCAAATCTTAAGAATGTACACTTAGCTTTATGCTTCATTATCGATGTTCCTACTTATGTGAAACTGTCTTGTTCCTACGTTTTTGTCATTTATGTCTTTGTCATTTTAGTGGTAAAAAAATAGTTTTGAGTACATATTAAGTTAAAAGTAAAGATAACGTATTTAAATATATATTTTGCTGTGTTATTTTTTTTTTGTTAATTGATTATGTGAGGGTATGGCATACATTTAATACGTGGGGAATTTGTTGACCCACTTTTCAACAGGTGTATGTCATAATATAGCCCTTTTTCTAGTAAAAATGAATTGACGCGTTACATATTTTTTAAATAAAAATTGTTTTATTTAATCATTCTTACTATAACTCTTGTTCTGTACAAACAAGTGATTGTACTAGTGTCGTTCAGTAGCCTTAGAAATTAAGTTGTAATGAGGGACTAACTTAAAATTATTAATAAACATATTGACGATGTTAGTATTTCGGTACTAAATTAAGTAACTATCTTAATTTTTTGTTGTAAACTTAACATTTCACTAAAATGGGCCTACTTATATCGAAAATTTGGAGCTTGTTTGGAAACGAAGGTAAGATCGAATGTGTTACCTCACAAATTAAGATAATATAATTAGATAAGATAAAGCGGGATCATCGTGTCCTTGTAGAAGCTGACAAGAGAAATGAATTTATTTAAATGTTATATAAAGCAAAGGCGTATAATATTTCATCATAACAACAAATCATCAAAATCTACTATTTATCTATCTCAGTTTCTATTTTAGTCAAGAATGGTCCAATCAATGGAATGTTTGTTCGTTCATTAATCAAATTTCTGTTTTTTCCAGAACACAAGTTGGTTCTAGTGGGTTTGGACAATGCTGGTAAAACAACAATCTTGTACCAGCTGCTGCTGGGGGAGGCGGTGCATACTCGACCCACCATCGGTTCTAATGTAGAGGAAGTTGTATGGAGGAATCTTCGCTTCGTTATGTGGGACCTCGGTGGGCAGCAGAGCCTCAGATCAGCATGGAACACTTATTACACTAACAGTGAGGTGAGTACTAGTCGTTTTACTGGTCCCTCATAAGAAGGCTCGCAAAGTGTTTATGACATAGACTACAACTGGTTTCATAATGAGTTCATTGAGTATTCCTGCATTGCCACCGAGTATCAAAAGCCAAGCGAAGAACCAAGCTTTGACTATATTTTATTTTATTTCAATGTGATATTCATGACGCAATGCCAGACTTGTCTTTGTGTACTGCAAAATATCGTAGCTGATGTTTTGTAATAGATTTTAAGCCACCTTCTTATATATTGCAATATGTTATTAGCAAAAAGCAATTCTCAAATTTTCTTGTCATTTATGTATTAAGTATAAGTGTGTCATTGTCAGCTATTTGAATAACTTATTGATTTCTGTGTACAAGAATTTTGATTTTCATTATGAAGATTTCCTTAGTACAAGTAGTTCTTATTATTATTATTTTTTCAATATAACCAACATCTGTGTGTGTAAATGCTCATAGGCCTCTATAATAAGTTGTATAGTGTCCATAGTGTGCGTCTTCAAAACTGTATAAAAGAATCTATATAATATATTCCAGTTCATTATAATGGTGGTGGACTCCACTGATCGTCAGAGACTGGGGATCAGTCGAGAAGAGTTGCACCGGATGTTGGCTCACGAGGAACTCAGCAAGGCCTGTCTACTGGTGTTTGCTAATAAACAGGTAATGTTTGTCATAAAGGGGCTATACAATATTTATTACAGAAAATATTGGGAAGGCAATTTGTCTCCTATCAGTTTGGTAATAAAGAACAGTTTGCAGTGGATTTTGTTATCATCATTTATATAACTGGCCTTGATTTTAATATCTTTGTGATTGTTTGGCTTCCAACTGTTTTAACAAATGTTTCTTAGTAACGACCTTCCAGTTGTTATATGCTTAAAGCAAGCTTGGACATTTGATCCTAACCAAGTTAATGTAGTCCAAATATTGAACTTTGATTGCAAACTGATTGGGATATTTGTTAATTGTATGAGTATTTTCATCATCAAGTGATCTGTGATAACAAGTTAACATGCCTACAATATTTTTTATTTAAATTATTAAGACATACAGCGAACATTCACACTTTGTCTTGTAAATGGCAGTGAAACCGGTATCACATAAAGTCTTAAAGAAAAGTCTGCAGTATAATAATGTATTTTTTTGATATTGTGATATTCTTTCTAGTAAAGGGTTTGTGTGACAGCATTTGTTGAATTCAATTGAGCTTCCAATAAATTTATTTCTAACTCATACATAGGGTATAGCTCCCTCGCTGTTCCCTTGATTATGAAGATGTTCGTAAGGGCACCTTAAAATAATTCATTGAATGACATTCAATACATGCCCCTGCTGCATGATGCATGAGGATCGTGTGAAGTAAACATTAGTTGTATCAATATGTTTTGTAGTAAGACTCGTTCATCTCGTTATCTGCTAGGATGTGAAGGGGTCAATGACCGCGGCGGAGATCTCTCAGCAGCTGGACCTGACCTGTATCAAGCAGCATCCCTGGCACATCCAAGCCTGCTGCGCTCTCACCGGCGAGGGGTAACGGCGACACACCTTATATATACATACATTACATTATAATCAATCTAGTTTCCTACATGACGTTAGTAGAGTTATTATCTGAACGATGGGTCATACAGGTCGCAGTCCAATACGATATGCGACACCCGGAAACCGACATGAGAACCTTGGAGATGTGACGTCACAGACAAGTGACACTATTGATACGGCTGTGTATGTGACGTTTCAGGTTGCACCTCGGCCTGGAGTGGATAGCCAGCAGGATAAAGAAGAAATGAGTGCGACGCGGGCGGCGGCGGGCGGCGGCGGGCGGACACACTGACACGAGACCCAGATACAGATTATAATAATACACTAACTATACTACCATAAGAGACGACTTCCGGTTACCTGTTTTATAAAATTGAATCTATTTTGACGAAAGTATTGTAATAAAACTTTTAATTTGTATTTCATGTTTTTATTTCGACTAAAGTTGGAACAATTCAGATGTCACATAGTACGAGTAAAACGAAAAAACAAAAACAAAAGGCCGTTACATAAACAATAACTAGACAACATGTTACAAGGGGTTACACCAAACGATACACACGGAGCGACACATAACGGCGACCATTAAGGACAGACAGACAGACAGACAGACATCAAACAGTTACCACGGAACTATAGATCGTCCCATCTATTGTAGGTTACATCTTACATCTAACACTGAGATTGTTGAATACAGTTTGAGGAGTGGGGATAGGTATTACATGTTAGCATTATTATTAATATTATTTACGTAGGTATCACTAAGACGACCACTAGTGTGTAAGAATAACAACTCACGCCGATGACACACTGAATACTTTCCCGCGCGACGAGTAAATGACATAAGAAAACCAACTTACAGCTAACAAAATATATTTACACTTGAAATTATATACAAATAAATAAAGCGTCATCGCATGTAACGCGGTGTGTAGGAGAGGACACTTAACATCACGGTACGGAGTGAATCTTCAAACAAATATAAATGTTGAGTGTATAATAATTCATGTATAAGTGATCTATCACGAGCCCAGCTCATAGCCGCGCCACGCGATGCGACTGACCGGACCGGCCTCGCCGGCCTCACCGGCCTCGCCGCAATAACAGCGCCGGCGGTGAAGCGCATCCTTACAATACACTATAATAATTGATACACGACACTGACAGTGGCTGGAGAGAGGTTTAAGTCTACGTAGAGAAAACTATAACGACTACCACAACCTCGTGCGGACTACGAGTCCCGCCGGTAACGACTAAACACAACAACATATACAACATTTGGTAAACCGGGAGACGCGACACACGCCTCCCTTAGCATATAAATAATAATAACTAACTGTACAGCGGCCACTGGCTCGCTGTACACTGTAAAGTGATTCAAAACATTATTATGACGATACGCAGTGAACAGCACGTACAGACTAAGTGAGATCTCGTGAGGCGTCGCACGACTGATATAAGTCGAGTCGGTTACTGTTCATACAATAAATATAATAAACGGCACAGCAAAGACAACTCTATAAAATATACGATTAAAATTGAATATAACATCTGTAGTAGGAAAAAAAATATGTTTTGGTCCTGAGGTAGTTCGCTGTGACACCTCGATGATAACGAGGCGCCGTCGCCTCCGAAGTATTCTAACAAACAAAATACTATAAAGTATGGACATGTCGCTTACAAACATGGCGGCCGTTACGGGCACGAGGGGCCTCATATCAAATATTAAATTCGACTAAAGAACGCGAACCCCGCCCGTCCGACTGAGAGGTGCGAGCGAGTTGCGTTTATACTAACAGTCTTTAGAAGCGTATCTTATATGTTTTGATCTCGAGCGGCTCCACGTGCAGGTCTTGCAGGCCTGTCAGCACGCGGCGCTCCACCACACCCGTCAGGCTCACAGACGTCACGTTAGACACGCGCAGGGGAGGGAAGCGCGTGGCGCGGGTGAAGCGTGCGCTCGCTGGGGGGGAGCGGGAAGTGGGCGTGTCGCCGGTGGAGGGGGAGGAGTAGGGGGGGCGCTCCCCCACCGAGCAGCTGTGGGCCGGGCGGTGCAGCACCAGGAGCGCGGTGTCGGTCGGCAGCTGGTCGAGGGCAGGGTCCGACAAGGTGCGCAGGGTGAGGAGGTGGATGTCTCGAGGGAAATCCTGGACGAACACGTGCTCGTGTCGGGTGACCACATCGCCGCCCTCCACCTCGCTGGAGTCCACCAGGTACACGTTCACCGGGTAGTTGAGGTGACGACTGAGTTTCCCGGCGGCGAGCGACGGCAGCTCGTACTCGTTGCCCACCTGCCCCGGCCGGAAGTGACGCTCGCTGAGGACGCCGGACACGTGAGCGTCTCGCTTGTCGCGTGCAGTGTTGGCGCGATCGCTCGAGTCGGGGGGGGTTGAGGTTGTCGGCTCCACCAGCAGCCAGTTCCTGAACACGGTGGGCTTGTTGTCGACGACGCCTTCTCCTATGCCGCGATGGTCGTCGTACAAGGTGCGGCGGTCCATCATCAGCTCGAGCCGCCCGGGCTCGAAGCCGGAAGCTCCCTGCGCGTGGTCGGTCACCACCGTCAGACGGCTCTCCTCGTCCTGCAGCCAAGCCATTGTTGTGATGGGGTAATAGTTGGCCTCGATGCCCAACTTGTCCACCTTGACTCTCTTTTGGTACTGGAACCCGTTCTGATCCGTATAGAACTCTGGTACTTCCCCGTTCTGTATGTTGGTCTGGAACCTCATGAACAGCTCGGTCTCCCTGTTCTTGGGCGGGCTTTCGAAATCCACGATGTTCTCAATCTGCACAGCACGCAGCAGAGCGGGGTCGTCTACGTTGTAAATCCTCAAAGTGTGAACTAAGAAGGGCAAGTAAAAAGTTGTTATTTCAGTGGAGACCGGCCCCGAGATGATGACTATGTTGTCGTCCTGCAAGCTCTCACCGTTCGTGTAAGAGTTCAAAACGTTTTTCTCGGGAGAATCATAGTCAGGCATGAACAGGTAAGCTCCAGAATGTCGTTGCGCGCTTTGATAGGCCCCGAACTGTATCTCGACTACGTTTCTCTTGCGTATGTCTTTTCTGTAGAGCTGCCTCAGGAGGCCGGAGTTGCGGTCGATGAGCAGCTTCAGCACTGAGTTCTCGAGCTGGATGTCGCCGGGCATCATCTTCTTGTAGGCGAAGTTTGAGGGTCGCTGCGAGGTGGCGCGGTGGTCACAGCTGTTGCAGAACACCACCGCGTGCTGGGAGATGTTGCTGTGATCCTCCAGGCGGAAGGTCACCGCCGTCAGCGCCGGGAGAGTCGCCACGAACAGGATGTCGAAGTTCATGTCGCTGATGACGAACTTTTTGTTTTCACGGATCTCTATATTGGGCATAATTTGATACTGGACGTATTCCTTCCTGCGAGTGTCGTACACCCGTATGTTGGTGGTGTTGGACCTGAGCGATATGACGTCCGTCCTCTCTTCGGTCAGAGGGTTGAACAAAATCACCTGATTCTTGTCCACGTGCGACACTTGCAGTTGACGCGGCTGCTTGCCGTACGACTCCCACTCCATCTGACTCTGTAGCACGCTCTGGGAGTGCAGAGACTCGTCGGGCAGCATGAGAGTGGTGAGAGCCGTCTCCTGAAGGCGGATGCAGTGGTAGAGGCTGGTGAGCAGCTTGGTGCCGTAGTCGGTCATCACCGTGGACTTGGAGGTGCCGGTGATGGCGTCGTGGTGTTGGAAGAGGCCGAGGTTCCTGCGCGCGGTCACCAACTGCTCGTAATGCTTCTCCAGTCGTTTCTCGGAGGCAATGAGTTTCTTGTTTTTAGATTGCGACACGTAGTTCGAGACGAGAGTGAACAGAATCTCCGCCGTTCGTAAATGATGCTCGAACTGTCGCGTCAAAATTTTGAGATAAGGACGCGTCGTGAAGTAGCCCGACCAGTAGGCCGGTTTGCCTTCACTGAATATATCGGAGTAGACGAAGAAGTCTCCTTTGAGGACGGGGATGTTGTCGTGCCTTTCCTTCATAGCGTTGAAGTAGTCGAGGGGAGTTCCGAAGGAGACGTCGGCGTTGAAGATGTCTTTACGATCGTTGATGTAGTTGAACATCTTCATGTAGTTGTTGTACTGGGCGTCAAACTCCGAGGCGTGCTCGTAGCGGAAGTCGTCCCCCAGCGGCACCAGCGCCACGTTGTGAGGCGTCAGGGAGCCGACGCGTTCGTACTCCTCGAGGAGCGTGCGCGCTCTGCTCTGCACGTTCTGGTCGGTGATCTCTTCGTACTTGGCCGTGTACTCGGAGTACTCGCCGGGGATTTTGCGGAAGTCGTAGCCGAGACAGACGGCGGGGTGAGGTCCGCACGTGCTCTTGATGGAGTAGATGTCGAACGGCTGGTTGTGGACCACCAGCGTAGGCCTGCGCGAGCTCCAGCCCGGTGCCCAGTGGAACTCTTCTATCTGCCTCCTCGCCAGCCACTGCTTCCAGGCGTAGTGGATCCGTTGTATGATAGCTCCCTCCAGCCCGCTCAGCTCCAGGAGGTGAGGGACCGTGGGGCCGTGACCGAACGGGTCGATGGACCATCCTATCCGCGGAACAGTCCCCAGGTTCGTCTTCACCCACTGGTGCCCTGGACAATACAAACAATACATTCTATAATGTTGCGTGTTTCTACGTGCCGTCCGTCATTGTGAAAATAACTTCTGAAATCACCTTCAATGAACTGATCGACGAGTGCGTATATATGTGTGCAGGCCTCGTCCGGCATGACCCAGCCGCCGCTCGTTATCTCCAGCCGACCTTCTTTAACTAACTTCTTCAGCGCCTGAAACCGATATTACGAGAGGTTAAGTGAACCTGGAAGTAAGCTTCGTAATAATAAATTAACATAACATATCGTCTTAGTGCCACATATATCCTCAGCAGATAACTTCATCTTTACTGTAAAAATAATTTGACCGTCCTTGTTAACCGATAAGTTATAAAAGCGATGTATCATTCGTACGTTGTCAAACAGCGTTAATATTGATACTATTAAAGTTATCCCGCGACTGTAGACACATTCTAAGCCCCGGTCTACACCGTACGTCACGTCCACAGATTATACACTTTACCTAATGATTAAAAATAAATACTATTTAGTTTTTATTATTATAAATTTAAAAATAAACGTGAACCTGTCAACAAATATGCATTTTTTTGTATTGTAGTAAATTTATTGCATCAATAATGACATATGCATATAGTTCAAGTTATTTACGTAACTCGGTGACAGCGGAAACGGAGCATTTATATATATATACTTAGCGTTGGAATCACTATCGGACGAGTGTGAGCAGGTCTGAGGGATGTCTGCGTTCATTGAAATATAATAGATAATTTGACAAAGGAGATATGTTCGCTTCGCGTACCTTCGGGGATGTATGTGGCAGTTAAGACGAACATGCTAAGGGCTATTGTGTCGTTGGGACGGTATTTAGCTACATAGAGATTCTGTAACGCTGTAACGAATGTACCAATGCCATCTGTTTGAGATCGCTCTAACTACTTAGTTTGTGGTCGCTTGCAGTAGAGTTGCATCGGGAGCGCATTACGCAGTGCACGGTGACTGCAGTTAGAGGCCGCTCTCCTCGTACAAGGGACGTGCGCTCTGGCCAACTTAAACCAATACAATACTGGACTCAATAGTTCTTAAAGTAATCTAATAAAACGAGTTCAATTCTTCAAAATATATTTACTGCTTCATTTATAAAAACCAATTGCTTAAGCTAAATAATAAAAACAGAAAAATAAAAAAGAGATCACAGCATCGTAATTTATAATTAGCACAGTTCTAAATATCGTCCGTAATGTGTTCGTGTTACAGTGCACGCTACCACGGCTACCGTCACTAAACCCTCCACCGGCGACCGGTCGCCAGCCGACAGCCGCCAGCCGCCAGCCGCCAGCCACCAGCCGCCAGCCACCAGCGCTATCTACCAGACGTCCTATCGACATCCCGACAGTGTACCTTCTGCTTAACGGGATGCGACCGTTCCCACCACTCGTTAAGGAACGATATCTCGCTCCAGATGAAAGTCATGTTGGGGAGCTGGTGCAACTTGGTGACCATGTTGTTGATGATGTTCTTGGTCTTCCACTCGAAGTATTGCTCGAAGGTTTTCAGCCAGCCGGGGTCGTTGTGGGAGTGCGGCACCACGATCACCTGCGACAGCGGACATCACGTCTTAAGTAATTTAAGTACATACTACCGACACTAACTCCTTCTACCGACACTTCCTCAGCACACGAGCCTCGATCTATTTTGAAATCATCTGCCATGTAATGGAAGTCCAATTCTGATGACTGATGTAGTTGTTTGTGTGGCTTTGTAATATACTTACAACTTTAACTGAAACTTATTTATACAAGTTCGTTTGTGACTCGCCAGTGTTTGGAAATTCAAAACAAACAGTTTGTGGTGTGTGTAGCGTCCAGGCCTCCTCTGTCTCTCAGCGAGAACTTCAACATTATTATTAGTTTGTCTTGTGTCGGGAGTTAGGACACAACTAAAGTAATATACAGAACATAGAACTCTGTCTTGTAGTGGAACGCTATGGTTAAAGAATAGAAGGATAAATTTTATTCTAAGTCTGTTTGACTTGACTTGATTCTACAAAAAATGAAGTCGAGAGAAATGGCACAAGGTAATACAGATAAAATATTAAAGAAGGTAGTGCGAGGACACTACATATGTCCGACCAGGTCGAGTTAAAAACAAACGAGCCAAGACAATGACAAACTTGGAGACTTCCATCACCAACAGCACTTCCTCCTCCACCTGTATGATACTCTATACTATGTTATACATATAAGTAACGTTCCCGTCACACGTGACCACACTACGACACTCGGACACTCGAACATTCATCAATCATTCAGTTTCATAATTTACAACACAGTCGCCTCGCTGATAAAACTGACGCATCGCTATTAACTAGCCCTGGGGTTTACAGAAGTCCGCGCGGATATGTTTATTGTTCAAATTATTAACATGATAATACAGCAATTAAATAAATCTATGAACCGTTCGGAAGTGCTTAACAGTGGCTTTAAGGGTATGTTCAAAGGACCGACAAAGTTATCTTGTAAGGTTAAATCGCAATGCGGGGATGAACACAGGTGCAAAGACAGGTCAAATATAAAGGCTCCTCGAGATCAGCCAGCAGGTTTAATAAAGTCGTTTACCTTTTCATGGAACGTCACAGTCCCAGTTCAGTTCTGTTTCGCAAGCTCTTAGACATATAATTTAGCAAAGTTATAAGGAGAGCGGCAGTTTAAGTAAAAGTATATTAATGAGATAAGTAACATTCACCTTGAGTCTCGGACGGCGGGAGTCGTTCTTCATTTTCTCGTAGCGATCTTCAAAGGATTTGTCCCAAAACTCCTTACTTCGTAACCAACTCGGCTGGAATTAATAACATAGTTACTTTAATTAAAGTCAAAGCAGACTGTTGTAATTTCCTTTAATCCAACCGATCCGATATGTTTCGCTGCTAGTCTGTTCATGCTCTTTATTGTTATAAAGTTTTAAGCAAAGCGATGTAACACAATAAAACATCCACAGACACATCAAGGTTTGATCTCTACGAGAACAGAAATTACAAAATGAAAATAATGTCTCAGAGAGAACATCCGAATGCCGGAGGTGGTTTCAGTGTCCGCCGTCTCATTGTCCGTCTGTCTTTAATTTTGAAATTGAGCAAAGTTTAACCGTTAAAGTGAGCGGAGTGCATCGTTGCACAAAGCGAAGGCAGGGATTGGTATATAGACAACAAGTTGAGTGTACAGACAACAGAGTGGGAACTACGCCGGGACTGGCGACCGTGTTACTAAATTACTTTCGGTAACAACGACCATTTAATCAACTAGCCATACAAACGACAACATATTAGATCTACGGTTCCTACAGCACACATCATCAAACTGAGTGTTTGGATACAAACATATACGTTTATCCTCGCATGGTTGTTATGATCCGCAAATTTATTGGAGCGTAATTTACTCCCGTGAAACATAAATACTGTTCGTGCATAATCAAACGATAGAAATACTTCGTTGTCTAAATATATGAAATAATATGAAGTTGCGTGAAACGAGAGCGAGTAGTTGCCATGAAAAGTCCTGACAGCGACGATCTTTCCGACGTTACGACAGAAATAATGACGTTGAATATCTTAGTAAAAGTTTGAAAAGTATTGAGAAATAGTTTTGTATAGTGGATTGCTTGTAATATACATGTTATTATAAATATATATCAGTGTGTTATATATGTATATTGTGGACGCGTCGGTTGTGTGACGTCAGGAATTTTTTAGTTCACAAGGCCAGGTGCTCGCTCCTGACATCTTAGAGGGCGCGCGGCGACTGTCTGTCAGTCAGCTTCGGTTTCAAAACCTTCCTGTTCATCGTCAATTAAGTTAGTCTTCTTTGTGTATCTTACTGTTTTATTTTGTTTCTATCACATCCCTCGGATTGATTTATTCTGAACAAATACATGGGATGATGACAGTTCAGAAACAGCGACGTGTACAACAGTGTAATACTGAGAACTTACTGATTTACAGTAATTAAAGTAAAGCACTTATAAAAACTATCCCGGAACCCTATACCTTGCATTGGCTGTTACATTTCTAAGGGATGGCTGTACATGTTATGTACAGTATCAGGATCTAAAAATAACACGTGAACTCTAAACTACAAACGTGTAAAGGTCAATCAAATTTTTAGGTTGAAATATCAAACACGAAAAGGGGCGCTGATGCCGACGAAATGGCTTCATGCATCGTTTCCAAAGATATAGAACGTGGCGAGAGGTCCAACATTGAAATAAAAACAAATCCTTATCGGAATCGAACCGTTTCGTAGATGAATTCGAACATTCGTTAACACAAACAAACAAAAAACGCGGACACAACCTCTCCCCTGAAACGCAAACATCGCGCCCAATCCGTGGCTGGTAAATAAAAGGCTGGTTATAAATATTGAAAACTTTGTACGGGTGTGAGATTTTCGACTATTAAATCATTCTACTAGGTCTTCAGTGACTCCGTGCAACGGACGAGTCTCTGTTCATAGAAAGTACATTTCCACAACTATCATTAATTAATTGTAAAAAGTAGTTTCTGGTACAATGTTCACGTAATGTAATTAAAAGAAATCTTCATCTATAAAGCCTTGTCCGCGTCCAGCTGACGTCGGAATGAATACTTTTATTAAAGGAATAGCTTTTAATCGTCTGTTTGTTCTGTTGCCGATGTTCATCCATGGCTACATACTGAACTGTTATAGTTTCAGATACTTTATCCGTGAAATATGAACGATGCAAAATTATATTTAAATTGTTTTTATGAACGCCTGTGTATTTATTTATAGAATAGTATAGTAGGACTATAATGAGGCCGGAGTATTATCTCTCGTAGGGAGGGGCTGACATCTCGGTGTCTGTTCAGTATCCACGTGCTCGACGTCCAGCAATAATAATTATAGTAGTTGCAACGGCTCCTCTTCAGCCTCAGTCTATTCAAAGAACTCGCTTCACTGGACTTCAAATGACGCCCGCCCGCCTATCCTCGCCGCCCTCGGCACATAACCCTACCCATAAACTTTAATGTATGCATGACGGGCCCGGCCGGGATTGTCATACACCGTCCACTGCTCACTTTCACCTCACCACTCTCTGTTGACGGTCACACCCAAAACTTGCCGTGTCAAAGTAACAAGTAACTCTGAACAGGCTCAAACGCTTGATAGAGAATTTTATATACTCGGGCATTTTGATTGACACTTGCTTTTAAACTACAGAACACTTTTTAAAATCAACTGCCAATATTAGCCTTTTACAAAGTCCTTTGTGAAATAAACGCCAGGTCAAATAATACGTGTGTTATATACACTGGTATAAATTTATCGAAAATTATATAATATGTTATAAAGGACGTACAGACGGGCACACATCTATGAAACAATTTATATGTTCTGCTATGCATGTAGATGAGATCCAATAGTGATGGTCTGTTGGTGTGTCTGTAGTTACGCCAAAAAAACCTTTAACACAATTATAAATGACGCCTAGTGAAAAAATATTGTTTGTGAGAGTGCGCTAGCTGGCTGTTATTGAGGGCAATATATAAAGCACCCGCTCGCCTAATACCAAGTAATATACGGGATTATCGAATCTTTGTAAGTACAATAAGCCTGTTTATACGAATGCAATGGAACACACCAGTCTCACAAAGAGAATAATAATAGCAATCGGATGCTGCACACGACTCGGATACGACCGTAAATAAAAAGTACTAGTTCTGTAGTCTGACAGGAGCGCTTGTTATAATGAAAACACAAAGCCTAACTAAACAATACTATATCCAAATAAAATGATTCCAACATGAATAAAAATTAAAGATTTTAATTAAAAAGTTACAGAAATAACCTCCCGCGCCTTACCTTAGTGATAATTGTACAGTTTCATATAATAATAGACACGTCAGAGACTTTCACGAGAGGCGCTATGACTTACATTTCATTCAGATCCTAGATTGTACATATGTGCGTGTACACATATGTACAATGTACATGTGTTATATATATAACACAAAGAGGGAAGCTTAAATTGCATTAGTCGGTAATAACATCAGAATAGGTTAGAGTTAAACGTGCTTATACGTTACATACGTGCGCTATGTAACGTCTCTACACGGATTAGTTAATTGGTAACCAGTTGATTATGTAACAGTTAGAAATAGCCTCACATATACAATTTGTATAAAATGTTAGTATTTCATTAATTAGCTACGGGCCCCGGTGAACTTAAACTAACAGAACAATTTTGTGAAGTCCTCTCTCAGAGATGCTGTGTGTCTGTCTGACACATTGTGAATCAAAGACTTTCAAATTGATTTCCTACAACTACGAATTGCAGTTCGCTAGGAGTTATTTTTTTTATTTTTTCGTTTGTTGGAATGGGATTTACGCGACGGTAACATAGACGTAGACGATAGAGAGTGATGAAACATTGGCCGAAAAATAGGAGTCGGGAGTCTTGAGTGGGCGGGTGGGGGGCGGGTGGAACAAAAACAACCACGGTGTTCCGCCGCCCACGTGACAGCATCGGATATATCATTAAGCTTTAATTTCTATTGACAATAACAAAGGATATATTTCAAAAGCTCACGACTTTTTAGTACTAATTTATTTCATATTTTTATTCAATATAGCGTCCGCTTTTGGTCACTGTCATAGAAAATAAACATCCTACAATGTCGCCAGAGCACGGTGTACATTCATTTCACGTATAGCAGAGCATACACTTATGAGAGTTATACGTCGGTGATGAGATTTCGTTGTTGATTACTATCGGTGACATACATATATATACTATAGCTTCTAAACATCTCTTATAACGACAGTGAAGACTTATTAATAGTTGTACAAACACGCGCCCGGCGCCACCTTGGAACACAAACTGCGACCAACGCTCTATAAACTTATCTGTCGAATTTACAGGGACAGTATTTATTTCAGTTCAATGCATTACAATACTACGAGTGTTATGTCGTCACGCTACCAAGTATGAGGCACGTCTGGGATTAAGTGCATTGTATGTTATGTATACCTAAACCTAACCCGGCCGACCGATAACCATTGAATGCCATCGTTATAAAAACAAGCGCCGAACGGAATGAGCAATGCAGCGTATTAAGTTGAACGACAAGCACTACAAGAACGCCTTGCACCGACCGAAACGCAACATATTGGAAGTATTATTAGTGTTATTCTCATATAGATATCACAATATGCGGAGGCCGCGTACAATACTAAGCAGTCGCAAATGAAGACTCATTTCATAATAAGGGAGTTGAATGTATGCGATGTATTTCCCACATAAACATTATATTTATTAGTAGTACATTGAACACACGCTACATGCGGGTCGCGTTGTGTGTCTCCTGGAGATGTTAAAGTATCAACCATAGCTCCAGACCGTACAGTCATAATCTCATACAAACATATATGACATGTTCATGTATATTTACAATTCTGTACGTCAATGATGATGTCGGTGGAAGCGAGCTTCCTCGGCACGGCTCACGTCTCCGGCTACATCGACAAACGATTAAGAAAATTTAAAGAGATAGAGAATCATTACATACAGGAAATAATGTTGGTGTAATAATGTAGGTCGACTTATACGTTTATATAACGAAGTGCTGAAATATAAGAAATAAATTGCATGAAGAGGAGAGAAAAGGCCCCGTATACAGGCCTAATTATGATGAATAGCTAAATATTCAGGAATAATCTGACTTAAATACCTCATGTAAATTTGGAAAAGATCGTACACTGTTAAAGCGCTGGAGCGATATTAACCAAACGAGCTTAAAATCGAAACCAATGAAACTAGATTTGAAATAAAAAAGCGCATTTAGGTAAATCCCTCAATCCGTGTGAGAGCTACGAGGCCACGAACGGGCACACATACATACATACACACGCACAGATAGATCTCGACGTCAAATTTAAAACATCTATCTTTTTTCGTGGTCGGTTACAAGTAATAAATAATTTTTATACAGTTTCGACGTCCCTATGTATGAGGTAGAGTCCGGTTGTTGGTATAGCGACGGTCCGGAGTTCAAAGAGAACAAGAGAACTAAGCTGTGACGCAAACATACAAATACTGTTAAATCAACTTTATACTTTACGCCGCCCCGGACGTCTTTATTATTCTTAACGCTCCGATCATTATAACGAGGTAAATTAAATTGAGCCAAGTTGATTTACAGTTCCGTCGACTTCATGAACAGTAGAGTTTACAAAAACAGAGCCTTACCAAGATAAGTACAATAGACGCAATGATAGTGATGTGAGTTACGACTGGTTTAATAACACAATAGAGGGAAACGTTGATGTGATTCTGTTAAGGGAACTAATGAGTTGATGTGTACTCTGTGTATGATGTGTTATGTGTCGTGTCCTGCCACTGACCTGGAAGTCGAAGGCGGGGAAGATGACGGTGGTGTCGATGTCCACAGGGTTCTCCCGGATCACGGTACATTGCTCGCCATTGTCCTGAGCATAAAGAGAAACACATTACACACCCTCTTACAAGCCACTATCAACATCCGGTCCAAACAAACTGAAGTTACAACGTTAGGATAATCAGAGATAGATAAAATGCACATCTTAAGTCGCTATATTATATTAAAGGAGGCGAGGCCGAGTTTCCGTTGTCTATTAACTGTGAGAGTAATAGGATAAAAGGCGTTGCATGTTTGATGTTTAAAACGCTTACCGGCCCGCCGCTACAGACCTATAATCGACTTAAAGGATTGCCTTCAATTGAACTGCGTTCGGAAATTGCTTCTGATAAACGGAACACGCCTTTAATATTTATACCTAAAATAAAAGCACTTGCAATTGTTCAATTGATTGAATTAACGCCTAGTATTATAACGTTCATTTACAATATATTGTATAGTGTTCGTCTGTTAATTTTTATATTGTCTTTTTTACATTATATAGTGAGAAGACATTAAACATTTTCTTAATGTAATTTTCGCATGTTTTATTATATTCTGTGTAAGTAATTTTTCATTATAAAAATTAACAGTGTTATTATTATTCAAGTCTAAATATATTATGTACAGTATATATTGAACTACTCCACGCGTATAAACAAGTAGACCAGAAACGTCCCGATAGACCGACTGACTGGACCTGATGAATAGATAGCTGTTCACGCATAAACTCTGCATCCAAACGTCGATGAAAAACGTACAAATTATTAAAAATCGTCGTAAATATTCACTGATATTCATATTCTTCTCATCTCATTCGCTTGTTGTTACATAAATGATGGACCATGCAGTATATTTCTCACCAGATATCGTTGGTCCCGGGCTCCTCGCGACTTCAACTCCGGCTCGGGCTCAGCGATGACTGGGCCTGTAATCAACAGGCTCACTTACTGCCATGGATTATAATCCTTAAGCTAAACAAAATCTTTCAGAAAACAAACAGATTGACTTTAGTAGTTATAATTCGTTATAGTAAGTTATGGTATGGCTGATGTTAGTTTCAAAAGCCGTACAATAAAAGTAAAGCCTTACGAGTCGAGCTCGATCCTAATTATGTAATATTTCAAATAGGATAACTGCTTAAGACGCGGTTCAAGGTAGGTTTATTAATAAATTCATTTGTTTCTGAAGGAGGTCCGACTGTGTGATGCAGCAGAGGCCGTTATCAAAGACAAACAGCCTCTAATTTTCTTCTAATGTAGTAATATATTGTTACAAACTAAACTGAAATTCAAGTTATTTATCGTCTTTTCGTCCATCATATTGCAGTAGAGGAATCTAAAGTCGCTGTTCGACATCAATCCGCTACACTTTAAGCCTCGCAACAGAGGACGGCGGAACATATTTTTTTTAAATCTCCTTTGCTAATACAGCTCTGCAATTTCCATAACAAACAAAACCTTATTGTTTCCCCGTTTTTTCTGTAAAGTCTGAACGTTGACGGAAGCATTTTCTCGTATACATTTGACATAAGATTGGACCGTCTGCGCGAAAAGACTTTTTATTATTTATTGAGTGAGTAACTCGCTCGCTATTCAATTTTACGAGTCATAAAATAAATAAAGTTATAAAATTTTTAAAGCTAATAAGACGTAACATTTAAAATGATAAGCGTGTCGCTTGCGCTATGCATGTAAATGTGTGTGTCTGGTGAAGATGAACACGCTGTATATCATATTTGGTGTTTTGTGATTTAGATAATTGGTCAATAAAAGCGTTATCGCACAATGGAGTCTGTTTGCTTAGGACAATAATAGTAATTGACTTCATTACATGCATATAATAGGGTATATAGAAACATCTCGTTGGGTGTGACGTCATACTAGTGGATACGTATGCCTGTAAAATCACGACCTATCGTATCATATCGTTACATGCCCATACATCATCACCCCGCCTTTCCCATACGTATAACCGTTATATGGTCGGTCATTGTTTGCAGGTAGTTCGATAAAGCCTCTAGCCATATCCTGCAAGTCCCACACGCGGCCGATCTACCTTCAGTAGAACGTAGTGTTTTGTTTCACTCCCGCCAACATGTAATAATCTTTGATCACTGATGCACTACATATATATATAGTATATAATATATTTCTGTTATGACGGAAAAGTGAATTTGTTGGCTACATCAACAATGAATGACTTCCTGCTTTGGTGCGGGGCTCAAGGCATGTTGAGTGTCATCTCCGGCGGGGAGGGCGAGGAGGCTGTCACTGGGAGGAAATCGGTTCCATATCCCATATGCACGGCTTTGTTAAGTTGTAGTTTACTTGATGTTTGCATACTGTGCACTCATAAAACATGATTACTATAATGACACTGCGCGACATTACTACGACATAGAATTGATACATCCGGTTAGCGACCGCGGCTGTATGTGTACAATAAAAATAATTCTCATCTTATAAATCAACTGGTACAAATAAGAAACGCAGAAACTTTATAGATATGACAGACACACAGACACATTCATGAAAAGGGATATACTGCCGATATATAAACTTTATTTGACGCTGGACGTGTACAGTGAGGGGGAAACGCTATATGTTATGATTCCAGTCGGCTGCTTTAATCCACGATAAACTTTCCCATTATCCTACCTACATTATTGATAATATGACTAGTTATCTGTTTTAATTCCTATTTCCCTAACAGCACGGCTCTACTTATTAGCATGTTTTAATGTATGACTATTTAATATGTATTGCAGCTCCGCTAGTGAACACTGTCAGAGTTTTGTAATCGTCGAAGTGATAACACACGAGTATATAGTAAGCCAAAGCCAAAATCAATAATATCTCGTTAAGAGGAAAACGTTGCGGTTTAACGATTATTAAATAAACACTTGTGTTTAATTGAATGTAGCTGAGTAGGTCGGGAACAGAGTCGTGTATATTTAATATTAACAAACTCCTTCCAGCCGACCGGTTGTATGTCCGTCTGTCCTCTATCATCCATGCCAGATTCTTGTTATCGTTAGCCACCCTTGTTAGCGGACGGCGGTGGTCACTATGAGTACACACTATTGACTTTGTATTGCTGATTTTATATATTATTCACACACGCACATACATACACACTTACATTTATGAAATGAGATGTTCAATATTCTTTGACGTTTGACTCTTTGCAATCAACGAATGGATTTCATACAAGGAAATAAAAAGGGAAAAGTTATGAGACAAATATTGAGGGAATATAAGAAGCGAAACGGCCATGTTCATGAGAAACAGATTAACAGATAACGGAAAATGCGAATAAATCTTCAACTTATATTACAAAGGAAATGGCGTCATAATCACTATTTATACATGTTTCTGTGAATTTGTATTGCATACATTGATGTTAGCGAGTGTGTGTGTGAGTGTGTATGTGTGTGTCAAGTGTCATGGTACTGTGATGTGTCGGAAGTATGAAGTATCTAATATAACGTCGCAGCGAGAGCGGGACTGTTTGAGCTTGACAGATGTGCGACGGAAAGCTCGTCTTCCATCGAAGGTTAATCATGGGATGACATGACACACCTTAGGTAAGTACGAAACTCATGGAACACTTCACCGTGTCGGGTTAATGACGGTACAAGTCAAGTTCAAGAATCTTCGACCTATACGAGGATCCCCTCAGATTGTAGCAAGTGTAAGTGATGTGCAGTAAGAGGAGACGGTTCCCTGGTGATGGTAAGTAGTACATATAAAATGTGCAATACTGTATTGTCTCTCTGCTACTGTCACTCTACACTGTGTGTGGCACTATGGTGCAATAATGATGTGTTTTGATTAAGCTTTGTAACAGTTTATTTCCTAAATAAAACTAACTATGAACAATACAACAAGTGTTACTCTTCATATTAAGACTAAATCACATTCCAGACGACCAGCTCCGGCCCGGAACTTCTCTCGGGGGTGTCATATGATTAATATATTTTGTATTCAATGTTTGTATTTTATATTAAACTCTAGCATTTAAATAATTATGTAAAATGTAAAGGAGCTATCAGGAATAAATTTCAAAGACATTTTCTACCGCCCCTGAACCTTTTTTCATATTTCAGTGTTCACTGTTATGACATCGCTAGTTGGTGGACCGTCGCAGGCAATTTATGTAAGATCACGTCCAGTACATTGCTATGGAATTAATACTTATTTGTTCTGTTCGTTCTGAGAGTATGCTTTTCGAACCTGTTTCATTTTACAGAATTTTTTAGTTATTAGTTATGTCCATTCTGTTGAATGTTTCACTCATCAGTGATAAAAGTGTTTTTTCTTTCTGTTATTTACACGGAGGCACACTACCGGGTGCTGTAACATCTTCGATCGTAGTCTTTATTAACATATAGAACAATGCAATACGAACGATTTTCTAATACCTGGGATCCTCTCATCAAAAATTAAAAATCCCGTATCGCACACACTACCAGACCTCAAAACTGCTTGTATTCATATCGTCCGCCCGTGATCACGGTTGCTGTAAATTAAGCGAAACGAGGACATAAGTGTAATATAAATAAAAGGAATAGTAAATGCGAAAACCAAGCTTTCATACAAATATGTAGATCGTGTTCAAACAACACATTATAGTTACATACGATTTACAGCTGCAGGTACGGTAACCAAATATTCACTTGCAATACAGGGAGCCCTCTGAAAATCAAGTTATTTCTTCCACGGTTAGTGACTCAAAACAATTTTCTGAAGGAGCCGATTTGGCTGAAGCGTATACTCGGTAAGTAAGAATCCAAGTTTGATATATAAAGTTACCGTTTTAAGTTACTGTTAATAACTTTGAGCGATTCAAAACCGTAAGCGGAACTCTTCAACGTGAACACTACATTAGTCGTCTGAAGATTTATTTCGTTGGGATTATTTGTAACTATCAAATTTAACATTGTTTCAACCGAACCTGCAAATCCAGGACAATTAACGAAAAGCACCTCTATCGCCTCAATGATACTGAACTGTTTTATTACACTATATCTATTATTCTTAACATATTCAAACTGTACAACTGTTTATATTTTTCTATAGTCATATAATATTTTTGCACATTCTACATGTAACAATCTGCTAGGGTTGTTATGTACACCAGATCGCCGGACGTCAGTTAAATTCAATCGTGTTAGATCAATTTAGTAATGTGTTCACTGTTTTATTGTTATATGACTGACACCAGTCGAAGCGCCGAGGCTTTTTATCTCTAAACTAGCCCCGTCCAGATCATGCACACCTACGGACAAGTTGAATATTTGTTATCTTGCCAGGGATTACTTCGATTTAGGATCCAGTAATAGAATGCTTGACTCTGCTACTGAGTATTCTATGAGTCAGTCCTGTGATTACACGTATAGTGGTTTTTTTCGTTTTGTGCACACACGAGCTGCCCGTGTCTCCACAAACGCAGCTTGTTGCCGTCGGATAATGAGATTCGTCGAAACTGCTACATATCACGCATCAACGTTCCTAGCGTGCGTGGGTATTTAATGTGTTGTGTGTTTATATTAACAACAGCCATGAGCCTGTAATATCAGATTCAATATACAGCAAATTACAAATTCAACGTTCAATTCGCTAATTTATTTTATTCAAGGGCCATTCAAAGGTTGCGTAATGTATTCCTGATAAGAGGCAATCATTATTATTATTATGTTATTAAAGTATGTGTTGTACGGGAACCTTGTGTTACGTAGTCTGTGGACGCTCCTTTGTACGGACCGTGCTTCTACTTGTTAATTGACTGCATAAACTTTACCGTTTCATCATTAAACTTGATAGTAGAAATGCAGGCTTTAAACAGAGAGGAATCAGTCTTCACAGTCTCGTTGATGTTTGACTATCCCATATTATAACTTATCGACAGAGGGCCACGAAGGCTAGGTCTGTTATTAAAATATAGGATACAGTGTTTATTGAAATTAATACATCGTCCTGACAGGGATAATATTGCAGTCTCGAGACGGCTTGTCACCGCACTTACTGTATTATCATAAGGGAGACGTCTCTGGTAATCATATTATATTAAACAAAGTTACATGCTGAGTGAGTTTGTCATATTTACCGATATCATTATTAAAGGAAAACTGTTTGCCTTTGTGAATAGTTCATGTACATCCTTAACTTCAGTACATTTATTGAGAGGACGTACTTCAGAACAAATCAAAACCACTTACTGTGCGGATGTTCCCGGATATAAAGTTTAAATTATTTATTTATATGATGTGTTTGAGCAGCATCACTATAAAGTCTAGCGGGCTTGAAAGTAATATAAGTTAAATGCATTCACGGCACGAGTTCAGTCAAAGAGAACTTATCGAGAGATATGAACATTCATGACGAAGTGGGAATGATACAAAACAGAGCGAAAAATTACAAACGCCCACTAACTTTATGTGACTAAACTAAATGAACACAAAACTTTTAATTAAAGTTAACGAAATTTACTCAGTTTATTCATGGTATGGCGGAGACACCGGCCAGCTCCTTGTCTTGTACTCAACGACTATGAGTTATTCGTACTAATTGATGTGTATAACAGACTTCATTTTACCTTAAAGTTGAACAGTCTTTGATGTTGATAACAGAACCAAATCGTTTAATTGTTCAGCGTCAATACAATACAATATCTTCACGGCCCGTAGAATAAATATATCAAGTTAAACGAATCTAAGTCAATAATATATATATATATTATCTTTACGGGTTTTTCCTTAAAACTGACGATGTTTACATAGTGACTGAAGAGATGCGTCCAAACTATAGTATAAATAGTTATAGTACATTGGAGCATTTTAAAACAAATCGTTAAGTCGTATCAACGTTACCTAAATGTGACGTAATCGGTAATATCACTGGAACAATATTCAAAATAATCAGGGAAGTGATACGAGTAGTTGAAGCGACATCTAGCTTACTGGATGAAGATCACGCACGGTCGGGAGACTGCAGTCCGATGAGATAATTAACAACAAACGCTCTGTGAATGTAAAATAGCAGAGAGTTATTAAAAATCTCATCACAGACTTTCATAGCATTGAAATTTTAATAACAGTTCCCCGAATACAAGAGGACAGAGAGACTGTGCGAGTGGCGAGTAAAACAAAATCAATGATACAATCTGATATTATAAGGCGACACAGCAGTGACATACTTCAACACTATACAACAGAGAAACGATCGACCTCCTACTGTTAATGTAGCGAAACAAATTACTGCTAACATGTGCTCAAACATCAGGACCGCACACCGTGATACACTTACAAGACATTTGGACATGAAAATTAAGGATAATTAACAGAACTCAACTCACATGAAAGAATTAAGGAACACAGAAAAAAGCGTTAGAAGAAAAATATTAAATAACTTGTACTTAATAGTTGAGGAACAAGATCGGTGGTGTCACGGGAAAGCTGCATTTATGTCTCACAAAGTTAGTTTACTTTGACGACGGAGACATTTGAAGTTTGAGCCCCTCATTTGAGACCGAAAATTACTAGCATATGTACTTAGAAGTTCATCGAAAGTCTGGAACCTACTTATTACGAAAATCAAAGATCCTCAGATATGTAGGATCAGGGATTCGCTGTGTTAGTACGGAGTCTTGAAATGCAAGAGCGAATTTCGCGTTTATTACTAATAAATAATTTCAGGAAATAGTTAAAACATCTAAATGACATGTTAATTGTATGGCTTAGTATATTCATATAATATTCAAGGGTAATGGAAGACGATTATATACGTATTATGTTTGTGTACTACTGTGTGGATGTGTTTAGTATTTTTATTTCAAAACTACAGAAGCGACTACAGTTACCCCTACCACTTTTAACATTAAAACATTCTCTAACGATAAGCTTTTTTGCCAGGAAAGTTTCGCTGGACGGATACTGTTGCTTAGTATTTATCAATGAATATGTAGTATCGACGGGAATTGATAGTGTTTCTTTAATATCTACTAAACAATCAGCTTCCTTGTATTCTTAAAGTTCTTAGTAACATCACAAGTGCTAGATGTCAAACGTACAATATATAAAATAGAGCCCATAGTCGAGTTGAAAACTTTCATAAGTTAGCACCCTTACGAAGGAGTGACGAGTACTCTCCTCTGAAAAACGCGCCGAGCGTCTACCATCATCATCCTTCAGTCAAATATTGCACGACTCTATATTTGAAAAATGAAAACTATTTTTAAGCAATCGCTTTATGTAGAAAACTTTATTATTTCTGGAGTATAGAAATCAACTTATGTTTCCTGACAAATTCTAAGCAATCAAACAATATTTTAACCGCAACAAACAGAACTATCGACTAGTCTGAAGTCGATTTAAAATCTGTGAGCTGTTCGAGGACGTTTGCTGAACAATTCAAGTGCTAACTTAAGTATTCCCCAGAAAGATGAAATAGATATCACTCTCACGAGAGACCACGAGGTCTGAAAAATTTCATTGTTGAGTGTTTTTTAAAAAGGTGTCAGTATGCCAGAATTAGAATTGAAAAATAGCCTGTGATCACCTCTCTTACTCACTATATATCCTTCGCTGTGGAACATATCCCCGGTCACAAACTTTTAACATTATACTTGTAATAAAACAAGCTTTTTAACTCTGCGAACTCGCTATTGGTAAACGTTTCGCTATTCAGATATTAATATAACAGACATCGAGAGCAACGTAGCATCTCAAACCAATTAATAGTTTCTCTTTATCAACAAAAGCGATTCTTCACAATACTTTTGTAGTCCGATAAATGTCCGATAGACAGAACTCGAGCGATTTAAAAACAGACGATTGATTCTGAATACTATTATTGTATTTAAATTGTTAAAGTAAAACTTTATGTCCACTCTGTTTATTGCATATCGATAAAAACAACATCCTTTCAAAGGGAATTTCATTCAAGTCTTCCACTGATAATCGTATTATCTACTATGGAGTATCAGATACATGTTCGTGATGCCTACATTTAGTTTCGGTGTGGAACACTCGTGGTTGCGGTCCAGTCAGTATCGCTGTTACATATACAAATACATCATTTTAATAATATTGATATGTAGCAATAAAATCATTACAACAATATGTAAATAATTAATTGACCGTTCTCGAGATGTCAAATCATTAGATATTTTTTTTATGAGCCAGACGTCTTCGGCGTCCTCTGAAGTGACAAACTTCTGTATATTGCACTTACTCTTCTACACACTAATCCACACTATGGTCGTACACGTTCGTTTGTGGACGAGGGTCGGGGGGTCGAGAGGTTGGGGGGTCGGGGTCCGGGGTTTTAGAAGGGTCGGGGCTAGTTGTGAGCCCCCTCCGCATGCTCGTACAATGCGCTCACACATGCCACTTTAATAATATTCCCATAATATTTTATTTGCAATTTACGTAATCGCTTACATTTGCGATAAATATCAAAGTCATTGTTGCGAAGTAGGTATCTATGATTAACATATTAATAATTTCCGCAGCGTGTAGTTCCAACACATGTCTTGTGAGGGAACGCGCCATCGGAGAATGTTCGTTGACTCTCTTAAAACCTTCGCCGTCTGTGCAGAGATTCTGTGGAGCATTAACTTAATGGCATCTTCACGTGTAAATCACAGTGAGTTGTTGCGTCTTAAAAGTTTTTTAACGACTTGATTACGCGACTCTAACAATTCTTCACTATTCGATAATTATTGATCCACGTGTTTTACCAATTATTTGTTTTAATAGTATTATGCATGGCAAATAAAGGTGCAGTATCAGTGTAGATTCAGAAAGCATATTGTCTTTCTGGAAAAGAAATGTTGAAAAACGGCTAAAAAGGGAAATTGTCTCTTTATAATGCACAATTTAAAAGTTGCGAGCTAGTAAGGACCTAACATAAAACGGTTCTGGAAATCACAGTAAGTAGATACTTTTTGCTCATAAAATTGTTTTACAATGACATGAAGTCAGTTAAACGTTAATGCTTTACGTTACAAAGGATTAAACTTCTGCTCGTGGAGTATCCAAAACCAATAGTTATCTACATGTATATGATACTAGCTAATGATCTTCAGATGTACGCTCATCACGACAAAAGTATCAGTAAGATTCCTAAAACCGTTGAAGGTTATTCAAAGAGGTTTATAAGCATTTTTTTAATACACCGACATTGTTCTGTATCCTATGATAGAGACGAAGTTGTGCGTATCGACTTGTATGAAATAGTTAACGTTATTGGAAGGTCATATACATCACCTTAATCTACAAACGTCTCTTTACTGATAGCACTCCCATACTATGTATTTATTTTTAATAAAAAAAAATTCGAAGCGATTGGTTTAAACTTTAAAGTATAAAAAGTAAATGTAGATGTCTGATGACATTAACGTCTTTAACAGAACCCTTATTCCCAATAACCGAATTAGCAAACTAAGTAGATGTTAAAGCGACCAAATGGAAGCGACTCTTTGTAGTGAAAAGAACCAGCTCGGCTGTGAAAGTGTTATTCACAAGATTTCATGCGTAATATATGTAATTGTTACTCGTTCATGAATATATCAAACAAAAAATATATATACGACAAATATAAAAATATGTATTAAAAATATTTGTTTCATTTAAATTTATAGTATGATACGCTTAACATTATTCTTTTTTATTAAACGCTTTAAAAGTGATCCCCAAGTCATTTCAGTAGGTCGATCGAGAGACGGTCGAGATGTCCCTTGGGGATACTATGGGATACTTTACGTATGTTATCAAAGTTAGCAGTATTATTTTGGGAAGGGCCCATGTTGCCTATGTATTGTTTATTAACTGCGAAGGAAGCCACGTGAGAAGTTAGTTATAAATGGATTGCTATTCGTTTTCCTCGTCGCTTATCTGGTGTGTGTGTGCGATAGTCTGCGACCTCTGGCCTTGTCGCTGATGACCTTGAACCATGACTCCACTCACTGAGAATATTACGCTCATATGGACCGCCGAATAACACAGAAAGATAACTATAAAGATGCATTCGTATCTTCTCCGATCATACACATTAAACATTATACTGATATGTGTATTAATTTTTTTTTTTTGCAACGGTCAAATTTTTCTTAGCAGAGTAGGGTTATCACTTGACGAACTAACGAACGACACTTAGATTCGGTTAAAAGTCTAATATATATATAGAAATAATATAAGTACAGCTTTTTGTTTTAAAGTATTTCATATATTTTTACTAACTATGTGGGTCGATGACGAAAGAAATTAATCAGCTAACTGAACACTGACAGAGAATAAATTTCACAAAGAAATGAATAAAAATAATGCTACCGAGAACTAAGTAAAGTAAGCCATCAGAAACATGCTTCATAAAAAGAACGAGCAGAACATAATTCCCTTCCGCTGAATATAATAACTCTTCAATGTTGTTTCTATCTTTTTTAATTGGCCTAAGCCTTTGAGCGAACTCGGGATTTCAATTTTCCGATTCATTTTATTAAATAGTTTACAATCGTTTTCATATACAACTGATGCCACACGCGTACACACTCACATATACATACATGCAGATGACAAACATAATTTTCTCTTCCTCAGACAAAAAATTCAGTATTTTTTTTTAATGAAAATGATCCAGATTTTTTTTATTCTCGTAGACATCAATGTATTTTACACACAGATTGATCTTTTAGTGTATCATAATTTGTGAAAGCTAAGTCTTGTGTTTGATAAGTCTATATTTATTTTGAAAAAATCGCAGGAAAACATTCGAACGTGCTTTCCAATTATCTGTTGTACGCGAGCGTTGTTTGTTGTTAGTTATATAATAAAAAATATACAATATCAGCATTCAAATGTTCTGAGCCGTCTTTTAGTGAATGGTAGAAGCGGACTTCTAACAGGTCGAACGATATAATACTGAAATTCGTAATAGCTCGATATATTCAAACGTCCACCTTTAAATACATGTATGTATGCGTGTGTAACAGACATCGATACTGACCATAATAATATTAAAACATTGCCTTTGTTAATGTCATCATTACGAGAGCGGGTTTTCAGATATGACTGTGTCAAAAGCAACCGATACGTTTGACAAATATATTATATGTTAACATTAAATATAAATTGTGTTCGGTATAATGACACAGCTACAGCCTGCAAACACATTTAACAGGAAATTTATCACACAATTACTTCAATGGAAAATATGATACGGCTGTTCTTGTATCCGTATGTCCAACATAATGTAACAGAAAAAGATCGCGCTTTATTGAATGAATAACAGCTTGTTCATGTCGCTGCATGTTTTGTTTGTGAATTTTTATAAATATGCATTATAAGGAAGTGTCTCTCAAGCGACGTAGTAAACTTCACAAAAATAGCCATTTAATGTGTTCGTTATAGTCTTATAGGTTACATTGTTACTTCGACGCCATAGGGCATAGAGTACGCGCCCGATAGCTGGTCATTTTTCTTGTAATAACAATACCATTTAGCAGGTATAACGAGCGGGAATCGCTCCAATAGAGAATAATTGAAGTCACATCTGCTAGTCGTTACTTAAGTTCCTCGGTTACTATCCTCACTGAGATAACTCATTACGGTATGACTTGTTCAGAGTCGAACGGAACCTATTGAAACGAACAAAAGATTGTTTTAACTGATGCTAGACGCTCGTTAATAATCATTATTATAATAATAGTATATGTCATCAAAGACATACCGCTATTCAAAATATAGCATGTAATATAAAATGTCTTGAAAAGCTAAAGACTTTCCGCAATATTACCTTCCGAGCATTCAAACTTCACGTGACGCAGAGCGTCGAGGAATCGGTTCACAGCCTGAACACATGCCCATGTGTATTTCGGCTTACTGGTTTCATACTGTACGCGATCGCCGTGTTTCATTATTAAAACGAACATGACCACTGATCATTATGTAAATGAATATCGGAATAATTTAAACGTCTATAATATTTATTCGCTTCGATTATCAAACGATTCGTTTTTCGAATTGAATTAAAAATAATTAATGAAAGCTCTCATCGCAAATTATAATGTCGATGTGCGGTTCACCTTAGTAACGAGCAAAGCTTGACGTTTCCAGTTAACCGCACTGTCCACTAATGGGACGGACCTTCCTTCCTGTATGTACTAAACATCCTTCCAAAGTGATAAACATATATTTTAAAATTTTATTGTTTTAATATCACACTCATCCTACGGAAGCGCCGAATAAAAACAAAACTAGTTTATTTTAGTCTGCGCTGAACCCCAACACAATTTGACACTCTACAAAATATGTTTAAACGATGATGAGCAGCTTAGAGCTCTAGAGGTTGTTCTAAACATGGAAGAAGACAGCATCAGAAAATATTTAGTGTCGCCGCTAACAAATGTAACAAATGTTACGACGAATAAGGTCGACAAATGTTCCGACGGCTAGATACTTGAACGACGGACATGGGACCATAATACATTAGAATACTACGTGTTATTGAGGTAGCAATAAACCACAAGCACTTACTGTGACGATAATGATAAGCGCACCAGATGTACACAGAGAGACATAAGAGAGTGATTTTTTGATATAGACGAAAAACGGCAGATTCGTATGAAGCACTTACTACAAAGCACCTACAACATAACAACCCCAAAAGAGTACTCTTCATATACTACAGGACCTAACATAAAGGCGAAGTAAACAAATAGGAACGCTGAGGAGGAATTAAAAACAAAATCTTTTATTATATCATAATATATAGGAGATAGAAAAAACCATGTCTAAATAATGATCATGATTCACGGACATTATTTATGTTTCTCTGAAGTTATAGAAGGAGGAACTGATTGTGCTAATGTATATATATATATTTATATATATATTTAACAATAAAACAAACGACCGATGTACAATAACAGTTGTTTTACCGCGCGGTTGTCTACACCGCGGTGTGACGAACATTTTAAGGTGACCTTCGTGGCGCTGACAGGATACACAGCATTCAATTCGTAGTTTGATAAGCAGGAAAATGTAGTTTTTAACTAAAATGTATTGAAGAAACGGATTCTAAGATATCATCGGCTCGGCTGGTTGCCCGGTCCCCGGTCCCCGGTCCCCGTAGTGTGGACTACGGTATGGCGGACCGGCAGTTTACTTTTAATTGGATTGACTGAGGACGGAGGACGAGTTGAGTTTGAAACAGGATTTAAATATATCTCCCCGTCTTCATTGTTCTGAATTCTCACACATCGAGGACGGATTGCCATTTGAAATTCATTATATATTTACATTCAAAACTTATACAACTTTTCTTTCATTTGTCACAACTAATTTTTAATATTTATTGCTTTATTAAACATTGTTTAAGTGATTCTTAATGAGACGTCTTTCCATGTATGATGTGTTTATGATATGAACAGAATTCAGTATTTAATTTGAGACGATTCGAACTTTGCCAAGTACGCGTAAGTCCCGGTACATAACTCTCTGCTGACGGACGAACAACAATCATTTATTATTACTGAGTAATAAAACGTCACGTGTCTGGAGAGTGCCGTATAACGTGTAACTATCATTGACAGCAGAAAAACCGTCTTCAAGGAGAAGCAACACAACTTTATATGTAACAGACAGCAGACTAACTGTGGTAGGAGTTAAATTCGTTTCGGTAGTATTGTTACGTTCTGGAACTTATACAAAAGAGTTAGTAAGTATAGTAAGTTATACAGGGTGATGTATTTATATTAATGATTAAAGAAACGCTTATATTTAGGCGGGTGATTTCTTTTGAGTAGTTGAGTCTGTCAATGTATGTCATGTTGTAGATTCTGTATTATTTTACAGTCCATTTTATAAAAAGATATTTGCTTACAAAACGGTATTTGAATTCATGTCTTATCTTGAGATAAACCTTTAGATTCCTGAAGATTAAAACAGTATTAAAATAAAATAATCACATTATATATTAACAGTGGATAGAGTCAATATTGCATCGAAGTACAACCGACATCTACACTACTTTACGACTGTAATTCTTAAAATAATGTACATAGAGCATTATCTATTTATACATTTAATTCGTTAGTTTCATCAGCACTGGCCACTGAATTAATATTGTATTTGAACAATAATAGGCCACTCGACTGACCCGCCGTCTGTTCCATCCTACCGATGACACCTAAAGGTAGTTAAACCAATTGTCGCTAAAGATCTCAATCTATTATCTGTGGACTGTACACATATATGCAAGCCGCTTCGCTTCATCATCGAAATATATCCCACAAGCTCTATTGATAAAGTCGTAACAAACTTTCTCAAATTTTACATCTAATTTCAGATGTGTTTTTTTTTTTTGAAAATGTCATGTTTCTAATAAGTGATCCATATTAATTGAATGTTCAATTGTTTGCGCCGTTTGTCTGTCTGTGTCCTATCGGTAACCAATAAGCCTTGTATAGAATTCGTGATAATTCCGAAGCGGAGTGAGGTCTTAGTTTAATCCTCGTATTGAGCTGCGGATGTTAATTCCATATCAGATACCTCGATTTCAGTTATCGCTCGTATAGAATTCATGCGGAAGCTTGTTTCAACCACACAAATTTTAATTGAATGTTGCAGTCCTCATTCCAACAAATAACTAAATGCTGACATTCTAACTACAAGCTGTAGTTCATACAAATAATTTGATATATAACAGTTATGCTGAGTGATTTCATTCATTAGTTTATACAGTAATAAAACATTATTATGCCTGCTAATTCGATACAATCAGAAATCACAAAGTAAAACTTAACCTTATATTTGTTTGAAAGCGAGGCCTTTCATGCGAACATGAGTATAAGTCGAAGTTATTTTTTAAGTTATAATAATGAACATTAAGGAAGTACGTACCAAGTTCAAACAATACAGAATACTGTGAAATTCTCACTAGTAGTACCTGTTTTAAATTCTATAAAATAATATGTGATCTCTTACTTAACTTAGATTTAACGAAATCATAATTATTAAATGATATATTTTTTGCATGGATGACCACTGAACACAGAGGCGTCCGTCCACAGCCCCACACACACGACCACACTCGTCACTCGCCACTACCGCCCATCCGACCGTCCCGTCGCTAATACTTATTTGATATCTAAATGATAGTCGAAAACATTCGCCAGTAACATCGAGTCTGAATCAATTTTGCGTAAGCCGCTTTGGATATAAATCCTAGTTCTAACCAAAGCGACGCAGTGAATAACATCTACGGATATATTAATTGAATGTGCTTTAATTACAGCACTAGGGATTATAATATTGTTCATTTAGTTCGTCGTCGAGGCTCACGTGAATGATGAATACTCTCTGGACAAGTAATAGTCGAAGTTGAACTCGTTCTCTCAGACTGATCCTCTCAAAAATCCTTTCAACTTGTGACACTCCGAAGACGGCTCCCGAAGGTTATTACTACTGAAATATTCATCACTCGCTATCCATTACGTGTCAAAATTGATACTTTTTCATTATTTCCCTTTCAAACGAAATCCCGACCAGTGCGAGCACGTTTCCTAACAATGTCGTGAAGCAGTTGAATTATTTCAATTACTTTAGATTGGTATTCATCACATTGGTTTGCGAATCCAATATCAAATTTAAGACATGTTAGTGCTGTTGGAGATGATCAGTCTAATATCCGACTAGCGAATCGAAATAATAGACATCTTTCTGTCTAACAGTTTGCCTGAAAAGCAAGTACGTGTAATATATTTCAATGTTCTGAAGGTATGTCTATTAATATAATCCTATATTCAAGGTAGTAGTAACTTGTTAACTTTATACTTTAACTGTTACACTTTTAACATTTGCTAACGAGCAAATCAAACAGCGCATAAAACTTTGGTACAACAAACTTTTAAACCTTAATTAAACCGGATGTCAGTAGTGATATGAAATTCTGTATTAACCGACTCGCTCGATGCCAAAGAAAACTTAATCTTCTGCGAGGAACACTTTCATTATAAAACTCTAAAGAATTAATAATTTCTAGCTCCACATTAAGCAACATCGATTTCTGATAGCATAACACTTACTTAAAGTCACACACAAATCTTCCGTATGACATATCTTCATTATTTAATGAATTTAATAAATAATTACGGTTTAATTTCAACTCGTCTTTAACTGAAGTTGATTTTTATTTAAACACATTTTTTTTCCATCTGAGATCCTTTACATCATACGAATAAATAACTCATAAAATTTTATGGCAAATAGACCGCTGACTGGTTTAACTAGCACGAATTTTAATTATTTGTTTAAAGCGTTCCTCGCGACTCCGTCATCTTTATGATCTCGATCTAGCCTGAGCCCGTCTGTCTGTATATCCTGTTAATTATTAAACTCAATACATCGCCTACGAACTCTTCTATGATTCACGGAAATAACTACAAGAATCTCTTCGATCGTTTCAGAGACAACAGTGGGCGTCCATGACTTAACGTCCTGTAAATAGCTCAGGATCGCCCAAGACGATGCAGTTGTATCAGAATCTCAAACGAATGATTAAATAAAAAGTACAGTTTCTCATAGAAATGAAATTATTAAAGAAGTTTAAATGATTTATACATTTCATGTTATACAATAGACATCACATCTGTATTATAGAGGTGTTGAACAGGTGAATAACTGCACGTATAAAGGTAGGAGGGAGCTTGTTAGGCGACGGACTCATTGTCGACTTTCACGTCCATCTGATCTGTGCGCGTTATAAACGTACGCAATAACAGCTTTTCAGATTCAATGGTTCGTCTTAACGGACCGCTTCGCAAACTTGGACATAACAATACAATCCGATTGGTAAGTGTGTTAAGGCTCTTCAAACTTCAACCCAATAAACGTGTCGAAATTTACTGGAAAACTTGCGGCCTCGTGGTCTGGGATACGCCGAGGCAGGACCTCGAGCTACGTTATGAGGAGTTCTTGAACAAAATTGCTAATCTCGTGCATACCTCGTTAATGCATGTACGTATGTATAGTAACGTTATATCTATGAGTAATAATTAAAATAATAAAACTTATGAATAAGTTCCACTCTCCACGTTTTCGTCAGCGAACAGTGGACGTTCTGAGAGGGTTTATGAGCTTGGGTAGGTGTATGTTGTGATGTAGTGACCCTAAACATTTAAAATGAAAATGTATTACTGTAAATTAAAGGATGGTAAAAATTAATGTCGACATGTGTGGGTCGGCGGAACAGTTGTGATGTTGTCCTTAACGTTATATCAGGAGACGGATTCACTTTAACAGTAACTCCTAAACTAATTTCGGATCTAATATAATAAAAGCAGTTTTTATTAGTGAATAGCACTAGATTTGTTCTCACTATATTTAACTCATTAGATTTAAAAACACTTAGCGATACTCACAAAGATAGTACAAGGAGGAAAAAAGGGATTTAAAATATTAAAACGTAAAAACCTTCGACACACAGTTTATATTACGAAATTATTTGGTACAAACTCTATTTATATAAACATATGTAAGCACACGCAGCGAAACCGGACAAAGCAAATAGTCGGCTGTTTCGTTCAGTCGAGTGAGCATTTTGATCAAATACAAACAGAGCAGTTAAATATATTTAACAGTTAAATGATAAAATCTGACTTCATTTTGTAAATGGTTAAGAGTTCGCAGTGTGATACACGAGCTGCAAAGTGAGCGACTAGAAACTTTTACAAAGGACGCCAGCAAAAGATGATACTTTAACAAGATCCGTCTCTGACAAAGGTTATTAAAAACAAAGTCGCCTCTGTAAGTTAAGCGTTCTGCACAAATGTTAAGTCGCTCTGGATTTAGTCGCTCAGTACAATTATATAAAATATGTATAGCTTACTATTGATGGAAACAGTCTGAATATACACATAACACAGGCGGGGACGGCGGACTTTATAACATATGACATGAGCACGTTACTAAACTATTACGACGTCCTCGTCGCAACAAAGATTCATCGGTGATTCAAAAAAAAATCTAAACTTTAATAAACATTTCACATGTCGCAAGTGGTGGATTATTTTTTTTAGCACAGCTGCGTTATGGGTGCTATGTTTAAGGGGTTATTATATTATACCGTAAAATACAAAATTCCAGGCGATCTATTTTCCGAAGGCAACGTATAAAGGTAAGATAAATGATAATAATTAAATTCATCTGATCTGCAAATTAAGTTACTAACCATAACGTAGCGACCGGGCGAGCTCCGGCGCTAACCTTATTAAGAAAGGGTAAAAAAGCTACAAAGATTCTCAACGCTTATGAGAAGGATCGCGCAGCGAAGCGGGTGACGATCGAATTATTATAATATAAAGATCACAGACAATACAGTAGCATAATGTCAATGGAAATTTGGTTTTAATATCCTAGAATGCGGAGGCTTACATGCATACCTATATTATTTGGAATTGAACATTGTAGCTGTGCAGCGATACGAAACTATGCAACTAATTAAAACGCTCTCAGGTCAGAGCAATGAAATTAACAAAGTATGTCGCGGTCTTTATGCAAAGGCTGCACCTGAATCACGAGACGAGTGAAGAAGTTCCAAGAATTCCGATGCTGTATTGGAAGCTGTACACTTTTGAGATACTCCATAAATAAATGGAAGCGATGAGATCAGATTTCAAAGAATGACGCCGAAGTTAGCCGACCTCTATTAAGAGACACGGACGCCTGGAGTCCTGAGACTCTACTTGGCCGGCGACCGCTCCCTGTTTTATTTAATTAGCAGAAGCGAACAGGCGACCTAGCATTCCGAATGCACCGGGTATTGTAGTGAAGCCGGCGTATTTCGTGAACAACGCAATCAAATTACGTTTCGGGTGTATTTCCATTCGGATCGGATCCGTTTTCGCTATGAATCCTATTATCCTATTGACTATGATGGCTCCTAGATTCGGTGGGGATTCAGTGAGAAGCCTCTTAACGCTTGATATTATATTTACTAGATATTCAAATATTAAGGAATAAGCTTCCGACAGATTATTATATTTTATATAAAACAGGCTCTGGAAAACTTTGTGATGTAGTATCAGAGAGTAGTAATTCTATTTAATATAGTTCGCATATTATGGGTGTTTTAAAATATATTTTATATCTGATCTCAAAAATTTTAATTATTCCACTCCAGTTAATAGCATATTATTATGTGACCAATTTTTCTTTCTATTATCTCCTATTGTTTTATATTTTTATTGTGAACACTAGATACGATTGTTGCGTCTCAAAATTATTCGTGTTACATCTGAAATCTAAATGAAGAGTTAGTTGCATTTAATATGCGATACGGGGAAGCATTATATATGCTATAGTATTTTACAGAAAAGTTCAGAAATGTTAATAATGAGATAGTTATTTCTTAAATATCAATACAAAAAAAAAACATTGTATCTTAAAACATAGCAACATGAAATATCCGACTTTCCTATAAAAAAAGAATTAGAAACAAGGAATATAAAGAAACATTCGCCGGAGCAGTACAGGATAATAGAAACGCATGAGATCCTCTAAGTTATATGCAAGCTTCGCATCGCGATCAACAGAGCGCGCCACTAGTCAGATAATAGGACTTCAGCAGGAGTTAGAAGGCTGCTCGTAGAGCCAATCAGCCCGGCACGCCTCTCCAACTATGATATGCATTCAAATAACACTCACGGCATCTATAGAATTTGAATAGAGACCATTATCACCGAACATCACAAATTGGGCACCTAATATTAGTAATAGAGAGAGGCACGCTTCCGACCAGTCTATCATAGAGTCGGGACCGTTTATACTACACACTACCCCACCGCCGCTAACATGTCCAATGATACTATAGGACGGAATTAAAGTAATTACAATATTCTGACATAGCATCGAAACCAAATCGGTTATATTTTTCAAAAATCCTATCCATATTTCTCTTTGTTTAAGACTTGACACAGAGTAACAGAAAACAAATTAACTTTATAGTTGTAGTGAAACTTTGACATCAGGTAAGCGGCTAAGCTAAGCATATGCTTTGTTCGGGACGACAAAAGAGGGAGGGGCGGCGGACATACGGTCAGCCTGGACCTGTTGTAACGATTCATTACTTATTATGCTAAGTATCACTACTACTATAGGTAACAATATTACAGGAATAGTGAGCTTTAAATTCTTTAATGTTTTCATAACATTTCACACTAGCTGTTGACCTGAACTTCGAGGACGTAAATTGAACTCGTCACGAAAAAATAAATAAATGACATCAAACAAATAATAATCAACCGTATTACATTGAATTCGCTGAAGATCCGTTGAAATCAAAACACTGGTTGGAAGCTTCTGCGGTTGAACTTTACAATATAACAAGATAGGAGTTATCTGGGACTGCAATGAAACGCTTGTGCATCCTATATTATGTATTATACTTGTTGACTTAATCATGTTAAAAGCTTTTGTTTATATTGGTCATTGATGACACTCACAAAGTGGCGGCTTTGGATCAAGCCACAAGCTCGTACGTATCATATAAACATTTTACTTTTAACAAATGTAGCTATCCATCAGCGACAACGAGATCATACGAGTATGTCATAAAGCAGTGAACGCAGTTGTATTAAAAGTTGTATTTAAATCTTCTTTAATATTTTAAAAAGCTAAAAGGCAAGCGACGCACTAAGCTCCTTAAGAGAGCCCGTCTGGAAGGCAGTAAGTAGCTTTAGAGTGTACTTAGCTGTGAAGATGGTGTTGCAATCAGTGTATTAGACAGACAGTATTACTTGTCGGAGACGGACTACCCTCTGACGTGCAACACTTCACCGACTTCAGACATATTTTGTTCCTTTAGTGCATGCTTTGTAAGACTACTTTCTTCATCTTTTATTATAAATACAACTTGAGAGAAATAAATAATTATTATAAACAGTAAGTACCCAAGTGACAAAACAGTGGGAAAATTTTGTGGTGGTTCATTGAACCCACTTAATATACATCTAGTGGGGACCGTGGAAAAGTAGTAGTCGTACAACACAAATAAAGCATTCATTTTTTTGTCTGTCTGTTAAACAAATCCCACTTTATATCTATGTGGGTTTTTGTTTCTATATTGAATATTTTCGCAGAACTATTTCAAGTGACAAATTACTGTATAGAATAATATAGAAAAAAATAATTTTATTACACTATAGTTCCACCCCCGACACGTCTTTGAATCCGACAGACCGGTTCTTCCCGGATATTATCCGTGTCATATAATTGTCAATCCCGACTTTTATTGGAGAGAGTCTTGACCGAGAGCTGATGGCGGGTCAACAGTCAGGTGACTAACATTTACTTAATACGTTCAACAGTTCAGTAACGACCGTGTCCACTGCAATAGTGTTCGTTAAAAATAGTGACGGACATTTGAATCACTCATAGATATGTATTCAAGTTTAATTGAAATTCAAACAGAAAATATAAGAGTCATTACACAATTTCACGTGAGATTGTGAATAAGGCATGCTACATATAGTGCCTCCATCGCTCGGTATCATCCAGGTATCATGCGTAAGGTTTTGTTGTTACTGAAATAATAACAATAAAAATAATATAAGATTTATAAACATTATGATAAAATTAAACGAGATGGCAGTAAACAACTAGTAATATAAACCGCAATTCCGTTTGGATAAACAAATTTGTAAACTGTCATGCTTCATGAATTTTCGATGCTGTTAAGCGTGATCGAAAACAATAAATACAGAAAACGAAATAAAATATAAAATAAAACAAAATATGGTGACAAAATTTAGCAAAATGATACTTTACAATACATGTGACAGTGCACAGGTAGGTGTGACAACACATCCGAGAGAGTAGAAAGTTGAATATCTTAGCGAAGAAACTAGAAGGGACCTTTAATAGATCAGCATAGAACATAACAATTTAAAGTCAAGAGTACCTTGTTTAGATATAAACATTATCATAATATATAATATTCTGTTGATAATGTTTCTGAGCTTCTTCCTCGAAACAAGGTCTACATTAGTCTATGCCTAATATGTTAAGTCGTTCAAACAGGGGTTGTATAAGTAGAGCACGTCCTATGTATCTCCAGCGAGTCCTCACTGACACGAGCTAGGTTAGCCGTCTGTTCCTAGTGTGACACACATACTCATATGCATGAGGGAAAGTTTAGCAACGTCTCCCTTCGGTGACTGCTTACTTGATCTACGTCACTATTGACATAGTTCAACACTAAATAAAACTAACGCAATGCCTCATAATAAATCATTCAATAAATATTGCTCGGACCAATACTACTCATAACTGTACAATCAAAGACTAAAATTTCTCTATGAAATATAATAAATTTCATTTCAATTACAATACACTGTTGGATTTTCAATAGCCGGCAAACTAATCGCAGGGTAAAAGTTGGCTCGAGCTCACAGTGAGACGAGACGCTGTGGAAGGATTTGTTTTATTCACCGTTTTATTGTAGAAATCACAACTAAATGAAGGCCACTAACTAACAAACTATATAGCAGTACTAACAGACATACTTCATATATTGAACAAGGAGCGAGTCGTCATCCCAGACCTGTGTGCACTGGGACATATACAGATATTAAAGAACATCTTATAGCTTTGATCGACAGCGTTCACATCGTTACTAATATGGAGCTTGACTGATTCACTATAACATTTTATCATACATACAAATACACATACAGATACACATATAATATTTATATATATATATATATATATCTGTATCATCACAGTAATATATCAAATAGTTGTCAATATTCATAACAATTCAAAAAACTAATGTACTGTCGGATAACAAAGAGATGTTATTCAAAGTAGCTGATGAGGAACACCGACCGGTGGGAGGTGATGGTAGCTATGATGGTGACAGAACCAGTTGAACCTCTTCAGATGAGACATAGTGGTCACGGTGAAAAGATGTAGGAAAATCGACTGAGGAATATTTAAAGAAACACAGAGTGTTGGAGAGGTGAGATGTTAGTCTCATAATTGTCCAGCTGAACATGTACAAAGTGGACAATATAAACTATACGCAACTTTTAATAAAAATACTCGTCAAATAGGTTACTTAAGCCGTTTAACTTTCGACACTAATGTTGCGTTTCTTGCATATAATTTGTCATAGATTTTGGACAGATCAATTAACTGTATTCAATAAAGGGAAACAAACATAATAGACAGGCGAACGAAATGCACATTCACGAGTGCACTAACTACGAGCGTTTCCTGTATGGTGAGGGAGATTGTTCCGTATGGGGCGGACACGGTCATAGGCGAACAAAAACACAAAATAATTGGCAGCGGGATTAAAAATCGATTCAGAATATAAGCGGGAACGATTGAAGGTACGCCACGATTCCCATTGGATTGCAACTGCAAATATAACACTGAATATAGACATTACATCTCATGTGGTTTGATAATTAATTAATTGTTCGCTGGCGTCATGTCACTAACAGCCCCTGAACATATCTCCGCAGCAGTAAGTCGGGGAGCTTATGTTCAACGGGCCCGGGTGTTCGACCGAGACACTTGTTACTTCTCATTGTGTTTGAATACCAATGAAAATAATTAACAATCGGAGTCCTTAAGAACCTTCACTGCTTTCGATGTACCGCAATTAGGAAGGCAATTGTTAGGTTATGTAGCTCTCAAATAATAAACAGTCGCTTTAAATGAAACGCACTCGATGTAAAAAGTCGCCGATAACAAATCAATGGAAACGAGTCTCACGTCAATTATTTTCATACGGATTGTAGAGAACGCTGTTTATTAATATTACGAGCTGTAACTTTATTGCAACTATTAATTGCAAATCGGCAATAAAAATGAGTGGAACTTTGTTAGGTTTACTTTATTTTGTCTGCAATAAAATATAGTAATAAATAGAATTTTCCAAGACGTAACTGGACCGAGTCCACTTTCCTTCGCCACTGGCGACACCAACGGTAGATATTTCCTGACACATCGTTCCTGTTCTATATTATTAGACATTCAAACAATTGTTATAAGTTTAAAATGTTCCTGAGATAAAGTAGCTCTTACTCAAAACATTAAACAATTAATTATCTCTTAACAGTCAGTTTGACTGTATTTTTATCTCTATATCGGTTAGCTCTTCTAATATAGAATCTGACTTCTCGATTCGATTTCACTTCTCAAGGAAAGTTCTCAAACACAGACACAAGGAAGGTTGTACGAGCGTGTGACGTGTGACGTTAATTTTGACACGTGGAGCAACAATTACCACACAAAACAATAACCATAGGAGTATTAGAATTAATTTGTTGCATTAAAGAGACGTCAGGACATTTAATTGTGTTGTCGGTAACGTTTTGCACGGTAATTTACAGAACGGACAGTGACAGCCGTTGGCTGAGAAGCATGCGTTGTAGTAAGAAACTTTTTATACACCAATTACGGAACAATAAATTATACGATATTATTCAAAACTAATTTGAATAAACAAAAAACAAGAATTGTTCTTAAAAACGAATCTGCTTTTTTAGTTCGGACCTCTGAAGATGTAAACATGCTCGTTTTCCAATAAAATATTCCATTTATTCAATTAATCTCTCTCGAACATTCCACTTAACAGTAACAAGATAAGTGAGATTCTTAGTCGTGACAACGAATCTGACTTTTCACTTCGGATTCGTTTAGAGGATATGCTTAGACCAAACTCAAGAATCCTGACGAATGTCCCCGAGCACTGCTGACCTCTTTATCTCAAGTGGATTGTCTTTAATAAGCTCGTTTATTAGACCAATCAAAGAAAGTAACAGGCATTGTTTAGTATCATTGCTTTTGATAGAGTTTAAAGAAATGTCGCTAATAAAAATATATTCGATCCAATTGAAGTGACAGCCAAAATAATAATTTTGCAACATTGCCGTGTGGACAAAAGAAACTGTTTCTATTTTTCAATGGCATGTCTTGCGTGTATCAAAGATTTTAATGAGGGTATTCCATAAGTTCCTCCGAGGTCCAGATGCATCTCAGTTCATGTCATAACAGATTAAACGTTCCAATACTAGTGACCCTCGCTCCCACGCCCCTAACCTCATATAGCTCACTCTGACTCATGACAAACGATATAACACCGGTGGCTATTAACATCACAACATTCCCGCGAGTTATCGTCTAAAATGTTTCAAACTGAATAAAATATAGGATGATCGAAAAGGCACAAAACACAGAAATGTACACAACACTGCACTAAACTTCTGTTTGATCGAAGGCTTTGCAAAGGACATGATGCTTAAAGATAGAGTTAACATTTTTTGTCTAGTGCGAGTTGTAGAGAAATTGCAAGCAACGCTTTGGTCAATGAAAAAGTTTTTAAATACATTCAAAAAGACTTAGCAGCGGTTCATTCTGAGGGAAACGCTCAATGTATTGACAAAACGATCAAAACTGTTGGATTTGAATAACGAGGTGGACCTGGTGCCGGAACACATACAGAAACTACAATCGGATGGCAATCTAATTTAATAAAAGCGATCGAGAGCGATGTTCACGAGCTTATTTCAAACTTGAATCTGTTTCTAACAAAATAAACACGATGTAATCCTGCAGAAAGGCCATTGCAATGACATGCAATATAAGAAAATTTAATACTTATTCTCGTTTTCGCACAATGATATTATATCATAGTAACGTTAATCAAACAAACAGTCAGTTGTCGCTTGTCAGATAGTATTGACTCGGGCGGCGTCGGGTATCAAATCTCATATATTAGTTAAACATAATCATAGGTTTCCCGTTAAACTTTATTAGCAATGTAAATTGGAGTAATGAATAGTTGTAGTAGTTATTGATTTGTATTGAACCGATGCCACAGGTCGAGCCAGTGTCTTATATACACATATATATATATATATATATACATGTATATCGTGCAATTAATATAAGCTAATGTAGTGTAGTAATCAATTTCTCTCATCAAAGGCCTGACCGGACCTCGCTCGCTTCCTCATAACTGAATAACCTCTGTACTACAGAGTAGCATCATAATGTGTTTAACACAAATCCTCTCAAAACGGATGTCCCTTCATTACCAGCTGACATCGCTTCCACAGGCAGCTGACGTACGTATACGTAATATAGGAACCAACATAAGATGAGCTAACTTCATTAAGTGGATTTGTGTTAGTAACTTAGTTGCCATCATATATGATGGAATGATCATTACATGGGATGGAATCTGAATCATCAAGACTCTGAGCTCCGTGTCAAACGATAGTAGTGGGTATAGCGAGGTTCCAAGACGGGAAGTGTTCTCACTCACCTGCCTTTAACTGGAGCGCGTCTTCTGGAGCATACTTACTTGGTTTGGGATGTATCGGAGAGAGGGTGTAGTAGTAACAGTAGACGATGAAGGCGACCACCAGCAGCAGCAGCAGCAGCACCCGCGGCGAACACTTGCGGCAGCGGAGAATCCGCAGCGAGCGCATCGTGACCACTGACACACAGACATACACTCCTTCAATTTCATAACGTAGCATTTAAATTAAATAAAAAAATATTAAGTGGACGGTAGACCGCAACAGTAGGGCGTTGTTTTAATTAAGTGTGCTTATTTATAACTTTAGAAAGCCCTTCTTATAAGGCATTATAATTGGTTTGTTATGGCAGTGCAGTAGGAGTTATCTGAGATGGTCGCCAGACGGCCGGCTCCTGTTTATAAGAATGTTAAAAAGGAGTCCCCTAATAGCGTTCAGAGAGCGGCCGAACGAGGTACAGCGTCATAGTCGACGTCATCTTTACGGCGTTTTTGATCGGAGTCCCTTCAAAGGGGAAGCTATTTTAACGTTTGATGTTATTTTAGGATTATAAAAACATCTGTTACCAAGTTTGGCGGACATTAAAATAACAGATTGATTCCCAAAGATATCCATATGAGGGTAATGAACCCCAATAAGATACACAGGATCACGAGGCGGCAGCTGATGGAATGTTACATATGACGTTACGGAACTTATAGACTGTTTAGAATTACAAAATAACTTACGATGACATGTTAGGGAAACCCAGTAGTTCAGATAATTGTCTTCATAAAGCAAATACTTTTTTAGTGTAAAAATTAACTCAAGAAATCCGTATCCATAAAAAAAAGATGTGAATAAAAATTAATTACCAAAACTACGTTTGTGTTTCAAATATATATATATTTTATAATATACTCTTTACTCAAGGAATCGGTCTTTATTGTTAACAAAATAAACTAAAAAAAAAATACTTTATTTGATGTTCCAATAAATATATATTATTTGTCTTTACTTTTTAATAATATATTAAAACTTTCATTTCAAACTATTAAATAATTTTTCATCCAAAAAACTATTTCCATATGTAATTTAAACTTTTCCAAATTTAAATAAATCTCTTGAAAGAAACTAGTTACCCTCAAGGATAATAAAATAATACTGTCTCTTAAATTTTATTCTAAAACAATATTATTTGTGTACATTCAACCACGCGGACTCATCACAACTTTATACAAAACTATTAAAGTTTTAAAAGTACTGTAACTCCTCATTAATAAAACTTTTGTTAACCTTCTTATTATTTGACATTTAATTATGAATAAGAAAAACATTTCGGAAAACAAAAAATATACTTGTCCTAAGTGTTCTTCAAAAGTTGTTAGAATGTAAACAAACGCTGTAGAAATGCTTACAATAAGAAATACTTACGTTTAATTTTAATTCCAAGCTAATTGGGCAATTTCTAGCATTTTACAATTAAATGTATATTAAATGCACGTTAATATTAATTCCGATAAATTAAACTCCGCAGCTTCGCAGAAGACAGCGTTACCTGAGGAGAGCAAACTAGATAATGTTCAGCACACTACCGATTGGTGGAATGACAGTTTAGGGATACCATACTCCGAGTTAGCGGCTACTAGAATCTACCAAAATTTATTTTGTCAGGCTATGAAAAAACATTATAACAGATATAAAAAGTAATCATTTTATATATTTAAAAGAATTCGTCACTTAAGCTAATACAATAATATTATAGTAGTATTCTAGATAAGACTGGCAACATTTCATTGAAGTGTGTTCGGAATATAATATCATTCAATTTTCATGAGTATTCTAAGTAAGAGAATTTGTATTTCATTTCGTAAATAATTTATTATTAAGCTTTAAAAAAGAATTGATTAAGCTTTTTTATTTAAAATTTTATAAAACAGTTCTTATAATGATTATTCCAATTGCAAGTATTTAAATGATTTTTAAAAAGGATTTGATTTTAAAACACAACTCATGTGCAGCTTGGTTTTGATATCTATTATCAAGAAAACATTAAATTATGCTGAACAATTACTAAAAAATAAACGAAATAGCCCCTCTTATAAAACATGATTAGAATTAGGATGAAGTGTCATTAAAGTGCTTGTTTTTTGGTAGATTTTATTTAATGAAATAAAGAAAAAAATATTATGGTACTTTCGATTTCAAAACTTAGACACAAAGTTTTAAAAATAGGTGAAAACTTTTTTGAAGTAAAGTTTATTTTGATTAAATCTGTAGATATTTTACTGTAAGTAATTGAATTTCTTAAGTTGATGAATTAAATTACAATCGAAATATTTTAAGTATAATTATATTCAGCTTTTATAAACATACAGTTTGTATGTATCTGACAGCAGTGTAATGTTACTGATAAATCTGGCGAATCATCAGTGAATGTGACCTTGACAATAATGATGTTGCATCTATTAGCATAGACCTCTGTATTCATCCACTGTTACATAGTTTCATGAAATTGACCTTGTACATGTCTTACAATTGATGATACATTAATATTTACATGTATACAACATACAAAATTAGTTGTTTACAATGGCTTTAACTTTACATGTGTGTAGTTAATAATGGTAGCTGAGTTTGAACCGGTAATTGAATTATAATTTCCAGTGTGAATACACAGCAGTACACACACAAACACAACCACAGACACAGAGTATATTGTTCAATAATACTGTATATGTTAATGTTGAGAAACATTTAATGAAGTGTTAAAGATTCAGGACATTTTTAAGATTTTAAAAGTATTTACATTCACTTCTATTCAATTATAATTAATTATTATATTTAAGAAATAAAAAAATAATGTTATGATTTTAAATTGTTGTTTACATCATTGCACAATGCGTTACAATTTCATTAATTAAACTTATTTATTTCATTCTGCTTTATATGAAAAACTAATATATTTTTGTAGAATTGTATCACAGTCTAATACATAAGAATAATTATTAGTAAGGTAGACAATAATATTGCATTTTTTTATGTCATTGTATGTAAGCGGTTGGTTAAGCTAGCGCTAACTTCCTCTTTACCCCAATATATAATTTAATCAAAGTACATACAGCTGACATCATATTAAATATCATACAGGTAAGAAATAAATCCCACTGCAAGAAAATAATATAAATTTATTTTCTATGACACTAACAGTATAAGGTTGTAAAATGGGTTTGACTTATTGTCAGTACCAAGTGTGCCAATGTCCATGGAGCTGTTGGGGGAATGTTGCTACCTATGTTATGCAAACTTCAAAACAAATTTTGAGTTATCAATCTTACTCATTAATCAGAATCAGTTAAGGAACAGTAAATTCCATAAAAAAATACAGTTGATTTCAGATTTGGAGACCACCTTCTATGGAGTTGGTTGACAACCCTCACTCTAGATGGCGTTACTGACATTTACTTTAGTTGTAAATTTATATTAGCCATACTAAAAATTGCACTATAGAACAATTACATATCCTAGTTACTTGATCTGATGTAAAAAAGATGTTATAGTCTCAGACTCATAGGCGTCCATTAGGTTCGTGTGTTTCGCTACGACAGTACGTAGTGAGTTTAATTAAAATGTTTTGATTGTGTTGTATCCTGCGTTGAAGTCGTTCCTTGCTGACTGATTGCTTGCATAATAAATGTTCCGCTGTCATTGGCAACACCGCACCGGGGCTTTTAAAACCAATTTCCTAGTCTTGAACAATCAAATAATCTATCGAACGTTTAACACGTGTCTATACAAAAATTACCGCGGAAATATAATTTTGATTTGTTTTATACATTTTATAAACCAAGTATCAGACAATATCATCATATCTTTTTCGAATATTAGTTACAGTTATTAATACTTATTAATACATACTTATAGTGTCAAAGTACCGGTTTAAAAAACTTGCTTCATACATTCGTTGTTTGAATACCACGCATATAAACAGTAATTATTATTCAAGAACCATAAAGATTAAATTTTCAGATTGTTATTTTTGATACACAATCGAACCAAAGGTCGATAATTATCATCATTTGAATAGTAATCATTTATCTACGACTCTTCGATGCAGTCTAAAAATACTTTATCAACGTAGAAACCTATATTGTTTTTTATTTTACAACAATGCTCGACTGCACTATACTTATTTTTAAACTTTCCTTCTCAAGCTGCATTTCGTACGATAAATGGAATAAATTCTCGAGTGCTTACACATGTTCCAATACCAGTTCCCTATTTTTTGGTCAAACCCAGGCCCTTTAAGCAAAACTCCATTTAGACCTACAACTTGAGATACTCGCAGGAGATTGAATTCGTGTTTACGGTTTATGAAAGATGTAGACCTACCGATAGTTACGATTTGTGAAATGTATAAACCTACATTTTGGTTTGTATTAGTTATTTAGTACTCTCCTGTTAGATGTCAAACCAATCCTAATACGTTGGTGGAATTTAATAAACTGTCGAAACTTAACATTTGATTCTATGCTATAATGATCTCGGGACGTGATAACACAGAGTTGTTTAGAGCGCGCAGTTTTATTTTATTGAAGTATCTGCCGGTGGTATTACGATCTCAGTGTTGATATTAGTGTTTATTCGGTGCCATTTCGTCGCGGCGACTGGACGTCCACTCGCGTGGTCACTTCCCATATAAACACAACCTTATAAATAATAATAATAAAATATTCCGAACTAAGTCACTTACTATGAAGTACTCGCAGCTCGGCACCACCGAGTTAAAGGTGTCGCACATTGCTGTCGGTGGTGCTGCATTTAGCAATATTTACGGGTACGTAGAGTGTTTTCAACTATATAAGAGTGTAAACTTGTTGATATATTTAATAACTGGTTATCATGGTCCCAAGTGTCAGAAAGAAATCATCTGAACACTTTAGTGACAGCAATCAGCTATGTTGGAACGTTCGTTTTTATTATTACCATCAACTTATAAATGTCACTCACTACACACTACACTCACACATACAACGTGTCCTTGCATGAGTGACATATCAATAATAATCAAACTGAAATCTGTCAAGCGGTTTCGTTATAAATCAAAACAATAAATGGAGTTAATGCAGTGCTCATAGAAAACATTCATTGTGAAGTGTCAATACGAATAATGTAGTTATAGTTTAAAACCAATATAATATTTTCATCGTTACTATAATTCATACATATTATTAGCGTTATATTTTATTTGTGAGGTCATCCATTACTGGCGGGCTCTTTTTAAATTTGTATTTGCTAGTATTGAATATTACCAAGCAAATCTCAATAGATCCCTGCATAGACTATTTATTTACTAATATTTTTGTTTTTTCTATTTGTCATGGTATTTGTATTACCTGAATTACGTTTCCTGATTGCTCGGAACATATAAAAATCACATTTCACAAGACATTTAAAAAGCTGAATTTAAATTGTTCATATTAATTTGTGTTATAAATGTCTAAAGCTATATCGGTCACTGCTTTCGTAGGTATACACAACGTAAGAGTTTGTTCTAGAAAATACGACGAAAGCCGTGGAATAGAACTGGTGAAGGAAACCCTGAAACGTGGCATCAACTACCTGGAGACAGGACCCTGGTACGGCCAAGGCAGTTCAGAGAGGACTATTGGAAAAGTATGCATAATACACTGAGTTTACAAATAGTGTACTTGAGTTTGAGTATTGAGAAAGGAACATTCGTATTATGTCTTTATCAGATTATTGTATAATTTTTGATAAAATTCGATTGCCTGTGTACAAACACGCCTCTTAGATAAAATGAAATTACTAAGACTAAATAATTTTACCGAGCTGAATCCTGAGCCCAATTTACAGTTACAGCTTTTTTGATCATATATCATCAAACATGACAGTACCATGACATGACAGTACCATATGAGTGAAAACAGCCAGCTATATGTATTTAACGGGGCGACATATAGCCTTTTTTTAATATAACAAGAATTTGCAATGATATATTGAAATGACTATTTTTATGTTCAATGTAGGCTCTCAAAGACGTGCCCAGGAACAGTTTTTACATCGGAAGTAAAGTAGGCCGGTATGAGAAAGAAACACACAGAATGTTTGACTTCTCAGCGGAGAAGACGGAGGCTGGAGTGAGCAGCACCCTCGAGCGACTGGGGCTCGAGTACGTGGACTTGATACAGGTCGGTACCTATTAACACTATGAAGGTAGGAATCACGCGCAGGAGACGTATAGGGAGATGTTACTGCGATGGTAATAGTTATATGCATAAAGTGAGCTGTTCCTCAAAGAATGAGTGCATTAGGACAGGTTTACTATTTCCTTGCGAGTTAATAAAGAAGCGATCGATAGTGGAACTGGATGATTAAATCTCGAGGGAGAGCAGGTTTCATCTCGCGCTATGTGTGCTAGCGACTAGCGAGGACGGACAGAATTTGTTTTAATTAACTACTGGTGCTGTCCAAACATCGACTCATGTCTAGTCGTAGAATATACATGTAGTAAGTGTGTGTGTGTGCGTGGCAGCATGTGTGTGTGTGACACAACACACCCCACATGCTGCCACAGTGGACGTATAGGTCATAGATCGCTACCTTGAAGCTTCAGGGAGCACGCCGATTGCAGCTCGTACTCTGTCACTGTTAGAACCCCAATATCTGAATATATATATAAGGAGCTAAATAAATAAAACGTTCAGGTACATCCTGAAGCTTTATCTTATAGTTAATGATGTTATTTCTTTAATTTGTTGTTGGCTCATGTATATATTTATTATAAACTGTAGAGTGTAGAGTGTTAGCACACCTTAATACGAGTGCATGCCACATCTAGTTCCACTCATATTAAGACTAGCAACATCGATAGCTCTTGATGTTGATGTTGACTCTCGCACTTAGTGTAGGAGACGATCCAGTTTGTAGTGCCAACGATCAATCATCGATTCTCTAAATAAAACATTAATGATACATTCATTTCATACATTTTTATGACTAAATTTAAAGTCTGTACCCGGTGTATTCCGGAGTGTGTAGTCAGGAGTGTCATCCAATGAGATAAGTATAGTATTAATAATTATTTTTTCTAAAACGTTTATAGATTGTTGATAGAACAAGATCACGCTCAGGTGATGTACACAAAAAATGTACAGCCAGCAACAAAATAATATAGGAATTGGAAAATACGTCACAGATAACATTTATTCACACTCAATACACGCCGTCCAAACCTACAAAAATAAATTTAAAAAAATTACTATCGTAGTAAAGAGAGTTAGGGCACTGACGTTATGCCGTCTGTGTGGGTGGTTTGAGACAAAAGTAATAAAATGTTTGAAGAAGTTATTGAGAGAACTTCACTGGCTTCAGTGAAAGCTTGTTGAAAATAATGAACTTTTTAGTATTGAGAATTTAATTTTCATCCTATACGCCCTGACTGAATACGTCTACTACTACTGAGTAGTGGCTGTCTGACACAGATATGGAATAACGTACATCGAATGTTTTACACAGCGAACTAGGGATAGTCAACAGTCAGGGAGACTACTTATAATACAATTATAATTCTAGAGTTACGCTATATCTAGATCCGAAGAAGTTTGGAAGTTCATCTTAGAGTTTTCCAAAAAATTAGTTCATCTTAGAGTTTTACAAAAGACGTGTGTCAATAATATATGATTTCCGTTTTTATTTCTAAGTATCTGCATTAAAGAGATAATGTTTATAAAGCTGAAAAATAAACAGCAGCTGACAATAAATATAACTGACCCGAGACAGAAATGTTGACATATATTGGGAGTATTGAACAATTAAATTAAATGATTGTCATCTGCGATCCGAGTCGCATGTTAGTGTTAGTCTAATATAAGTGATGTACAGACTATAACATCGTTTGGATGAAATGGGTGTTATTGAAATTTATAAGAAAGTCTCGGAAACAAAACGCAAACCGACCGCGGTGAGTCTTCTTTATTTTTATTTTTTGAAACAGAAAAGGGTCCTTGATATTCGAAGAATATTATATTTTTGCATAAAATAAGTAGTAACAGTAACAAGTTTTAAGACGCTTAACATATTCAGTTAGTTTTATTTCAAGGACTTGAACAAAGCGATACAACTCGAGAAATCCTTTTCATACGTCCTTTATGAAATTGAGAAGCACACTTTATAGCTTAATAAGGCCTAGTCTAGACGTTCATTCTTGGCCCTTAGTCTCAAACAGGGTTCTTTATAAAAACAATAATAAAACATATATATATATATAGCTTGTTTGTCCAAGTTCAAAGATAATACTTTCGTCTCATTTTAAACAAACTTAATAAAAATTAAATTTAGGTTATAACAAGTCTATTCAATGAAACGAAAATCAAAGGCCGATTGTGGAATTAAGTCACTTAAACATATTAGTTACGCTGTACCACTGATAAGAAACAAATTTAAGCTAAACGTATGATTTATTATTAGAAAGTAAGTGATATTGTTTCGGGTTGAATGACTACAAGGTAGTCTTATAAACAAGTCATGTGACATATATCTTTTATTATATTGAAAGCTGAACACAACATCCAACACTCAAGTATTAATTAGTTGTCATTATTACTTTTAAAAATCGCATATAAATAAAATTTCAAAGAACTTAAAGCAAACTTATAGCTTCGTGTGTGTGTGTGTGTAGGTCCACGACGCTACGTTCGCGCCGGACCTGTCCGTCGTTCTGAAGGAGACCTTGCCGACCCTGGCGCGAGTGGTGTCCGAGGGCCGCGCGAGGTACATCGGCCTCGCCGACTACGACCTGGACCTCATGCAGGAGATCGTCGAGGAGTCCCACGTCAAGATCTCCACCATCTCATCTTACGCCAAGTCCACGTTATTCGACAACCGTCTTCAGAACTACATCGGATACTTTAAGGTCAGGGCCATTCATTATAAGAGGACCCAAGGATCTCTGTTAGTCTTGAATATCTCACAGCGACTTACTTGGGTACATTGAATTCAATTCTTAATTTGTGCTCCTGATTCCAGCGAGAACGTGCGCGGTATATCCCGCCCGAGTCACGTACCGCGAAGGAGACAATCCGACATTCATTAAACTACCTTCTATTTTATTATTTCACAGATGTCTTCGCAGGCATGCTGTGTTATTAATATTTTCTTAAGAACTATTATTGCACATAGCTTGGACTCTGTTCTGTATTAAAAATACAGAGGTAGTCTTAAAAAAAAAATCTGACTTTTCCGTAACGTATGTCTTGTAAATAAGCAACGTTAATTAACAAGCGTTATACGTGATGTTCTTATCAATTACCTGTACTGGAACTAATTTGATGTGTCAAGAGCGACAGTAATATGCTATTCAGTATAGTGTGTTGAGTGAATGAATGGGATGAGATTAGTACTGTAGTACTGTCGGTGTTTTATACTAGAGTAAGGGTGTGGGTGTGATCAACGCGGCGGCCACCGGCATGGGCCTGCTGTGTAACTCGGGGCCGCAGCCCTGGCACCCCGCCAGCGACGACATCAAGGCCCTCTGTAGGAGCGCCTCCGAGTACTGTCGGGTGAGTGACTTATACTTACTATCAATATTTTGACAACTCGCAAGTTATTTGCATTTAAATTGACTTTTCCATCGCGCAGCTTTAATCGAGTTTCACTGTTAATGACGTGACACGGAGTTGTTTTCTGTGGACTATTGACGTTAGGTCACTCGACACTATACAACCGAACCTGACCTACACCAGTAGACGGTAGAATATGTTCGTCTAAATCTCGTTTTGTTTTTGTACTAATGGTCATAAATAAATAGTTAGTTTTTGTTATATTATAATTATAATTCGAATCTTTCATATCATCAGTTAGGAATTTTAGTTTTAAATTTAGTTTAACGATTTTAGGAATTTAAGTTTAGTAATATATTTTTTTACCCTTATGGGTTTAATGTCTGATTTTTTTTTCATATAGTATAGATTATTTCACCTCGTGACTTCCCGCACCTGTTAAGTGTTAATGAACTCGCTTACATAGTTTCCGTTTACTTTAGAAGCAGAAACATTACTTGGTGAATTTTAGGTCTAAGTATACAGTAAATTTTATAAATTTTTAATAAAAAACGTAAACATTTTTGTAGAATCTTCGATCGGAGACACTTTCACATAAATGTGATGGTAGCTTAACTTCGGCTCTGGTTTTTTAATAACTATCTCAGTCGGCTGACTGTTTCAGAATTCATTTATAATAACTGCCTTGTAGCTATATACATATACATGAACGAGTTTATTGACTATGTGATCTAATGTTAGGATCGAAGGTAAAGTCACACGGAATTTTAAGTGCTTTGACATAAAGCTAAATTAAACAATCGACCTGTCAATAAGTCTAGTACGTAGAATATATTGAATTTTCCAATAAAGTGAAATTGAGAGCTTTTTACGATACAAACCATTAAACAAACTATATTTTCTCGATAACCCGATCACTGATTTCGACACTTTTAAGATTCTGTGAGGAGATCGAAACGCTTTCGTTCAAAAAGGATCCTTCGTACTGGCATGTGGTTGTAGATACCTAAACGGATGTAAGATAATTTTATGTTTTGAATTGTTTATTCCAAGAACTATTCTTCGTCTTACACAGAGAATATTATTATATATAATATGTGTGAACTAACAACACAGAAAACAATAGTTTATTATAATGAGTGACTGTTATAATTCATTGTTCCTATACAATCCTTCTAACAACTCGTCGTTAATGGACCTACTAAAATTTAGAAAATAAAATCTAGATTCTATAGATAAGCATGTACACTGTACAGTGTAAGTGTTGTAGGCTAGAGATAAAATAAGGTTATCTGGTTATAAAAACTATTCAATTTAAAATCGAATATGTTCATACTTAAAAAATGTCTCTGTAATATCATTGAATGTTTATTATTGTTTATGATTATTGAACGTTACTCTTGCTTCTTGAATTTTTATTGTTTACATATAGGAAATCAAATTAAACTCGTTCGTGCACCTGACTAGTGTAAGAGTATACTATGCGAGGAACTGTACAAGCAGGTCTCTACGACTGCTACTAGATGGCGCTGATTGTTTAGTTTAAGTTAGAAGCGTTGTATCCGTTGAAAAGTCATATCAAGCCTTCAGATGACAGCACTCATAAAATTTTTATTGGAAGCCCTTGATGAAAATTTCCTAAGTTTCCGACTGCCAATGATTTTACTTTTTGTAACTTTTAATTTTTTGTACCAATACCGCATTCTTCGTCTCATATGAAATAACATTAAACTACGGTAACTAACTGAACCTGCTCTCTGAACCATCTCTCTCATCAGCTAATTGTCAACACTAAACAGTAATCACTAACAAGATTCCTATTTTAAATCGAGCACTATTTAAACCTAAAGCCACTGTTTGTCAAAAATTCTTCACCAGCATTTAGGCTTGTCATGATATTTTACAGCCTGCTCCATAGCGGAAACCAGGAACAAAACGTAGCCTGACTTTGACCTACCATTGTTTTCAGTCACAAAACGTTGAGCTGGCTCGCCTGGCGACCTGGTTCACTCTGAACCAGCCGGGTATAGACACCAACATCTGCGGCTTCTTCAACCTGGAACAGTTGAACGACACCGTGGACGTCCTCGAGCAGGGGCTCACGGATCATGAGAGAAGAGTCTTGGAAGAGTTACAGCTAAGGTGACTGACGTCATACCATTGTCGATGTACTTTAACTCAGCCAGGTACTGTTTCATCGCACTCGGTTACTGAGATTGTATTTCTTAACGCATTAAAATAACTTCAAGCAAAATATAACATGAGACATTGAAACTCATTGAACGGAGTGTAAGTGACAAGTAACTTTCCGAAAATAAAAATACGCTTACAGCTGTTTAAATTTTTTGTCAGTAATTCAATTATATTTTAATTTAATAATTAAACTATGCGTGACAGTCAGCTCGTCTGCTCGTCAGGTACTTCGATAAAGTCACTCTTCACTGGGATAACGTTGAGCTGCCTGTTTATAAATCTAGAATGGAGAAACTGCAGACGCCATGAGGGGAATCATAGTAACCTATACCAATAAGAATTGACTTCGTCCTGTATAACCGCACATGTTATTTGGTTTAAATTAAACAAAAGTAACTTTTTTAAATGTTTTTATTGTTCAATGCAAACGAAATGTAATATTTTCTCATTGATTGCACTCGGTTTGTGTTAAAGTAATCTAGCCACTGTATGTACACACTGGCCGATATCGGAGACTCGCCTCGTCCCTACATGGAATCGCTTGCCAAGTAATAAATAAGTCCTCAAAGTGAACAACGAATCTTTCAGACGATAATAAAATTATATCAACAAAGAAAATATACTTCGGAATCCTTAACATCTATCTCACCTTAGTATTTAATCTCAAATAACTCATCTGTCATATAAATATATATATTCTGAATAAAATTTTCTATAATTAATGAAGAAACATAAGTGAATAGATAGCCTTATACATATTTGGGGCACTTCTAATATTACAAGGAAACCTTCATCAACAACATGTCGGTCGCCTCCAGACCTCTTTAGTACCAATTATAATACTTGCATTGTTTCGCTTCCTCTCTAGTCTCTGTGCCGTACATGTCGCTGTCAATTGCACAAACTTGTCCTGCCTTTAGTAAAACTATTATAATCTTATTATGAAATAGATGCGATGCTCTCTATATTTATATGAAAAATAACTATATCAATATATAGCTGGAAGTTCTAAACACTTGTTAGCAGCAAAGGAGATGGATTACAAGCAACCACAATAGAGTACTATATATATAAATATATTATGATAATTAACATAACCTATGTAAGTTAATAATCGGCTATTAAGTCTCCATTTGTACATGTCACAACGAAAAATCAACAGAGCATTGGGACCATTCGTGCTGTCAGCGCCATATTTGTTTTGATGACTACTAGCGCCGCAGTGTCAACAAACTGCCGAATTGATCTCCTAATAAGTAATATCCTCCATTTTACAGCCAAGACGTTTCTTTCGAGTATGTTATTCAATAATTTTATACCTCTGTTATTGCGATAGAGTAATTCTAGCTTGTATTTTCCTCCCCGCCCCACAACCTTACAATCACGACCTAACTAACTCTGTTTGCTTAATGAGACGGCATATTGTATAACCTATCTAACCCTATCTACGATCACACTTTATATCTACACTAGTGTAGGTCATTTTTTCATCACATATTCCTTTGAACATCAGCACAATTACTTTAAATATATATATATATATATATATATATGCATGAAGACGGGAGGACAGTCGGGTGTATATTTAAAGTATATCATAATAAGTTAACGAAGTCAGTCGATTCGATATCAATTATTGTCTCAAACTAAATCTCCGCTAAACGTTCGTCACTGACTTATATGATTTTGTCGCGGAACTGGAATAACTGGAACTAGCACTCGCTTTAACCACCGTCGTTGAATGAGCAGTGGCGTGCACACCGCAGATGCAAATAAGCACTGCCTGCCCTACCCGTATAACAACTAAACCTATATTGTTTAATTCTTACTTACTTACTTAATGAGATACAAATGTTTACAAACATTTAAAATGACATTTGATTGACGATTTGTTAAAAGTGCCATCTATCAATGTAAAAACGAAACATTTTCGATCGGCCGCTGCTAACGGCTAGCGAATTATGGAAAATTTGTCCGTTGTTTTTTAATATTAATAATAAGAATATTTGGATCTCCACCGGATATTCTGATTGAAATAACTTTTTAAAGCGCTGATGAACAGATCGTAGTCGTTTTAAGGTACTTTCGTAGCTCAGAGGTAATCGAGATTCATTACATTCATTTGTACTTTACGCGTGAATATTATCAATGTCTAAATGAAACTAATTTTTCCGGATTGCATGCTCCCGACATTCGGATTACTCAGCAGCAACCCTGATCACTGCGGACATCTCGCCTGCATAATAATTATAAATTACGCGTAGTGATCCGAAAATATTAGTTTAATTTAAACGAATACTTGCGAAAGACCTCATTATTCTCAATGTTTTAGAAGAGGAGATGATGAAAATTGGTTTATTTTTTTTCAAGCATATTCCTCTTGTCCCACCCACATCTCCGTGCACGCCACCGGTATGAAAATATATAAATTACATAATATGAGACAGTAAAAATTAATTAAGGATGCAACTCTACTCGCTGGTAGACAATTAAATGTGAATGCTGCCACGACATTGACAAATACATGTTACCTCTGAATAAAATGTGACTAGAAGCCAAATAGTAGACGAGAGTGTGATTCAGAAATCGGTGAGAGCTTGAAAGGTCTTCCTGTTGCTGGTTATAAACGATTTGATCCCGGAATCTGCACTGGTCTCCGCCATGCCCATGTACGACGTCTCTCTGAGCAAGCTGGCGAGGTTGTGGTACCGTCCTGTATTCTTCAGCTTGTCGAGGTCCACCTTGACGGTGGGTTTCTTATGTTTCACGGTCTTGGTATGCCAGACCAATATCTTGGTGCAGTTCTTAGCGAGGGGCTGAATGTCCGCCAGCTCGACGGCCAGGCTGCGGAGGAAGCCGTCCTCCTCGTGGCCGGCCACGAACGGCATAGTGGCTCCTTCACGCAGCATCGCCACATTGACCGCGAAGCCCGCCATGTCCACCGGGAACGACCGAGCACCCGGCCAGGAATCATAGAAACCCACCACCTACATCAATGTCAATTAATCTATGAGGGTTATTATACTTCAGTTTAACTTATTTAAAATTGTATGAGAGGTATTAGAAAAGATCCTGTAACTGTTCAATAGCAAAGTAAAATTAAAAATTTCAGTACATATGTTTTCAAACAAAAATTAAGTAACAATATTCCGATGTTCCGGTAACAGCCAGGGTTCGTGTGTGTCGACTCGCTGGGGAGGGGTCCATGGGATCCTAGTAATATATATATAAATTTATTTTTATTTCATTATTAAACTTCGAAGGTGGTACTTTGGTTCCCTTTTTTTTTCATTCTTTTATGGAAAATTTTAACAATGATAAAGGGACATTTTGACTCTTTCTACTCAAAGTTTTGTCCATCTATCGCATGTCGCATTACAGCTAGCTGCGGTGCAGGAGTTCGCCTCAGCTGACATCAAGCGATCGTGAACGATTTATATTCTCAATAGCATAATTTGAGGCGATTTAATAAAATACAAATTACTTGTTTTCTGATTGATAATATGTTCATGCGAACCGTAAATAATATTACATAAACTGATTCCTATCAGTAATGTCTGTTTTAAATTAAAATCGTATTTGTAAAAAAAACAAGCTTAAGTTTATCAATGTTCATCCTTAGTTAGTATCACATACATCACGCATACCGAGATCCAACATGTGTAATGAGGCAACAAAAACAAACCTAAATTTCAAAATCACCAGTAATATTATACGCAAAGAAACATCCCACAAAGTATAATTTCACACATGCAGACCTAGCCTTAGAAACTGTGGTGCCCCCGGCTAGACAACTGACGAGACTCTGGCGACCGATCATTAGCGGTATATCTATCACTCCCAACCGGTGACTCGTCATCGGCTGGAAGAGGTTTCAGCGGCCTTGGGTGTTAAATACGGCTAAAAATGTCTGGTGCAGAAGGAAACGGGAGACCACTGCATTATCATCCAACGAGAGTCATTATAGTAAACGGAAATAACGAAGCGATTTTATCATGCGATCCGGCTGACGCCCGGCGCCGCCAATCCGGGTATGGTGGTGCAAAATATACTACCGGCCATGTGCATGTGAATCAGGCATCACATGGATACTATGCTACTGATAAGAACAAGTCAGCTCGACAGCCTCATGGCATTGGAACATGGAATGAACGCGGCTTAAACCAACCTAGAAAACTGCATACGGTGGAAAATGAGATGGCGCGAAAAGACATCTGGATATTGGGACTCAGCGAGACCCACTGGACAGATTCGGATTATTTTACTAGTGATCGGTCTTCTATACTAAACACTAAAACATTTCCTGGGGCAGACTGTGGAACCGACCCTCAACTATTGGTTGCCACTATGCGACTTCGATTAAAAACAATTCGGAAGTTAACGAATATAACCTTTCTTTGAAACATGTTGACTGATTGAATATACATTCAGAGTGACATCACCGACCCAGAGTATGCATGGAAAGATCTGCAAAAATTGATAGTTCAAGCTGCCAAAGATAATACTCTTCCAAAACGGAAGATGAAGAATTATATCACGACTGAAACCGCCAATGTGATCATTCAAAGGAGAGAATAGAAGAAGCGAGACATAACTCTAGCACAAGATATAGAAGCGTATGGACAACTTATTAGAGAAGTGCAAAGGCTTTGTCGGAAAGATTACGACCAGTATATCAATAACATATGCTCTGAGCTAGAAGAAAACTCAAACAGGCATGAAACGAAGGCTCTTTTCAGGAAAGTCAAAGAGCTGACTAAACGTCGCAATGTAAAAGCATATGCTATTGCAGACGAAACCGGTAACATCCTTACTGACAAAGACCAAGTTCTGGATAGATGGAAACGATATTGCGAACACGTTTATGACACCGGAGAGCCCATCAAAAATGCCTCGCAAAGAACAGAGGTTACATAAATGGAACCAAATATACTACTGTCAGAAGTGCAATATGCTATAAACAACCTTAAATGTGGCAAATCCCCAGGTAAAGACGGAATCCCCGCAGAATTACTCAAGAACTTGGGCATAAAGGGCACTTCATGTATTGAATATTTATAATTCTATCTGGAAGACTAGGAAATGGCCTAAAGGGGGGATTGAGTCAACATTTGTATTATTGCATAAAAAGGGTCTACTAGGGATTGTGTCAATTACCGATCACTCGCACCCATATCAGTAAAACACTGTTGCATATAATCAATTGATGCATTTTAGATGTGGTGTTGGAGGCGTATGCTTAATACCATGGATCGCAAAACGCACAAATGCCTCTGTTCTCTCTCAACTCTCAATCAAAACTCGGATATCCACTATATGCTGTCAACGCGTAGTGACATACTTTGGCCATATTATGCGAAGAGGAGGTGAAAACCTGGAAAAGTTGGTCGTAGTGGGTACCATAGAGGGCAAAATAGCCGGAAGTCATCCACGTACTCGTTGGGCTGACCAAGTTAAGGAAGCCACCTCCTCAAAAACTTTTTACCAGGCTGTAAGGGCAACCGCGGACCGGAACATATGGCGTCAGATTGTTCGTTGCGGGATGCCACATGACCACGATCCTCAGTAATTAGGGACCGACAAGAGAGAGAGAGAGAGAGAGAGAGACCTAGCCTAACTTGAAACAATTTAAATGTCATAATGCAAACTTTATCATGATCCTTATATCTCAGTTATCTTGTAACAGTGACATGTGTCGTCGAGGGAGTATTCTCCATCATGATAACATTCCGAGTGCTTGAGGGCATGATAACCTGTTGTTACGGATATTATATGAAGTCAGTTAGTGTGACAGTTTGTGATATGAATGACATTTAACAAAGATTATTCTTCCTGTAATGAAAAAATGCATTGGACTATTCAGTACTAACTACTTTATATACACACCATAGCTGGGGCAAACTTGACCGATATGGAGGATAAACGAGTTTCAAAGATACTGTAATGCTGTGAGGAGTTCACAGCCCATAAAACAAACTGTTTAAAACCTTTAAATGTTTTACGAGGGTCATAAAACACTGCACGTTCGAAATAAACAGGTCTTACTGAACATATCACCACTATACAGAACTTTAAAAAACCTTAAACATTTAACGATCTTATAAGAAAATAAAAATGGGAATGATTTTGGCACTAGTTAACGAAAATAATTACGATTAACATCTGTATGAGGACGCTCGGTGTTTATAGTCAAAAAGACTAGTCAATGTTTGTATTCAACACATATCACAAGACTCACCTTTCCGTCTTTGACGACGGGGGAGGACACGCCGTAGTCGCCTATCAGTCCCACTGGGAACATGGACACCTTCTCAGTGTTCCTGATCTCGTCGAACAGCCGCAGGTCCACCGTGTTATCGTCGTCTCCGAAGTACAACACCCCTTCAGACACGTTCTCGTGGAGCCAATCGAGAGCAGCCCGCCGGTTGGCCACTCCGCGGGGGAAGTTGCTGCTCTTGTAGATGAAGGGTTTTGGGCTGGATATGTGAGTAAACGGCAGTCTGGTGCGCCTGGAATAGTTTACGATATTTAGTATTAATAAAAAGTAGGTGTGGACTAGCGACAGTTATGTGACAAGTAAATAAAACATGAAAACACATATTACAACATGGCTTCAAGAGAATTTCTCATTGAATATCTTTCATACACGTACATAAGATATACAATGTTTTGCTTCTTATTACATTATTATCTTCTATGTAGCAAGAGAAAGAAATAATTCGCATGTATTATACAACAAGCTTTTGCAGGCACTTTATACATTACAAATATATAGTACATTTGCATTCTATCAATCATTTCAGTTGAAATTGTTAGGTGATTCGTGCACTGTATTGCCATTACACAAGCACAATGTTGGTTCAAACAGATAGATGTTTGAATATAGCAATCACACATACTTAAGAATATTTCCCACTAGTTCCGAGCAAATTGGCTGATCATCAGCTACAATCCAATGCAGACGAGGAACGTGCATGAGTGTGTGAGCGAGACGGGTCAACTCTGGCACTTGTTCAGGGCGAGGGTAGGTGGGCGTGACGTAGTAGATCATGCGGCCACTTTGAGACAGGTGCGAGCGCCCATCCGACAACTTCACCGAGCACAGCTTGTTTCTCACAGCCACGGGAATGCTGAGAGGATCATTGGCATGTAAACTGGAAGTTGTCAAAGAACAGGTCAATACATTCATTAGGTCATTACATTCTAAGAGCTTAAAATGATATCATATAATGATTTCCGCCCAAAATAATATTCTTTCATAATTCGGCAACACCTCTGTAAGAAAATTTGTTTAGTAAATATCACTAATTCAGCAAACCTGGTGGTGCTTCTGGCTCTTTAGTTAAGTACATTTATAAGAGAAAATTTTGTGGAATATATTTAACACAACATGTTATGATTGTTTGTGATGAAGACTGTGTTTAAGGTTATTCAGATCCTACTTTTATATTATATTATAGGTAGAGACCTGTGCTGGGAATTTAAAATTATTATTCTAACAATAATATTTAATGATTACAGAAATGTTACCTTAAAATATTGAAGAACATTAGGTACTTCTACTGTTCCTTAACAAGAGCTTGAATTATAAGATCGAAGCCTATACATTCTGATGAGCTACTGATCCCTTGTACCTGACTCCTTCATTACCATTGTCATATATTTCATAGATATCTCTAATAGTGATATATTTATTATATAACTGGTACAGTTAAAAGTTCTTAGGCACAGATGAGGAATGACTTGAGTGTTTGTAATCTGTTTTTTATTTTATTTGAAAAAACAATTTTATGGTCAAGACTTGATCTACAATTATCATATTACTAAAATGTATGCTAAGTACCATATACAACGAGAAGTATAGATTAGATTAATTTATTTAGCCTGGATTTACACCAGACAGGACAAAATAAAATCAGAAACTTACCTTCACGAATTTAAATATTTTACAGTTCATATCAATAATAACGTACTAACCCAAAAAATAAATAGAAGGGGCTCATTTAAAACAAAAACCTAGTTACTTAAAATATATTCATGATACAATAAAATAATAATAAGAGTAATATAAAAAATGCGTCATGAAAATCCCTAGTTATTTAATAGTTTCATTACGTTTATAATTACATGTAATAATGAGGCATCTCATATTTTCCTGCAATAATTCTATGAAGTCATTATAAGTGAAAAAATAAAATACGTTACCTCAATATCCCCACATTTCCCCAAGTAAATAATAACCACAAAACAGTAAGGAACACGACCATCGCGAAAATATTCTTAAACAGCTTAAAATGTTTCATATTTTTTTAAATACATTTTCAGTCAAACAATTTGCAACAACCCCACTTGACGTATGTCAATCGGTCGAATGTCTACTGTCCGAAAATCGAATAGAATCAAGTGTCAAAAAACCTAAATCTCCAGACAGATAATAAAGTAAACTATGAAGCAGAATAAAAAATGGTCTGAGAAAACCGTAAATAACAATAATAAAAAATAAATCTATTATATAAAATAAACTTTAAAAATAGATAAATAAATTGAACTATATATGTTTCAGTTGTAGATCTCTTTGTGCAACTATTGTAAAACACATTTAAATAGAGTTTTTAAATTCCGTAAACAAAAAAAAACAATTACATATTATATGTGATGACTCTTTCTCACCCCCCAATTCGTAGAATTATATAAACATCAATAAGATTCAAAGACTTATAACTTTTTCTACAAGATGTTTTATATATTTAAAATGAATTAAAAGAGAAATAAAAAAATTCTTTCATTTTGGCTTTACTATTAAATAGCCAACAACATAGTATTAAACACATTTTATTTATATTGTTTCCAAAAACAATAACTGAAAATTATTAAGTTTTTTTATATAAAATAGGGCCCTTCTCATTTGATATGAATATTTGAAAATATTTTTTATTTCATATTATTTATTTATTTATTACAACTTTTCTTTTTTATTCGAAGCTTTTCAGATATTATCAGCAATGAAACAAAAATATTTTATACGAGTATAACACTTTTAAAACACATATGTATTGTAACATAGATACTTCCGCGACAAATTGTACCATTATTTTTAGTTTTAAGAATATTTAGCTATTAATTATAAAAATGTTAAGATTCTTTTATTTTACGATTTTATACGTAGTAAATAAAAATATAAAATGATTAGCTTAAAATATATTATTTAAAAGAAAGTAAGGAAAAATCAATACTCGGGAGACATGCGTATTGTACACTAGTGATATTTGGTGAAACGGTATCATCTACCATATTGGTTATGTTAAATTAAATATCTTACATTTAACGTCGCCAAAAGGTTAATATCGAAATATTTATAGATTAACTTCTAATCTCTGCATTAATTTGTTTCTTTTTATATTATGTTGGCCTGATTGAATCGATTGTCAACAACTTCAGAGTGGAGGTGCGATAGTGATTGCGCGTAGTGTTATTGTTTTGTGGAAAAAATTGTGAAACCTAACTAAATTCTATTAAATTTCCTTAATATTTATTTACTGTTCTATTTCTTGTTCTTGTATATTTGTTTTCTATGTGGAATATGTCATTCATCACTGCGGTAAGTAACTAAATCATGCTACATTAACATCAGCACAGGGCGGTACTATCGTGTGAAAATTGATGGCATTTCTCTTTTAAATAGGCCTTTCATCACTGAAATTCACCATTATCCTTTTAATCGTGTTATAATAAAAGAATGTTTAGTAATGTTAAGCGATGTATTCTTTTCGTTGAGTATTTTAATGGTGTCGGATATGCATCCTCCATATTTTACTGCTACGTGCATGGTACCAACTACAAAATATTAGTATCTATATCAAATACTTTTTTGATAAAATTCGTTTATTATGTTTAGGTATCAAATAAAAAAGCGACTTGAGATCATTTCGATTGATTTTGACATATTATTTGTTATAGTCGTAAGACAAATGTGTCGCGCATAGACACGTCCATGTTAGCTGAGATTCACATTCAGTAGGTACATACAAGGGTCTTTGTAAAGTACAAGGATTCATTAATAAATTAGTAATTGTTAAACTGCTGATGATCGCTCTTCTATAACTAATTATATATTGTACACATTTCATTTCTTTTGTTCTAAAATCATTAATATTTTTTTTGTAAAATTGATGACTAGATATTTCAATATTTTTTAAATAATGTTTTATATACAAAGAATAGTTTATAATAAAATATGTTTTATTATTTATCCTTAATTGTTTTAATAATGATCTTATAAGAATAGAAACAAAGGCACATTCTTTTTATTAAATTAACTTAAACCGCAGTGTATTTTTGTAATAAAACTGCATATTTTCTTTAATTTTTTGAAAAAAAAACTGTTTTAATTATACAAAAACCTTATATACTAGTATTTAATTAGTATTATGTAATATTTAACTTATTTAAATGACGGTAATTAAGAAAAAGCAAATGAAACTCAAGATCAGTATTTGGGTCAATAACTGTATGGGGGATAAAAAGGTAAATTAAGTTAATGTTTTAAAAACTCAGAGTACTGATATGGTTGACATGATACTTAGCACACAATACTTTGCAAATCTCAGTCTCCTCATGATATGAAGAACTATTACCTCAGTTAAGTATATATTATAATATATATACATCAAACAATACCCATACAATACCTGAAATGTCCATAGTAACACATATACTGCACCTATATCTGAAGGCTCCCAATCTATTAAACGGGCAGTTTTAAGTCTTTCTACCACTTCAGGCTTATATACGTGCACAAGTCACATTTGTCTCCAGGCGATGGTGGCTACTTATCATATGATGAAAAATTTATTTGACACCGAGTATTGCAATATAAGAAAACATATTTTTATATGTATTTCTTATGAAAATCACAAATAAGATGATTTTTTCCTGCAAAATATACTTCATTACCAAAATCGTCTTAGTTCCTACCTCAAAATAACATTGGCTCAGACAGGCTACAATATTTGTCCCTGCAAATCTCAAAAGTCTTTTTTTGTCTAGTCTGTAACTAGTTTTTCAAGTTTCATGAATTGTATTAATATGAAGCAGTTTTCTGTGGTACTAAACAATTTTTTTATTAATCACAATGAGTAAGATGGAAAGGAAAGGGTGGGAAAAGGGAAAGGGTAGGAAAGGGGAGGGAATGGAAAAGGGTAACTGGCACACTCTTATCAGATGAAACGCAGCCATTTTAACTACTTCACCCGGATCTTCTGTGAGAGGGTGGGGATTCCCCAGTCGAGCCTGCCCATGTTTGAGGTGAATTAACTTGACCGCAGCTGGGCTAACTGACTATGTTTAACTCTCTCCAAAGAAAAATTTTTCCTCTGTTTTCTTATTTTCTGTCTCCACTCCTGTTGGTGGAAATGAGATTAAATGATTAAATTAATATATCTTTAGTGACAAGATAACTCATCAGTGTACTATTCCTTGATCTATGCAGTGTATACGATAATCCAGTAAGTGTTTCTCTCACAATGAACAATGGGACACAGTTGCACTGATCAAGGAATTACACTTGATATTTTAAACATGTATATTATTTTCATTAAGAACGCTTTTAAAAATGATGAAAGACTTTCTCTTTTGTCACTCATTTTTTTTTTTTTGTTACTTTTGACTAATTTCGTCAGTGACAAATGACATAACCAGGTAGCAAGTCCTTGGTGCTGTCCGGTTCTTAAATTTTATACAAAGTTGAAGGTTTCATGCTACATTGTCTTCACTCTTCAATAATCAATGAAAGCAGACAATAGTTTAACAAAATTAATTTGAATGTTTTTCACGGTCAAAATTCAAATTTTATAGAATCAAATCTTTAATTACAAACCTTAGAGATTTATATTTTAGAAAATAATTTTTTTTTATTACATTAGAAGTTTATTCACGTTTAAGGTCTCATGATCTCTTCTGATCTGGATTGTATTTGGAGATAATTTTTTGTCCTCTCCTCTGCATCTTCCAGCAAATGGTTTTTGGATAATTTTTGTTGTGTAGCTGCACCTAGTCCTTACACTTTATTGAAGATGAAAGCTTTTACAAATTCAAAGGCCTTTAAAGTAGGCTTTTTGTAACTGGCATATATATTAAGGCACCGTTGTCACATTCAGCAGTATGTGCCAACATCAAACTATAAGAATAATAATAATAAATTATCAATAGTATTTAGCGTGTGCTAAATTGAAAACCTTCGTCAGCGTAATATAATATAGAGAGGCGGTAATGTGTTTATGCAGTTTTCCTTGGAATCTATAACGAAACAGTCTGATTTCGTCAAAGTGACATTACTTATCACATCAAATAAAAATTTTTTGGCTGTTCAGATTTGGTGATCAGTAGACGTCAGCCGCAACCCTTTAATAAAAAGTCGTGGTTCATTTTAAAACTTAAATAGATACCGTACTGTCTCACTTAAATTTATAAATGTTTCTATAAGAACTTTAAATAATTTTGAGTGAATTTATCAATTTTAGATAATGTATTGCGTTAATTTAGTATTCATTTTAAAGAAGTTTTAAATGAGCTGCCACCTTACTAGGTACAGTAGTCTGGAAATATAAATGAATAAAACTGAGTCTGTCTGTTTGTCATATTAAAATAAACGATGTTTACTCAATGAACATGTATCAACGCGAGGTGCATATGAAAAATTATTATTGTCTCCATGTTTCGGCTACTCTGGAAACGGCTTGACCCATTTTGCTGGGATTTTAACCGACAGATAGCTGATGGAATAAGAATACATTTAGGCTGCTTTTGTTTCAGAATAATTTATTCTATTTATATAAATTAGAAAAGGAACTATACTGCATTGAAGAAGCTAAAGGAGCAGCTATTTTGTTACTTGTACTGACATACGTATAGCATTATATTGAATACTATCGATGGGAACGAAATCGTATCACTACTAATATTATTAACTGCGGGGAAAAAAACATATATGTAATAGAATTTTGTTAAGGTCAAAGAAATTTATAAAATATGATTAGGCCAACGGTTTAATTAATCTAGTGACGAAGAATAAAGTGAATTTGTTCATGAAGTGAGCCAAGATCTGCATTCTATCAATAAAGTTAGTGCTCAATACTATTATAGTCATAGAGTTCGTGGTACACCATGCACGTGCACAGAATGAGCTGCTTAAAAGCTGCTCTTAATAGAATCTAGATGTTCAGTCATATGATCAAATCTTTTGTAATATTAATGATATGTATAATGTATATACAGTAAAATATGATTGGTAAGGTTTACCATTAAATAAAGTTTGTATATGCCTAATATGTTGTGCGATAGTGTCTGATCAAGTATCACAGCCGAATTATATTGTTGTCCGAGCAGTCATTGGACGGATCCCTTAGGGTTTGCTCCGCGGATCGTCAACGAAGCATCGCCCTCAGTTTATTCGCAAATCATCGCAAATGATTTAAAACTGTAAACTCTACGTATATAGTGTGACCATGCAATATTTTGGTAATTTTACTGTTAACATAAGTATTACGAACGAGTGCATCTGACGTAAGACGTTCTCAGCTCGTTGTACTATATATATATATTGTATACATTGTACATTGTACAACCCAACAAACGGAGAATCTGATATGTGCATAACTTTTGTTATAAGACCAATACATCAGACGTGACTCGTGAGACGAGAAGTACAAAGACCTAAGTTGTATCGTGTTGTTGTGTTAAGTCTTTTTGTAAAGAGAGTGCAAAAAATAGTATTTCGTCTAACTAATGCAACAATACGTTCTTCGTGAAAAACACAGAAGTAGTTTCGAATTACTTAAGGTGTACATGTGGTTTGATGTCTGTCGAGGTTGTTGACGAGCAATCAGTCGTATGGAAGCGGTATTAAAATAATATTGTTATTATATTATAATGGAAATTATCGACATCGATAATAATACGGATTTTTCGCTTTCAACATACGATACTAAAAATGTTGCATCACCTTTTTTCATGTGACTCTCTATGTGGGAAGGTGTACAGCCCTCCGTCGTTACAGGGAAGGAGCAGTTGCACGTTTCTGTGACGCATTGAAAAGTATTAAATGACTATCGATCCCCGCCGCTGAAAGTTTTAAAGCCGTTGCAGCTTTTACGGGCGTTCTTGTGTTTCTTGTTATAATATAATGTGTGAAGTGGACATGTGCCCTCGTCGTCGTAGTCTTTGTGAGTTATGATTGATACCCGCAGCGCTGTACAGTTAACTCGATATAGACATACCTCGTGACACATAATTTACGTATCTATACCTTCAAAAATTATCTAAAGAGACAATTGAGAAAGGTCTTAGTTGTGGTTATCAGATGAACAAACATCTTTATACGATGACACTAATATAAACATTAATTCTTATTGTCACCTATTAAATATTACTATCGCTCTTTGTTGTTTATTTAGCATGTCGTGTCAGGATTTTTTAATAATTGGAATTTTTTTTATAGATGCATTAGGCTTTATCCTAAAGTCGTAATAGTGACGTGTTCGAGATCTTGATTACGATTGAGAAAATTAATTAGTGTGTTCTTGATAAAGCTTTTTGATGATTTAACCCCTCGTTCAAAGTTTAGTGACGTTATGTTTTTTATAAAATACCATGCTGCAAGCGAATTTTTAAGATTTCTAATATCTTAGCTATTATTATCTTCAGTACTGGTTATGGCTATATACTCCTATTCGAAATATTCATTTACTCTATACCGAGAAAAGTAACATGACTTCCTTCAGCCGTTTAGGTAGTATTGTAGTTTTATACTAAAGTGAACGTTTCTTCAACAAGCCCTCCCCCCTCTGACGTAACAGGCTCGAACGACGTTTGTTAATTCAATTGTCAGACAGACATTTAACATTGTCCCATCTTATACTTATTTTCTCACTCATTAATCTACCTCCGAGTGGTCGATACATGTTTATTCTGTTTCTATGTTTATAAGTGTTTTGTAATACATATAATTTTAGTACGTTTCGTTTCAATAGCTTTGTCTGAACATTTTTAAAACAACATTCGTCTGTCTGTTATTTGATTCGCAAAGGTTTTTTTCATTTCATTTTTATTGCATGACAAACTAAAAAAACATTTCTATAATATTTTTCAGAATAAATAACGTATATGAAATTTTAATTAATGTTATATGAGACTTGGAAGCAAAAAACATATTGTTTTATCCGCTTGTTCTATTTTAACGTATTGCCAATGTTAAAAGCTTCTATGTTAAAATCGGATACATGATATTCCACTAGACTTATTGAAAGCTGGAAAATATATGTAAATTTATTTAAAAGGCTTTTATTTCCTAGAAAATGTTCTCCGCGTTTTATATTTTGCAAAACTTACCTGAGCCTTAACACCAACCACGATATTGCATTTAGGCACAGATACACACGCACTTATGTACGTATAGGTACATACAGAAAGGGAGTATGTGAAAGTTCATATTAAAAAAATGCACTTGTGTTCCTCGCTATATTGAAATGTATCCTTTTATTAAATATTAAAACGTAGCAGCAGTTATTGTGGTAAATGCTATTATGAATGTCACTTAAAGCAAACAGACAGCATTTAATGTTATCTAAGGCAGACAGCTCGGGGCAGAGGCTCTTCTAAGAGTTAAGTCCGAGGAAACGCCTTATTGTAGTCTGAACACCGTTTGTTCGCGGTCGGGTATAAAAAAAGTAAAAATTAATTCGTCCCTAATGCAATAAAGGGTGTGGGCAGACAAGGCTCGAGTTCTGTTAGAGGTCGATATGTATTTAAAATTGATGATTGAAATTCCCCGTAGCATTCACGGTTTGCTTCTTTGTTGACATGGCTAACGGTTGTAATTGATGATCCTTAAAAAATAATATACAAGTGAGTTCAAATACGTTTTCTTTTAGCGTAAGGCGACTTCATTGTCCGTAGGAGCTTATATAGAGTGCACTTTAGAACGTTATGGAAGTAAGGCGGTGAGCATTAACTAGGTAACAAAGAAACCAACCAGGTCGGTTAAAGTTAATATGGAAAACTACACAAAAATGTTACATTTATATCCTTGTCAGTCACAAGGATTAAAGATGATTAAGTAACATTTAGAAAATAATTGATAACTAATAGCAAAACGTTTCAAATATATAATAATACAGAGTTGGGTTAGGGTTGTTGTGTGCAAGCAACGTTGAATTATGAAATAAGAGTTGTTAATTAATAAATTAATCAGGTCTAGTTTCGTATAGCCGGAGTACCTATAATATGTACTCGAGAGTTATTCCCGACGCTCTTCAGCGGTCAGTCGATGCTGAATACGATCCGTAATTATACGATCTGATTGTCTATTAATTAAATCGACCATTGTCGATCTAATAATTTTATAACCTCATTGTTCTGTTATCTCTCTGTGTAATATGTAGTTGTCATTAGTAGTGAGTGTTTAAGTTTCCTTGATCTGTCTCAACATTAGTTCACGGCATTCGCTCGTATCTCGTCGCGGAACAAAGTTGCAATATAACAATATTGAATAAGTATTATAGAAGAATAGCGAGGACTGTTGAACTATTGATTCAATATTCATATTTATTTAAATTATGAACTGAACTGTGTAATAGGTTGCCTTTGACTATTGGAATATCAAGGACTAACGAGCTCTCCTAAACAAGTCTCTTGTGATGTTCTTATGATTTACATTTCTTTACATATTTTAACGATATCTTCATGTTTAGAACTAGTTAGCAAACATATAATTTGATATACTCGTCTTAACGTTGCAATTTAGTCCACAGGATAATTTAGCGATCCTATGAAAATGAAAACAAAACATACAAAATGATATTATGAGAGTTTTTTTTTTGGAAATAATATTAACTTTGTTATTTATAGGCAATATCAGAATGTATTTACAAACAGAATCCCTCTCGTATCGGTGAGTTGAAAATGTACACAATTTCTAAGCCAGCTTCCATCTACATTCTATCTCTGAGGACACGCCAACAAGAATAGTCAGTACTATTGACTCCTATAAGTGTTATGAACGCTCCGATTGATGAAGGACGTTTGTTAACAATGCTCACAGGACGCACACGCTCATATAACATTAAGATAAAACATTGCACCGCCTCTCGAATTTGAAATATGTTTTTTTTCTAATCTTTGACTGAAACCCGGCAAAAAACCGACGGAAAAGATAATCCGAGTATAATGAGAGCAACGACAAAGCAGAGAGCGGAGAGCAGAGAGTTTTAAGTGACGGGACCGTCCGACAGTATCTTTGACGTTGAAGATTTTTAATTGTTCTAGTTAGTAACAGCAGAGGGGAAATTTTAAATAACTTTTTACAGAAATTCTAAACAGATTAAAAGCCGTCCGCCTAGATAACTAGCTCCACTGTGCAGGGTCACATTTTAAGCGAACGCTAATGTCAATCGGTGTTGGTGTAAAAATGTATTATGCTGATATTATTTTTATAATCATTAATCACACAAACTCATTAGCTTTCCGAACGATCGTGAATAAAACTATTGCCATAACCTACCGAACTAATGTCGAGTAGTTTTGAAAAAACTTTGTGAAGAACTTTTGGTGTCTTGTATTCACGAAAACGATGATGCTGCCACTGACGAATCAAAATTGGATGTCGAGATGATATTGAAATTAGGTCACAAAGTTTTTTTTATTAGAAATAATTTATTATTCTAAACATAATTAGATTTTAAAGTGATTCCACTCAGTTTTAATACTTAAAAAACGTTTATTTTATAAATCATATTACAGATTTTAAATAAGTTTCAAAACTAAATGATGGTTATCTTAGATACGGTTAATGAAATTATACAAATACTTAAAATATGGATTAACTTGTCGTCTTGTGTCAAAACTATTTAAATGACTGTATGTTGTAATCATATGCTCGTTGATTTTTCTCATGTACAAGATTAACATTATTTGACATTGTCCGTCAATATGTCATGTCATGTTAAATGATGACGATGTTGATAAGGGTATGTCGCATGCACCCGGAGTAGTTCCCGGGTCGGGGCCGGCGATTGCCGCCTAGCCTGCGAGTAAATACACCATCCAGCCATTGACATCCATGCGCAATGCAACTAATCAATATTGCTTCTTTATTCTCGGTGCTTGCTGCTGCTATTATATCCAACGCCCATCTTTTGTGCCGGTGACACACTGGGCTGTGTTTATGTTACTATCATTAACAATATCATCTCCACATACACATATAAGGAGCACTACATGTAATAAAGACATGCAAACGAACTAACTGACAAACATGTGACTCGATTTGATCGTAAGGACATATTATATAGTTTTTTAAGAAGTCATTATTTTCGGTCTATTCAGCCTTAGTATTTCCTTAACCGCAATTGCAATTATAAAGGACGAAGGTAAGGAGGATGCGACTGCAAGGTCTGACTGAGCTGGGCAGGGGGGGGGGGATTTAGATGTTTTAAAAAAATGCATAATTCTTTCGGTCGTGCGCCCTAAGGGCTAGTAGTTGGGTAGCCGGCGGAGGGTAGACTCTCCCCAAGCCGCCTCACGCCGCCCAACACCGTCCCAAACCGCCCGGGCCTCCCCGGACGCCCAGACCACCCCGTGACGTCCCCTCCCGCCGCCGCTAGCCCTCTCCCGGCTCACAGCCTCCGAGAGCAGGTTCAGTCGGGCCTGATCTGGCATCTATTGCAGACCACGCTCAACCTGATTCAGTCGGCAACAAGTCGCGGTACCATCAAGTCTCTCTCTTCCGAGGTACATACATAAAGAGATAGGGAGAAACGCGCTCATATTCCGGAATACGTGTTAGATTTTAACGGAAAAGTTTATGAATTAAAGAAGATTAAATAATACTTGGTGGATTTTGAAAGAGTGATTTATTTCCAAATCGCATATCTGTTTTTACTGAATTATTGGAGATGCTTTCAATTTGAGACGATATGTTCCGCAAACCGCGTCGTTCTTTTTTTTTTTGTTTTGTTTTAACTTTTTAATTGCAGTTATTTTTTATATTTTTTCAAAATTTCTAAGTCATTAAATGATGTAGGCCGGGTGTCAGAGTTAGATAATATTACGATGTCGGGGATCTGTGACTACTATCGTAAATGTATGTTGCAGGTGTTTTTGATCGGTATCAGTTTGGAGCCGGTGCTGGCTGGTAGTGCGTACGCGCTTCCTCTGTGAAGAGCTCACTAGCGGTTCTTTGCGTAGTGGTACCAGCGAGGAGAAGGCGCCACGTGCGGGCCTGCGTATCACCGGGGGCGGGCGCCCAGCGCCGCCCCACAACTATCCATGTAAGTGCAGAGCCCGCCAGCCTCCTCGGTCCCAGTCCTTTGTTCCGTTATATTTTTATCACATCCAGTTAGTCTTTCAAAGCTCAGCTCCGCGATCTCTTCCCCTCCTACTTTTTCTATTGTTTTATGCGCTTTGCTCCACTTTTATTTTTTCCTCAATATATGTACTTGCGAATGTTATACTGTCTTACATGTTCCATGGTATTATTGACAAATAATTTGCTTCCCCAAATTAATTGTCGATAATATTTTTAAACTGTTGTGATAAATGACAACCTTGACTGTTAGGAACCAGTTTTCCTTTCATAAAGGTATAACAAAATAAAAATAATAAGAATAAAATATTTAAGAAAGGTTCTCATTTATTGTTATATTAAATAATTCATAGTTAAATAAAACAAACAACTGTGCTGTAGTAGAGCAAAGTTTTGAATGCTGTCTGCGATTTCCCGCGTTTTGCAAACGAAACTGGCGAATAAATCTCGCGCGCAGCGATCATTAGATGATATACATGTTGTACTATTTATTGAGTAAGGGTCATTAACAAACGTGCGGAAGTCGATATTTTTCCGTTTGGTTATTCGCATAGCGGGAGGCTTTGAATATGATACAAGTTTTCACAGAAGTAATTCAATTCAATTAAAAATTATATAAAATACTTTTTAACCTCGTTAAAATATCATGAATCTCGTGGAATTCATTTTAATCCACGTCAATATTTTGTAGCACTTCATTTGTTTGTTGTAATTACGAACAATTAGGTATTTTGCCGGGTGCATCTATGACGTGGGCGGCCGAGGGCTTGGAAAAGGGGTTTTCAGGGGAGTGAGGCTGGAGGGGGAGGGGAGGTGGTGCGCGCGTTTGCGTTACGCGGACGGGGAGGGGGAGAGAGTCGTGGGCGGTGGTGGAGGTCGCGAGTTGAAACTTGAGTGTATCTGGGGTGGCGCGGTGCTGGGTCTTTAGTTGCAGTTGTATAAATACTTTTCTTTTTCAATAATATTCGCAACTTCTAGAGATACGTATTCCTCAGTCGACCACGTTCGTTTCATTAACAATATACTCGCAATTAATGTAGTAGGATTGCTCCGCGATGCGAATATGACTGCGCTTTGTTTTGCGCCTCAAATTAGTTGTTAGAACGCGGCTACATTAAAATGAATTCCTAGATGGTTCGGTTAGTTAAGGAGGTGACTGTAGACACCTCGTCGTTGTGGTCCACGTGGAGTGTCACTAATGTGTCTGAATCTCCTGTGTAGATCCCCGCCAGATGGTTTATTGTCACACGGACTCAAGCATGACGTTGACCTGGAGCCGCTCATCATCGCTCCGGATCCGTTCGCATCAGAGTACTGCTTAGATGACTTCTCACCCGAGGACCTCTCCCTTCTAACCGAGTAAGTAGTCCAAGCGTCTACTACTTACCACCTAATACCTAGATGTACGAAACGCCCGTCTGCTGGTACAATATTTTTCCAGTAACTTCGAATCCTTTCGGGTAATATATTCTACGTACTTCTAACCGCATTGAAGTATTTTTCTAAATTCTTTTCAACGCTACGCATTTATTTTTTGTTCCGCTGTATTCATGCATCGTCTTCATGTTGCATTCTCGCAGGCGTTATCTATTATTTTCGATGTTTTTTTCATGAACGCACAGGCATTGAGTCGCACTTTTGATTATACAGGCAAAAACTCGAGGTCACATACATATATACATGCTTAACACCCAAAACTCACCAAGCAGACAAACCACACACAAACATAAGAAACACCTCACGCGCATGCGCACGCGCATTCACTTCGTATTCCCACTTTAAGAGAAAGATAGATGCATACAAAAAACAATCAAACAAGGAACTACGCTGAGACACAGAGTCCAGCACACGAGCACACACATACTATCTTGAAATTCAGACACACTTATTTGTAATACATATTTTAATAGTTTTATTTGTCAGCCTTTGACTATTTGATATCTTGTTTGGTTGAATAACTAGTTGGAATGTACTTTGTTTGTATGGCTGCTGATAATTTGTTTTGTGAGTTAGCAAGGTGCTGCTTATTGTTGGGATGATAATTTGCTTAGTATTTGCGTTTGGTTGCATGAAAGTGAGACTGGTTGATAATTTAATGGTTCAAATTTATGATTGGTTGGTAATAATGAGATTAGCTCCGGGATCTTGGCTCTGTGTTTGGCTTGTATGGTTGTTTAATAGTGGGACTGTTTGTTGAATATGTGGCCGGTGGTTAGTTTGTTTGCTTGTATGAACGTAGGACTCCTCTCTGTCCGTCTGCTTGATTGATAATTTATTGATTAGGGACGGCTTGTTTTTTGTATAGGTGATGGATAATTTCTTCAGTTGCTCACACTTGCGTCGGTTCTTTGACTGTGAGATTGATGGTTTGTTTATATAGCAATGTTAATTATGTTTGTCCTTAATAAATGTTTTGTAATGAGAGTGTTGTGTGTTTGCGCCTTTCCGTTTAAAGTTCTATAAAGGTAAATATGAGGTAGCTACAATCTTCTTTATAATTATTTATTATACATGCATTTTAAACGAGTACACTGTGTTTGTCGTCCTTATTCCAACGTTCAGTACTTGTCATTAAAACAATGTATGATATTGAAATAGTAATTTTTTAAGAACTTTGCGTGTAGGAAATATGAAATATATAAATAAGAGCATCTTAATTAAGGAAAAACTAGAAATGTCTGAAACTTTAGGGTATTACCCTATAGCCATTTTTTAAATATATGTACATAATTATGTATAGTGAATATGTAAGTCCTATGCCTTTATTACGCATTAATAGTCGGAAATATTTGATGAAAAAGTGTTTTTTCATTAAAAGTTCTATCTTTGATGCGTCTCCTGCCTATAAATATTCATGTACGAGTACATGCGCATTCGTCCGCCTGACGCTGCCGCATTAGAGGGAAAAATCACAACAATCGAAAATATAATAACATTTTCAGTACATCTTAGAATACCATAGAATACATTTGGGTAACCACTTTGGTCAAAATGTCATCACTCTATAAATTGTTATACAACGTTTAAGTTGTTTCAAAAATTGTGTTAGCTTTGAACCGTATCTTTTTTATGTCGATGGATGTTTGTATTTCGTTTTGTTAACATTTTATAAAGTTTGTACGGATGCAAATGCAATAGGTAGCAAGCAACCGGGCCGTAATTCGCCAACGGGATAGTAGCGCGCACCACGCTGACCTCGACAGAGTTTGACAAACATAATAGACTGTGTTTATCCTAAGTTTTTAGATAGTATGTTTGTTCTTAATCATTATAAATACAGTTCACCTTTGAAAACAATATTACATATTCATTCTAGTTAATACTTAACTAGTCAACGATCGATTAATGCTAAAGTTGTTTGCTGTCACTTACCAAGCCACTGACGAACTGAAAAAAATGACTGACAAAGTAAAAGACTTGCTTGATGTACTCGTCACATATTATTTTATAATAGTAAAAGTAATAGAAAGGTGTTAATGGCAACTGGTTCATTGTTTCAATTATACTAGTTCTTTTTAAAATCTGTTCTTCTTCGTTAAGTTAATTTAAAGACGTCGGTTAAAAAATTTGGAATAACCGTTAGATAAACAACTTGGCCTTAACTAAAAATAATAACTTTTGCTCCTTATTGCAATATCTGATGGAGCGGTGTTGACCTATAGGATCTAACTAGTATTACACATTCGAAGGTAAGTTTCAAATAAGTTTAAGATATGTTTGTGAAGTTGATAAAACAAAAACTCAATTTTTTTAAATATTTTGATATTTAGTCATAAAATAAAGAACAGACAGAAAGAATCAACGAACTAGATCAAGTATCTTGAAAAAGATGATTTAATTGTCAAAAGCATTGACAACGGAAGCACTTGTGGAACGGACGTGCTATTCATTAGTAATCAGTTATTATAACCAGTGAGACAAATATCCAGAAACTGGATACATTTATTTAAATGTAGGTGTTATTTCAATATTGTCATATGTCAAGTAAACGAAATACTTTGTAGTAACACACAATACTTTCTTAAACTTTATATACACAATGAACAATCCGGAGTAAACAGTGCCTACTAGAGACCAAATATATTATCTCATAATATATTGTGCAAGTTACTCTCTCACTCCTTCATATAAGCCTTATCGTCATCATCTTTATTATTTTTTGTTTTTGTTACTTTTTGTGTTTTTAATTTCGCTTTTTGTGTTTCTTTTCCAGGTAGACTACGACAGTAAATTAGATTTAATTTAATGGAAAAACTAAGAATCAAACACAAATTATAATACATAATATAAACATTGGTCCAGCATATCGGATGTAATTTTTAGTTTTTGTAATTTTTACAAACAAAATATTGCACCAAGCCAGACACTAAAGAAAAAAATATTTAATAGCATTCACTGGATATCTGATATTTCAAATATCCATTCATATTAATAAAAAAAAAAAACTTTTTAAACCAATATTCTGGAAAATAGTACACAAAATATATTAGTCCAACTAAAGTTAAGTCAACAAATGCTATTAATATATTTTTAGGATTGAGGAACCAAACACGATGATTACGGGTGAAGATGAACCATCGTCTGGTTTAAATGGAAGGTTGAGACCACGAAAGGCTAATGTTCTTAGTCCTCAGACCATTAAAACTACTCGTAAATCGGACCCTAAACCCGCTCAGGAGAAACCTAAACGAACCGGCACCCCGTCCAAAGCTTCTCCAAATAAACCAGATGATCTCATAAACAAGTCTGAATCACCCGCTCCGCATATCTTATGCCCTTACTGCGATAAGACTTTCTTTACTAAACAAGCTATTTCTAAACACATTCGTGGTGTCCATATAATAAACACAAACGATACTCTCATAAATTGCTTATTCTGCAATCATATCGAGGCGGATGCCAATGATATCATACGACACATGGTCGATAATCACCCAAATCAATACTTCGCCTGCTACGACTGCCATACTAGATTTCCATCAACCACAGAACTAGCTGAACATAAGCACAATGTTTGCGAAAAACAGAAGTTACCATATCGTAACAAATTACGGCCAAAAATGGTGGCCAAAAAGACCTTAAATATTTCTAACGAAAGTGAATACGATGATGAGATTGAAAACACGGCTGGGCATGAATTCAACGGTCTAGTCATTTCTTGCGAAATAAAAACCTCACAGGCACACGATGCTGCTGATATAGAGGACAATATCACGACAAACTTCATTTTACCAGCAATCAAAAATATTAACAACTCTGCAGTTATCGAGAAAAACGCGGTCATTATATTAGATGATTTACAATGGAATAAAAGAACCCCCACCACAAACTTCTCTTTTCACAATACAGATGCTGACCAAATACTGTCCCGGCTCGGTGTTGTACACCGCTCACCGAGAGCCGGAGATTTCAATAAGAGGCATATTGAGGAGTCAAATCAGAAGTTTGAGAAATGCTTTGATACCAGCTTCTATTCCAAAGTGGCTAGCAACGTTCAAGAGAACTTGACAAAATTTCTTGATGGATCGTTTAATTTTAATCCCGATCCCGAAAATACAATAAAAACTCGAAAATCCAAAAACAGTGTTGCTATCAACACTGTAGAAGGCTTCCCAATACTTTTGGAATGTGCCCAGTTTTCTAGAAACGTCTTTGACGGATATTTGCCAAGAGCCATCGCTCCTAAACATAAGTGGAAATGGGATTCACTGGAAAGTGAAAGAAATCTTCTTAATCCCGAACAATTCAAACGAGACTCGCACACTAATAACTGCATAATTTCGTTGGTTTCTAGTCTCGACATTTGGACCCAGTTATGTATGCGCCAGAAATATGAACAAAAATTTAACAAAACGCCACAGGAAAAAAGGGCTGAGAAACAAAGCATTTTAGGGAACGAGCTAAAAGAAATACTTGAAAGTCGCGAACTTCCACCAGCGTCTTCACAAATTGTAAAGTATAACAACAACGCCTTGCCAGCACGTGATGATCTTGACTTTCCTATTTCACTGGGTTTAGTGCCCTCACCGCAGACATACAGTCCCAAGCCGGCTGTACTCAGCGGTGAATGGGTTAGGCCTCGATGCTACGTATGCTGTGCGTGTGGGGCGCAAACTCGCGATTCGAGAGCGCTCTCTTCTCATATATCATCACGACATCCGAACGCTCAAATCCAACATTACGAAATTGTGGGAGAGGTTCTTCTTAAATCTGATATTTTAAAACATTTATACGTGCCACCGAGCCAGCCTAATAATAGGACTAGACCGCTACGAGGTATCAGAGAGTGCACTAAGTGCAGGAAATCTATTTCATTAGAAGATTTACATCAGCATATGCTAGATTGTGCCGGAGATACCCCAGCTGTGCGAAGGAAATGTCGTTATCGACCATTTGGTGTTCGTAAACGGCGACCTCGCCTCCCAGATAATACAATACGTAGAGAAATGCGTAAAGATATTCGTACGCAACATAGTCGTAAAAATCATATGAGACCCAGACCAAAAATACGTACAGAAGTGGGTGACGGTTAGTATAAACATAATTTTTACATGTGATTTTTTTATATCAAAGTAAATTATTTTTTTTATTTCGTTACAGCGGAAACCATTAGAAAAATGCTGGCAGATTTGCCTGCTAAGCGCCATCGTGTCACGGTTAACAACTTAAACCCCATTTTACGTCCTAGACGCAAGTTAAATAACCAAAGAAATAAAATGATTATGAAGAAAAGGTCTATTGAAGACACAACCAAGAAGCCATATTCGAATACAGAAACTGAAGATGATGAAAAAGATTACGATACTATACAATCTACCGCATATGAAAATAATGAAAATAATCTCAAATCCCACGACGAAGACAAAGTCATAAATCACAAGGAAGACTTGAACAAGCCTGTTGTGAATAAAAATAAAAGAAAAAGCATTCCACACAAGGAACCTCAAGCCTATTCCAATACGTCGGATACACCAGACATGGCGACCGAGGCAGCGACCGGCCAAGGAAATAATCAAATCATACAGATTACTACAAATAATAATTCAGACAGAGTATCCATCAACAGTGGAGGGGATGGATCTTACAGAGAACATAGTAACGGATCCAATAATGGCTCTTATAACAGAGACAATAACAACTCGGGTTACATGGAGCAACATAATAATTCAAGAGATTCTTTCGCTCCATCCCAGAATATTCCTTTAAAGCATTCAATTGCTAGTTTGACAGCAAGTTCTGAGACTCATGATAAGTCTGTTCAGTTTCATCACTTATTTTTGGTGCAACAAGAATGCAATAACATCAACAATCATGTACAATCTGAGCAAAGAATGCTTTTTGAAAACGAAGCTGTTGTTACGAAGTTAGACAAACCTCCTTTGCACTTCGACCATCAAAGTTATATGGACCCGCAGCTTCTTCAGAAGAATAAATTGAATAAACCGCGTAAAGGATTAAATGACTGCATAGCTATGCTTAAAAATAAACTCGAAGAACCAAGTTCCAACACTCTACCAGGTCATGTATCTGTGCAATGTGGCAGCGATGAACCGTTAGGACCGGAACCTGTCATTATAGAACGAAGACACTCAACCGCCGAGACCAATAACGGCTCTACTCGAAGATCGCTGCAAATGCTCTACCCGGACGTTCCTCATCAAAACTTTGCGGAAACTCAAAATGTTCCGAAGCGAACTACACGACGTCGATCTACAAGTACACGCCAAAGAACAAACTCTTGCAGGGATAAATCGTATGACATTCAACCGGGTAACGATTATATTCATTGGAAACAATATTATTATGAACCTCAAATGTTCTCTTCGCAAAATGCTAAACAGCAACCTGTACGACGCAAGTCACTAACTCCAGCCGATGAATTCTTACTACAGCATGCCTATATGAATTTAGAGCTTCTAAACAAAAGTAATAGAGAACTACAAAACCTTTCTGACTATCACTATTCTAATCTGACTACTATGCCATACAAGCCGAATAAGAAGAAGGGACGTGACACAACCCAGAAACCAAATTCTAGGAGACGAGCAAGTGAAATACCAAAAGCTAAACCAAAGGAGCCTCCGAAAAGTCGTGAAAGGACTCCACGAGGTAGACGTACGCGTGCTAATTCTCAACAAACGAATCAAATAAATGTACAGGATACGACGCAGGTTCCCGTCATAAATCAAAATGATCAGTATATACATCACCCGCCTGCTAACCTAACTACATACATACCTGTTTCTGACAAAAATCTAGATTGTTGCACATTAGCTTTGCCTACTCCTCAAGATGAAAATGTTAATGTGCGTTTAGAACGAGATATACCACATTCCAATAAAGTGCTCGAAGAACAACCGATGCATCTCATAAACCAGCAAGGTTCACAAATTATAGAATACACTGCGAATAACGGTGTACCTCAAGCGTTGTACGCCATACCATATGAGCAAACCGTTACAGCTCCAATAGACTTGTCTAATAATATGCCCAGCGAGGATAATTCTTATCAATATTTACCTCAAACACCGATCTGTCACGTTAACTATGAAACCTACGAGACTCTAGACTTATCAAATAGAGACTTAAACAATGAAGTTGTTAAAGAAACTGACATCAATAACGAAGTAGTGGTTGATTTGAGTCTGAGATATTCTCCTCATTCGCCACCAGCCCCAAGACTTGCTCTCATCCCATCTGATATAGGCAATAATGACATTGAAGAAGGTCCAACCGATCTGTCTATAGTACGCGTAGATGACTTTACGCCGACGGATTTATCCATAAGAAGAAGAATTTATCCTTTTCAATCGTATGAGAGGGGCGAAGAAGGCATGACACAAGTTAACTATATCCAAGATTTATCACAACCTGTAAGACATGAAGACAATGTCTGTCTAATGGCGCCACTGAGGGAAGACATACACAATATTGAATTACCAACTGATTTATCTAAAAATAGACCCGAGAGTCGTCCTGATGTTACGTCTCTTTGTTTAACAGAACAACAAGATATATACCTTAACGTTTTTAGAAACAACCCGATTCCTGAGGATAATAATATTCCAGCAGATTTATCTGGAAGAAAAAATGATGTCCAAAATGTTCAATACATCACGGGATCACAGGCTATGAATGTAAGCGACGGTTTAATTATTCACGACGCTATGAACAGGCAGCAGTCACACGATGTTTCCAATGAAATCATAAATCTGCATTATAATTCAGGATATCGAACAATCATGCCTCCTTCATACGCCGTAGATTCGGATAGATTTGAAGACCAATGTCAAAAACTACCTAATTCAAGAATAATCTCTCCTGCTTCCGTTATTCACGATTATTCAAATAATAATCCATCTTTAGAAGATCACAGTGCAGACCATAGCAATGAAGTTATATCGTATTCATATTCAGATGTACCTTTGAGTTTAACTACGAATTCTGGTCGAATTGAATGCCGCCCGGAAAGCAGTAACATTTGTGACCTTATGCATTGCACGCCAGTTTCTAAAGTGCCTGCATATGCCGTAAATACTCCGATTCATACAATGCCTAGTAAACAGACTCTTTCTTCTACGACTGTTCCCAAGTCTCCTGTAAAGACAGCGGCACTTAATAATAGCGCCAATTATGATAAACGAGATTGTCTGGAAATAAATATATCTGAAATTCGTAAAGAACCTGAAGGTTTACATGACGGAAATAAAGTTTTGATCCAAGAAACATCCACTAAAGATAAAAAGGATATACAGAATCATTTATTAACAAAGAATGACCAAAATTGCAAAGTTATGGAAATAAACAAGAAATCAATAAACAATTCAAATATAGAAACGGATCCAGAAACGGCTAGAAAAATAGCTATGTTACCAAAAGAGCTAGTTGAAATCTTAGGCACTATGCCAGTTGATCACCGTAATCAACTTCTGAACGTATTGCCCCAATATGTGTCGACCTCGACGGCATCTGAGTCCACGGAATCTCCAAGGTCTAAATCTGTTGATGAAAAATGTACGTTATCTACAAACAACTTTGAGAAGATAGATGGTGTCTCAAGAAATAGCAGCATCCAAGAAAGTGAAAATTCTGTGTTATGTAATACTTCACCTACTTCAGGATATCCAGAAGGACCTGATATCTCCCTATCAAGTTCCGTACTGTTAACACCACCAACTCCGCAGTTATCTGAACGCCACGCGATTCAGGCTCACGAGATGGACGAAATGAAAACTAACATGCGACAAAGACATGGGTCGAACGAAGATGACAGATTACGCTTAGATCTTTCGAAATTCGATAAAAAGGACGTAAATAGGAATATCTCAAAAAGGATAGCTCATTTCGAAAACGAAACAATAGAAGACTCCGTTATTGATCTAACTGGTGATGATGTGTCACCTTTGAGCGAAACTGAAAACCATTTAGAATCTAACCATTATAACGAGACAGCGAGAGACCATTCTATTTTGAATACTTCCTATAAAACTTCAAATAAAGGAAATAATGATAAAACTGCTAGTTTAAGAGCAGTTCGAATTAAAACGCCCTATGAAAGAAATCGAGTCATATTATCGGAAAACAACACATCAAAAAATCACACTGAAACAGAGTTAAGGCAAGTTAATGACGTGGTTCAAAACAGTGAAATTGATACTCAAAAGTCACACGCAATGCAACGAATAGAAAGCACGATAGATTATAAAAATAATGGTAATGTCATCGTTAACAACAACAACACTCAAGATAAACGTGCCGATGTGAACTTCAATAAATTGACCATTCCGAAAATACAAAAGCAAACCATTAGAGGTGAATTTCTTGAATCGAAAAATATTCAAGATGATATAAATCAAAGGGATTCTAAAGATAAGCCTAATTTAATGACCCCTTTCCACGGCGATGAAAAAAACGTTATAACCATTCTACATGATGAAGAGTCATTAGAAATTTCAGAGACTTTTGTGAACTCTTCAATAAATCCAATTAAGAAAAAAGAACTTAGCTTAAATAAGAATGAAATAACTAAAGATATGGTTACTGACGTAACTACTAAATCTTATAAGAAAACTAAAAAATGTGAATACATAAACGACGAGATGGGCGTGATATATATATGCGATGATTATGAAGATATTAATTTAACAACTGAGAAAACATTGCAAAGTACAGATTCGAAAATTTTAATTGATACTGGCCTTGACTCAGGTCTTGGAAACAAAAATGAAGGCAAAAGGCAAGATAATAAAATTGAAGCTAAAAAAATTACATATAATTCATCATGGGATGCTAAGTCCAGAAGTGAAGAAAAAAATATAGTCGATTTAAATGATTCCGATTTCGTAAGCTTAGAAGAAACAAAACCTTCTAAATCTAAAAATAAAATAATAGCGAAAAGACAACATGAAGATTTAGATAAACCATCCAAAGAAATCGAAGAGGAGTCTTTTAATAAATATAAGGGCAAAAGAGGTCGGTCTCCGCAACAAACGATAAAAACAAAATATGTTGAAAACCAAGAAAAAGAATGTAATCAATCAGTTATACCCAAGAATGAAATAAACAGAGAAGATAATCTTAATTGCGAGGGCATAAATACAGAAAAAGATGTAGAAGAATCCAGTGCATTAACAATTGTTGAAAATAATAATGATAGAACTTCTAAAATTGTCAAAGAAACCGATCTAGACAAAGTTGTAAGGACAGATAATACTCATGATTTATTGGATGAATCTATTGAACCAAATTCTCTTAAAATAAATGCATTTATTACAATAAAAGAAAGCGGTGATTCCAGTGATAAAGTGGAAGTTACTGTGAAACAATCAGAAAATTATCTTACAAGTCTCTCTGCACTAAATTCGACTAAAATTGAAGCCAATGTTTCTGAAAGAAATGATTCAGCATTAATAAAATATGGAACTATCGAGAATTCTAAATCAAATCGAAATTCGCGAAAAGAAAACATGAAAGCACTGTTAGACAAAACAAACCAAAAGGAAGACACATCATGTCAGGGAGAAGAAGTAAATTCTAAACAAACACAAAAATTTAACTTTTCTTCAGATGTTGAAGCCACAGTTAGGCAAAGCAAGCGCGGAAAGTCACAATCTTTGCAAAATAATAACAGTGAAATTGAAAATTTTCTTCTGGATGCTGAAAAAAAGCATAGAGCAGTTTCAAGTCCAAGACATTTAATTTCTACAAATCCTACAGTCGATGGTGATGAATTAGATGAAGATGCTGTATCTGAACGTAGAATCTATAGCGAATCATCGAGAAGTTCAAGTGGTAGCGAATATGACGGTGATGTTATGGACACAACGTCAAAAAAACGCAAGAAGTTGGCTCGCTCTAAAAGAAATTACAAAAAGAAGAGAGCTCTAACATCTGTTCAAGCTAGAATAGATATCCGTATTGAACGATCACGAAGTGACTCCAAATTCAGTATAGAAAGCAGCATCGTTACTAATAAGACTATAAAACCATCCGAAGCACCTGATAATGACAGTGCCAAAGTAGATTTGATTCCCATATCAGATGGAGATGATCAAAATATAATAGATAATGCACCAACTGCAAAGCGGAAGTCAAGCTCTCCTTCTAGGGAACAAATAGTTTCAATATCTAAACCAAAGAAATGTAAAGTTGATAATGACAAAAAAAGTAAATTAGGAACACCTCAAAAAGAAGAAGGCGAAGAGAAGCAATTAACGGAAACACAGATGAGTGAAACTAAAACGGTTTCTGTGGTTAAAAATACCACTTGCTATAATAAGCCAATGCGTCGTATCAGATCTAAATCTGTTGTTGTTAAATCATCAGGAGTGAAATTATATGATCCTTATGATATAGATTTAGAAGATATGGCTGAAAAAACGGAACCGTTTATACGAAAAGAAATTACTTCTAGAAGTAGTGTCACGGTTTCTAAGGAATCAACTTCAAGCGATAATCAAAGTTTAAGCCAGATGTCAACCTCTTCTTGCATACAGAACTCTCCTGATGACAATCTTGAAGCCAACAGAATTGATAATCATCCAGAAATGACAACTAGTGATCCGACAACAGACAGTAAAGAGACAAATGTATCTAATTGTGAATCTCAAACCAAAGAGTCCCATAGCGATACCGATGAATCTTCGAAGAGTGATGAGCCACTGAAGAAGTATGCAATAGAGAAAGAAAAGAGGAATCTCTTGATATCTCAAGATCCTAATGGTGAGTGTAGATGTAGAAGAGGACCTGGAAATATACGAAGAAAAACTAAGACCCGTGGTAGAGGGAAGCGAATCTATTCCTCGAGTCCAAAAGTTGAAAGTATTATCGACAATAATGGCGTCGATGATGAATTACGCTCACAACAATTTTTAGAAAGCTTCGGCTTTTTCTCAGAAAGAAAACCTCGTAAATCTAACCTGCTTGCATCGAAAAAAATAGCAGAAACATTCCATATCATAGCTACCGAAAATGATGAAGTATATTTTTCATCATTAGAACGTGTCAACAATAAATCTTGGTCCGTGAAGAAAGTAGGCGGGAGTAGAGGAGTTAATTCAGAAGGTGTAGAGGTAAAGAAAATACCAGGGAAACGTGGTAGAAAAAGGAAAACTCCTCCACCTGAACCGGCTTTTTGTGATGTATGTAAGAGAATGTTTAGAAGGTCCGATAATTTTACGAGACACCAAATAACATTATACCATATTTCAAGATTGTCGGATGATGACCCAGATAATAAGTCATTTTCAAAAGACGGGCCAAGCTTCTTGATAGTCTTTAAACAGCAATTAGATCGATTGAAAATTGTGCGGGAAAAAATTGAAATAAGAAGGAAAACGCCATTGCCAGCAGCAGAGGCAGCTGCACCGACATTGACAGATATTATAGAAGATGTAAAGAGAGCCATAAAGGAACAAATTGTTGCCAGGCGCGTTTTAAGTCGCGATGAAGCATTGTTCGTCGATTGCTGCGAAATGTTACAAGAGTCCCATCCAAATGATACGAACAACCGACGTCGCAACTGTAACAGTTATAACTGCTTATTAGTATGCGAGGAAGAGTTAGCTGAACTAGAAAGAAGTATGGATGAAAGAGATGATGAGAGATATGATGGCGATGTTGACTCTGTCACAGCTCAAAATATAATGGAAAGTGAAGAAGTTCGGAATTTAGAAAACGATTTAATATCAGGACTAAAAGAAGGAAACGGTTTTAAGGGGGCTGCTAGCGTTGACTGCCGGCCCTTAGAGGGCAGAGAAGTGGGTGCAAATGAAGAGAATATTTTGCGCGTTTCTAATCACCAACCAGTTGAAGCCTTTGACGAGCCTATAGCTGGACCCAGCACAAGTAAAGATACAAGACACTTTGAAGTAAAAGACAAAGTTTTACCTGACGTTGTAGAAAATTTCGATATTTTTGAGGATAAATTTGACAAAATAAAAAGAAAATGCCGATCACAGGCAGCAGCGGCAAAACAAATGCAAACGATGTCTGATGTCAATTCCAGGTATGATATTATTTATATTTTTCATCAATAGCACTATCTATAATAACCCTGTTATTTTTATGTTCCAGCCATAAAGAACGCAAAAAGTCTGAGAAAAAGAAAACCAAACGAAGCTCTAAAAAGAATCATAACGCAGTTCCTACTAAAGGTGCTTTAAAGGGCTTCGACGGAATAAAAGTATCAATTCCCAAATCCGATATAAACATGTCTGCTATTGCCCCAGGAGTAGGATGCTCAGGTAAACGCAAGAAGAAAAATAGGTCCAAGAAGAAAAAGGAAAGGAAAAGTTCTGATGGAAGCAGTAAGTACGACAGCGAATATCATCGCAGGAACAAGGATTCCCCTAAAAGGAACGTCGATGTGTATGAATTCATGGACACAGAAGATACTGAACTATTCGAATTCCGACCATCTACTTTAATGGAAAGATTTAGAAGTATTAGTAACAAAGAGTCACCGAGTACTTCTAAGGCCTCGCAGGCTCCAGAAATACCAGATGCTTCAAGTGAAAGTGCTTCAGACGGAGATGACTTTGTTTACATGTCTGACGACTACGTTTGCAGCGATGACGAAACAGAAAATAGTCTTCTATCTTGTGATTTTGGTCATGTTAAAGGGAATAATTTCGAAAATAAAAAGCCAACATCTCCCCTTAAAAGAAAAGATGTCATTGAGAAAAATGCCGTTATGGGCAAGATATTCAAAAATAACGCTGTTAGATTTGAACGCAAAAGATCAAAGAGTAGGGAACCGGCGAAACCTCAAGCTAATCTGGACCAATTGTTCGACAGCTTACTCGAAGACGGAAATCAGTCTGATGTATCTAAAAAAGATAACTCAGAGTCATTGCCAAGTACGTCGCTATCAATCGAAGAAAATGTTAACAGAATGAACATACAAGAGAATGAACATGAAATTACGGACTTGGAAGTGGCTGGACCATCGCAGATATACGATCCGATACCATCGACCTCGGCCGCTTCTTTCTTGACATCATCTTCTAGTAAGAGGAAGTCGGTAACTCCGCCACGAAAACTAGATCTCAACGCTCTCCGTGCTCTCGAATATGGGCATTGTTCTAAAACGGACGGAAGCACATATAGAAAGAATTTGTCGCTCGACTATTACGCGCGGTCATCCCAAGTCATTTCTAACAAGTATTCGTCATCAGATGACGACGATTTCACTGTTCCTGAGCCTAGCTACGCTTCGCATCGAAAAATCGAAGAGGCTTCACCAGACAAAAATAGATCAAGGGATAAAGTTACAAAAGAGAAATCGAGTTCAAAGAGAAGGTCACATGACGCTAGACGGAAGAGCTACGACTCCGGTTCAGAATCGGCAAGTAGGGCCCTAGCACCCGACGATGGTGGAGTGGCTGTACAGCGTGCGCGGCGTAAGTGTACCGTCGGCAAACAGAATGTGCTCGCTGAAAGCTGGAGTTCAGAATCGGAGCAAGACGGAGCACCGCCGCGTCCGAATAGCGTCGAGTCTGTGGTGGCGAGTGCCGGGAGGAAGAAGCGCGGCAGGAAGCGAGAGACGTGCGTGGTGCCGGGAAGGCGCTCGGGCGGGAACCACGTCAGGACACGGCCCTCGTCATACTGGTCGGACGGCGAGGAGGAGCACGAACATCCCCAGCAGCACGGCTGGATCGTGGGCGACAGTCACAAGAAGCTCGTCACCATGCTGGCACACGCCAAGGGCCGCAAGCGAAACGACGACAAGCGCTCCGCGGTCCTCGAGTAGACGTTCTCACCGTTTGTAAATATCTTGTACATAATATACTTACTCTTTACGAATGTCACACTTGTGACATCTTGACCAGAAACCTTTTAAGTCTTAAGTTTAATTGATTTCTGTTCTGTAAATACTGTACATCTTTTATAGTATATTTTAGTTAAATTTCTAAGAGCCTTCGGGCCGTGAGGTCTGTATTGAGTCGGTTATTTTGTAGCGGCCCTCGCATCGATCTAGTTGAATTTTTTAGTGTATTATAATTATTTGAAGTCGTATGATTCCGTGACCTCTTGGTATGATTTTAACATTATGTCTTATATTATAATATTCATAACATAACATTACTCGAAGGATGTCAGTGGATCATTGTTTATTAATATAACATGAGCTAAAAGCATAGATGTTTTTAGGATTAGAAGTAGCTAGCAGCATCAGCGCTAATTTAATGTCTATTAGAGGAACTTTTACGAAATGCAATCACTTTAATGTTATCAGCGCTTCTTCTGATCATTTTTCTGATAGTCGCTGAGGGCGACGTCGGAACTGTTGTTTTATTCTGCGCCTGCGCAGTTATATTATTTTCCCTTAAAACATATGATTTTATTACATTTTCAAAGTTTTCAAAAATTTGGCATGAAGCTTCGGTTACGAATTAAATACATCGGTATAATTTTATATAATTGAGTATATTTTATTTCACTCTACTTTACCGTGTTTTCTTTTAAGTTGCAGCGTCATGTATATAAAGTAGTTGGAAATTCCACTTTTAATATAATATTATAACACTATATAAACAAACATATTAATAAATGTTTAGCCTAAACTACCCCAAGCCCTCTTAGTGTGTAATACGGTACCTATATCCGGGCTAGTCAGCTAGTGGCTGGCGCCGGTCGGACCGTTTTGTGTCTCTAATCGTTGTATACATGTACTCTCGTCAACTCGTCTCGTCACCTCTTCAACAGGCAGTTCGTGCAATCGATGACTCCGTGTTTTGTATTCCGCTTCCGGTTCCGTTTCTTTTTTTTTTAATATATTTATTTACTTATATCTTATTTTAAATAACTTTACTTAGAGATGAATTTATATATATGAAAGTGTTCGTGAGGGGCTGGTAACGGGGTCTGGGTGTTGGGTCATTTTGATTTTGTTAACTATTTTTATACATTATATTTTGAGTAGTCAATTAACACGTGAAATCTCAAGCTTTAGTTATTGTTCGTATCTAGTCCGGGGGTAGAAGGAAATTCTACAGCCACCTTATCAGCCTCGATGCAGTGTGATTTTATTTCCATTTCAATGGAGACTTATTTAATTGAACCGCTGGAGCGACAGTTTGTTGCGGATTCATAACGGCTCGTGACGAACGGAGCGCGCAGATTTAACTTGAAATAAAGCTCAATGTTTAGAGGTATGGTTTAATTTTATCAGCATTACATCCCATCTTATACTCTGTGCTCTGTGTAGTGTCCCAAAGTAAATGTAATAGATGTGTAAGGTAGATTTATTTATTAAACTGTTTAAAATACGATTACTATTATATCTTGAACCACAATTATATCCGATTGATGTGTACTGTGTATTTTAAGATTGTCTGTAGCCAACAATCTTCTGTGAATCCTTACTTGGTTCTCGGTGACAGTTCATCATAATTGCTAAGTGCATTGAATATTCGTTGGCGAGAGCTGAGTAGGAGCTTTCTGTGTTTGACTCATCGCTGGTTAGCTCTAAGACATGCAATGTCTACTTTTAAGATCTTGTTTCCCTACCCAAAATGAAGTCATGAAAGTTTTTCGGAATTCTTTGAAATTTTTGGAACTAATTAAGGATTACAATATATACTTTAAAATATATGTGGTATATCAATAAAAAGTCTTTCAATCTTTCACGATGTATTCATTGTCCCCGTTTAAGTTTGAGTACTTTTTGTTTATCTGAGAAAGACGGTCTATTTACACAGACACTGCCTTTTTGAAAATTATATGTATGAAGGAAACGTGATGAAAGTTCAAAGAAAAAGCAATTCAAAGTTAGTTAATTCATTGGAACAAGACTAGAAAAAGAAATGTATGAAGATGTAAATCTTTGTTTGGTCCTTATTTGGTATCCATGATGTGCACGCACGGAGCATTAGCAGGATTGAGTAAGTATATAAACGACACAGACAACGAGACCAACTGGCGTCACTCTATTGGCCTTTCCTTGTCCTTCTCCCTCCTCCGCAGTTGGACATGCGACGTGCAATGTATGGTGGTATAATATAAATTTAGTTTCGTAACTTCCGAAATCGGATTTTGATCACCGAACCTTAATATGATTCAAAATTAATAATGAAAATTTATTTGACATCTTATTAATGAGCTTTTGAGTCGATAAATCTTTTATTGATAATAATTTTATAACTTGACGAGTCGTGCCTTTCGGTGCCGTCTTAAGTAATGCTAGTCTATGTCCACAGGACAGTAAAATCAAGTATTCTAATATTCTCTTTTGGGAATCTAACTTGAGACCCTGTGATATGTAATAACATTGAACAAGATTTGAATCATGTCAAACATGGATCGGTAAACTATAAATACATTTCTGTATTTAAAATCTATTTCGCTGCAATAGCGACATCAGTGAAAATGGCATATTTACCATGTGGTTCATGAGAGAAAGCTGGTTGAATAGATATAGTGGATCTCTGCATTAGAGCATACACGTTCAGTTTTGACGACGTTAATACTATATCCATTTAGACGTATGTACGCTAAGATATAGCCTTATGTACAAAAGAACTCTGACGTCTGCCGACACAGCCTTTTCGGATGTCCATATGTGGACGTATCAAATTCTAAAGTAATCATGAGAGGTGTATAAATAAAGGGCACTCAATACGTACTTTATTTTTTAATAAAAACAATAACGAGTTTTAAAAACATGTGCTATGTGTAACCCAACAACAAACAGTTACAGGCAATCAGTACTTGTGCTTGTAACATAAATCAGTTAAAAGTCCTCAAATAATCTTAAACTAATTGTCAATCGTATAAGTAGTGGGGGTGATCGAAGTGGTTGATTTACTAGGCGCGATGTTCCTCTTCGCGTATCTGACTCGTATCAGGATGACCACGCCCAGCACAGCGACGAGGGCGCACACCGTTATCAGAACCGGGATCAGGATATCAACAAGGCGCAGTCGGTTCAGCATGCGTGTTGTTAACATGTCTACATAGTCTTCAGGCAACTCCATACCCTGTGTCAGAAGATGAATGATTAAAATATATAAATGTCAAATACTTTCAATGCTTTAAGAGCAACCCCAGGATATATTATTAAAAGGTTTCTTTCTTTATATATGTCAATGTCAACAATTGGTCACAGCTTCATAGATGTAAGAGTTATTTCAATACAACTAACAACTTTAAGACCCTCTGTGCTTAGAAACTTAAATAATATACAATTGTCAGGTATCTATTTTTTAATACGTCCAGGTATAATGTTGCCTTATCAGTAAAGGATATCAGATTAATAATCTGTTCGCATTATTGTCGTGATTATGAAGCAATAATAATATAGATGTGGCTTTTTATGGATGTTAAAAGAAGCCTTTCTAGTTGGTTTTAACATTAAAATGTAAAAGGACATATGTTTAAAAGCGTATGAAATATAATATCAATGCGATTTAATACAGTTATAAATGGGATCCAACCTCCTCCACCCAGAATATCGGCATGAGCGTGGTACGTAGATTCTGAGTGCTGGTTATACTCGTTACTGGACGCATAAACACGTTGAACTGAGCCCGCTTCATCCCTCTGATCACAGTTCCCGTGTTCTTGAAAAAACATATTTGCTTTCATTATTCCATTATTAGATTCAAAATAAGGACTTAAATTTTCTTCAAATTATCATAGAAAACGTACAGATAATGACAAATATAAACGTGAGTTCTATTGTTTATAATACAATTTGTATATGTAGGTATTTGTTTTTTTAATGGAATAGCCAACCCAAGCTTAAGTGATACGAAACAGTATGAGTTTTAATACAACCTCTTCATATACTGCTGTTGACCAGATCTAACAAACTCATTAATACACAGTGCTCTGTGTATACAGTGTAGTCATTAGTCAATTACTACAAATATATAAGTTTGTGAGCGGTTGGAATCATTCCATGATTGGATTTGAATTTCAGTTAATGATTATATTTATGGCTCATTTGATACTCTTTCATGTGAAAACTTTTATTGTTTAGATGATTGTTAAAATATATACACAGATACATAGTGCATAAAAAAGTCAGTAGACAAAAATTAATGAACAAATCATTTACTTTATGTGAAACTTACTATAAAATTATCAGTGCTTACGTTAAAGATTGCTTGTTACATGTGAAAGCATATCTATAATTTGTTCTAAAATGTTTTATAACACTTGGAATCTTAATATAGATAGTTAGAATTCAGATGTTAGTTCTAACGCGAGGAAGGCTCATTCATGAATAATCTTAGTATAAACGCGGGTTCCGTGAATACATCGTTAATCTTACTGGTTCCAAATCAACAAAGATCCTGTGTTTATCTTCAAACGGCTTCATTCCTATGACTCCATTCCTATAAGCGAAGTCCGCATACAGGAAGTGTGGGTAGGAGAGAATCAAAAACGCACCTGCAGAAGAAACATCGCGTAGCTATAAATATAATGTTTATTAAATTAAAAAAATGTTTTATAATTAATTAAATCTAATGCTATACGTATATAAAATTGTAGTAACTTTAAAATCGGTTGGTAGAAATGTATGTAAGTTTCAATGTTATGTATTATGTATTATAGGTAGGTATCAATCAAATATTTGAGCAGCGTGTGTACTCTCCTTGTGTTCAACAAAATTTTATACTTGATAATATTTTAGTTCAATCTTGACGGCACTTGAGAATTGTTAAACGAACTTCCAGCATCCCCCTGTACCTAGCATATACCTACTTATACCGATACTTTAATTGAATACAATCCATGTTCGATGGAGTATCATTATATGAATATAAAACATCCTTCAACACAGTACAATAAATTCTATTCTCTTCTACATCAAAGTATGAGGATCTTTGATTGTTATTTGCCTGCTGGATGTATACTTGGATGCAGATTCAAAGTTTGTTTAAGGTTATTGTGACTTGTGCACTTCTTGGTATTTAGAATTTTTTGCAATGAAGCGAATAAGCGAAGAAAACAGAGTCAATCGGTTTATTACATAAAATGAATTAATTCAATAGCACCATATAGAATAGTTTTTTGATAGCTTGATCACTGGAGACTTAAAATCGACTTTAGGTATATGACAAACCAAAATGTAGAAGGTTTAGGTGGAGGAGATGTTTTTAAACAAATTATTATCATTAAGTAGGTACTGCGGAGGTAGGCACTGAGGCTGTGAGGTTAGCAACTTAAAAATACGTTTGTTTGTTTGTTCCGTTTAAAGTACTAAAAATTGGACAAACTTATAATTAAAATCTTTATTGTGAACAGTTGGGTCGATTTTGATCGAGATCAAGAGCAAATGCATTGATTAGAGAAGAACGTACTACCTCCGACATACACTTCCGATGTTATGAACTCCCTTGCATTTCGATGAATTGAAGGATTTAAACAAAATTCTTAAGAAAAAAGAAAAAATGTAGCTATAATGTCAAAAACGAAAACTTAACTAATTGATTTTAATGATCCCGGCCTCTAAAATTAATATACAATAAACTTGGTTAAGGTTTATTCGCTTGAATTTATTTAAGAAAGTGATAAACTTCCATTCAACCATTAACATTTCTTTTGTAAATGGCTGCACGTTATATGATTTATAATGTGACAATCTGTTCTATATAACGTTATGGGTAGATATTTAAATGTTGCTGGCTTAGTAAAAAATTCTATTTTGTTGTTGTGAACTCTTTAAATACAAGCACATTGTTACAATACGTTTAACAATAAAGGTTACAAGATAGGTTTTTGAAATTAAATACATTATTACTCATTAAACTGATTTTAGGACTAGTTTAAAGAGCTCATCTTTCATGTTCCGCTACTCCGTATAGATTGGACTAGCCATTGTGCCTCAATAATATTCAATTACAGTCTCTCGCCAAGTGCGAGACTTGGTAAGCAGGTTGATAGACAAAATCATTTTGGCTTTCGCTGTGTAAAATAAGTAAAGGTATTGAAAAATCCATCATAGTTTGTATTTTACAAATACATACTTAATTTAAAATATTTCAAATAGTGTATTAATAATTTTTGGAAAAAAGTATTTCCGAAGTCGAACTGAATTAGGATTGACATTTTGTGTTATGTTTTTTATGTTCACTAAATAATAGACACGCGTATAACTCTACTGCTCTTGACCACTTTATGTTTGACAAAAAAATTGTGGCCGTTGTAATGTTTTTCAATTGACGTAATATCGTCGGACCTGTCACAGGATATGTATTTATATTTTGTGCGTTGAAGCTAACTCGCCCTAACAATTAAATCATGTCAGACTGAGTTTAGACATGTGTTCAACTAGTCTGAAACTCAGGTACCTCGGGAGATGTGTTGTGTGAGAAGAACAGCGATAGATGGCGCTCGGACTGCAAATTTCTCAACTTAAGCTCTTTTAATCTGTATTAATAAAAAGGACTTTTTTATATCTAGAAAACTAAAAGAGAGGTTGTTTCTTAAAGCATTGTGATACAAACATTCTAAACATTTCTTATTATAATTTCTAAACCGAAGTATCTAATACCATTGACATTGATTTTTCCATTCGCCACTTTCCGGGGGAAATGTCATGAATCGTGTTAAAGAAAATGAGATTTGTGGGTGTCGCATCAGGAATCAGAAACTTTGTAACGTTGCATCCGAATAAAATATGAAATGAGAGAGTAGCTTCATAAAAATGTTTCCTGCTGGGAGACGAATAGCTCAAAGGAATTCCTATAATTACATCTCAAACTTTGAACCAAAGTTGAGTTTAAAACTACATTTAATCAAAAATATGTCGACAGAAGGATTATAGAAGATACGGAACCTACAATTATGTGAATTAGATTTATTATTGTGCCTCATATGTAGTGAGGGTTACGTATTATATAAGAGACGTAATATATATATATACATATTACGAGAATATAATGCATGTATAGACATATACAGGTCTTGGCAGGACGACGCGGCGGTGCTATCTGTTACATTTTCTCAGAAATATATTCAAAACGTATCGTCGTTTCTGTGAGGAACTTTAAACAAGCTACCTGATGTCTAATCATATCATAACGTCAAACAGAACCGCATCCCCCTCTCCTTTACAAAGTATAGTTCTTTCCCAAGTTACTAACTGAGAATGAACCACTCATTAAAGCTCAATACAAATTCCGATACAACTAAGGTAAAAACTAATCAGCTCGGAGTTAGTTGAACAGATGTTTTAAGTTTATATTATTTTAGCAGAATACCTACATACTTGCACAAGCCGCTGCGCTGTAGCTTCGATAAACTGATTACTTGCAACAATGTCAACTTAATTGGAGGGAAAATTAATTCGGGGCAGGTTCCTGCGCGTCTATGCGAGTTCATTGTTCAACTGATGTTCTAATATTGGAATTCGTCTAACACACGATTGTTGTGATAAACGACCTCTGGTTTAAATTAGAAACCTTTCAAGTATTGAATTCTTAGAATATGAAAGCTCTGTGATAATACTCATTTTTATTAATTGAAAATAATGAATTATTTTCACTGCGTCATTGCGTTTAAATATCTGATAGTTTAGTTTTTGGATTATCTTATATGTTTACCTTATTAATTCAATTTATGTGGCATTATATGGTTAGTAATTACTATAAGGTTACACGGTTACAGGTCACATGATGTAATAGTTATAATTTCCTTTGAACAATTGCATAACAAACAGTGTGCCTACACGCTACTCGTTAAAATGTACGCGAAGAACAAATCAATCGACGGTTCATAGTTAATACAACATATTATATAAAAATAATATATTGCTATGAGGGGTCTGAGTCCGGGTTTATGATGATGGAGAACAGTTCAATGAGTCACGGTCAACACAGATTAGATGTAATGTCTTTACAAATGTACGGCATGTTTTATTGTTATAGTTCAAGAGCGGCGAAAAGACAGATGTCGCCGTCCGAATGCAAATATCACTTAGAGTATGCAGACCACGTTAGCCGAGCATACTTCAAGTATCACAGCTCGGACCTTTACATTGAAAAGGATTGAACAGAAATAAAGGATTTAACATTATAACATTCATTTGTTACTTATCTTTTCAATATACAAATTGTTCTGGAACTATTTTTAAAATATCAAATAACTAATTGGTCATTAGATTAGAAGCATTTTGGTTATAACACAATAAACATCCCCGTTACCTAACGAAAGCTGACACATGACAATCCGCTCCAACGTCTGCTATTAGTTCTCATAAATGCAATAAATATATTTGCCGTAAGATTAAAATATAAAATCATTGTATAAGAGAATTTTTAGTAAAGAATTAGATTAAACATATTTATAGAGGATGCGAAGCTAAACTTCAAAATAAAATGAAAACAGCCGAGTGTGAAACTTTGTTTAACGTATCACGGCTAATACGGTTAAGACCTGAGCTATACTTACCCAGGCTAAAAATATATCCTATAAAAAAACACCGGCGCTGCAATAATCAGCTTAGGAAAATATAGAACCTCCTCTCACGTTTTAAACTTGCATAATATTTTGATCAAAATTTATATTTCTACTAAAGTATTTATAGAACTCTTAGAACGGCTTTATAATTAAAATAAAAATAGAATTTGTAATTAAAACGTTGACCTATGACTTTAGACGCAGTTTTTCGAAACTCATTAAAAAAGTATCTGACCCACTTCACATGCGTCTTCTTCGTCTCTTGAGCTAATTATACATTTTGAAAGCTGAACTAAATAAATGTGTAAACTAGATATACCAATGTGGCTTTCCATATAGGGACATATATGTATAATCAACGTCATGTATATCGAAGGCTTCTATATAATAATAAGTCAGTATCGATTAATTGTAACCATTACGCTTTACCGAAATTCGACTTGTGGGTTCCGGGAATATAGAATAATATATTCTGCAACCGTATTGGGGAAGCGTAATAATAGATGCATGTGACGCAACAAGCAGCAATGTTTTACCGGAAAATATTTTCAACATAAAAGAGCATCATTAATTTGTGTTTTAATATTTCCAATGTTCGAACTCTGTAAAAAAAACGCTCGTTACGTAAATGAACACAAAATGAAACTTCATTTAATATTCTTTTTATAAAATATTATTTTAAAGACATTGACGTGAAAGAGCCTCTGTGCAGCGCTGGACGCTGAGCTGGCTTAAAGCTGTGGGCGAGGCTTCGCCGGGTTTTAGTTACAATTCCAGGGAACTGTCGTGGTTCCTTATAACTAAGTTTAAATTGGGACTACCAGCCGCAACCGTCGGTTCCTAGGTTTGCGGGATATTGGAGAAATCGTATTGTAACATTATTTTGGAACAAGCAATGGTACCTACCTCACAATATTAATATTAGGTACTGAACAACTTCTTACTAAATACTAATTAATCCTTTTGTTGCCCCATGGAAGATAAGAGAATGGAAGAATTAAGTAAAATCTTAATATTTTCACTAATACTAGATTGGTTCTTATTAAGTATAATTTGAAAAAAAAAACAATCATTTTCGCAAGCAAAAGATCGAAAAAGAATACTGATTGGATAGTTATTCTATGTAGCAGGGATATGTGATATGATGAACAAAGACTTTGATTCATTAACGTGAAAGTAAAAAAGGAAACATTGGGAAATACAATACGTTCTGATAACTAAATGCAACATTCACATATCCAGAAACAGGACCGGCGGCGACGCCTTCGGCGAGATTGTTGCTAAAATAATTTAAAATGGAGTTGAAATAGCCCGAAGTTAAAAGCACTCCATGAAATTATAAAGTGAAATAAAGTTAAAAGCACTCGGCTCACACTCTCCGTGGATACGTCACAAATAAAATAAATAATATCTACAAACTTGAAAAGGGTAATGCGACGCCTCAAACGAAGCAAGACAAAGCAGTTCCTCTCTTTGGCCTCGTGCTCGGCGACGGAAAGCTAGCCAGCTAGTTGTTCACAACTATTGAAACATACGACTGTAGAGTCGTTCCGAACGTCTCGCAGGGAACTCTACGAGAGGTATCATATGTTAACTTTTCACATATGTAATTATAAACACTTTGATGCAAGTTTCTTTTATGTACGTAACAAAAGCCAGGTATGAATAGAACTGGCAACGAGATATTTTAATTAAAAAGTGACTTCAAAGGTGTCCCAGAGAGAGATCTAAATGTATTTTGTACAGAGGTGTTGTCGATCGTTACAGAGTTCAATTCAATCACCAAATGAGTATTTCCGTATTGTCCGAGCTCGGACTGTGTATAGACACATTTTTTTAATGTAAGCTGCCATTCCAATACAGCTTCAATTCGCGTACGCTACTGTTTATTCGCCTTAGACTTGAAATATCGAAATGAATCTTTCCTATTTAAAGACAATGAACTTTAGAACAATAAATTTTTAAAGCTAATTGTATGAGAATGCACGTCATCTTTTCGTAAATGTTATCAAATAACAATAGTTGTACAGTAATCCGGCGCTCTTCAGTGATTTCCTTATTCAGTCGTCGTTCGCTGTTTGCTGCGGAAATTGATTTACGACACACGGCAGGTCCCAGAATCCAACCAGCTTCATACAATATTATATATACATTTATTTTAAATCGGATAGAAATAAACATACGTTAGTTTATACGCCAGGACATGTGTATAAAAATGTTGTCTAACTATATTTCGTAACATTTTTTGAGTCTAGATTACTTCAAATTCAGTAATATTTGTTCTGATAATTATAATCGGGATTGCGCTTTGCCTAGTGCTTTGTTAAAATACAAACTTTTTTTTTGTAATGCATAAAATAAGGATAAGATTCAGCTGTTTTTTTGTAATTAACTATTGTTTTTTGTTTATTCTACCTTATTTGCAAATATTCAGCATAAATACATATTAAGCTTGTCCATATAATTGTAATTATAATGAGTGATTAACAAACCTGACTATTAGTGTTGTATTTCCACAAACTATCACGTGGATTAAAATCACTCAATTAATCAATTACAGCTCGTTTATTTCAACTTTTCATTCACAGACGGATTAATTAACGAAGCGAGCCTTCAAAATATTACATTTCATATTGCATTTACTATGTCGATAATTAATATTCATTACTAATTGCAGTACATTTAAACTTCTCTTTGTGATTTCTTCTAGTGTATTTTCCACAGATATTTTTGGAATGACATAAACATCGGCCGAACGTCGGGATCCTAAAGTATCTATTCATATAGAAACATCTTATAAAACCTCCTAAATAACTTAAATTAATTCTTCACGCGGAGTATATCGTGTTGACGGGAATAAAATGTTGTATGTCATTACGTAATGTACTAATTAGGGAACTAGCTTTTGATGTGTCGGTTGCTTGTGAAGAGACGCACTTGTCTGCATTCAGACAACCTTGTGAAACATAAACATATGCTAAATGAGATTTATAAATAGAAATAAAACATTTCACGTCGAAATTTCTGCTGAAATATAAGAGTTTAGAAAGGTGCTTCGTTAAACGTGAATATGACTTTATACGTGTATATATATATATGAGTTTTGTTTGAAGTCAAAGAAAATTTATGTATGTAAAAGTATTGGAAATCGTTTTGCTTTTACTCTCAGGACATCCAGCTAGAAGCACCGTCTCTTAATATAAAATGGAAACATTCATGTGAAATATTTAAGGCACAAAGACTGGATGGAGCGTTGGACAAGGGCTGTTTATAACGTGAAGGTACTTGTCCATGTGTCCGTCCTCGCTTGAAAACGACGTTGGATCTCTTTCGACAAATTCTACGATATTCCTATCCTCGTGATAACGCCACTGTCAAAGGATATATAGAGAAACAAAAGACTGATTTTTAAAGCAACAATAACACAGTAATAAGTTTTCTTTAAACATAAAATCTCGTGATAAACCGTTAGAAGAAACGTTATTAAAATCTTAAGCCATAATAATATCATTAAGCTGAAAATTTATTAAAAGAGTTTGGTAAATTATCGATCGGAGCCAAGATATTTACGTGCACACTAAGTACTTGCGTATATCAAAATATGCTTCAAAACATTTTTGCTTGAAAACAAAATACTGTATATGATATAAGCATAACTTTGACATTTTAATAAAGCGGGCGTGGTCCGTCGGTTCGCTCCTTTATGAACACATTCATTTAAGCTCTGCACTTTGTGAAACGCGAAATGTACCTACGCGTAGTCATTACACAGATTCCAATTAAAACGTGCATCAAGGTTCGCTGATTAAATATTTGTATTGAGAGTTTTTGCAGTTTATTACAGGCAAGGGTTCGATGCAATATCCGGTTCGATGTTGACGTTTCGGACATATTAATTTAAAGGCCGTATGATAGGCGCCCTCATCGTCCCCAATTAAAGCTCTCGTCTGTTCAAAGATTAAACGAAAAGTTGTCTCACTGAGGTGCATTTTAAATACATTAGACGGACAATAGAAGTGATTTATGTATATATAATCCGGCATGATGAATCTTTTAATCTCTGAACATTGAAAGTATTAAAGCAGAAATGAAAGATTTGCTGCAAGTCTTTTAAGAGATTAAATATAAAATGAACATTGAATTTATATTTCTTTGAATTAATAAATCCCACGATGGCGAAATGAATAACAACGAAATTAAAATCGACAGCTTCAATTTATATTATTGCCGGGTTGGATAATACTTACGCTTAATTAATTGTATTACGGTTCAAATACTGCGTAGGTACACAGGAATCTATTAAACCACGAAATATTCTCTATATTAATGACACGTTAAGTGACGTATAAAGGATTATTTAGATTGGGTTAGTATAATGCAGAGCACGAGCACACAGCGCCGCGCCGCCTGCTAACCTACATACGAACTTAAATCGCATCAGGATCCTCAGTCCCATTCACGAGACGTTGCATTTTTTGCTTTCGCTTCAAATCGCGTAGAGCTCACAGAGGTTCAATGTTATTAACTAAGCACAATACAAACGCTACTGAATATTTTTATATAAAATACTTGAAAATATTATTGCATATACATGTCTCCGATATAAAAATTTTAGGACTCGGATGTCTCTCCTTAAAGTCGCTTCCATAAAAAAATGGAATAAGAATATAAATATCATTTGACAGCACGTTCATGGTGGAAGGTGTATTAATTGTAAATTGTTTACCTCAAATACTATAGATTGACCGCGCAGAATATTCATAAGTGGATATGAGCGATCGGATCACGTGTCGGGGAGGTGTGGTGCTGTGAGACGAGCGGGGTGAGGGGCGAGGGCGCGGGCCTAGGGGGTAGCTGTCGGAGGCTCCGTATGAGGGGGATGGCTTTGTCACTCCTCCTGTCCGAGACGCATTAATTGCATCAAGGTGCAATATGGTGAATAGACAGCTTGCTGACTAATATACAAATGTGCGAGTTACACAATTGACAGATCCGAATGAAATGATCTGAACTATATAACATATCTCAAGACACACGGGTTTAGACAGAAACGTGGACTCCGCAGATGTTTAAACTTACCTGAGCCTAGTTATTTGTATGTGTGAATTAATGAATTTATAGAGAAAATCGATTATGAAATAAAGAGGTCCTCGGGGCATGTCACAAGTCAACTTTAAATATGTCATACACTGTATCTAAATAATGATTTATAAAACACTTGATTCGTCTAAATGTGACTCTGGTAATTAGCGGGGCTGGTGGTGGTGTTTCAAATTCAACATATCTATTGGAATTTAAAGGAAATATTTTGAGATCAGCCGAGAAACAATGTTATTGGAGATGAACGTCATTAATATGCAAAAAAAAATTAAAGCACGCGCTTCTCTCAAACAAACCGGCGGGCTGCATTCATGGTGGCATTAGTAGCCGAGAAGGGGGCGAGGGTGGGAGGTGGGGGGAGGTGGCCTCTGGTAGGTGATAGGGAATCGACGGACATCCAAGTCTGATAATTAGATATCATTAAAAAAATTAATTTCATCAAAGCTACATGAACGTTACGCAAAAGGTTTAAAAAAGATAAATTACCATCTCAGCTTGACATGTTTGGTGTGACGTAACGTTTTTTGTGAAAGTTCTGTCCTATTGAAGCTGGAGCTCTTTGTTATGTTTCAGAGATTTTAAAAATAGTATCGAACACAAAAAGAAAACGACTCTGTACTTACACGAACCTCCCTCACACCTACCTAACTACCTACCTACCTACCTACCAACCTACCTACTTACCTACCAACCTACCTACCTACCTACTTAACTACCTACCTACCTACTTATCTACCTACCTATCTACCTGCCTATCTACCTATCTACCTGCCAGCTGGTTGTATACCTACATAATATATAAAGGTCGTCTACTTAATTTAAGCATATATAAGCATAAGTCCATTAAGTTGAACTTAAGTACCAACATTTTGAAACCAGCGTCGAATAAGGAAATAAATTTGTGGGAATTTGGGTTTCGTGCCAATTCTTTGTTTTCTCGGAACTCGATCGATGTCGCATGTTTAATTTTGTATTTTAAAAAAAATACACGCGACCGAATTTTAAAAGTAATGACACGTTTTAGATGTTCACGGCCTTAACTTTGTTACGTAAAATTCTAAATCTAATACCTACTGCGCTCAACCGTTAAAAATATTTAGCAACACTCGGGTAAATCAATGTTCTAACATTATAAATGCACTGTTCTTTATGTCAGTATGGATTTATCATTTAAAATCATTTTAGGGACATAATTTAAACTAAAATTAATTCCACGCCACCGCATTGAGGTTAATTCAGTCAAACATAATTCTCATTACACTAAAATTTTAGTCAGTGAATAAATAAAGCATTTCTGATAAATTAAATAGACCCATTACCATTGTAAAGTTTCGCTGTATCTATTGTGATTCCGACTGCACGTCTCTCATTTTAGTTACTGTTATTTCAATACCAAATATAATAATATTCGGACTATAGATTATGAATCTAGTGCTCAGTCGCTAGCAGCTCTATTAATAGCCGCTGTATCGATTTTTAGGGAAGCCTGTCTCCGAGAGCGCTGTGGACCCTAGGCTTCTTGACGATTATCTTTCAATGCAATCTTCAATTTTATAATGCGGCTTCCGATAATAAAATAATCTCAATAGATTTTAATACGGCTTGAGATTTTCTATTCTACATAAATTTCATAGAAAATCCAAGTATTGGTCGTTTAAATGTATTTTTTCACATTTGATATACCTCATTTTTAATTACATCACGATCAAACAATAAAATCAGTCTCGTTTACACTGTTTTTATTGTTGTTTCCAAATATTTTCTATAGTTCTCTTTTGTGCTGATTGTAAACGTAATAAAACAAACGCAGCCGTCTCTTGATTCACTGAAACACAATGGATGTTCGGACTTGCGGTCAATATTCAATATGTTTTGAATGTAAGTACTAGCGAGTAGCGTGTGTGCTATTTGTCTGAAATACAATTTATATTTCGTGGACGTTACACTGTGTATTGAAACTTGTGTTGCGAGGCTCTGTGTAGCTTTGTTGTTATATTTCAATAGAGCTGTTGTATTGATTCGCTTATACAACTCCAAATGACATTTCAAAAAGTTCTTTTACGTCACATCTCAAAAGGGAGCCTGTAAAGGTCAAGTTCGTGTAGGCGATGTCTACTTGGAGGTTGGGGAACGCAAACACCTGACCTCGTAAGAGCAAGCTCGATGCGCCTAATAATTCAGCTAATTTTTATAAACACTACAGCGAGTAATTTTGAGCTAACCTTTCTATATAATAAACTGTAGGATGTCTTCTTTATATACAGTAAATTTCGCTTTAAAACTTAAAAACCACTTTAAATTCCAGTTCACAGTTTTGATATTTTCAAGTTTCTATTTGATAGTTTCAAGCAGTGACACAAAAGATGAGCAAAGTGGCCAGGTTAAAAAGCTTTGTGATCGGTGACAAGGCGAGCTGTGTTAATGTAGGTAGAGGGAAATTCTTGAGTTTTAAAGTTTCAAATTACGAGCTAATTTAGAAAAAAATCTGTATAAATATTGTTTGACTGTCATCGCGGCGTTTCAAGCGTATATTTTTTTAATATCATCAGTGTAGTATTAGATGAATGTTCATTAATATAAAACAAGTAAACATTATATGCTTTCAAAATATAATTACAATTATACAATTATAATAAAATGCACTATTTACGAGCGATATCATATCTTAAAAGCTTTAGCTTCTGTATTTTTTTATGAAATCGACACACGGAACATTATCGATTAGTTATTTAAATAATGAATAGCATTATTTAAATAATTCATTATCAGGTCACGTAATTATAAATAACAATCGTTCACAAATCACGTTTTCCGTGAAACCCAAACTTTCCTGGAAGGTTTCTGACACTTACATAAAGGTAGCATAATCTAAATGTAGCAATAATATAAACAAACCTGGCATGTTAAATGAAATAAACTGTTTTGTATAGTTAGAGGCTTTGATTGAATTATGTCCACATACCTGGAGGTAGATTATAAAGTTTACTATCCTTAACTTCGAGGCAGTCGGTTAAAAGATAATAGTTAGCTTAGTTACTTATATTTTTCCTCAGGAACATTCCTTTTAAATGAAAACAGTCCAAACGCTCGCCTCAGTTCCGGACAGAATGAATATTGGTCACACAACATTTTAAACCGAATATTTTTTGACATTCCTCTCTCCCCGAATTATTATGAAAAAATCAGCTTCGTACAAGTTCTTTACAAGTGAAGTCTTGAGTTGTACATAATTTCGTAAACGTCTGAGGCTCATAACTCTCAATAAGTTCTACAATTCAGCTGTAGTTGAATTGTAGCAGCGATAAGAGGATTGCCAGGATTAGTTGATGGAGTGTTCTTTGTGCTGCGAGAGTTCGAAGACGATCGCTGTTCCGGTTCCAACTAGACTTTTTCCTGAGACTAGCTGGATTACGTCAGAGGGGAAATCAAATTGATGCTCCGGAGCCGGCTTACCTTTATGGATAAACTGTTATATATTTTTCAGAACAGAAATAAATGTTTGTTTTAATCAAGATTCTTTTTATAATTTAACGAAATAATGCAATTACAATGACATATGATTTTTACTTTAATTACACATAACAATATTATTATGCTCTTTGGAAAGCTTTCATTTAAACAGGTTCATCTTATGGCCGCCGAGTCAGACGGTAAGCAACGTTCAGGAATACTTTAATGTATTCTGTATTGTATTCGTTATTTCAACGAAACGTTTGCGTCTCTAGAGGTCCGTCGTCAAGTTCGTGTCTCAGTTTCGACGCTTGAGAGTCTAGAAACATTCAGTAGTAATAGTTTTATCTAACTATAAGTTACAAAGATAAGAGTTTTAGTTTATTATTAAGATTTAAAATGTACTCTCACGCGATACGTTGACAAAAATGGGTCACGTAGTTGATTGCATCTCCCTAAGTGCTAACCTTAGTAAAGTTTCGTTTGTCACACTTTATTTTATTTATGTTTGACATCTGCAGGCTTCGGAGACTCGGTTTTTCCAATTTAACATTTCACCGTTTCCGAAAAGGTTTACAGTGCTCTCGGCTAATTTGCGAGGACCAGCAGAAATGTTAGTAGAAGCTAATAAAAGAAGTCAAACACATTTGGCTTTTATATTTTCTTTTCTAATGGACCCTGACTTGTAGGAAATAAAACAGGCAACATTTTAACTTTTAATTACCTCACGCGGATGCAGATACATATGTATGTATGTATGTGTACATGTCTGGTTTTGACAGACGCTTCCTTGACATTAACTGTTTATTGATTAGATTCGTAGATTGTGTACATAATTTTTCTTACGAATACACCGACCTAGCTACCTACAGCGCGTACTGTTCACACACACAAGCCAGCAAGAAGACGACAACGGCCGGGGTGACGAGTCGATAATGTGTTATTATGTCATTGACAAACAAACCTGTCTCCGTCACGGCCCGTGTCTTGTGAATATTCATTTACGTATATTAACCTTAAAAACTACAACCGGTGAAGTATCGAAGGTGATAAACTCGCTTGCATCGAAGATTGATAAAATTTTCATTTAAAAGATATACCGAATCGTTTTAATAAATATCGTAAAGGCCAAATGGCGTCTTAGGAACCTCTAATTTTTCCTATACAACCGGTTTCGAGAACGTATCTTAAAATTAACATTTAATATCGTGTTTTGATATGTATTAAGCTCGAACATAAACACTGCAAGTGCAAAGTAACCGACGTCAGATGAGACGATGAGATGTACGCAGCTAAAGACGCCATACGTATCATAGGTTGTTAGTTGTTCTTACTCGTATATGCACACAAGTAATGCATTCGCTTTAGGATTCCGTTTCGCAAAGGCATAGCAGAGCAGGGATATATCAATTAGCATAGACACGTCTCAGGCGATGTTTACATGAATTTAAATTACCATTACATTGATCGTAACGATTTTAAACTGTTTATTATCCCTCAATTAAAAAACGAGAATTTTTTTTATTTGTAAAACTAAAATACATATGTAAATGACTTAATCCTACAAAGTATAATTAATTTTAAAATAACAAATGCGTTTTGGTTTAAGCTTAAATTAATCATATATTCATAAACGATACAACATTTATTTTTTAACATGGCTGATGGCAGTGTTCGATATTTCGTTTTTTGAATTTAAATTATAATTTGACTGTTTCTTTTAAACAGTATATTTTCTTTGGACTAACTCGGCGGCACGGGTGTCGTTCCACCGGAAAATATCCTCAATCTGTGAGGATTTGTTCTGAACGGAGTAAAGCTGAAAGGTTGAAAGGTCGGCCTTGTAGTTGGATTCAAGTACAAGTCAAATATGGACTGTGTGGAGCGCGTCTTCGATGTGACGGATGAAAGTTTTGTTGTTTGCGGAGTTGCGGCGAGCGAACTTGGGGAACTTGGGGAACCAAATATAGGTCCCTGAGTTGTCGGTTGACTGTAACGAGATTTTCCCCTTGATGAGAACTGTGGTTTTGTTACAGACGGCTGGCTGGTGACCGCCTCAAAGACGACTGTTGATGACACACTGCCGTTTGATTTATTTGTTACAGTTTCTTCTACTTGACTTGTCTTTTCAGTGCTCCTCTCATTTTTATTTTCTTTATTATCTATTTTAAATGACGGATTTGTGCCCAGTTTTGATAAATATACTGAACTATTGAATTGAAAATTTTGGCCTGCGCTTAACTTATTATTAAGACTAGTTGCTTGCGTGAAAGCCCAACTAGGAAAAGTAAAGTCGGGTCTCTTTGTAGTGATTTCGATTCTTCGGGCTTTATTTTCTTCTGGCTCGTGTCTTGATATAGCTGGTGTGGATGGATTCGTCGATGTAGTAGGAGATGAATAGAACCTAAAGCCGCGGGACCCTCCTCCCCTTCTTCTAGGCAGAGCGGAACTGGTTGTTTCGGGTGTTACTGTTGTCGAACGTTGTATAATACCGTTATTTCTTTCGCTCTCAATTTCACTTGTTGTTCGTGGAGTAGTTCCAGTAGCGGGTTTCACTGTAGTCGTTAGAGAAGCGTAATATTCATTATGATAAGTCAGTGACACGTCCTTAAAAGTTGGCGTCCGTTTATCACCAATTATTGGCATCGCTGTCGTTGAATTTGCTGTTGTTGATGATGTACTAAAAGAGTAATAATAACGGGAGTCAAAACGTTGTTCCGCGGTTTTCGAGATTTCTGGAGTCATAGTTGCTGATGAAGAAGTCGTTCGTATTGTTGTCGTGGCACGCTCGGTATGGGAATCAGTTTTTGGTGGCATCTCCTCTAGCTTCATCTTTCTTCTGCGGAACTGGTTTGACTCTATCCTCCTCGGTGACGGGGGTTTGATTCCTCTTAACGCAGGTTCGAGTGTTGTTGTTGGTCTGGGAGTGGTTGTAGTAGTGTATGTGGTCGCGGTGGGCGCAGTGACAAACTCGACGCGACCTTTTCTGTTTGTTACCGGTAGCTTGAGGTTGTCTATGCCATCTATTTTAAAGTTAATCCAGTTGAAAGGGCGCTTGTTATTGTTATAATATTCTCGTTCGAATTCTTCAAAGTAATTTCCTTTAAACAAAGAATTTATACTCAAGTAGTTCGGTAATGGACGGTTGTCGTAACTAGTGTCTACAAACTGGTGCGACGTAAAATTCAGGAAATCCGTTTTAGCGCGCCGCGGGTTGTCGTCGATCTTTTCTGAATAACTTTTAACGGAGTGATCACAATCCACTAAATACTTCTTTGGGTTGCTTCTGCAGTAATGCGGGTAAACCACCCAAGCCATGAATCCGTCTCCTTGCAGTCTCGTGTGCTCCTTGTATATCTGTAGAGCGCAGCGCACATCGTCTGTGATATCATCGTCTCTGAGAGCAGAACAGGGCAGTCCACAGGCCTTGCCTGGCCCACACCAGTACAACTCGCTTATCTGCAGCAGCCCGTGGTCACCACTGTTTGGATTCCGCGCCGTCGTATCGTAACGAGACTCGTGGAATGCGATGCACACCCACGTGGGTACGTGATCCCTCGGTACTCCCAGTCTCAGGAGATCGCGCGCCAGTTCACAGCGGTCGTAGATGCGAGCGCCGGTCAGTGCGATTAAAGTGCCCGTCAACAATGCCACGGCATACATATCGACGAGCGTTTGCGCATCCGAGTTCTGTGCACGCTATTTTACTTATGTCCCCCCCGCGACCCCCGCCGCGCACACCCGTCCCGACCCTGTCACACCCGTATTGTAACGGTAATATCAATTGCAGGTTAGGATGCCAATCATTTTGGAGCACGGTTAATAACTATCATTATGCGACACCTCACTCGAACACTAGCGACTGTCCCGCGGAAGGACGCTCGGCCACACAGACCAGAACCCCGTTTACCTTGAGTGACACGTGCGTGTCTCAGTAATGTTTTTACAAATGTGAGATATCAACTTAGTGATGAAGTAAATTTATTTCAAGATGATTCTCAGTATGGCGAAGGTCAAACCGAGGCACGTTAGTAAATATCAAAACTTGATCCTAATGTATATAATCACATTTCTGTACCCCGAATAGTCGAGTTGGTCTCGTCTACCAGCTTAACAGTGATGCATGTATATTTGTGTGTCAGGAGAAGGGGGGGCGACTTGTGGGTCAGTCGAAGGACGTCCACTGTTCCTCGCTCCGTGTCTTGTTATTACAGTAACAGGTCAAGAGGTGAGACATAGGCCTCTGACTCGTTTAGAGAGGATCACGATCTTTATTAAATAATAAATTATAATAGATAATTTGAAATTATTACTAGTTGTTTGCTAACGACAACTTTGAACTAACGACTGGTGATTTCACTATGGGGGTTTTAAAAGTACAATGAGCATTCTGAATAACTTAATAATTAATTTCATAATCAGCAAGAATTACTTTAACTAAGTATACGCCAGCCCTCATTAGGATGCATATTCCTATTTACTGGATGTCCCTGTTGATACTTTTTAGAATTGACATTTGTACAACTAGAATTCATAATTAAATTATCGACTTGATATGAAGGTATTTATTTTTCTTATTTCCTATAATTATGAATGAATTTCATTGGAATGAAAAATAAAATTATCTTTTAAACTTCAATAAATCCAAATATGTTGAGATGACAGCAGATTGTGATTCCTCACCTAATAATGATACGAGTTCATTATTTTTTTAGTAGATAACTTATGTCCTAATGTCCTATTTGACATCACTCATAAATATGAATATAATATAATCAATATTTTCTTCCTCGTCGATATAATGTATAATTAATTAAATTATACTCTTGTGGCGCTTACGTTCGTCTGTGTGTGTGTGTGTGTGTGTGTGGGTGAGGAGCTAGGGGGGGAAAGGTCAGATTTGAGGAATATATTTTTTTCAGATTTACTAATTATTTTTGCATTGCAGAAGTAAATTATCAAATACAATAACGAATTATATTCTCCTCTCTCAAGAAAATCAACCTGCTACGAGTTACGTATACACCGTCCGACTTTTAAAATAAGTGAAACCTTATAACCGCTACTTTTGTGTTTTTTATTACAAATTATTTACGACTTTTATTAAACAAGAGTTAATGAGCACGCGTTCGTATCCTTTTTTATTCTTACAATTTTATTATATAATTTGATTTTCCGACGTAGTAAACAGATTAAAGTATTAAAATCTCAGAAGAGCGTTAGTAAATAACAAGCCTTTCCTTGTAATATGTTTTAATTTAAAACCTACTTAAAACCACGAGTACCTATTTCGTAAGTAAAAGGTAAGCATATTGAGTTTCTTAATTGTCATGATACGTAGCATGTTGTTAAAGTCATTCTTGTTACTGACGGATGAAATAAAATATGACCTGTGACGATGGCAAAATTATTGTGCAGTTTAAAACGGGCGAGGGTTGTTCATGGACATGAATAGATTGATATATTTCATTGTTCTGCGAAATATAAAAAAATCCATTCTTTCAGAGACTGGTTTGATTGAAAGAGAACTGTGTAATTGTTATATGTCAACAAATATATTTATAACTCTGACTATATAAAAAATAAATCTACAAACACCATTAATCCGCTCGCCAGAAACATATCATCCCATTAAAGTTAATTAATTATTAACATATATAAACTTTTTGCTACGTTCTTTATTGGATCTTATTTATTCTGCCCGAACCGGTTTAAGTTTCGTCAAAAACAAAACTTTATATACTTAAATTAATTTATTATTAGTTGCATTAATTACATTGTGTTGTAAACCGATACTGTAGAGTGAACTTTGAAAACATCGGAAGATTTCTATATGTAAAACAGTTTGTTATTTTGGAAGACAAACAACAGTCGGTACTAGGTCGATACATAACTTGCCTTTAATTTATCGACGTTTTCATTTACTTACGGTCTTCCTTTGACAGAATCTCGTTTAGTAGTGACTAAAAAATATTAAATAAAAAGCTACGTTTCAAATTAGTTTTCTCGTGTTTGTGAGATGGGAAGTAGCAGAAAAATTAAAAACCAATATAAAAGTTATTAGCATGAACATGTGTATGAGTGTATGAAGTTAGAGTCGAGGCGGGATTCCCGGGAAACTTAATAATAGTGCGGTCTCTTTGTGTAACACAAAGGCTTTGATCCTACATAAAAATATATATGCACTTGTTAGGTGTGTGTGCGTACGTGCGTGTGTGTGTGTGCGTGTTGTCATTATAATTATTATCTATAATTAAGATGTATTCAAGATCATTATCTCTGCTCGGATGCTGTCAGAACCGACTGCGATGTCAATTTCAATTTCCATGTACATCTCTATCATTGTTATAATTAATTACCTCTAGATGTAACCGTATGATCGTTCAGATCACGCCACACCCCACTCCACAATTATTATGGCTGATCAAATACATTACCGCGTGTGACACTGCGTGCTTATTATATATTATATGTTAGGATTGTTTTATGTACGTTATTAATTATAATATTATGTTTGAAGGAGGCGGCGTTCTCACAGCTCGTTGTTTAGCTTCGTACGTAATGCATCATTCTATTGACGAGTTACATAGGAAATCTCTCAGGCGCTCACGGCACGGCGGAACAAGAAAACGAAGAACATCAATATTGTCGACTACTATTGATAGGTGTAGTTATATATTGTCACGAATAATATTTTATTTATCAGATAGGAGAAATGAATATTGAGTGCTCGAGAGGAGAAAGAATAGCCGTTGAAAAATAAAAAAAGGCTTAGAGTAAAAGCAACTAAAGAGGATAACAGAAATGTTCTGTAAAATTTTAAAATAGAATTTCGCAGGAAGATGTCTATGTCCGAGGAAAATGTTCGCTGTATAAAAATAATATTTTATCCTGAGGCAATTAACTATTTACATGTTGGTAAAAGACTGGCTCTTTCAAACAGCAAAGAGTTTTAGGGAAATATATTCATATAAAATTACTTAAAAATATACATTTTATAAAAGAACATTTACCGACCGACAGAAGTTTCTGAAGCGAAAAACAAATCCCCTTTAAAAGTAAACATATTTTATCATACTTCGTATTTCTCTTAAAAACATTCGCCAGTGGAAATCGTATTTCAGTAACTATTACGTTTATTTTTAAATATAAATAATAAAATATAAACAAAAATATTACGTAATATTGAACAGATTTGATAATGTTAACTGGTGTCGATCTAAACTAATACAATACACAGATGCCATTGAGATGTTCTAATATTAAGTAATAAATAATACTGATAATGTTATAATATATTTGTCTGTTTGTATGTGTGACGTGATAAGTCGTGAACCTTTTACTTTTCCTTTCTTGTCCCCATATTATTAATGTTCTATGATTATTAAAATACGACCTTTATATATAATTCAGTGTAGAAATACTTTCATAACGACATATTGAAAATAAAAAATGTAATACTAATTAATTATACTAAGATTATTCAATATATTTTGTGACATTCTTCGTATAACGACCGTTGAAATGTTACGAGAATTAGATATCTAAATTCAATATAGCATTCAGTTGTAGAGTAAAGCAAACCGAGTTCTGAGCGCTGAACTCAAAGTCTACGCGAACCCACCGATTCAATAGAGTTGTTTCGGAGCAGCAAGAAAACGATGACGGCGCGTCGACCGCTCCAAAGAGATATTAATCGACCAGCTCCTGCGGACGTCAAAGAGCTGTTTCTGTTTGTTCAGGGAGATATGACCGGACTGTTTGATTAAAAAGACCCACTTCGGATGCTTTGATACGTTCGAAATTTCAATTAAGAGAATGCAAGCAGCCGGTCGCTATAAACGAACACGCAAATGCCGTTTGACATTTATATATTGGCATAACATATGCGGTCGTTCCTTTAAACATGTTTGTTCAATATAATTTTCATCAAATGAAGTCCTGTATGTTAATATTCATTCTGGGAATTTTATGTCGTATCTAACTTTCATCTAGGGTTTCCATGGAACCGGCTTAATGTACATTTTGTAAGAAAATCTTTTAATACTGTAACTGTACTATTTTTAAAAATAGAATACCTTATTTAATGTATGTATATATATATATATATATATATGACGAGTAGCTCCCGTACGAATCATGTGCGTTGAATTTTATAAAAATGTAAAATGGCATATTGAGGCAGATTTCTATTCGATTTTCAGAATGCAGGATTTTTGAGACTTAAATATTATATGCGAGCGGAATTCAGCATTACATAGAATAGGAATTGTAGAAAATAATAATGTAACGTAGTATCTGTTATATTCGGTGAAGGTAGTTAGTTATTTGAGCATCTGGAGCAATCGCTAACAAAGTGCACTTACCGATGTTTAGGTTAGTTTACTGAGCATCAACTTATACATCTAAAGGCTACGGGTTTAATTTAAGTTATTAAACTAAGATGATCCAGGAAACCCTTCACAAGGAATAAAAGCTTTGAGGTAGTTTATATTTCATAAGATTAGTTAAGTTATAAACTTTGAAAAGCTACACTTTACTTACATTAATTTTCCGTAAACGCTACAAAGTAGTACAAATCAAAATAGTATTGTAAAAAACTAAGACTTAAGACTCTTATTACTTCAGCATTAAATTATATGATGAAATTTTAAACATGATTTAAGATAAATTTAAAATTTAATTTTTACGATTATCTTGCTTACTAAATGATGTTTACTATATATATATGTTTATAGGTTAAGTACATATATCGAGTAAATTCTATTCAAGTGAATTTCAATAGTATGATTGTAGTGTCAAGTCACATGCACCGACAAACTTCAAAGACAATAATGTTCGAGCAGGGCCCGCGCTCCCGCTCGATATTACTTACGGCTCAAGACTCCTTGCACCGGGTCACTGTACCGTGACTTTATTATGCTATACCAATAACATCACAAATTCATCTTTATTATATATACATTCTAATATGAAATTGTTCTTCTCGATTACAGTTTATTTATCAATTCCGATCTTATAGTTGACGCAACATTACGCATTACTAAAGGACATTAAGTCTACAATATAAAAAGTACTCACCGACGCAGCTGTACAGTTCCATGGCTCCCTTCTTGAGACAGCCGTCCTCCTTTGTGATGCCGGTAGTCGTGTTGAGGCAGAAGCAGCCAGCCTCGTTGTCCAGGAACCATTCGTTGGCCGAGAACCTAGCCACCGGTATGCCTTCATACTCGCTGTCGTACTGATACCTCAGCTCCGCAGACCTTTTAACAAACAGGACATCAAGGATCGTTTGAAGAGCTGGATCCAGCTCAGTTTGTATATGAAAGAGTATAGAGAAGTGCTCTATGTCGCCTTTGCTATTATTACTCTCTCGTTCTTAAAGCGGGACCTTTTAAGAGCTAAGTGTGTACCAGGTAAGTCGGTTGAGATAACCTTAATATAGTTTAGAGATAAACATCATATATAAATAACGATTTATTCACAAATACCTGTGACAGCTTTTACGTTTTAAATATTCGAAATATATATATTTATATTTACCGCAAGAGCGCTACTGAACTGGGTTGCAAAAAAATAAATTTATCCTTGATTAAACGCGGAGTTCATCTTATTTATAATATTGATCACTGTTAGATGTGATATTCTTACCTACAGATGTCGGTGTTCAAGGCGAACACGGGCGAGCTTCTGTCGACGAATGGAGGGAATACACCCGAGTCAGTCCCGTTGACCATGTTGCAGGTGCTGGGCGTGACGTCACCGCTGTCGTTCATCCAGTTCACCCAGTTGGTCAGGAAGGCTGAGTTGTTGTAAGACGCGATGATGCCCATCTGTCTAGGATCTTTCAGACCTCTCGACACCACATACTTTTCGCTAACGGTGTCGTTTTTCTGAAATTCATGCTAGTATATAGGCTGCTGATCGAACTAAACTCTTAGTTTCTATCAATAAATACAGTTCAAAATTAGTTCAGTTGAAATGTTGGCAGGATGGAGTGCGTTCGAACATGTGATAACCCTTTGTGACTATTCGTTCCCAACATAACCAGTGCGCCTGTCATATGTTAAGAAATACCTATAGCTTCACAAAGCCAAGGTAAACGCTATTACTTCGTTGTAATTACTTTGCGAGTGATTTGAGTTCTAATACACGAAATGTTTATATTTGAAATAGTTACGTTGAGGTGCTTAAAAGCTTTTCGCCCGGGACGTTATACACACAGCTGTAAAAAATATTTTCTAAGGTGAATGTTTTTCTTGATGAAACACAGTTTACCTCAATTCCCCAACGCCACCTCTGACGTCACGGAATAACAAGCATGGTCTAGATTGGATTCTACTTTACATTTCAAAACTTTTTTTAATTATTTCGCTTTCTCTGTTTAAGAAATATTATTTATATTATCCCAAGTGTCAATGTATGTTACTTTTACTGTCGAATATAGTTTGTCTGTTTATTATAATAATGTTTTGACTAGGTACCATGGTAATAAAGTTGAGATTACAAGAAAAATATTTTTTTAATGATACAAAAATAGGTCAGGTCCTGAAATATCACATACATTGAAAATGAAACTTCAATTTAAAATCCAATAATAAGTTACAGTTTCAATGGGATTTTTTGTGAATCTGTCATCGTCGAAGTTCTGCCTAATTGGATGCGCAGAGCAAGCAAACCTCAGAGGCATTCCTGTCATCCACTAACCAGATTGAAAGTCAAGTAGAGTGCGAGATGAGGAAACAAACAAACAGAGAGGAACCGGACAAGATTTACAAAAAAGCAGTTTCGTTTGTAAATATGTCTCTGAGAGGAACGTTTGAAATGTAAGCTTTTCTAACGTTTAGCTTAAAAAGAAGTAGACGAAAATATTCCTAGTGGAAGGTATATTCTGATAGATCTTATTTAAGTAGAACAGAAATTACTAAAATATATTTCCTATTGCGTTGTCAGCTCTGTTTCTGTCCATTAGTTTTTGTTGTTTTAGCGTTCGATTTATTTTTTATACCCAAGTATATTTTTAAAAAGAAAAATCAAACATACCAGTCGAGACGATTGTCTCAGTGAGATTTAAATTCCGTAACCTAGATTGATTACATTGATCCTATTATTTTATATATTACCAATATAAATAAATTAATATAAATTTGTCAATCTTAAATGTCTATTAACTTATTAATCTCTATTATATTGTTTAATTATACTTTATAAGTTTGTTCACAGTTATATTAGAAATACTGTAAGAGAGCAGAACTAAATCCAATTTAACTTTATCGTCAACTAAAAGCTGCAACATTGAGGGGAAAATGAAGTTTCTAATAACAAAAAAGTCGTTATCGACCTGTAGCGGAGGGCGCAGAAAAGAAACGCAGCGAATGTTATTGGAGTTAATAGTGTTTAGTTGCTTTCATATGTTCCGTCGTCAGATAAACATATTGTATTTCAAAGGAACAGTACTTTGTATTTTTTCTGTGAGAATACAAACACAGCCGAGATATGAAATTTCCATTTTAAAATATTCATATTTTGAACAGCGCAGTCTAGAGCTTCTTTGTTCCATTAGTTTCTGGGAGACGTTTAAATTATTTGCGAATGTTCGAAGGAGACAGTGTCAGCGTCAAAGAAGTTCCATCAGTCGGTTAACCAAAGTTCATACGAGTTGCATTAAATGGTTCCTCTCGGAAATGTTAATGAAGATACTAATGGCCTCTGTTTCGTTAAGTCTAACGAGAAGTTCGACTTGATCTCCTTGTAGTATTGTTTGAGAGCACTTCATAACGGAGTACTAGGTAGTAGCTACTTAAATACTTACAGAAGGTGCTTAGGAATTGTAATAGTTAATCTGCCGTTTCGAGGAATGTTCTTCGTTAGCGAGTGTAATATGTTTGTGCAATGGTGGAGTCTTAAATTTGTTACAGGCTTTGTGGTCTATAAAATGGCTGCACGTGACTTGTCTCATTAGTGATATATAACTCACATACAGACTTCCCGTTACTTTCGAAGCGTGAACTTCGCGAGAAGCGCTAAGGCATAGAACAAGCAAAGAAAATAAACCGACCGCGGCCTGTATCGGTATGAACATATTCTAATACATATTATTATATTATTCCCACGTACAGGAAACTCCTCTCATTGAAATTCACCAGAAGAAATTCATGACTATTACTAATTTAATGTTATTTAATTATATTTAACATATTTCGTAAAATATGATAGTAAAAAACGTTTCAGCGTGTCTATTACTGACTATTTAATCTGTTACGTTTTAACGGTCTAGTTTTTTAACAGAGACGATCAGACAGTCGAGTCGCTGTGTCAGGTACTCACATATTTGAGAACAGCGAACCGCAAGGAGCCGTCATCCAAAACCTCCAAGTTCCTCACGTTGGCGCCGATACTGGCGATCTGGCTGCAGACTATGAGTCCGATGAGGCCGGGGTCTTTACAGATGCTCACACCCTCGAACAGCAGGTCGCCCACCCGCACCGTCATTAATGGACCCGAGTGCTCGCCAAACACACCACTCAAAATATTATTCAGAAGAAACATCAGGCCTGGAAACAATCGCTCGGCCATCTGAAGTATGCTCTGCAATCACAAATAATATGGACCTATTACTAACTAAAATGATAAATCAGTTTAAATTGATATTATATTAAAAATGTTGGTTTTTTCCTTCATTAAAAATATGTCTTTAAGTTTTCTAAAAATAAATCTCCGGTTCTATTAAATTCAACGAGATGATAAATGGAACTTAAAACTATTTCCTTTTTATAATTAAAAAAAATATATATTAACGTATGACGGGACTATATATAATAATGTTTAAATTTCATGAAACAAATTAAACTTACCTATTTATATAATGAAGGCAGTAAAACTTTCAAAACGGAATGAAATGATATTTGAATTAGTCTAACGCTATATTAAAACAATGTGTTGCAAATCATCTCTACTGTATATATATATATATATATAGCATGTATGTATGAACGTATGTACATAGAGAGAGATTTGTATACTGTAGTGTTTAATCTGTAGTTGTGTGTTTGTTTACGTGGATAACTATTATGGCTTCATTATATTCTTGAGATGATATCATGGGCTTATAATGACCAAGTTGTGTGACGGGTACGGGACGGTACATTAACAGGTTAAAATTTAAATAATTATCATAAGCATAAAAGCTGTACTTTGTATAGTATTACGAGTTTGTCGGTCTGAATACCTATTCTATGAAGGATTAGCCAATTAGTTGCGATTGCAAGTCTCGAATCAATCTGTGCTACAGTCGTAGTGTGTTCTGCTAACGCACACTACAGTCGGCATCAGACCACAGCCTCCATACAACGTCATCGAGCTTGCACACCCACCGACAGCCGCCGCCCGTCACCCGACACCCGACGAGCGCTCACCCTCTCACCCTCTCACCCTCTCGCCCACTCAACCACTCACCCACCACCCACCGCCCGCCCCCCGGTCGCCCACCTCGCACAGCACTCCTACCTCACTAAGCCGCTGCTCGCGTACATGTTTATTATTCGATAATATAACATTAAATTATATTTCAGATATTCGAATTATTTTCAATTTATATAGAGTATAGACATTGAGCAACCCTCCACCATTGCTCCGTTTAAAGACCATGGGATTCTATGATTCACGTGTCGGCAATTATCAACTAATTATTGGATATATATTTATTTATACAGTCGGTGTTCGGTTCTCTTGTAACGTGTTAAAATATATGTATTTATATATAAATAAGAATTCTTCATATTTTAATACCATTAGAACATAAATTCTACACTTAAATTATATGAAATGAATTTATTACGGAAATCATGTACCGGGAATTCCGCTGTGAGTCGCAAAGGAGCATATTCAGTCACTCACTACTTACTGATTTTATATTCTATTTGACATTTTAAACTATAATTTCAATTTCATAGAATATTGAAAGCAGAGTCCTGCTTATCGAAGGCAATTTTAAAAGTGTAATTGAAGTATATTGAAAGGCAAAATTCTCTCTTTTGATTCAAACTATCGGAAGGCTTCGAATCGTGTTTGATGAACGTCCCGATATTACTCAGCAGCAGCGGTCCGGGCGAGCTGATGGTGTTTTGTTGGTATTGACAGTTCAGATCATAATGAGAACTGGTGACCAAACTTTAGACTCTGTTCAGTATATCTGAGTTCGCTCGACTATGTGTTAATATTCGCTTCGAAGACACCAAGTTATAACTCATTAAACTGTTTGGAGTATTTTTATATAATTGGTTGTTTGTGTTCGTGTTCCGCATAATCCCAAGCGTCGGCTCGTCAGCATAATTCTAGATTATTATTCACTATGTCATGTAAGAGTATAGTCTACGTAGTTCGTAACCTATAAACGCTTCGAACACAGAAACAGAAGCAGTATCAAAATTTTATATTGTAAAGGTCAAAGTTCAACTTGATGTTGTCGTTGAAATGGAAACTATTAAAGCTATAAAAAAATATAAAACGTCTCAATGCGATGTTCAGCTGAGCCTGTTTGCTATGCTTCAATCATATATCTACATCGATAATCTCGTATTCGGTGATTTAGGAATGATAAACTGGAAACTATCCGTATTTAACTTAGAGATACAAACTCATGGTAAGCTTACTTTATCCTAGAAATGCTCTATGTATGTACACAGCGCCCACTCTATATATATATACATATATTATATAGCTGTATACAAAATGTACACATATAAGCGTCTGTATATTCAAACGTATAAAGCAGTTGTGTAACGATCGAAACAACATTAATAGCTTTTCACCTGCACTGATAATATCATTTGTAAATTTTGACGAGATAAATTGTTTTACTGGTCGTATTAACCCTGGGTTATATAAGTAATTGAGAGTTAACTACAAGAATGATGACAATGACAATGTACCTACACGTCGATCCAAACTCGTCACACATTAGCTAATAATTTATTCAAGACAAAATTAACTTCATAATGCCTTAATTAATTTTTTTCTTATTATGGATATCGGAGCGTTGTTTCCGAGACGGTTTCTAAATTTATAATAACCTGTTAGTTAGGTCAACCGTCAACGTACACGTTGTTAAAGACCGTGTCAAAAGTTATGTAAAGTTTTAAGTTTGCTTACAAGCGAACAGAACAACGTGATCGCCGCGCCGTCTGAAAGACATTACAATAGAGCTATTATTATAAAATATCAGAGAGCTTTTAGCAAGTCGCAGCTTAGGTGGCTGAACCTGTTGCTACGTTGTTTTAGTATTTGCTGGAACTTTGTCTGTACAGATTCAATCTTTAAACAATGCTTTGTTAACAGACGGTCAGCTTCATTGCAGTTTCCTCCCACGTTTTAATATATTGTGACATGTATTTACTATATATATCTTTTTTGATTTCGTACGTTAGCTGTACCTGTCACGACCTGATCTAATGTCATCGATAGATTCAATTTTGAACCCAAATGAGGTTTAATGTGTAATCTGCGGGTAGAGTAGTCTAATTACCGTGTATTTAGAAGTTTGTGTATTGCGATACTTGAACACAAACACGAGGTCTATTGCTTGTATTCGATCGAAACGTTATGTTCCAATTAGTTTGCTCTCGTAGAATCAATACGACAAGAACTTAGCTGTTCGGTAACTGATTGCTCTATGATGTGAACAATAATATATATATGTGTCTATGTCTCGTTTCATTGTACAACAAACACTCTGTCGATGCAAAACCACATTTGCAGCAACATTCAGTCATGCAAAATGTATTTGCTTCGCTGTCTTTCTGTACATTTTAAAGATGAAAACATTCTTGTATTCCCTCGAGCTATACTAGTGCATGCCCGCAGCGTTGCTCGCATGCATACTTAATACGAGGCGCGAGAGGTCAAGCGGCCTCTTACATTCGCTCATAAAAGACAGTTATATCGCACTCCAAACACCCGACATTTAAAGTCTTCTTTTAGCAACTTTTTTCGTATCGTCATATTCTCACGGTGTGTTTTATTCTCGTATGTAGTGACAATCATTAATATACATTAAATCTATATTTATAATAGAGCTGTAGGAGTGTATGTAGGTTCTACTGGAAGACCTGCCTCGCCCGCGAGCCGGGAGACCTGTGTAATGATTTCCCTGACCCACTACCCCACATCATGATCGTCACACTGCAACTTAACGCACGATCTAGTCGCGCTGGGGTTTAAACGCATTATTAAAAAAATAATATTAATTATTTTGCAGCGGTTTTAGTTCGAAATAAAGCCGTTTTAGTTTCACTACGTTCATCGCCGTACTCCTCACAGACACATCTACTATCCTGCATTCCTTATTCTGTTTTCACATTCATGTTGTCAGATAAGAACATTCTGAACACGACACTGATTGTTATCAAGCGTTCATGTTTAATAACTTTTCCACTTATCTTTGAAACAATTATATTTAATAATTAAATCATGATTTTTATCGACACAATATTAAAATGATAGTGTTTAATATGAAAGATATGAAGTAAAAAACAATCGTTTTATGACAAGTGTCACTTCTAACGTCTTTTTTATATACACGATTTCTTTTTATCAAAACCAAAGTAAATAATATATATTTTATGAAGTCAAAAGTATGGTCAGTTAGTCGGAACTGACAAATATTTAAAGGTATTGATTTATAGCTTAAGTGATATTCAAAATTTCTTTTTAAAAAACCCTTTTAGCACAGGAACGCGAGCAGAGCTGGAGTTTTAATTTAGTTAATCAGGAAAATGTATGTCATGCCATCATTGACCGAATAATCGTGTGTGGTTATATCAGATAAATATGTACCTTATCAGTAAAAAACAGAAATTCGCTTAATTAATGTTTTATTACAGCGTAATGTAATTCCGTTTTCTTTATATTTTATTGTAAATGTTCCACTCTCTCGCCATATTTTTTTCTTTTCCTATGTTTGTGGAAGCGGCACGCACCTGCACATTAGCCTCTCATGTTAAAAGTCTGCCTCAACAACCTATTCATTTCACTTACATGACCCGGATCTTTCTACTAAATAATATACCCGCTATTCTCTTAGACCTATATATATATTTGAGATTTTTTTAATTCATTCACTTGTTTGCGCTGAGCTTTGATTAATTTTATGAGTAGAAGATTGTTTTAATGGATTTTTTTTAATCTTTATCGTTAATGTTATGTAATATTAGTGTTCTCAGCGGTTATTAATGAAGCATATTCCCGCCTGTAGTGAGTACATTTGCTGGCGCATACTTACAAGCCGGCTTACCAGAGGATTGATAGGAATTAATCTTAGAACGCATTCGTGCACCATGGTTCTGGCAAGAGACTTATAATACTCAAATATTGTTTTGAGTGTAAGCTGTCATTACGATAACATTTTAGTTTATATAAAATGAATATGCAGTCTTTGAGTAGATTTCGGTAATAAAGTCTTAACAACAATATTTACAGAGCGTCAGTGAGCTATCCGCTAGTTGGAAGTGTTATCGGTGTGTGCGAGTGACGCGCACTGTCTCTGTGTTCAGATGAGTTGCATCTCGTAGCCTGGATACTGGCCGCTACGGGCTGGATCGATCGCCGCGGCCGCCCGGCTCCTATTTAACCGATATGCACTTTGTACATATTTACTACATATTTCGTGTTAAATAGGCATCAAAGAGAGCTCGTATAAGTTTCTCTTTGACGGACATTTGCGGCGTTTCGTTTGACATTTATAATTTTTGTACCGTATTTAATAATTCCGTTTCATGTACGGTTTCACGTGAATTGACTGTTAATTTCGTTACGTGACTATTCCTAAACAACGTAACTCGTTAACGAAGCTCGCAGAAGCGATAGTAACTTGAACTGGATTCTATCATAAAGCTTTTATACAACAGTCAAGTTTCGGAATTTTATAGAGTGTCATAGTTTGTTACTGAAAGCTTTGAGATTACGAGGGCATCCTGAATATCTACAGTCTTCATCTTAAAGTATAGAATGCTCCTCGTAACGAAAACTTACAAGTTGAAGTTTCATTATAAGGTGGCTTTCTAATTTCTCATTGATGCTATACAATTAATTAATTTCCTTTCAAAGAGCACTGTATTTTCCTTTGAGCTAAACTTTTATATGTAGTCACAGAGGTACGGTTGGCTTGTTGTTCACAGCAACTAGACTAGAAGTAAGTCGCTCGCAAACATTCATAATTATATAAATATGGAATAAAATTAGAAAGTTCTAGAATATTAAAACAAAATATAAATTGAACATGTCTCTTAGTACCGCTACGTGTTTTTTACATTAAAGGACAATTGTTTGAATCTTTCTTTGATGCCAATTTTTTTTTCAATCATTCAGAAAATCTCATAACTTATTGACTATTAAAATGAGCCACCGATACTTGTAGAAGATATATCATAATACATTTGATACAAATAATTTATGTTCAGACGATGAGAGCAAGTCTTTGACCTTTACTTTCAAGGTTAGATCGATGTCGAAGAAACCCGAACAAGTGTATAATTTGAGGTGAAAAAACGTTCAGAAAACCTTTAAAAGTACACTTCGCATTCAAAATATTTTCACTATTAATGTTGTTTTTGTTTTATTTACAGAACCAGCTACATCTATTACTATATTAATTCTGGCTAAATCTTTCTGTAGGTACGTCATCGCTAACCTCAACAAAGACAAAGCTAGGTAGAACGATAGTTTTTCTTCGTGAGCTTAGTAACACAGGTTACTTATACGAGCGTCGTATCTAATTAGTTATACAAATAAATACTCACAGATTTATTTTTTCACAACATTTAAGCTTCTACTGTCTACTGAATGTTTTCATTATTAATACCTCCAGCGAGAAAAATCGTAATATTTTTAAGTATTGACAAATACTATATCATAAAAATGATAAATACTTGTTACAATAAAACGAAGGATCTCATTAAGCAATTTTGCAATAAGAAATACACTAATGATAGCGTGGGAAACATGTGCGGGAAAAACTCACAAATTACAAACACAATGAGGACCAACACGTTACTAGAAATAAATTCTGTTGAAGGTAAGGACGAAGTATCGGCCGCGTGGTAAGCTAATATAAGATGATTTTCAATCGTTTCTTTTACTCAAAAACTCTGTTTGAATAATATTTGAGTTCCTAAAAACGGGTGAACCCGTACGTAAATGTTATAGGTAGATAGAATACGAGGTCTATGTGATATATTTAATAACATTCTGTGAGACATTATCGGTTTGGTAAAGACATTTTCCATTCGACATCGGTTCGTTGCTCGTGTCTTTAAAGCGCTGCAAATAATATTTTATTTTCGTAACAAATCACAGAATAAAATGTCGCAAAGCATATATATATATACATATTTTATAAAAGAGTATGTCATTTTTTTGTACCCACTGTTTGACTTGTAAAATATTCAGAATTAAGTAGCCCCAAATATATTTTAATAAAAATATGGTTTCGTTTCTGAACTGTATGATTCATTTTACTTTTCCTAATGCTAATTTGGAATAGCAATCAATTTGTATCGCATAACTCCTATTGCAATCGCACTTGTACATATATTAATAAAGTTAACTTAAGAACTTTTGTTAATCGCAAATAAATCTCGCAATGCCATAGGTAACGGTCACTCGCTGGTGATGACTGTTCTGTGTACTAATTAATGCCCAGCACGTATCTGTGCTTCTTTCTTCGACATGATAATAAATATTCTATCCGTAGAAGATGTATTACAATACTTCGAAGGCTTTAAACATGAATACGGTGTCATTTAATGGCGTCACGGCTCAAGTCAGATGATTTTATTAAAGCTAAGGCAAATTGTTATCTTGATAATATGAAAACAATTAACTTCCATGTTAAATGAATCAAGTAACAATTTATTTTATATATTTTGCTCTCCTTGTTCCAGGCAGGGAATTAAAAGCAAAGAGGTTACTCTGAACATCTAATTATAATAAGTAAAAGGCACGGTCTACTACAAAGAGAATTGACAGCATTGTTTTAATACAACAAAGAAGGTTCTGTGGAATAGTTTATTTATAATTTATACTATATATATATTGGTTTTTATACAAAACCTAACTCATACACTCATACCACACCCACTGTGCTTTGTTTTCGTAGCTGTTTCGTATCTCTGTTCGTGAGGAACACTGTATTGAACACGATATTATCATCAATATTGACTGCCCGTAGTTAATATAATAAACTATTCACTGCAATTTATATTTTAATCTTCAAATGACATTTCTGAGATATTCTACTAATGAGGGTCTCAAATGTTGAAAACTTTCAAATGTACACACATACACACATACACACATACATATATACACACATACACACATACATATACACACACACACACACACACACATACACACATATAATATTCTGTGAAATGTTTTGCGTATCAACATTTCGTAATTATTTGTTGCAGCTTTTCGTATTTACCAGAAACGTGAGTATTTAACAGAAAGTTTAAAGGAAAAACATTTCCAGTGCCGTGAAACCCGCTGGCGTATTTTATTAAATTTCATGAATTTTCCGTTGCACATTTTGTATTATATATATTCTGGGTACTATGTAACCGAGATCCGGTATATGTGAAGTGAGTTTTTGGAAGAGTTTGTTTATTCAAAATGGGTTTATAATAATAAAAAATAATTAACCAATATGAAATGGTGACCTGACAATAATGTCATATTATGAGCAGCTAAGCAGGGTGTGGCTGTCTGTTTGTCAATGTCATCTCAAAGTATTTCTTTATTCAGCTTCTTCGATCATACTGGTTTCAGGAATTGAGATACAATCTTAGAAATATGCATTCGCTTTACAATGAAGTGCAATCGAGATATGGTAGCATATTTTTGTGTCACCTATAATGTTATGATTAAATAGATGGATTGAGTCTATTAGCTAGTACAGGGCGATGCAACGAAATACAGTCATGGCGCAGAACTATCTCGGCCAGAGAACATAAGTTAGGTTATAGTCGCACCTGAAGACCTTATCATCGTTAATAAATATTTCTTTCTATAAAACTCACGTGGAAGGCTACGTTCGCGATGGTGACCCGGTCGTCTTCAGTCAGGGGATAGGAAGCCTCAGGGTCGAACTCAAACTGGTCTCGTCGGCGGTAAGTGATGCTGTCTTCACCCATTTCCTCGATCTCACGTGTCTGAGTAAGTCTGGAGCATAACTTGCATTAAGTATAATGTTTTGAGCCCGTAATTGTGAAGCTTCCAGTTCAAAGGATAATTTTTATAACAGTGAAATACACAAAAACAATTCAAATGTAAATATACGGTCGCTGGAAATCCAATAAGCTTAACATGCTGTTCGCTCACTTGTAAACATACGGGCCGACTTCGGTGACGACGGGGACTCCGCCGTTGAGTACCACGTCAGCATTGCTCACATTGAACAGTCGGACGTTGAAGGTGAGCGGGAAGGGAACCTCCTCGAAGCGATCAAACTGTTCCGTTTCATTGATGAGCACCACCTCCTGGACGCGCCGGTGCGGAGAAATCACGTTAGATAACAAACATTGCAATATCAACGCAAAACAATATCCTTATCTGTGACATATCGTTAGTTCAGGAACTAAAAAGTCGATGTTGTATACAACGATTTACTGCATTAAAATTCTTCGTATTTACAAAGTAGTCTGTATTATCTCAGTATGCCTTATTTAAATTGGTTATTTGGCCCCAGTGGGTACATCGTTATCAAAAATTCTAATCATTGTTAAGTAACAAAATCATAATAAGTAGATCAGAATTTTATAATGACATAGATTATAATTTAAGTACAGAGATAATATTTATTAAAAAATATTTTACAATAATAGAAGGTCTATATTTTTTTTTTCATATAAAGCTTTGTTTTATGTAAAGTTTAAAGTTCATCTAAGGTACGTCAACTTTATTTTAATGTTGTTGCTCATATATACGTATACTCACACTCTCTATGACACCGTCTATGATTCCCGGGACTACTCCGAAGGCTACAAACGAGCTGACTGCCACCAGCACCAGTCCCCCCAACAAGCTCACCATTCCGCAAGCAAAGTTACACATTTTGCCAACAATAGCCCGCTGTGGCCGGTCGGTTAGTCAATACTGTTTATTGTAATTGTGATAATGTTCACTAATTGATATAAATTACTTAATATTATAGGGTTCTGTGGATGACCTGTCTCTTAAAGATTCAGCTCGGCTGATAAGAAGTCGCTTCAGTGGAGCGACTTAAATATATTTTATACCGAGTCCTTTGAACGGAACTTTTAGATTAAAAAAATATACTTTTCGCTGTATTTATCGCAAAAACGTGCACATCATAAAAAGGCAACGACATACGGAACCACGCGAACTTAATATTACCTCGGATTATTGTAATCAATTGCAACATTAATTATTTGCTAATAGCGATAATACGATTTGTTAATGATTGCTAAAGAAAATGTCACACACACAAACCGTAAGAAGAAAAGATAAATTAGGAAAAAAAAAACAAAATACCTTGTGTTTTAATGTTATTTGGATGGTAGCAATTAAACAGAGTGAGCAAGAGCCAGTGCAATGGGAGGACTTATCAAACTACTCATCATTTGTATTGATCATACATCAAAGGCATTTACTGTCATCAGTCATCAGTCAAATGCAGAAGAAAATTAAAACTACCACTTATAATCATCGTGGAAAGCATTCCAGGATGTAATAAATAAAATCCTATAAAGTGAATTGAATTAAATTAGGGTTATCTTGAGGCTTAGCGATGGCCCAAATGAGTGCGTGTTAGTAAATCGATAGCGAATCGATCGGTGTGACGCGGGACGCGTTGCTATAAAGTTAGCGAGAAATAGATTTTTCATTTCGAAAATCTTATGTCATCCACATCCTAAATCTAAATCAAAGTCTGTAAAGAATCGACAATATAATCATATTGACTTTTCGATGACAAGTTAATTAAAATTAAAATGAACCAACAGACATCGTTAACTAAACATTTCACTTTGAACTTCTCGTTTAAATGGAGAATATGCATTTGATGCATATGTTACTTCCGTTGGCGGGTGTGACAAACAAACACAATGGCAATTATTAATCCAATAGATAGTATTTTAATGAAGATTACTATCAATATAGGTCTTTTAATATACATTCCGTGCATAAACTTTATGATTCAAGAAACACTGAATCAAAAACACTCGTCCCAGGAGTTTTATTTGGTTAAGTCTCTGAGTGTCTTTGTTCCAGCTCTAAATGCTATTAGCGTGCGAACAAAGACACTTAGAGACATTTTTAAACGATCGATAATCTACACGGAGTGTACCAGAATCAAAATATATTAAATAATAAAAGTATAGTGTGTTTTTCATTCAGTTTTTCATAAATACGGATAAGAAAGTAGTGTATTCACTATGATATTGCTCGCTATCTCTGATATAATATTTTTTTATCTCTTATATTGATAAGGTTAGGTTACGATTATTAAGAAAATATATTAGAAAAATATATGAAAGTAGATTTGATTGTATATGTTCTATGAGAGTCAACAAAAGTATAGCGCACATTACATAACAAATGTTCAAGATTTAATCAGGTATGGAATTTATTTTGTCCGATAAGATTTTCATATACCGTGTACCAAATCGGATTAAAAAGAAATCATATGATAAATTCACGTGTCCGGCTATCGATCGAGTGGGACAGTTCTCTGTGTACATCTGTCACAAACATTACACAAGGACACGTGAATGTTTGTAGGATAAACTAAAGCCCTAACAGCGAAACTATCAGACCTTAGATCGTTAAATTGGAATTTTGACGAACGGATTTAAAAACGCGGACTGACACGAAATCGTTTGAGCTATAAAAAACTGCAATATAAGTAAAGTCGGATCTCTTTATTAGTTCAACCTTTTCCATTGCGAATTCAATTATTAATCCGGCGTCATCCTTGCGGGCTGTAATTTAATTTTCCGTCGATGAAAGCGGCTTCACGGAGCTGAAAAACATCGTGTAGTTGGTATTTTTTTTTAGTTTATTTTAATTTAACCATAAAGTATTAAGAGTGACCTTTTAGCGCTTCGTCTCTTTGAGTCTTATAACTAACGATGTTAAAGTTCTATGTAAAAATTAATTATAAATTCTTTTCTCCGTCCACTCTCTCCGGCGGTTCTCGTAATAAGCAATTTGATATTTTGTAATATTTTATTCTCAAGAATAGATTATAAATTGTATTTTATTATTCATGAGCTTCTTAAAAGGTCATTTTATAGCGACACTATCTTGATTACGCATTTCTATCGTATATAGACCAGTCACTCCATGAGTTTATATGTAAAAATGAAGGAAGGTTTTGTACGGTTGAATAAAATTTATGTGTCTTACCAGTTCTACTGCGATAAATATTGTAAAATTTACTGTGATCCGTATCATAAACAAGTATCTGAAGAACTTTCTCGACCTCGCAAAATAGAATCAAAGTATATGTGTTATATCATACAAAATTCTAATTTTATTTGATTAATTTAAAGTTATAATTGGTCGTAAGTGAAAACCAAAGAGCCTGTTATATGTACCCAACACTTCACAGTTTTATTTTCGTCCATCTATCGTAATGTCGCATTACAACCAACCAGCCAGCCAATCAGCGAATGCATCTATCCTCTGATCGATTATATTACTTACCAACTGTGTCCACAACCCCTTATTTACACGAATGAATTAAATAATTCTTTTTAAGAGACTGATGGACGAAAAGGCAGCGTGTAGAGAATATGGTGATTATATTAAAAATTTTATTTCATTTCATCTCTTTTTGTATCTGTTAAGTTAGTCTGTAACGCGGTTCGTGTCTACAATTGGTTATATTAATTCAATATTTTTTTAGATTACGGTTTCATTAATTAATAAATAGGCCTAACAATGTTAATATATATTGCTAGTGCTTGTCCGCGACTCCATCCGCGTCGATTTTCGTTTGGGGGAAATTAACAATGTTGTCATAAAACAAGGGATTTCAACTGGCAGCGAAATCTATCGTCTGGGCTATATGACTTCATACAAAATACGACATCAGTACAAAGTGTTTAAAAAATAATATTATATATCTTTATATAGCCTATATTTTATACATATGTTTATATATAATTGCAAAATACTATTATGATACCTCTAGTATTTTTTACGGCCTGAGTAACAAACTTATTCTTTTGTTATACTCGTATGTATATAAGCTATTCCTTATTCGAATAACCGGCTAATGGTAACAAATATAATGTCAAATTTGTCAGAATCAGTTAAACCATGATGAAAATTTTGTATATGCTTTTATTAAAAATATATAAATGTGTTAATACGCATATAGTAATAAATTATAGTAAAAGATTCTTATTATAAATTTAAACAATGTTAATATAATGTCAAATATATTCGCATATTTTCATGACACATAGTTTATGACGGTTGAATGATCATCTGGATATTCATTTATTTATATATTTATATATAGTTGTTTAAACCGTTTTATATAAATCTAGATCGTTAGGGTTAATGTCCTATATATCTGGCCTGGATACCAGCTCCCGGCCCTGGAGCGTGCCCCCCCCCCGCACTCCCCGCCTACCTCTCACATAATTTAAACAAGCTTTTATTTTGCTATATATTTGAAGCGTTATTTATTTTATTTAATATATAATGTATTTATCCAATAGCTGTATTTACCTTTAATTTCCTATAAACACGTGGAGCGTTCTACACATTAGACTTAAAGTAGTTTTGTCATTCTAGCCACAAGTGTTCCGTAAAGACTCGCTTCTTTTCGTTCAACACTACCGAATGTGAAATATTTCCGCTTGTCGACATAAATCTTTTCAAAGTTCTATCTGAAGGCAGTATTTCGTCTTTAAAGAACAAAAGAATTGTAATTCAAGAAAAATATAATTTTTGTTACTTAAAAACTTCAATAATCGAATTTGCTTAGCATAAAACCGGCACGGAGTTAATTCTATCCTTAGTGTTGTTTAATACTTCATTGTTTCTAAACACTGATCGTCTATATTTTTTTAATTTTATAATATTCTAACCATCGTTCAAATTCACTACACGACATAATATCTGTTAGTATCTGGAGTAACGTTAACAAGCGATAGTTACGTTTCTTTATAACAATAGGACTGGTGTGAATTATACATGTATTGTTTATTTATTTTTTGATATTAACAATGACCTTGGTAACGTTGGCATTGTTTGCGGCGTACAGAAAGTACATAGTTATTTTGATTTATAAACTCACAGAGCTATAGCTAGCCCGTTCAATACCCACACGGGTGGATTGTTGTGACCACAGGTCTGATGTTTCGCGCGAGGCCTAGTTTGAGTCCCTCGTTTACTTTGATATCATTTTATCATCAAACAATTACTGTTTGATAGCACGATCATTGTGGCAACACCGGGTTTATGTGATCTAAAACATAAAATCGTATTCAAAATACGTTTTTGTTTGCCCTGATGTATGGAAAACCTTGAGTATCCATGTGTGATGATAAACCATGTTGGCGCGGATCTAAACTCATAGTGCGAAACGAACCAGTAGAGACTCTTCATACAGAGCAGTGTTAGTTAAGACAGTCACAGAGAAGGAATTTAAAAGGTAATCATAAGAAGTCAAAAACTATATAATAGGTACACAAAACAGCTCCGAATGTTAGATGTTGTACAAAAAAAATTGGTTATTCTCATCAACGACTGTACCTGTCCTCTGAGTTTTCATCAATAGTCTTTGAGAAAAAAAAATATGTATATCATTGTTTCTAGGTTATTGATTAAAACTAACGATAACTTAATTTGAATAACTGTGTGAGGCCTTCTGTTTTATCCGGAGATTGGAGAATATTGACAATGTTAATGTTCAATTTATCGGTACGTTTGTATACCAAAGACTGTTCTATATTTGTAGCTGTGTTATACAAGAATGGCTCGAGGCTGGACCACCCCGTCCTGGTGTCAATTACAGCTGACCGCAGCTCGGACAGAGACTCCAACGATTACTGTACTATACATTGTATTAACATTCACTATATCAGTTATTGATTATGTTCGGCTGGGCTTGTTTAAATTAGGATCACAGGCGGATACCTACTCAAAGTTACATACAGCAATCCCCTGGGATTTTACAGTTAACAATGATGACACTGTTTTAATTTATTCACTGACCAAGAGGTGATAACTCGCCGAATGACATAATTACGTAGCTTTGTGGTATCTAGACGGACAGAGTCGAGCACAAAACGTTAATATACATGGATTATATCATAAAGGAAAATATTCGAGAATAGATTTTCTAGATATTTTTTCAGCGTTTAATATATTTTGCTCTATTGATTTCACGCGAACCGATTAACGTCCTTATTAAGTAGGTCATTCATTAATAAAATGCTTTAAAGCAGAGCGCATCACCGAGTCTGTATTAAAATTATAAATTATATAATAAAAAAAATACATTACCAAATGATAAATGGAATATTAAAGTTTTTTATTTCATTTTATTTTGGTTCATTTTAATTAAATCCAGCAACGACTTATCCTTTATAATATACAATATACTTAGGCATACCTACTTTGTCTCCTTTTGTATTTTCATACAATATTTTGTAGTGCTGTGGTTGTTTGGAGGAGTGGGAGCAGTTTCTTCTATTAGTAAACCACTCGTAGAAGGAGATCTTGAATGGGAAAAGTATTCTGTTTTGTGTGGAGAAGCACCAAAAAAATTTAGGGGTCTTTCAAATAACTTATAATAACTTTAGTTAAAGTTTTACTATTTCGATGTTATATTTTAACTTATCTGCAGGTGTATTCTATACTCCGGTGTAGCTAAGAGATGGCTTTTGTTTATCTGAATTGTTCAGTAACATTATTTTATCAGCTCTAATGCAAGTGTTGCTATCTAATTCTTTTTATGTTCAATTTGTAATTCCTTGCTTTCAGCGACAAATGACAATTAAAAGGATTTGCCTTGTAGATATCTATTAGACTACACTTAGTCATTGTACGAAATAAAATACCGCATTTGTCCCATATTTATTTTTTTATATGTTTATTTACAGTTATAGAATAGAATTTTACTAACTTTATCGCTGATATGTAAATTTTTCATTAAACTTGAAATAATAATTAATAAAATGATTTGAGAATACGTATATTATAGGAATGACAAGGTTTTAGCATATTCTCTAAGACATTTTAATTCGTCTCGCTAAAGTTTTGACGTTGCGATGTGTCTAACTCTGCTTCTGTCTAAGGCAAGCCTCCGATTTGAACAGTGAACTGTTCTATTTGATCAATGAACTGTTGTCAACAATGAATTCCGCTCTACTAGAATCCATTAAGTCAATACTAACACTATATAGAAGCTTATTAAGATATTATTTTATTTTTGTATGCTCTGAACAATATAATATTGGAACCGTCAACATTTTTAATCCTATTGATGAGTAATACAGATGATAGAGCCAATTATTATACTTAAATATACCTACCTACTTAGGTATATGCGATTTTTATGGAAGAATATTTTTATCGAGGAATTCTCGATAATGACCTTTTTAATCCTTTTTGTTCCGATAACAGTAATCCTCTTGTATAGCGTCAGTACCAGGTACTAGATAATTAGGAATTTAGCAGACTCCGAACGTGGGATGCGTTCGCTGTAAAATATGATCCACGCAAAGTACGTGCATTTCAAGTTAGGGTTGGAGATGTCTGTATTTGACTAGACATGCTATACAGTATGTGTAGAACATTCCATTACTGTATAGTTTGTATAGTATTTTCTAAACCGCTCGATCAGCACAAATTAATTTAAAATGATTTATCCGACAGTCGACGCACTCCGGATTAATCGGATTCGAAGCGCATTGATAAACGGATTTTTATTAGCCTGAGCTGGTGCGTCCCTAACTAGATTAGTACAGCCCGAGGAACGAGTAGGGTTCATTAAATAGGGGGCCAGGGACGAAAATTACACCGCTCACAAACACGTTCTAAATTAATCGATGGTTTAATGAAGAGAGGCTGTTAGCGTTGTTAGTTCCAAAGCTTCTCCGTCTATTCAGCTAAACTCAATATATATGGCTGTTTACAACACGAAACAATTAATTCATAACTTTCTTTTCTTTTTACGTACAAAGCTCTCCGCACAATACTACTAGTAACTTTAATATTCTTAATTGTTCTGCTAACTCGGGTTATATAAATGTATTGTTTCATTCGTGTTTTTAAAGACGTCGTTGTTTGAATTTCTCAGTATATTGTCTGCTACTACAAAAGGAAATTCTGTATTGTATAAAAATGTAACATAATACAATTACCTAAAACCTTTTCTTTGTATATTTTATTAAAAAGCTGATTTTAACAATTATTTTTATATTGATTGTAGGTAATGTTCAATTCAGTTGTTTTCTGTTCAACCTCATTAGTAGAAAGGTAATCCTCTAATAAGTACGAAGGTTTTGTTATATGTTACTTGTTTTTACTACTTAACTACTTATTGTGGTGTTTCAAAGTAATGCGACTTCTACATCTAGCTGAGAGACCATTATATTTTACTCAGGGCTTCAGTGTAGTTGCTGCGGTTTCAAAGCACATACTACAGATGTCGCTACTGGTATACAATTTGTTTTAATACATTTTTTAAATTTCTCTCTTCGCTCAAAATAATGTAATTCACCGAAAAAGGCTATCATAGATATGTTATGTATTCTTTTTCTTCTTCTGTTTTTTGTTAATTATAATATTTTCTGACTTTTGTCGCCTCGATTTTTCCTCGAAACTAAAGTTAATTACCTTCCTGTATACATCTCACTCGTTGTAGTAACTGCATTAGCTCGTATAATATGTATTATATTATTTTAAATTGTCTTAATGTTTTAAGCATGTTATTCGCTTGTCTAAAAGTCACTGGTTCGTTATTAATTATTTTATGTCTAATTTGCATCGGACTGAGTTATATTGCTTTGTAATGTGAACTATTATTTTTTAAACAACCTTTGAATCGTGTGACGTGTCATTCTTGTTCTGTATTTACGTGATCATTTTCGCTGTTCTTAATTTCAGCCTGGCTTCCAATAACAGTGACAGATAATAAGTGATTTAGTCTCACATAATAAGTAATGCTCATAAATTCAAACCCTACCGAGGCGACTATAGACAGCGATGCTGTTTTAATACTTACCTGTAATCTTTATTCATTGATCGGATCATATTATATATCAAGAGCATTGTTATGTTGTACCGAAGTCACGAGGTCGATTAATTTTCCTTTAGGCATTATTTACATCTAGCAAGTAAAATAGTTCATGTTTGTGCGGGGAAGATTTTTTAAATAAAATTTTACGACATTTATAACGTTTATTAGCATCACTACAGTGTTTTGGTTGTCGACACACGAAGACGTGCCACCGAAATATTACAAGCCATAAGCTATACGGAACCTTAGAAGGGTCACTCAGACGGGACAGTGCGTTGTATTATACGTATACATACGTGTATATTACAACAATTTAATTTACACAGAGGTTGAGACTTATAGCTGGAGAGAGGGTGGGGGAGTGGGAGGGAAAGGGGGGGAGATCTTTAATATTCATAAAGTACAGACTATATTAAAAATGTTGCAACTACAACTGTCTGATATCACTTAACTAGCGTGTCATAACAGTTAGGGCTTCGACACAGACGGACAGACGGGCAGAGGGGCAGACGTGCGGGCACGGAGATACCTGATAAATACATGACTATCCATATATCTGATGTGTACTGGAGAGACAATGTGACCGTCGCCGAGCCGGCGTTGTCTTTACAACATTAAATACTGATTAACACACAGGCTGAGGAAGAGTCCGTCGAATAAATAATGAAGACTTAATCAACAACTGTTGTTAACATTTAAACATACACAGAGACGACTCTACACTCTTATGTTCATTGCAGGCACACGAGAGCAAGCAATGGCTGATTATGACTATTAAAATATTATGAGACACGGATACTACATCTACGTACATGTCCATCTATATACTCGTATAACTCAACAACTACAACATCTAGACCGCCGGCCGTTACAACTGTTTAGAACATTCGGTGTACAGACATATTACTTACATACAGACAGTTTTAACGTCAGATTCTGTTTTCGACTTAATTCCTACAAACATTTAGCCCAAGGATCACACACATGTAGATACATTTCAATATATGTATGTGTGCGTCACACATGTCATTGTCAGTTACATCCGGTGAGCGTGTTGCGTCACGTCCTGTATAGATAGAGTGTAAGGTCCGGTGTTCGTGTACTGGACACGCGTGGGTCACGTCCGGGTGGTGCACGTATATATGCGTGTTACATCTTACGTACTAATCAATGTGTGCTCGTAACTATATAGTACAAAACAATAATGAGAACCAGTGTCCTATGATAACTATGAATTAATAACAACGTAACGATGATGGTGTTCAGTAGTCAGCCGCCAGTATGGCGTCGATGGAGAAGTCGCTCCTGGCTCGCCTTCGCTGCTCCAGTACTATGAAGGCCCTGACCGTCCGCAGGGCTCCGTGTCCGTTCTCGTCGGGGCCGCCGAGTCGCCCCGCCGCGGGGACTACAGCGCCCGCCGCCAGCCCGCTCGGGCCGGGCTCCCCGGGCAGGGCGTATCCGTGAGCCCACCTCACCTCTCCCGGCCCCAGCACCCCACCACCCGGCCGGTAAGCACGGTCCACATAGTCCATATCGCTCACATTCTCCACGTCGACCATGTCGGTGTCGGCCAGGTCGCCGTACTCGCCGCCTCGCCGGCTGACGGACCCCCCCCCGCCGTACGCTGTATTTCAGCTGGGCTTCTGCTGCATCTCGCGCATCATCAGCTGCGGAATGACAGACTGGCTTGATTTTTTGTTTGATAAAACCAACAGAATAACAGCAGTATCTTCTAGCTATATATGTTATGACAATCAACTGGAGCACTTATTATATATAGAGGTATATTTGTTATCATTACCTGATGTCGATCGCAGGCTACATTGTCAGCTGGTCGTCCCGGGACGGAAGGAGCCCTCAGGCCTGATCCGTTCTCGCGAGCGCATCTGACTGGCTCGCCGGGTCCACTCACCACTGAACACAAAGCCAGCATTAACGCGACCGCCACTCATTTATACATATATGTATATACAAACATATATACTTACTGTTCTGTTTATTAACGTCTAGCATGTACAAACAAAACACGGTTAATATATTTCGCAGGTGTCATTGTTATTGTTACAACACTATACGTCCTAAGCATCAAACATAACATCGAGCGGGTCGCTTCTATGTTAAAATCAATTTTTAAACTTCGCAAAGCAAAACTCTAACGAGACAAACTTCAACACAATCACGAAGCGCCAACTGCGGACTGTGGACTGTCTGTTATAATTGAACAAGGCGGAGTTCACACAAAAAACGTGCCGTTGATTGTGAGGCCGCGCCGGCGACAACTTTCGTAATTAAAAGTTGCCACAATCGTTGACGGTGACTATTATAACAAGCAACGAACCGTTGGCGGAGATCAGTTTGTCTGGTGTGATGCAAGGGCTGAGATGTATACTCACCAGCTAGTGGTATAGCGAGGCGTGCGTTCACGGCCAGCAGGTGGTCCCTCCTCTGCAGGAGATTGCCGACGTGCTCCTCCAGGCGGACGTTCTCCGTCCGCAGCTGGTGCAGGCAGGACAACAGCGACGCTACTGCGCACACGCTCTATTATACTTAACTCTGTGTGGTTAAACTATTCTAGCCGGGGACATACACACAGAGGAAGATCTTCCCGACACTCTACTAGAACACGTGTACAGTCTTAGACTTGATAGAAATTTATCACCAAAAAAAACCAGATCGAGTGACTATTGAATTAATTAAAATCAGTTTAATGCACTGTGTGTATCCCATACAAAAACCATTATTGCTCTAATTTTTCTTGCATGTTCTTGCAAATATTCTTGCATGTAACAAAGCCAGTTAAAGTATATAACATAAGACGTGTTGTGTTTACAAGCATTGAATCTGCTCTGTGACGTCATCTATCTAATTTTACACTAGGTTGTAGAGTATATTAAGAGAAGGCTTGACAGCTCGGTGTGACGTCTGTATGTTAAGCCATTAATATCGATTGCTTACTGTCGAAGTGCTGTGCTTGTTCCATGAGGAACTGCGAGCCCTGTTCCCATTGTCGCTCGAGGAGCTGATCCAGGCTTTGAGCACCGGATCTCTGTGAAGGCAGCGGGATATATATATAATTTTATATTTTTTTTTCTTCAAACTTGACTGGCTCTGATGCCTAGTGCTGTATATATTTTTCGGGATCGGCTTCTAGTGAAATGTAACCATCGAACAAGTTTCAGAAGTATACAAGTCCGGAGACGGCGCTGTGTCTACGGTTGTTTCGATCCATATCTTACCGGAGCGGCCTTGTTGATGAGGGGCGGCGGTATGGGCGTGTCAGCTGAATTGACGGCGCCGGCCGCGTGGGCAGCCAGCTCGGCCGTCAGCTGCTCCTGGAGACGAGCCGCCGCTCCGCTCTCCGGGTTCAGCTCGTTACCGAGCATATGAGGAGCCGAGCAGTTCACACCCAACCTATGCACCATGATATATGACAATGGATTCTAAAATAATCTCTATGCTATCGAGTGCCTTTCAATGCAAAGTTATTCTGACCAGTGTAAATCACCGCTTAGTGTTTCAATATATCTTTTGTTCCTATTAATATAATTGTTAACACTGACTCGGGTCACGTTTTTTTTTCTATGATGCTCCTATGTGAAGCATGTATGTGTAATGATTGTATTTACTTACTTGTGTTCCAATTTAGGTTTCAGCGGTCTCTCGGAGCCTGGATCAAGAAAAAATGATATGAGTATATAAATATGAGTTCATGTCCGTGTAATGTATAGCACCTATCGGTGGTAAACGGTAATGTATGTAAATACCGGGCGAGCTCGGAGGAGAGTCTTTGATTGCCTCGTGATACACGGGCGGCGGGGTCGGCTGGGGTCCCCTCCGCATCCCGCTCAGGTTCTGAGCTGCGGTTGACTCTGCACACATACGGACACAACATAATGATAGCTAATACTGGCATCGCTCTGTAGTTTATAGAATACCAATCGCTACATACGCATCGGCGGTGGCGGCGGGGTGTTCGCCGTGGACGTGGCTAGTGCTGCTCTCTTCTTGTTCCGTAAGGCTGGCGGTATGCCCATATTCGCCATGTTTGCCATGTTCGCCATATTAGCCATGTTGGCCATATTGGCCATATTGGCCATGTTGGCGCCGACGAGCGCCTCCTTGCTGGGCCCAGCTATACCGCTCACACTGAGACCACAACGTCCATCATTAAACACGGTTTATGTATTGTGTTAATTCGCAAGCCGGCCGGTCAACTGATCAGCTGACGGGGGTCGTTGACCGTTTGTCACAATTGGTCGCGTGTAACATAACACCGACTAATACACAAACGTACACGTATATAATATACATGCAATAATCGCACAGCAACTTATTGGTTATCATAATAATAATTAATGTCGTATCAAATGCGTGTCTCACTATATTATACATATTTAAAATATAAAGTAAGTATAGTGTGAGAGCATAACTCGCATCAAAAGCCGCCCAGCATCACTTAGTCAACTGTCCTTTAGTTTGACGATGTGAGATGTATTTTTTGTTTACACACGATGGAGACAAACAGTGCAGAGATGGCTCGAGTAATGTTAAGGGTCAGTTTAATACAGTTCAATCAGTGCACGATACTTAATACGCGTACATAACACATTGTTCACTATGTTAGTATGAGATCGAGCACAGCTTACATGATGATATAATATACTGACCCGGGTTTGTTTGGATCCTGTAGTTCGTAGGAGACGTTCAGACCGCCCCAGGACCGAGCGTGGGGTGAGTGACTCAGCCCCGACTCCATCGCCACCTGTTACAGGTAAGTCGCATTGAGATAAACAGATCACAACGTCCCTGGCCACGAGAACACAGTAATATAGAATGCGAGCTTTCACAACGGCTACTGCATAGAATGATACGAAATTAGTTCAGCAACAGTGACCGACCAACTTGATGTAACACGTCTTATTATTATTAGTGCATAATATACAAAGAATACCTCATCAAGGAGAGACGACTGCTATTAAGTTAACTGACGTAAGTTGAACGATTCGTAACACGGCCAACTATAGTTGATACAGCTCCGTTCACGATGGTGTCATAATAAACGAGAGGCCGGTGAATGAAATCTTTGGAGGAGAGTGTGCGTGTACAGAGACGAATCTTCAGCTGACGAGATATCAACACAATGTATCGAGACGAGTAAACGACACACGATACACAAACACAAACACGAACACGAGACACAAAACAAAACACTTATTAAATATAAAGTTCACAGATCGTTACACTGTTACATAAAACAGTCAGTGAGTTAGTCACGTGGTGTTATAATATAACAGTGACCAGTGGCAGCCGTCAGGGGTAAGACATGACGCGAGCAGATGGGGACAACCGCCGCTCGCGGAGATCGACACGTGAATGGCGACCCGGCAGGTAGTCGGTCAGGTAGGGATGTATACACTGGGGTGCACCGAGGGTGCAGCGAGGGTGCATCGAGGGTGCAGGGTGATGCACACGTCGCATCTCGACGTGAATAATCTCAGATGTTCCAACACTTAGAATGTGTTGCTCGCAATAATATCATTGTGTCACATTAAGTAGTAACGTCAACAACTGACACATGTGCGGCTCACACAGCCACGAACGTTTCAATTAACATTTGTTTAGTTAAACAAATGACTTTTTTGTTTCTACGCTCGCACGTGGACCACGGAGGAGAGCGGGCCGGGGGGGAGACGCGAGATGCTTTGATGTACGATTTCAATTTTATATTAATGCGATAGTAAGCATTGACTCGTATTTTTCTTGTTCAATGAATTCGTCACACATTAATATACATACTGTCATCTGCAACACGTATAGAGCTCGGACGTTAAATGTTTTTTGTGCGTCCCCTTCACGAGCGAGATCGCCACTTCACTCGTCCGACGGCTAATTTGACTGAAGTTACAATCGATTTATGTTCTGGACGCACATCACAAACAAACACGTATCATAACATATGTATATATGTATGTATATGTATATACAGTAATTACAGAACACATTCTGTTAGAGTTAGAGGGAATGTTCTGCTGAGCTTTACACGAGCCGAGTGTGTAAATAATAATAGTTTATTTCTTATTCACTACAGTGACAGAGAATGAGTACGAAAAGCGTTTCTAGGGTGTACATCGAGGCGGTTATGTGGACGGATAGCGAATTTTAATATAATAATAATAATAGCATTCAATTAATACGAGTTCAAAGTTAAATTTAACTTAATTTCGTTTGTAACCGTATCTAACATCATTCTATCGATTCATATTTATCAGATACTTATATATTATTTAATACATTTTAGTGTAAAAAACAATGACGTCACACATAGACGTAAGATTGACGACACACGGACGGACGAAACACTTACGCACATATAATTATATATACAGGATGACATCGAATACTTTAACACGACTTCATACATGTGTATATGTGTATCGAGCTCACCCTGTACATAACGTTTGTACCTGCTTGTGGGTCTGATGGAAGATATGCCCCATCTCTGGCATTGGAGACGGCAGCGGGATCTACGACACACATACATACATACACACACACATATAAAGTTACATCGTCGACAGCTTAGTGTTTATATACAGCGGCTTTATGGAGTTGGTTTTAATGTGTGTGTACTCTCACCATGCATGTTAGGCCTCCTGTAACCACCACGCGTAACCCGCAAGCGAAGCTGTCCTCACATGCTACAGTCATTAGTATATATGGTTCTTATCAACGTGTACATTATATATGACTCATTAACTCCAAAATCTCGATAATACTTTATTAAAGCCAACATGTCATGTTTCCGTGGATACCAACCGTGTGTGTGTGCGTGTGTGTGTGTTTGTGGACCTTGTAGGTCGTGTATTATACTTTAATATGCTTGTATCACAGCTTTTGTCACATTTCACTTGACCTTCAACCGGTTCCCCATTCATATATTTCTATCTGATCTCAAGGATTGCACAACTCTCTTAACTTCACGCCGTTTGATTGTTATATATATCCGAAACTGATACTTTACGAGGCGCTAACCAATGAAGAACTCACGTTCGTGGTGTGCGTGTTTGTACGTGTGTGTATGTGTTTGTGTGTGTATGCACACCTGTGCGTGCATGAGGGCGTGCGCGTGCGCGGACAGGTTCAGGCCGTGGCTGGCTGAAGGCAGCGGCACGGAGACCAGTAGCGACGCCGGCGGCTCGCGCTCCTTCATCTACACCGCAACCGTACCACCGAGTTAGTTACCACCACACACTCACGCATACACACGCACACGCACACACACACACAGGCAGTCACACAACACACACGCAAGAAGATAAGGTAGCAGGTAGTAGACCGGTATACAGCTTGTAGGAGTTCACAGTTCACAATCAATGTTTCATGTTGAGATGGATATCTGGGGCTGGTGTTATTTATTACATTCTAATATTGCTCTGCTCATTATATTACGTATTCTAGATGAAGCATTTAGAGACATGCTGTATAAGCCCATGAAGCACGTAATGTGAAGCGTACAGTGGACTGTTAACTGTTCCATCGTCTGACTATCAGTATTATAAAAAAAACTGTGTACTGGGGTGACTGACCTGGTGCTGCGAAGGCGATCTGATGTTGGGAGCCTGGTTGATCCCGCTCGGCCCTGGCATCGGACTGGGGAGATGTCTGAACAACATTACAATGTTTTAGGATGTTGAATCCGATGATAAGTTTAGTAGCTTTCGTGTATGTATGTCTGTATGTACCTAGGGCTCTGTAACGAGGTGTGTGACGCCGGGCTGTGGGCGGGCGGCGGCGGCGGCGGCGGAGCCGGGCTCACGCTGGTGTAGTGACCAGCTGACGATGACCCGCCGTCCATACCTTCAGTTTTAGCCTGCGCAAACAAACTCACATATTAAATAACTAAAGAGCTATATACTATATAATAAACTATTAAATTTTCTGGTTACAAGCAAGGTCATATATATTTAAAATATAATATCGTGATTTGGATGAAGATCAATGAGTTTCTCTGTAAGAAAAGACTTTATGGTTAGGTTTCCTAGTCAACCTGTCAGAAGAGAAGCGACATTTAAAGCTATTCATTTACAATGTCCATTAAAATAAATATCACATATATTTAAGTTCTCTTCTCGGCTACAGTTTCCTCATACGTTTTAAAATAAACCACAGATAGCATTTGGTGTTTGTCTACGACTCGTTAGGGTAGTTATATTTATCTTTACACATATATATAAACAGTTATGATATAGTCCGTACCTTTTTAATAATCTTCTCTACTTCCACATTAGTGTCGCTAGTTGCGTGGCTGGTCTGTTGTTCCCAAGTGTTGTTCCCGATCTGGTTCGCGACCTCCACGGGCTGACAAACAACGTGTCGTTATAAAAAATTTCACTGATATATATTAAGTTATTTATTGTTTATAACGGGGCGGTTAAACATTTAACAGTGATAAAATGTCCAGGTAACGTCGCATAATTATCAAGAGATGGCAGCACTTGTTCAACAAATGCTCGTGATTGTTACTCCTTATTTCGTACAGATGAAATCTTTCAAACTACAATACTAGTGCAGGAGATGTGGCTTTTTTTCTACACACCGTCGGTGATGATGCATAGTCCACGGCCGACTGCGAACCTTGAACAGCCTTCCTTTTCTTGGTCTGTTTAGCATCAGCCGTCTCCGTGTTGGTGATGACGGACTCGTACGGCTTGGTAGGTTGCACGACAGTCGTTGTTGAAGTGCTATAACAAATCATAAGTAGACACCATAGTGAACAAGTAAGGCACCATTGCTACCAAGAAAACAAAAACTATGAAACATAGGCATTATTACCTCGGGGGTATGGGTATAGATGCTATGGCCGCTGAGCTGATGATGCCTTCCTTGCCAGGAGACTCCGGCGGCAAGGGGATCTTAGCGGTGTTGATGGGCGTAGAACAACCTCCTAGGAGAGATATTTTCTTACAGATTATTTATTACTAATGAGTCTATTAATAATCTATACATGTGTATATATTATATCAATATATCCAAAACACTTTACATTCATTTTCTGTATTTTATTTATACATTTTATTGACCACCACCCAAATCAAAAAAAATAATAAAACCGTAAAAGGCAGTTTTTTTGTTAAACTAAAAAATTTCTAGTATTATAAACAAACGTACCACTGCCTAACTATATATATATACACTAACTCACTTATTGTAAGTCTTTAAAAACACTTACTGTTTTAAAATCATTTCATTAATATATCTTTCGGTGGTATATACAGAGTAATGTGAGTTAAAATCGTAGCGGTCTTATGAAGGGTCCGCTCCTTAAGCAACCAATAACAATGTCACCAGGAATAAAACTAACATCATCGGATATACCAGCAGGAACGATCCTCATCTCGTCTGCTCGGGTTAACGGTTGCTGCAAAGCGAGGAGGGTGTGGTTCGAAAGAAATACACGCGAAAGTTTTATTTCAATGAACACAGAAAAATATTTTTTCATGTTAATAGCATTATAACTGAACCTATGACAAGTATGGGTTTTTTTTAATAGAATAAAATTAAACCACGTGCTGTGTCTAAAATATGTGATATCCGAGTGTTTTTTTAATTTAATTGACACTAAAATAAAAATGTCACTATATGATAATTCATCGACTCAAGTCCTGTCACAGTAGCATGATTGGCGGTAACTGTGCATACAAGATGTTCCGGGTTCGGATCCTGCCCATGTTAATTAGAGACGAAACCTCTCATCATTCCGTGGATTCACCGCGCGGGTGGCGGGTCCATCGTTGCAGGGGGAGGAGCTTCAACAGTGCCCTGGACTTGCGACCCAGGTGTAGATTAAGGGGCCCTAAGCTAACACACGTTAAACACTCACCTCCACCGTCCAACCTCCTCTCCCTATCTAACCAAATTTGAAACGAACCTACTAAGGCTGCCTTCGACGCACGTTCACGCACAAGAATGAACTGATGCTAGTTCTGGACAGGCCCAACTCTTTTAGTGCGTTGATTTGGCTGTTAAACGTCTCCCTCCTACTTCTAGCGCGTCCAAATTTACAACGAACCTATTCTTAGTGGGTTCGTTAGTGAGCTCGTAATATTTAGTGCCCTCGATGGCGTGGTCTTTGAGATATTGGTTTCCCATTATTCTATAAGCCGATACGTATCAGGTACCTTTAGTGTGTGTCTCCTGTATGTGTTGCGGCGAGGGTGAGGGGGCTGGTGTATTGGTCTTGCTGCCGCTCTCAGCCACAGATCCTCGACGAGACGGTGAAGGCTTCTTCTTGTCTGTTGAAAGATTATACACATAAGAACTATATTTACACATACAACGTTCTCGTTTAACTGACTTTGACTTTGCATTACCATCACATATAACTCATATAAACTTGATGATGCAAAATCACTCACATATACATGGTGTGATAATGTAATAGTTGTTGTGATGGATGAGGACGACGGTTATGATAAACAAAATATCAAAAGCAAGCTTCATATTAAAGTGACGAACACTAAGAGACATACATATATACATTGGAACCAGCTAAACAAAGCCTATACATACACAGTGACCTAGGCTGATGCATAACATTCAAAATAATAGGAAGCTCATGTATGTATCATGCCAGTAATGTACATGGACGTGACGTCACTACACTAATATGACCAACTTTTATCGCAGCTCTTATGTTTCCTCGCCGACGGCTCTGCGTCCTGGCAGGTCTCTGCGTCCGTTCATAGAAAAACTCATTAAATAACAACGATTATGTCAATTGCACACTAATATTGTATAATAGCGGGAGAACACTACCGATGAATATTAGGTACATCTCATACTTGAACTGTTCTCGGAGACTGTGGTACTAAATACTATTCAGAGGTACGTTCGATTAGACTACTCTATGCAGTTAGTGTGGAAAACATTGTTACGATATCGTGAGTAGTAGTTGTAGTAATGACTGACCCATCGGTTGAGATGTGTTCGTAGGCGTCTTGGACGAGTTGGGCGTGTTCTTCCCGGACGCGCCGCCGCTGGAGTGAGACGACTTCCGGCCGGGCTGAAACAGAACAACGTTATACATACAACGCATGAAAGACGTGTCAACACGACAAGCACTATATTATATCAATATCATAGCAATTCGTAATATTCCATTTTAAAAAATTTTCAACGGAAAGGAGATTATATCGAACAAACTGTTTTGTTTTCATCGGCTTGAACACTTAGCATGTTCTAAATATATATATATATACATTATACATATACAAATATATATGTGTGCGTGTGTGTCGGTGTGTTTGTCTGTGTACGTGGATGTGTGAGTGTGCGTGTGTGGGTGTGTCCCTAGGTAGTGTCCGGTGTTACCCCTCGCTTGCAGTGCGTCGTCGGCGGCTCCCCCTCCCTCTCGCTCGAGTCGCTGCGGCTATCGTGACTGACCGGCTTGTACGGCGGGATGGTCTTCACGTTACCGCCTTTTTTCTGCACAATCAACACATCCTCACTCCCAAACGACAACCACACCTAACAATCCGGCTGACAGTAAACAGCCAATATAGTTTTTCGTTTATAATCTACTTCCGGTTTATGGTAATCATGAAATATTCTGTGCTTTGCGATGACGGTGACATCGTGATAGAGCAAAAGAATCGTAAAAAAATAATAATTGCAAATGTATGATAATGAACAATTCTAAAACGCAAATAAGAAAAAATTGTAAGAGTTACATTGACATACATGTATATATAAATATGTATATAAATGTATATAGTATTTAGTGTACATTATATGATAAACGTTGTCATAGTGTTTTATGAGTAAGTAAGTATGTAGCAAACCTTTATGTTGACACGTGTCAAATGGACATGACATTTAATTTGACAGCTGTGTTTAGTGAAGTTAATGGCGGCCATTTTTGTTTAATTGTAATGACAATAGGAACATGCTGATTATAAAAAGTAAAAATGGTCCGTGAAGAAGCTGTGAAAGCGATAAGCATGAAAGCGGAATACTCAGAAAAAATATATTAAAATCACTATGGAAGGTCTATTGAAATTTTATATGAGGTTCCATATTTACAAAAGCCTCACTCTCTGATTTAAACTAAATTAAATTAAGTCATTGTAATATTTATGGCCACAGTGAAACTTTGATATGCTTACCGCTTCTTCTGTTTATCCTTATGTCCTATATATAACAATTTCTCTAACCAAAATGTGGAAGTGACGACACACGCTACCCTATCACAAATATATCTTTAGCTGTAATGTATAGTTCCCCGGCCACCCACAGCTTTGTCCTTGTAACCAGACCATGAATGTCTTACCACAAGATAACTTCAAACATATGGAGGGTAATATTATATGCTTGTTTATATACTTACTGTCATTCAGCCCACAGCTGATAATGACAGACACAAGTTAAGGTGGTTAAGTTAAGTATTAAATAAGAAACAAATTCAAATGTACTCTGTGACTCGAGTACTGTCCCTGTTAATACTAATTTCTTTAGATTAACTAGATATATCGTTCTCTTGTCAAAGTTCCGCAACACCTACATATACATAGTTACATTGCCAACAGTGTTATAGTACAGTAGTGTGAGCTGTCACCTTATTAGTTACAAATATCCTCTATTAAGTAGTACCCTCGAAACCAGCTACATATTAAAGCGCTCATAGTATGTACTAACCAGTTTGCTGTAGTGATGTTGGCAGTAACCGCAGTATTTCACGTTGTCCAGGTAGTTGCCGGCCTCCTCGCACAACAGGCCGAGGGACTGGGCGCAGGTGACGTGGAACTGCTGTTTACAACCTGACGATGAACAAACACACATACTTATTAACATTTTTTAAGTCGGAAATAGGATTATTACTTGATTGTCACTGTTTCAAACAATCTATGATACAATTCTGTTTTCTCTAATTCTTTCTGGGCGGTATATATATTTATATTTTTTTTTTGTCCAAGTAATTACAGTCTATGACTTAGGCTTGTAAGTGTTTGATATAAATGAATTACCAGATTTGTTGCATTGCATGCAGGCGCCTGCGTTGGCGCGATGAGTTTTGCCAAGATCCTGGCAGATGTAGCAAGTCTGGAAAAAAACATATGTATGAATTAATTGTGCAGTTTCGAATCAACAGTATAAATTAACCAGGAGTATAGAAAAATCAAACATTATTCCACATATACAAAGTTAGTTTGCCATTAACGGTTGATAATAAAACTCTTAAGCTAGATAGATTCATCGAGGTGTCTGGTCACAGGACACATAACTCAGAAGAACTATAGATACTGTTTTTTTTTTTCATACCTTATTATATCTCTCGGTGGGAATGAGTCGCAGGACAATCGGCTCCATAGAAGTCACGTTCCCGAAACGCACCTCTGGTATGTAGAGAGCGCATACGACGTGGGCCCAGCCACCTGTGTCAGTACGCTTCAACGCACCCAACTTAGACGGGCACAGCTCGCATCTCTGAACGGATACATAACTCTTAAATGAATCATACAAACATCGTATGAAATACTCCAATAGGACGTCGGTCACACAAGTAGCTACAACCATGTCATCTACCGGGATACACCGTGGTCATTACAGCCAGTCGAAATGATTGCTATATGTAAAGCCCTCGCCCTGTTTATTATATTTTATTAGATACAAATTTTCAAATTCAGAACTGCATTAAACTGTCAATGAACCAATGAAAGCCCTTGGTTATATTACACGTAGTTACTCGTAATGTATGTATGCTATGCACTATACTAACCACTTTGCTTTTAGTCTCAGGGCTCTCACACTTCCTGCAGTACCAGGGACCGGTCGGAACAGCAATGATTCCATAGCAGGCTGTAAAAATTCACACAGCAACATAATAGCATGCCAAAAAAAATGCTCTATCTAAAACCAAAAAAAAAAAACAAAATGTGTCACAACTAAAACATGTCCACTATAGTGTACAGCGATGTCTATATTACCTTGGTGTACTGCAACCGAACATCCATTGCCGTCGCAGTAGACCAGCGGGTTGTCAGGCCAACCACGCTCGTCGGAACACACACAGCAACCACCAACCATCTCCTTCATAATCTCCTTCATATTGAAGGAAGCATTATTGCACACCACCTGACACGGTAGTTATATACAAATTAACAAATCATTATTTACAACCAATACTGATCTCGTACTTCAATATTGCCAGACTTAATCTTATACTAAAATCCAATCAAATGAGACATTATTATAATGTATTAGTACATAGGACATACCAATCGTGTAACAGAATGAAGACAGGTAACAAACCCAAAGTATGAAATGAATGAAGAAGCGATAATGTATCCCATGCACTACTTCCATGATATCAGACAGAATCTTACTGAAGCTCCCTCCAACATTGAAGTCAGTTTGGACTAAGCATTGTCATTCGGAATGCTTGACATTGTGCTTTGTGATATGTGATGCATAGCAACAAGAATGCACCAAGCGAAATGAAAAATGATATTAGTTTAGACTGAACCCCAATGGGAGAGAGGATTGTTTGTAAGTTTGTTGAAAAAAAAAAATAATACAAAATTTCAATGAAAATTCTTTTAATTAAAATTATCATATATAATTGCAGTCTTTGCTTAATTTACTAGCAATGTACGCCTCGGACATCATGAGCAATGGTTTAAGTTTGATACAGAACTTAGTTATATAATAACAAAGGTATGAAGTGTCTCTAAAACACCAAATTGCAATTTAACTACTGAGATGGCACCTCAATAGTTACAGTACAAAGAGCAGATGACTGAAATGTAACCCGTTATATGATGGTCTACGTCTACCGCGTGCGACATCAACAAGGAATGTTCGTATAGAGAATAGCCTGTTCAAATTGTATTTGATAAAATATATAATTAGTATTGAAATTACATCATATTTGTCAATAGCCTGTCAAGTTGCTTACAAAAGAAAATTAGGCATTACTTTAATATGAGGAAAGTTAAAACATCTTTCAAATGAACTACGCGTACAATAATCTTGATACAATCAAATTAATTTCACCCATCAGTGTGGCACACTCAGCTAGTATGTAACTATCATGTTTTGAGAAATTACTTATTAATCTCTCTATGAGTTAATGTTATTTCCACGAGTGCTCTCAAAGGTTTACTTTAATGTGAACATGAGAATGTTGTGATCTTCTCACTAAATTTTGTATATATTTATGGTAAACATCTTCTAATTTATAACAATTTTACTTTAAAGTTTGTTTAAACATGTAATACTCACAGAAAACTATACTTCACACTGTTATGAAACAAACTAAAAAGGTTTTTATGTATGAAACACAATCAACTATGTATTTTTCAAGAACCAATACTGAGATTATAATAAATACTGATTAGTTTCGATTTGAAACCTTCTCTACACAGATATAAAGCACTGAGCTGCCATTTTATTGTCAGATATATCAACTGTTGCTTGACATGTGCACAATGCACTGCACTAATCAATAACTCAGGACCTACAGACACACCTTCTGCGCCGGTTCGTTACGTAACATTGTATATAGCACAAAAACATATTGCGTGATGCGCCGTAAGTTATTAGAATACTGTTTTATCAATAAGAAAGCTAATTATACGTCGATACAATCTGAACTGGCGTCTTATGAACCATGTATAATGATAACCAAAATACAATGTCCATCTTAATTATATTGTATATTTACCACAAAATAAGACACATCCGTTCATTGTTGAATATATATCCCGGCACTACTTATTCAATCATCTTTTCTTTTCATTATTGACAAGCATGTCGCCTCACCTGCTCCTAGCGTTATCGAATTAAATGTAGACAAAACTCTCGATACTAATTATTTTAAATTAAAAAAAAACACAAGATAAACACAAGCAACGACTGTATGCCGATCGATAAATTACAAGCCTTATTAAAAATTTCCTTTAGCTTCCATTACACAAGCCATGTTGATTTTCAACTGGGTAATGGATGCATTTGCATTTTGTTTTGGTGATGCAAATGCGAGCGTTTACGGAGCTTGGTATAAGTCAATAAATTGTGGTTTAAAGATTCTATGAAAATAAATAAAAAATATCGATTGTGTTAGTCATTAATTATTTTCTGGTGTAGAATTTACGGAATTTAATATTTTTCATACAAATTATTTAATTTTTTTTTAATCTGTGACAACGTAGTGTTAGCAGGTCATGCACGAAGGCAATATAAAGTGTTTTATTTAAAATTATGTTATATAACTTTGGAATAAATGTACTTAAAAACGTTTCCAACTGTTATTGCGTCTGATTGGTAACATTTCCCAATATATTTAAAAAAATATATATACCTATTCTGTTCACATATTTTATATTAATCCATTATTCCTTCATTTATTTATTTATTTTGACTAAGGCATAAAAAAATTATTTAATATATTATTCAATATTACTTAAACATACTTTTAAATTGTTATTTTCTCTATTTTTAATAATATTATATCCAAGGGCATGGTTTCATAGCTAGATAAACACATAAAAAAATATATCAAGTTGCCAGGAAGCGATAAGCATTTGATTAATTGCAAAGAATCGAGGTAGCAAACGTAGTTATTTTATTGAAGAGACGTGTGTTTAAAACTGTTGAATGCTAATACTAATGCGTGTCAATTATTTTAAATTTTTTTTTTTAATGTCCGTAGATGTTATCACTGTTCACTTGTATTTACCATATTTGAACTGTGTTTAAAAATTTAAATATGAATATACTTAATAAAAAACAAGTCTATTTTAGTATATTCTATAATGGATTGTATAAGTTAGTTTACGATTAGTTAAATAGTTGATGAACGTACCTAAAATATCCTCAATATTTTATTTAAAACATATTTATCACGCAATATATTTTATGTGAAATTTATATTATAATTTTTAAAATAATAAAATTATCTTGGTTTACGTTTGGTTGAAGCAAAAAAGCAAAACACCAATAATTATTTAATGAGGTTTCGGTGACACATGAAATTCTGCAACTTTATAGACTAAAAATTTGTTACCTTGCTGGAAATCAAAACAGGCTATATTTCAGTTTTTTGTACGAACTTTAAATGTCTTTAAGTAAAATTCATTAGTATAATGTAAATTATAAGTGATATTTCTCTACAGAGAGGAAGTGTGATAGAGTGTGGCGTTTACGTTATGGCAAAAATGGATCTTTTTTCAGACGGTGAAACGATTAAAAGATGTCCACTTCTGTTTGTTGGCTTAAAGGGGCTGGAAAAACAGCCAAAAAAAGAGTATAAAGAGTTGGAATTACAATACTAGTGAATATAGACTATATTCACTAGTATTGTACAGACCGGAACAGCATAAACTGAAAGCGTGTCTCAATCCAACGGCTCACAAGCGCGTCCCCGACTGGACATATCTTAAATAGCGTTACATACAGACATTTCACCAGGACACCATTCCTCGACGATTAGTATCTTTCACATAAAATAAATTATAAACGATATTTCTAATTTTAGCTGAGCAATGTAATCATTACTAAGATTTAAACCAATCTGCGTTCACACGTAACGGAAGTGACGTTTTGATTTAGAAGTTAGATTTGTATTAGATATATTATATTCTGTTACTATGTCAAATATGAAGGTTTGTCTGTGTGTTTGTTTGTTTTTAATTATCCATACAATATTTTATAAACATATTGACTTTAAATATTGTGACAATGTGGATATATGCAATGGAGAGCCATTTTCGTCCAACAAACTCCTTAGAAACGTCCCACATGTGTACAATGTGGGAGGAAAACCGCCGGAAAAACTAGAATTATGTAACTGATGTTAAACATGAAGAGTTTATCAGAACGTAAATCCTGGCCGTGTGGATGAATTTCATATTCAGCATTAAGAAATAATATTTACATATTATTTTAATGCGAGTATTGAATCGTTCAATGAAATCTCGTGTTAGCGTTTCTTTGTAAGTTGGTCTTTGTAGAGCCAGTGGCTGTTTGAATAACAATCGTTTACAGTCAGACGTAGCCACGAGTTAAGACGACGGTTATATAACGAGCGAGTCCATGTGATATCTGTGACTTGACCACAGAGTGACAATAACACCGAATTTAACTACTTCATTATTGTTATCTATGGTATAGTCATGGAAATATTGTTATAATACTAGACTATGTTATCCTGTTATGTTGGTTTGATAATAATGTACCTTATATTATGTTATTAAATAAACATGTTTTCAAATTTATAATTATCGAAGTACTTTATACATTTACTATTTACGTTTAAATCAAATCAAATCATGCAAATTGGATAAGGGTGGGTACAGATCAAAAGTTAGTTTTTTATTCATTACATTTTCATATTGATCCATCAAACCGTTTCATGACATACGTATGGATTACTACATTTTCGTTATTTTTGAATATAATATTTTTGAACACAATTTATTCTGATTATAAAAAAAATCATCTTCTCATAGGTTTATATTGTCACTGGCGTGTTAATGACTACGTATACATCAGTGTAAACAGCCGTGACTGTCAATGTTTAGAGGTAAAATTGACAATGAGATCTCGATCCCGGGGTAGTGACGTCAGCAGCTAGGGCGGGATAGACAGGGAGTCGCCGGGAGATCGATCCGACTTCAAAGTCGTCTCCGGGCCAGGGTTGGCGCCGAAAATAACAAACAGCGTGGCCTTGAGAACACAGACTAGCTGCACTTACAAACAAGTTAAAAATAAGAAGTGTAAATCCCGTTCTACGTTGGGACTCGTTGGGTTTGATGTCGAGATGCAGTATTTTTGAACAGTTTAATATGTTATTTTGAATAACAATATATTTCCCTCTTGTTTTGAATAACAGTATCGGTATAACATTTTACTGATGCTTTTTTCTAGGGTAGTTCCAATAGAACGCAGACAAACTGTCACACATCATATAAACAGGGTCTGATCGTTGGTAGGACGGTAATTTTCCACAAAACAACAAGCTCCAATTAATACGACTGTGTATTGTCACCTTTATATTTCTGATAATTCTGTATTTGCGGTCTCCGATGCCCTATGTTTACGAAAACCGACACTAGCTATCGGATGCTACGTACCACGTAAAGTTATGCAATGAAATTCATTTTCCATGCATCAATTGTTGCATCTTCACAAAACGTTTATTTTATATAAGAATATAATATTTTCTTATTATATAGTTTTATCGTACCATACCTATGCATGATGTATTCTCTTCCTTAAATTTTTCGTTACCGTAAGATAAATATTTTTCCTAATTGGACTCTAAGAAAATTTACGACGAGTAATGAATTTAATTTTCTGAAGCCTTAGATGTTTTAAAATTTATTAAATAAATTCCTAATAAACATTCTTCCAATAGAAAGTACGTCTTGCCTGATAACAGATTCTTCATAGAAGTGGCTTTTAATAATTATTAAAGCGGTTGAGATATTTTTATGAAGTAAGACCTCTCCTATCAAGATGAGCAAGAATTACGAAATGTTTATTTTAGCTGAGCGATAACATTAGTAGAATTACAAAAGATATTATCACAAAAAAGATTGTATTCTTATCTGATAGCTGATACCAATGATTTGTAGACGATATTTAAATTAAGCGTCGGGTTAATTTATATCGTAGAGCGTAAAACATTGTTACTGATGATATATGTAAGCAATGTTATTTGTTTCTCGGAATTTGTTCCGCGTGAATTTAATCAAGAAATTATTAAAATGCTACACGGAACGTTTATCTTGACAATAAATTCAATGACTTTATAAAGAGAACTTTTTTATTTCCTTCAAATCTTAAGATTTCATCAAACGTATATACAAAGATATCTTCTGTCACTGAAACTGATTTCACTCGTAATGTGAATCAGGAACTCAGAGAAAAGTATCACTTTACCGAAAATAACACCAAAAGCTGCATAACAGCGTAAAAATATTTATATTCGTGACTTGTGAAACAGATAACAAAAACGCTCTTCCATGTGTCTCTTATCAGTTAACAGGAAGAAGAAGAATTTCAGATTGATATGAGTCAAATCTTTCACCTGTCACAATCACAACCCCGACGAGTTATAAAGAAAATATTTGTAAAATTTTTATAATATGTTTACGAAATATTAATTGACTGCGTATATGTTAACCACTATGAGGTTTTATTGACGAATATTAGTGTATGAGGAAACTTTCAAATCAGTACCTAACATACATACCTACCTACGTAATTCCACAATATATGTGCTTGTTTTTATGTTGGTAACAACATGTAGACCTGTGTGTGCAGATTTTAAGTAATACGAGTAGAGTTAATTTTGTTTATAGTATTATAAATGTAAAACATTTATTGCCATACTTTGAATATTTCCTTTATTTATCTAAAATTATATTCAGTGGATGTTAGTACCCAGAACTAAGTTGACGAAATGCCTCAACAAAAGTAACTGCGATAGTATAAGTTATGTATATAAGAAAATGGAACCTCTCTATATATATATATATATATGTATAAATATTTTTATAAATATATAAGGTCAAATTCGGATAAAGTTAAAGAAACTATACGCTCAGTAAGTTATTATTGTAAGTGTTAATTCTTATTGTACTACGGTGTGATATATCAATTTGCGTTCCACTTAACGCTTCGATACGAGTTTACAAAAATATAATTGAAACATACTGTTCCGTCGATATAAATTTAAAAAAAAAAAGTTAAGTCAAGCAACACGATCTGTTGTTTCGAAGAAAAATTTGTAACAGATAATAAAATCAGGGGATGTCACGTTTGAAGCAAAACAATAGTGTAGGATCAGCAGAAAAGTTACTAACAAGGAAGTGGATCCGAAATAAAATTATTCGACTTGTACAGTAATGAAATTCAATAATAATAATTCAGGATGCACCAGCGCCTTGAATATGTCCAAACTTTTCATCGCCTTTTGATTCTTCTGGATATTTTTTCATACTTAGTGTAATTTTAATTTAATTTTCCATTGTTGTCTTCACAAAAACTAATTTCAGCTCTGTTCCTTGTATTCGAAAGATACCTTTTATCAATGGTACTGTAATTGAAAGCCCAAACAGAATTGCAGGACTGTAACAGACACGTTTTGTTGTTTTATATATATATATTTGATTATCAAGTAAAGTGAAGCGAATGATTTCATTATTCAAGTTTCCTTTGGATGTGTTCGAGATGTTAATATTGTTCAGAGGGAAAAACCTTAAAATGTAACGCTAACTTGAAATTGATTTATCTATAAGTATTGCAATAAAGGATAATATGATTTGATTTGATTTAATTTAATTTGATATGATTTGGTACGAGTGTTATCTTGAATATGATTTATATTATAAAAGTCACAACACACACATCATCAATCTTAGCTGGTGTGGGTTTTGTATTGTCTACTTTATAACGATGTCCTATTATATAAAATTATACGTCGCAAAATTATGGAGAATATTTTTTTCTCTTATTTCATTTCATTTCTGCTGTCTATGGTCGTTTCGACATTAAATAAAAATGTCTTACGTCAAACTTATATGACTTATGCAGAATTGCTTTTTTTCTAATGACCAGACGAATCGTATTCGACGTTTTAATTTCAATGTACAGTGTAATATTGCAAAATGTTTATAGCCTAGCTGTTGCATTATGTTATTATAACGGTCGTTAGCGACGTCACTAATTAAATTCTTCTCAGAACCTCATTGTCCTTTGATATAACGAGGGCGATGTTGTTTACGAAGATATATATATATCTCTATTCATTTAACAGCCATCGTTGATGAAAATTTATAGTAAAAATATTGAAAAAAATATTAAAAATCTTAATGATTTGTGCCGCTGTACGAAGTTTTAAAACTCTGATGCTAGGAGATGTAGTCACGGTGCGAGTGCTTCCCTAGAACCAGAGCATGAATTTTGAGAAATTGTTATTTTAATATTGAACAGTTAGAGATGTTTCTACAGACTATATATAACAATTCTACTGACAATGTGAGTGAAACACAAATGATATATATTTCCCCAAATTAAGCCTTAAAAGCCCAACATTTCTGCCTATCATTTCGTAGTTCCACTCTTGATCATATTAGCGAGCTATTAAAACCTATGAAAACAGCTCCTCAGTCTGCTATAACGTGAGTATTTTCCACTTTTCCTCGAGAGGAGTAACGGGTAAAAACCAGTTATCGATAAGCTTTAATATATTGAACAATGCAGACTTTACGCGATGCTATCAACAAAACTGATTGTGGGAACTCTCGAAGATAACGACGACAGCATTCCGTAAGTTTATACTTATTAATATTATTTGATTATCGATGGAATACTCATAAATAAAATTAGTTATTAATTAAAATCATCAAATTCTAAGAAGCGAAAAAACTCGTAAAGTGTTGAATGCCTGCGTTACTTGACTTATAGTAGTTATATATATTCACGATTCCGGGGACTTCCCTTATAAGGATTTACATGCGACGAGCGAAATCTATAAAAAATTTATTACGATTTTATCTAACAAGCGGCGGCGGTGCGATTGGAATTATAATATATACGAATTGTCATAATGGTTATAATGGAAACATTTTCCTTACGCCATATGATGCTCGCGTTACATAACTCACAAACTAGCGACTTTTAACGTTTAATTATTCAAAAAGTATTGTTTATATAATTTAAAATTTCCTTACGACGTCAACCATCTGTCGGTGAACTTATGCCGAAATTGGACTTGAATAGGGATATATTAATTTTACTTTATTTATAGGTAAGACGTGTCAGGAATACATATTAATAAATTTATTATAAGATTTTGACTATATTGCAGCAGCGTAGATGAATCATAAATTGTGTATGCAACACTCTTGACCCGTGATTTACACTCTCGTACGAGTTGCGAGGCGAGGCACGAGCCGGAGCAGCAGGGGACAGTTTAAATAGTCGCTGGATAGTGTAAATCACAAACGATTCCAGTCTCAATACACTCGTAATAAGAACGGTGATTTCTACTTGAACGGTGATTTAAATGAACGGGAGAGATGGACAGAAAAATACGAAACAGATGATTTTATGTATCTTTCTTCTCGCTGTTCAAAATTGTTTAAGACAAGACATATCCTCATATTACTGTTAAACGAATGCACAGATGGTAATCATCTTTTAATGTTTCCACAACGTTTTTTGATATTCACTTACTACCTAGAGGCTGGACGTTTCAGTTCAGTCGCTAGTCAAATAACACGTAAATTGCAACGTAAACTGTATACACACGTAAACATGACGTCTACAGGATTGCATCAGCCGCACATATAAATGAAATTGAAGTATTTGTCGTTTACATTTAAAGTAAATAATATATGATAAACAACCTACATATTTCTTATTCTTCGCGGCTTTTTAAACATTGTATGCACTAGACAATAGATCTGTTTGCAGGACGCTGAATAGGTGAAAATTATAGTCATGTGCATTTCAACATTAGGTATGTACGAATATAAAAGAAAGTCGTGTCAGTTAAGCTATTTATATCTCAAGAACGGCTGCACGGATTTGGTTGATGATTAGTTGGGGGCTAGCTTAGAACCGGGAGATGGACAAAGGATACTTTTATTCCGTTCGATAGAAAAAAAATTACTTAATAAAATCCAAAACATGCTTATTTACTGTGTCTCGGGCGGAACAGGCGACTCTACAATTCCAAGAGATTTCTGTAAACAAACCCCATAAAACTTTTCAACTATATAACCTTTATGGAATGTATTAGCATCTCTTTCTGCGTATTTTGTAAACATCGGGCTAGCTGGCTGAGATTGAATAGGATTAGAATATTATCTTTTGTATTACGGAACACTAAGATTAAAGTAAATACTCTGACAAAATCATAATCACTTAATGGGCGGGTTATTTCTTCTGAACACTGAATTTTAAATGGTCTCAGGCGGTGTGGCTTTAGCATACATTTTTTTTTATCAAATAGGATTACTCCAATAATTTGATTTGATGATTGTATTTAGAAGAGAAACTACCTTCGTCTGACGTCGACTCCTAGTTAGGACATAATTTTTAGTTGTATAGTCTCTAACACCACATGTTGTTTCGTCAAGATTGTTGACTCCTACCTGGCTTATATTGTTGTATGTAAATATTTTTTAGATCAGCTTAGCCTTGACTGTTGCGCATTTTTCCTTTGTAAATGTCGTTACCGCGTGATGATACGATACGCTTCTTTGTTCAGTTCAGGACACTCGGGTGGGTTTTATGGCATGTCGACGTCCCTGAATGGAAATCAGGTACAATACATTCAAGAATCTAAGATACTTGATAAATAGAAACAAAAATGTTTTCCTCGGGCAATTTCCATTCAGTAAATATTTTATTTTACCAAATAACACGTAATAGTCATCCTTTTTTTAAATTAACACATTAAAAAAAAATTATGTGTATGCAAAGATAACTTACTTTTATTTGGGTTCCCATACTTCATTTAACATAAAAATTTCTGCTCTTAAAATAAAAGAGGCACTTAAAATGAAGATACTGTTTGGTATTTTTACATGTCTGAACGACATGACTGTATTTTCAAAGATGCGAGTAAACTGAAATGTTCTGAATATAGATTTCATGAATCATGCTGATATGGAAAAGGTGTTGCAATAAAGCGCGCACACCTCCTCGTGAGAGCTGTGTCGTCATCGCTTCGTCGGAGGTCTCGTGAAGGAACTGTTTCTACTGTAGGTAAAGCGACCGAGACAACAGCTCACGAAACGAAACGCCTCACGAGCCACGCTATCCGCCAGCCGCCGGTCGCCAGCCGTCAGCCGTCACCCGCCAGCCGCCAGTCGCCAGTCGCCAGCCGCCGGTCGGCACGGAGCTCATTGCCGTTCTGACCGCTACAGTGGCAACACGTCTCTTCACGCGATCAGCAAAACTTTTTCCCACGCAACGTGAAAAACTTATCACTCTACGGACGCTAAAAATTTCATCAACACGGCGCACGAAAAATATATACCCATACGAATATATAATACCGTCATTTGACGAAGATTACGACGAGTCGCTTTCGCCTTGCGACTTGTGAATTAATACACCAAAAAAAAAAACAGCGATAGATTTTTTGTGCCGATTAGAATAACTTGGGACGTGTGCAGACAAGGAACGGAAAATGTCGAAAAAACATCTTCATAATCAAGCCGCTATACCGTTAGCGCCGGCGGTGTTTAAGGTAAGTTTCTAATATATTTTATTACTTTAAAGCGAATTTCAATTACAGGCACATTGCTTTGCGATATTTTCCTCATTAAAAAAACAACATACGAATGTAAATAAGAATGAATATGAAACACTTAATTACGAACTAGAATGATTTTATTGCAAATAAAATTAAGAATGTAGCATTTCTAAAAGCAGCACAGTTTATTTATAAATAACTATAGTTAAATAGATTTTCTTGAGAATGCTGTGCGATTTATTTAGTCATAAAATTAAACGAGGCTGAGCGCAGGTTTAAATTACATAAAGAAATAAACGTCGCCGATAACAGTTTGAAGTCCATACTGAACTGCAGCTAACCTACCAACAACTGTTCTGCACATAGCTTCGAGATGTTTATCTAAACAGCCTCCAGTACAGTACGTTAACTTTGTTTATCTTAGTCAATGGAATTGAAAAGAAAAAAATTATAAACTAAGTCTATATTAAATTTAAATTTTTCATAAGTTGCAACTAACTTCTAACTAAAAGATACTTACACATTTTATTTAGTACACTGTTTTATCCCACGAATATTAATTAATTAAAACACCTTTATTTATGTTCGTTGATAACAATTTTTGTATGAATCGAACTGAATTCTTTATAATAAATTTCATTATTCGTATTTTGAGTAGTGTCAGAAATTTGAATAGGAAATTTTCAAACTATGTTTAAAAATAAAAAATAAAAAAATCGCCACTATTGTAGGCTTTTATAAATGGTGTGCCTAAAACGGATCTCGCTTAACGTCCACACCATCCTATAGCTTAACACCCTGCAGGTAGAATTCTTAGTAATCGCCAGATCTTTCGATCTTCGGTTACGCTTCATAAAACATACTTATTACTTTGGACAGGCTTTAGCGAGGTTTGCCTGTCAAGCGGTATGATTTAGCGTTACTGAGTATTGTGTGTAAGTACCTTAAGTGTAATTTAAACGAGAATTATAGAACTTTTTTTTGTGAGATCGGTTATACGGACGTTATCGTCAGCATCTCGTCTACGCTCATCTAAATAACAATCCTTCTAAGGTATTTTTTTATTAATTCAAACGTCATCAAATCGAAATCCAACAAATTATTTTCAAGTTCAGATCTCAGTAATTGCTTCCATTTTCACTCGAACTGCTCTAGTTTTGAACTTTCATTTTGATCTCAAGTTTGTTTAACTTGGCCTCCCGCCATCTTTAATAACACGAATATATGTTGGGGGAATCGACGTACATTTTCTGAGGACGATCAATGTTTTGTGATCTCAATTTATAATTTGCACATTAAACTACAGTATCCAGAACGTAAGCGCGATAGATGTATCAGACTTGCTAATTTATGATATATATAACGTGAGTCGTGATTCGTTCTTTTGTTCGTCGTACAGAAAGTTCATACGGATTCTGCTACTTTCAGGTTAGTATTAATTTTCAGCAATTGAAACATCTTATTTCATTATTTGATCTCAATTTGGTGTTGGTCCAATGATGACGTAACTCTGTTGAATGTGACCGCTTTGAAGCCTCGAAGATAATTTTTCGTCAACCGTTTATTTAACTTTAATTTAATAAAACAAAAATATCTACTTAGCTTGTCCCAAACAAGTATTACATATGAAATTCTTAAAATATACTTTTTGCTGACATTAAAACTATATAATTTTAAGTATTTCAACGCCAATGTGATTTACAAAAGTTTCAGCTCTAAATCAATTAACGGCCAATTTTAAACTTAAAATTTATTTAAATATCATTTAACCGTTTGAAACTTAGCTATGACATTGGCAGTTTCAATTCAATGTACAGTTTACAAAATAGTTTTGTAATTATTTCAAATAGAGAGTGTTATGTCCAGAGTATAAACAACGGAGGCAGTGGGCACGTATTCATATGGAGATATCCGGAGAAGTCACGACTGGTAGTGAATAGTGCTAATTAATTACTTAATTATAACGGATTAAGGTCAAAACAAATATAACAAAGGTTTATTTTTTTTATTTATCGCTGTAGGTATTAATTTAAATCGAGAAACTATTCAAAGTCATCTGAATGTTCTTAATGTTCTTTAAACTCAAACCTAAATCTAAAATTTAAAGGTAAATTTTTAGAGATGGTAGAAGTTAAGTATTTTTTTATATTAAAGGTTAGGTTGTTTTAAATATGGCCTTCATCCGTGCAAACACGTGCACTTTTTTATATTTTATATTTTCAAAACAAAACGTCACCCTTGACAACAACCCTCCACAATTTTAACAAAAGATTCAGACGCGTTCTTGTCCGTCTTTCGGGTCTGAGATATTTCGCTTCTTACAATCCAACAACCCTTTGCAGTCGTTCTATTCTACAATAATCTGGAATACCAACACTTTTTGGTTCGTATACTGGATTTTTTATTATAACGCAAGAAGATGTGACGTGTTTCATTTGTTTAGAGTTGTTGTGTAATCATTAATTGGCTGTTGTTAAGGAACTTGACTATAATGGACGAACAAAATCCCCGCTCTACATATTGGAATAGGTCTGATGTATCTCCAGTCCTATGAAGTCAAAGATAATTCTCTATTCATCATAGTCTACCCTCCAAGCTAGTCGCAACACGGCGCAGATAGACATACCGCCATTTTTATTCTGAAATCTTTGCGGGTTTCAGTTTTCTTGTTTTAAACTGTGCGCGACCTTTGAATGTAAAGCCGTACACTGCCGCGGCGATCGACGGCGGGTAACTCGCCGCTCGCCAGACAAAATTATACACTGGAAATTTCCACTGGCGCCCTCGACCCCCCTCCCCTCCACCCTCTCCACCTCTCATCGCCTGCGTCACACACACACATATACACACACGCACGTATGCACATACACACAAGCTCCCCCCCGTCCCTCGTGCCTCTCCCCGCGCTCGCCTCTCGACACGGATTACACGCTAAAGGATTCAACGAAACAAGCGCCCGCGCCCGATACCATGTTAGCATATTACATACATTTCATGGAGTTGGATTTTATAAGACATTAGCACATCTTGCAAGTCTACGTGGGTAGCTTTTATAATTGTTAGCAGGCGATCGATACGGAATGCACAGATAAAAAACTCGAGGGCTGATAACATCACAATCACTGGAATGTTAAAACGAACTGTTCGTTGGCTGAGACAGCACACATCCAACTAACGGACTGAACGAACGAGCCCCAGAAGGAGTTGACGCTCTGTCTGAACGCGGCCCGTCTGACGCGCCCTCGACTACCGAGTAGTGCTATGGCATTCCTTACACATTGAAATTCATCCACATTATTGTAAAACAATGGACAGTTCTGAAATAAACATACCCTTTATCATCGATAAAGAATTACGTAAACAACGAAACGTTTACTATTATAATTTATAACTGTTGGAACGGACACTCAATCTTTCTTAGTCAATAATAAAGTTACCGTCTTTTAAATCATTATTATCGGTTTAAATCTTTATATTCGCTGGGAATTCGTTATCAGAGGCTTCGAAAAGAAAAGACTTCAACGAATTTCTCGGAACTCTTACATGTGCTCGAGAAAAAAAGGAGTGTTCGCTTTTGTATTACACGACGAATGTCCCTCCGCGTTTATAATTAACTCCGCATCGTCTCGACCGCTCGTTTCGTTTCAAACATACGATAATCATTTATAATAATATTTTACTGCCATTTCAAAGTTTACGAGACGCCATTTTAGTTATGATATTCATGTACTAATTATATAATCAGGCGGTTTGTGGACGAAGTATTTGTTAGGTTTCAGTAATATCTCTGAGCAGGTCGGCTAATATTCAACAAAGACGTAGACGGTCTGTGGGAGGCAGAAGGCGCTTTCACATTCATTGTTTTGTACTACTCGAAGTACCAATGAGGTCGCCGGCACGTGCGCGTTATAAAATAAATTTTATATACTAGCTTTTTCCCGAGGCTTCTCTCGAATAAACCTTATAATTAGCGGGTACAAAAGCACGCGTAATGTTCGAACACTATAAATAATTTCCATAATATCATCTAATTGGTTTGTGAAGTTTCCGTGTGGTCGAATACCAAACATACAACATTGGAACTTAACCTTCGACAAACTACTAATGAGACCAGTCATTGACGATAGCAACTATTAAAAGGAAAATCTAAATAAATCAATCGAAACAACTCCGTCCCTCATCTATAATACACCATGCGGTATACAAGGTCTGGAACATAGTTTTATAAAGTTATAAAATTCAAATCATCTCAGTAGTTCGTCGTTTTAGTCACAACGCACAAAAACATTAATAAATATTGAGCAAACCTTGAAGACCTTCTTGGAAGCTTCTAGAATCTGACTGTTCGTCTCTCCTATAGATTCGTAATGTTTAAGACTAGAGTACAATTATTGTCAGAACAATTTGTGTCGGCGTTTGGAAATATAAATCACTCAATTGAAATACATTCATCTAAAGATACCAGAATAAAGCACATCTAAGTCGTGGAGTTTTTCGTATGGCCTTCTAATATTCGCATCCCGAAACCCCCTGGTCTGACACCAGTTTTGAACTGATTAAATTGGTCGTAAAAATTTTGTACTACATCAACTGGGACCGAAATAAAATGGACTACGAACAGAATTATTAAAATTACTTTATTCGTCCTGAATTTTTAACGGTCATGAGTTCACTGCATCGATTACCGAGCGCTGATAAGATAAAACGTCCTTGACGTTACTAACTAAAGTTTGCTGAGGACTTCGCCATAACCATGTGACGTTTAAAATGTGAATTTTTAACACATACACATGTATACAATTAGATTATTATATTCAGACAATTCGGTACACAACTCTAAGGAGACTCGTACCTGCTGAATGGTTTTAAATATTGGGAAGAATTCTTTTTGGAGTATGTCATAATTTCCATGACAATAGTCCATTAGGGGCCGGCGCCGACGAGTCCAGGCGCTCCTATGGCAACAAATCAATAGGAATACAGATTGAGAACACAGCATTATAAAATCTATTACCAAACGTAAGGGTTTGTAATCGCTGTCTCCTCTATGCTAAGTACGAAAACAGTTCACAGTACAACTGCACTTTAATATGTTTAATGAAAACTGGTACTGGCTATTATTAACTGCTAAATTCTTGTAACGTAACATATTTAGTAGCCGCGAACTATATTTCTAGTGTAATCGAACTTTATTCCTCTTACTTTATATCTTTACAGAGATTCATTAGCTGCCCCTTGTGTGAGAATTACTTAAATGTAATGCGTGTGTATTTGGATTACGTGTGCGATTGATGTCCAACATGAGGTACTCGAATAAGAAAAATGTGTTTCCAGACATGTTTATCACAAGTTACCGTTTCAATGTATGCATAACACTTTATGATTGATGTTTTATTAATAATAATTGTCGTCGCTGGACATGTTTCAGTGGCATTTGATTTATAAATTGACCTTGGTAACGACACTCTTGTATGATTGACTCAAATAAACTAAAGTCAATGTGTCTCTGTTTCCGACGAATTAGAACATGCGATGTGAATCTTTCTTTTATAAATTGTGACAAAACTAGTCGCGATGCCGCGTCCTGAATTCTCGTCCACGAAATATACAATCTTGGAGTAAAGCGAGTACGATTTAATTGAAGTGAAGTTTTTTGCGAGCGACTGTAAACCGCCAGCGAGGAATTTAAGTCACGTATACTAATGTTGCTCGAAATCCCACCGGTCGTTCACCTCGTCATTTTGTCTCTATTTCTATCTATAAAGAAATCTATCGAAATATTAAACATCACGGAACATTCAACACAGTAGTGGTTAATTTATAAGAGACATAGCTGTTTTTTTTATAAAGATTAGCAAGTTATTTTAATTATACGTATATATATATATTACAGGAATTTAAAGTAAAATCTAAGAAAAACAACGTTCAACAAATAATGAAATGAATACAATTTTTTGTTTATTTTAATTTTAAAATAAAGTTTTAACTTTGTTGACAGTAACCGAAAACCGTTGTTGCCATCACGCTTAGGATATTTCAAGCTCAACTCATCCATCTATTTATGGAAATAAATCAGATGACGTAATAAGAAGATAAAATGCGTTCAAGAAAATTTACCGTTAATTAGAGAACTGTCGTTTTATTTAAAATTAGAAACTTTTTATAGCTGGCGTTAGAAAACAGTAAACTATGCAAACAGCATCGGAACTGGTTGAGGCGTGTCACGTGGCAGGCTTTATAGAGATTCAATGTGTGGCGCTGCATTAGAAATATCTTCAGCATCATAAAGAGAAACGACCTCTGCCATTACCACTTACATTTGAGATTCCATTTAGAACAATCCGTCGTTAAATATGAGGGAAACAGCCTTAGTAATGTCCCCCAAACTATAATGTTTAGTGCCCCTTAAATAAACACGGGATATGGATTATACAAAATATAGCATGACACAGTTATGTCAACAAGGACCAAGCCTTTACAGTTGATAGTTACCTCAGATGATAATTGTCACTTATAATTTATCTCTTACCGATTGTAAGTGAGTTTAAATATTTAATAAACTTACAGCACAGTCATAAATGAATTAAATTTCACCTTTGTTGGAGAGGCAGAAAACAATTAAAAATTTATTGCATTAAAAGTAAATTAATTAATACAGCGGATGATTAAAATTAAAATTGCATTGGATTCGAAACATTTCCTGTAATTTTTAATATCCGAGTGATTTATCATTGTTATTTTTTATCGTCTGATTACTTTCAAGATGTCCGCCTCTTATTATCAACTGATAATGTCAATTGCCCCACACATTCATCATAATGTACACACAACATCGCACACACGCACTCTAAGACAAACACACAAAATTCTGTTTAAACAAATTTCAAGGGCTTTTCTAAACCAACTGTTCATTACGAGGTCGAGAGACAGGAATCACACGAGACAATTGACTTATCTAAAACTGTCAGTAATCAACTATTCATATATTTAAATTAAATACAATTCGTCCATTAAACTGTTCGGCAGTTCGTTACTTACACGTGTTCGTATCAAACGATTAGTAAACGAGCCGATTCAATTCTATTTCGTAATGTTGTTTGTTTTATAATACATATTAGTAACGTAAGCTTATGTTAAGAGTCGGCGTGTAAATCGCGCTCTTTCTAGAACCTTCACGAAGGTGAGCGGCCATTAGAAATGTTGATCGTATGCGCCAGTCCATGCGGTCTCTGGAGTGTAAACCAGTTAGGGCCAGTCCACGAGGCGGGTATTCGCTTAGCCGACTCTACGATTTATAAACACGCATTGTCTGAACGAAGCCGATGTTCCTGTGTCACTGAATGCAACTCAACACCGCCATTGTTTTAAGAGCGGTTTCGCTTTACGTTATAAACAAACTGTTGCTTATATCAAATATTTTTAATATCTTAAATTATTTGCATAATAATTAATATTCATGTAACGATACATCGCCACCGTAACTGCATTGTTCCAGCGGCAGTTTAACAATCCTGTGGGAGTTGGCTTGTATAATTGCTACTTCGTTTTCGTCAAACGACCGTTCTGTTATCTCAGTTATAAAAATATACTTGTATTACACGGAAATTTACTGCTAGCGGTTTAATTTAACTATATTTCCTTGAGGCAGGAGATAAAAGTAAATAAGGTAGGCCGATAGTCGTATATATATGTCGTACGACTAAAAGATCTAATACAAATAGATCTGTCTTCAAAATAACAGTTCTTAGAAACTTCGTATGATACGTTAGTATTGGAAAATTGAAAATAGCACATTTATAAAATAAATATAGGAGACATGTGAAGCGCAAATGGAACAGTGCATTGAGCATTCAACTCACACAGAGATCTAACAACAAACACGTCGCCTATTGTATTCCAGGCGAGGAGTTCTTTCAGAAATCTATCGTTTTACACGACAACGGCATTGAATAACAATGGATATCATAAATACAATTCAGTTTATTCAACACAAAGAGAATCAAAATAGACAGCCCTAGATTCGATTTAAATACGTGAAACGAAACACATCTCGTCGTCGAAGCACGAATAACATTGGTAAAATTCAAACGACATGGTGGTGGATGTGTTCGCCAACGTTAGGTAACTGTGATACTGTGAACTATATCGAGACGGTGGAATTCCGTTGGTCCTTAGTATTATAATAAAACTAAAAAGCCATCGGATCCTGCGCATGCGCACGCGGTCGTCACGTGCTCGAAGCATGTTTCCAAGCGATTTGATTTGAAATTACTTCACATGAAACGTAGTTATAAAAACCTTGACAGTCGAATATAAACTCTAAAGTAGAATGATCTAAAACACAGTTTTCCTATGTAAAACTATCCGGGGAGTAATGGTGACATATTTTTATACCTATTACCATTGCAATCTACAGTTATGCGACGCGTCGCTAGATTTTGCACGATTACAAGAAAATGCGCGCACACACACACAGAAACACACACGCAGACACACAAACCCATAAAATCATGTCCAATGTAATTGTAGTTAAGGTTTTCTGATTCTGTTATGGTTATTTTCTTTTCAAGTTATAGGTCGTGTTCACGGCGGTTACGTAACATTACATTGAATAAATTTCTCATTATAAAACATTTAATTCCTGAATAACTATACTGAAACAATACGAAGTAATTAAAAATCGAGAATAAATTAGTATTATTAGCGACATTCTCGGTAGTACAAGTTAGTACACACTCTATATGTATAAAGATTTACATTTCTATAACATACAACAATTTCCCACGTTCTGTCCGTGTTCTGTATAGACATCCTGTGTCTTCGGAGTCGATGTAAACATATCCGGTTACGTGAAAAGCGGCTCATGATTATAAGTCTTTCAAAACAGTTCATTAAATAATAAAATCAAATCATCATCGGTATTGTCAGTGCCGAAGAACTCAAACTATCACCTAGCAATCGTATCTCTACGGACTCTAGTTAAAGTAATATAAGTAACGCGACATTACCTTGTTAAGGCATGTCCGACGTACCGTATTTCCGGTAAATCAAGGTCGTGTAATCTGCGTACGTCTCTGCCCTGGCCCTTATGGCATTTCCTATGCCCTTAATTAAATTGAACGAATTCCACACACAATGTTACCTTCCCTGTCAGGTCTTAGAACGATACAGATTATTTGTTAACACATTTAATAGCTGTTAAAATTATTATTACAACAAATGATATAAAAACATTAACACAAAACTTATATTCAAAGTATGTTATCATGAGGGACACAGATTTTATTTATACTACCCATCTATTACATTACGTGGTAAAGGTATGCTGCAAAGCTTGCAAACATTTAGAAGTTAAATGTATTTAGACTGTTACGTTGGTTAGAATAAAAGAATACTTTCGTTATCTGTCTTATTGTTTGTGTATCATTGTTTAAGAGCGTATTTTTTGTACAACGGGGACAAGGACGAACGTAGTCCGACTGTTCTCAGAACCGCACGCCTTTCACATTTCACAGAGCTCTCATAACTCATTAAGGTTGCGATGACGTTTCAATTGGGGGTTCCACACACAAAAACAATACAATACACAGAAGCATTTCTGTAGTCTCTGTGACTGGTTGCTCTGTACAGACGGTCGCCGCCGCAGGGTAGAAACCAGACTGTGACGTCACACTCGACCTCCTCCGTCCCAACCCACAGTTATGAATGACGGAGCCCTAACTCAAAATACTCTACCGTTCTGCGGAATACTAAATAGCCAACGGTTCATATGTATCGAAAAAAAAAGTTTAATTATAACGACTATTATTGACCTATACAAGTAAGTAAGCTGTATATATATATATATATATATATATATATATATATATATATATATATATATATATATATATAATACAACGTAACGCATATTTCCTGAGTTTAGTTATGTGAGTATAGCCAGTTATTTAGACGAAACGAACCATACTCATTGAAACCCGTGTCTATTATTAGTTGAAAATCCGCTGCGTTACACATTACAAATATATTAACTAAGGTTGCATGAGATGTTTTTAGTACACGTCACGTTTCACGCTTCCATCCAGCAACATTTACAATAACTTTAATTATATGTAGATCAGCAAAATAGTACACATATTGTTATAAAACTCTGAATCAGCTTCTAACACAGCCTTGAACATTGAATTAGTTAACAACAATTTGCTGGTGTACGATAAACAGCAGCGTAGAAGTGTTAAGTAAATTTTAAGCCACGAATCAATCCTAAACAGCATTCTGTTAATTTGAGAACATTAACAAACTTTTACGATGACGTTGTTGGACACCGAATCGATTAAAGACGACAGTTCCGCGACCACCACGGTCAAATGGTTTAGAATTGGACGCCATAGAAATGATACGCTGATTGTATCGGCCTCGTCAATCTAGGAAGCCGAGGGCGGCCATCTCGACGATACACATCCGGAGAACACCGCCAAAACCTTAAATAGTCAACATCACAAACTGCCGCCTGTCATACAACCGATGAGATACTCTGCTCGTTGAAGCCGTAACGTGTATCATCGAGATAGAAGGTAACATCAATCAGAGGAATGTAATTTAATAGTATCGAGTGCAACTCAAATGTATGTTGAGTTATGAGAGACCGACACTGAAACAAGACGCCTCTGTATTGTCTTTGATGTCATAAGCTTGATCTTCCGCAAATGCAAGGTCGGATTTAAGTCGTTCGTATATCACAGTTGCAAAATTAGACCTGTCCAGATGTGCGGAACTAATGGACTATTACTTTGCCAATTTCTGTCACTTACATAGCTCTTTGGACGCTTGTTTTTTTACGTTACAACTCCTTAATTATAAATTTAGTTTCGTCACGATGGCGCCACGTCTACAATTTGGACGATATTACAAATCAAACAAGCCTAGTGATATATTTATTAAAACCGCGTATGTTTTTGTTAACAATTAAAGATACTTGATTTGTAATTTTTATTCAATTACAAATGATCAAGCATCATAAAGCCTTGTTCTATTCTTTCGTTGCTTAAATTGTGTATTTTTTATTATTTTCTTATATAATACTCCTTTTTTAACTTTACCGCCACTAAAAAGTAGTCATAAATAATTAAATTAAGTATTATTATTTAAACAAACTCGCTTATGACTTGGTTACGTAATCGTATGCTATGAATAAGTGCTAACAAGCCGGTCATAGTTTTGATAATTTTGGCCCACGACGCCACTACGCCTCCGACAGACGCCTAGACTTGTGTACAAACAATATAACCGAAGCTAGTTGATGATGATGACACTGCCGTTTGGATCCAAGCCAAAAACATTCTTTTTTGTGTTTTCCAAAAACAAACTCTTTAAATTCCTTTTCTCCGACTGTGAATCGTCGTTAATTTGTTAGTTTGTAAAATATAACGTCATCAATTTATAACTATGAGTTATCTCAACCATAATCTTTGATGATAATTTTTCAGAATCATGCAAATATTTGTTTAAGATAAAATGGCCACTTTGAATGTTAAACTACCCACGTTGTAGCATTCCTTGTATAATTGAATTTTAAATTAGAAATATTAATTGAACTGTATTGTGTCCTCATCAGATTGATTTAGAATTAATTGTGTAATAGATAAAACGACTTGTTTCAAAAATCCTAAAGTAGACTACTAGAGAGCAGAATACACTTTTATAATTTTTAGTTAGTTTTTAAACCAAAAATGGCTCTGAAGTTTTTAAAACAAGCTATCAAACATTGTAATTTATTGATTTTATCATAATCTCAATTTCTGAGTTAAAAAAATAAATTATTTACCTTTACTATTTTATTTCACGAAAATGACAAGCCAAAAATTTACCAAAAAAAAAAACCTTTTTGGCAATGGCTTAATTATTTGAAAATGGAACTGAGCTTAACACATTGGAACAGATCCAGAAATACCATTGAAAATAAGTTTTCAACAATACCATGACATGTGTGAGTTTTGTCCATGATTTATAGATGCTGGTGAAAATAGAGCATTTACAGCTGAATTTATGTTAAAAAGATATTGTATGAAAGTGATGTCGTAGTTAAAACAAGATAAGGCTCACCAGTAGTTGGTAAACACTTATCACGAGGAAGTCGAGGTCTTTAGGAGTAAATGATGAGCGACCCTCACGGCCCCCAAGTGCTAAATCACTGTGATCCGGCTCAGACACTTATTGCTGGCTGTTCGCAATGGGATACACCAATTTCTCACAATCATCAATATAGCGCAAGATGTCTGGGAACTCCATTAATCCGTCATCCAACCAACTTTCAACGGCTAACGACTTAATCATTACGTGGATTGCTCACACCAACGTCACAGACACGACACATGATATAGCATTACATTAATCTAACGCGTTGTAAGATGCCCTTGAATCAAACGAAGGTCGTTACAATCTCTGCTAAAACGTAACAAAACATTGTTAAGAATGGAAGCCAGCGTCGCATGACGACTTACAAACATAATATTGTTTTCGATCACTATAAATACCCATATATCATGAACTGCGAACGTTTCCCGAGCTTTATTAGTGTAAATGGAATAAAGGGCCCCATTTAATAGCTCCTTTATGACGTACAACAAGTAAGCTGAAACGCAATCAAATAGCTTGCTGTAGAGACAATTTACTTTTCGAATTTATTTCTAGAAACCTGGATGTCAAAAGCTTCATACAACACTAACGACCCAATGATCATGAACATGATAATTCAAAACAGAATCTCAGTTCTGCAGAGATAGTTAGTGTCGATTTATGCTTATCTGAAGAGAGTACGTGGTTCATGTTATAAGTGATTAATTACCGTTCTTTGACAACATATCAAGGGGACATTGACGGCACAAACAATGTCAAATTTTGAATTTCTTTCTTATATACATATATTATAAATATATAGTAATTTTGATGGCGTGCCAAGTTAGGTTTTCTGTTACATAAATAATTTTGCGGAGGTGGCTCTTTCAAAGGTACGACGGAGATGTAGTTGACTGTGGATACAAATATTTGTATGCGTATATTTTGTAAACTACAACGTAGCGTAATACAACATGTAGCAAATCAGTATATAGAGTCAAATGTTTAAAGTAAAGAGAACATTCAGCGTGCAAGAGATGCAGACAAGGTTACTAAATTCATCTCTTACCTCCAGAATTAAACTTCCCGTCCAGGGATGACGGGGCGGATTTCACTTTCAGCTTTCACTTTATAACGAAATAAGAGTTCGAACGATATGATCAAAATTTACGGGAGACGAGAACAGTACATTAGTTCATCAGGGATGCAGTAGGCGAACTAAAACTCCACTTCCCGCGCAAACTCACCAGACACTCGAGCTCTTTTGATTTATCGTCGCCTGGTATCCTCGGACTAGAATCAGTTCAATACCTAGGTTATCTAGGCTGGGAGCTAAAAGCGCATGTGCAGTTTCCTGCGCACTAGGTCTTATAACCGCCTAGATATTTCAGGAGCCCTGGTAACTGACGCGGGACCGAGCTGAATGCAGCCCGGGCACCACGCATGCTCAGAATGCATGCCCGTTAAGTGCACAGCAAAGAATCAATAAAAATAAAAAATGGATACGTACATCAATCTCATCCATCATTTCTTGAATTACACTTCAGCACAATAATATAAACCTAACAAGACTTTTTCCAGTAAATATAAAAAAAAAAATTTTTTCATTTTTATAGTTAATCGCCCTCCTTCTAATCACTTCTACCCTCTCAGCCTCTTAGTAGCATATCCTAAGATTTATCACTATCTTACTATATAAAGGTTTAAATATATATTTTTTAAATGAAAATTATATTTCAGCTGAAGTTATGATTAAAAACCATTTTATTTTACACAGCTGTGTATTATCATTTAGTTTTATTATGAGTTAAAAAATAATATTGATTTTTTATCATAAACATGTTACCAACGTGTTTATTAAACAGCACAGAAAATTTGTTGCTTTGCTAACATGTCGGTTGCATCTAGACCCGATCCTTGCAATAAATGATGCAAGTTGATATGTGGAAGTAAAGTGACTTCTACTAACTCATACGCTCCTGGTGCTCTCGATGCGTTCGCTGCACTTTTGCTTTAAAAAATAACTTTGTGAAAGGGGGAAAGAAACATCCGTTAACTCAAAATTTTACTTGAAAAACATTTTAATATTTTAAAATTAACATTTTGAAGTAGACAAGACCAAAAGAATAGATTTTGCAAAAAAATGCATTCGTTCCACCAGGACTTCATGAGTTTGAAGGAGTACGAACTGCATGCGCTTTGATGCAGCGTGCGATGAAATAAGGTTCCCTTTTTAACACACAGGTAAACTTAGGTCATGGAAGGAGATAGAACCTACATCCAGGAGGGGCTGAGAGGGTTGCAATGCGCATGTTACTTTCAATTTCATTTCGTATGCAGGTACTCGTCGCACTTTAATATAGGTGATATCTGCATTTCATCATACATTGATCAGTCGCGTAAAGCTTTGGACACACCTCCTCGAGCTTATCGCGCCCTAGTACCAAAGTCTATTATAAACTATAACTACTAACTATACTACATATGTGTATAATATATATATATACAATACGTACATATCTCACGCAATATTGCAAATGGCGCATATCAATAATAATTGTTGAGGTTATTTTAAATCTTTGACTACAAACAACGGACGTCGGAAGGCGTGTCTTTGAAGTTGATATAAATAATATTCGGAGGTGACCTTGGGAGGCAATTCAAATCAAATGCGCATCATTTGTCCAAACAATAGGCTCTCATGTCGTCACAAATCTGAAGCAATATTAGTTATTAGCGGCTCGTGACGAGCCGGACAATATGGCGAGTTATTGATCTGGTCGTGCCATCACTTGTGGACATTATTTATAAATAGAGAACAAATGTTTAGCAATCACAAACAGCGGCACTCCGCAGTTTCAGAAACACTTGTTGAATCTCTTAGTACGGCTTATAACATTAAATGTAGAAATGTAACACTGTCAAACTGCAGGCGAGGCGTTCGGATGGAATGGAATTTTGCAATTTCGTTTGGTCAAGCAAAATGTTATAATATTTAGTACTAGGTGTATTTGTGTTATAATTTTCATATACTCAGCTTTTCCAAGGGAAGCGAGTATTCGCTGAGGACAGGTGAACCCCGAAGCATTCATAACCAGTTCATGGCGGTTCGTACCCATCGATCATCAAACTACAGCAATACAATATGAATTCTTAACCTTTTTAATTTAGAGTTCAAAATTGTTAAATATATAAGTAGTATGTCTAAGGCGACCGGTTGGTTGTACAAAGTAGGGGGAATCAAACGGGTTGAACACAAAGCGTGTAAAGTATGTTGTGCGTGAGAAGTGCGATGCGAGGGGACGAACCAACCCTTGTCGCGAAACGCAATCCGCTAAACGTGCTCTATAAACATGTAAATGTTGACTCATTATTGAACCTTAAAAACTTTAAATTATTTTCATTTATTCATATATCGCTGTGGTATGTTTAGTTACACTTTAACACTGTTACTTCGCTTATCTATATAGTTATTAAGTTTGATAAGTAATTCCAAGCTGTTTAATTTACTGGCACGAAATTCACATAATAAACCTAATGACCGCTAAATTATATTATCTGATCCTACAGATACTAATATTCACTAACTCATATTAAGTGTTTTTTTTTTTGTCTGACTCAAATATATGCTTTTAAATATTTATTTAAACCGTGCTTAAAAACAAATTCGCCAAAGGTTTAGACAGGAAATATAATCCTTCCAACTAAAACAAGTGGTCGTAAAACACTGTTTTCCATAATTCTACTTTGTTTGCTAAAATATTGCTTCTCTTATTTAAACCCGGTGATCGTTTTGGTTGAAAAAGGATTACTCTTTTTATTTTTCAAGTCATATTAGTCAATTAAATAGACGGAAATGACTTGGACAATAACATACCAATCTACGGCAATTAGGCAAAGATTTAACAACACTCTAATAACACAACAGCGGGACATACTAATGACACGAGATTGCCGAGATCAAACGAGATGTAGCTAATTTTTAAATTTTCGTTTCGCGTATTCCGCGTGCTGTTTGCAACGCTCTGGAGAGTCGGGTATTTATAGAGACCCGAAATAGCATTAACGTCACATGGTCGAACCGGCACCGGTCCAGCGAGCCCCTAAGAGCTGCGTCATCTCGACACGGGCAGATACAGACGAGATGTTGCGAATATTACGTACCGACGACACGAGTACAAAACAAACGTGACGATGCCACCGACTGTTACATAATGCCACATGAAAAATGCTACATGAATCAATTTCTGTTTTTGTTTTGTTCCAGAAACCACAACTGCGGCCGATGATAGCCGAATATGATCCTAAGAGAAAAGGAGTCAAAAATGACTTGTCAGATGTCGTTATGGTCAAGTAAGTGATAACATTATCTCACGGACCATCCTCAGCCTCGATCACGTGATCACCTATCAGCTTTAACAGCCAGTGTGTAAATAATAACTTTTCTTCAGTTTGATCTGATTCATTTTGTGTTATACTGCTTGTAAGAACGATAAGAGCATGCTTCACAGCTTTATATTATTTTGGCAAGTTGTTTTAACATTGGAATATAGTAAAAAGGGAAGGAAGTACTGTAATAATATTGACATTTTTGTTCAACAGGACATTGAAAAGACATTATTATATATATTATCAAGTTTATGAAATGTTTTCGTTATTATCCATTTTAAACTGTCACAGCGACGCTGATGGTAGCGTCGCGGGCGCCTTAGACCCGAGCATTTTTTTTATTGATATGTTTTATCGTTAAAATGGTATTTTATATTGTATGTTGACTGTTAAGTACTCGCTCCTTATTGCGAGCTAATAATTACGCCCGACGCCGTTCGGAGACGATCCGGGAAGACGTGAGGAGCTTCCACCAGATTAAAGTCGTTCGTCGACCTTGATCATCTTGCAATGGACTCATACACCGGTACATCATTCCATTTTATGGTTTCAATTTTGTTTATATATTTTATTTGGTTCTGGTAATTATTTTAAAAGAATATGGTTACCCGAGGGACGCGGCAAATGCACCTCCGAACTGATCGGAGTGCCGGCCAGCTCCCTGCGTCATCTCTGTTAAGGCCCGGGATTGGCTCTCAATCATCAAGACATTTGTACAAATTTGATTTAGCTTTATGTCTACTTGCAACCATTCGTAGATCGTCATTACATACTGTTGAAAGGAAACTGTACAAGTTAAAAATAAATTCATTGTTTGTGATATTTTCAAAATTTAAATTCTAATATATTGTGACCATAAACGTGAAGCTGTATTAAATTTTACGGTTGGGCCTAATATTTGTAAATGCCGAGGCTTAACAGAGTTAAACGCAAATTAGAAAAAAAAAATCTTTACATTTTGGAGACCATAATGAATGTATCACACTTCACCATAAACACTTACACATGTTCCACTAACCAATAAATGAATAGTTAATGTTCGCGAGTAATTGAAGGTTGCCACAAGTTAATTACCGCGTCCGATACTAAGAACCCGCGCGCGACTGCACACCGATTCACCTACACTCGGATTGGATAACCTCTTTCAGGCTTGAAATGTGGCGCTTTATGTGTTATCTCTACAGGCTACCATTACATTCCTATGCTTGAAATCAGTTAGTGAATAATTAAAACTACACTTTTATACCCACTCACTGTTAACCTACATCATATTTGGTTTGCTCCGATAGTCGATCGTAGCGTTTTCTATAACAGTACTGTACAACGGCTCACAGGTACAAAGTTGATCCAAATGAGATTCCGGTGGAACAACAGGCGGGCTCGACCCTCCCTCTCATGGAAATACCCGGTCGGGATATTGAGGCAGACGAGGACTATAACCCCTTCGACCACAGAAAACTGGCTCACCCCACTTCGTAAGTATAATAGAATAGTTCTAACAAAAAAAAAAAAAAAAAATATATATATATATATATATATATATATAAGAGACTTTAGAAAAACAAAGTTTTTGGCATTTATTATTATGGTATATTTTAAACTGTCGAATTTTTTGAACATTGAAAGATTTTCATCATTTTATTCGTCATTTATAGGGACATGGATACTCTTATCCATTTGCTCAAGGGATCGTTGGGTAGTGGTATATTGGCCATGCCCATGGCCTTCATGAACGCTGGTCTCTACTTCGGTCTAGTGGCGACCTTCCTTATCGGTGGCATTTGCACGTACTGCGTCCACGTGTTGGTCAAAACGTCTCACGAACTCTGTAAGCGGATACAAAAACCCTCCCTAGGATTCGCAGAGACAGCGGAGGCCGCATTCTTATCAGGACCACCAGCTGTTCACAAATTTTCGAGACTCGCCAAGTAAGTTAATATGTAACTATAATATATACGTCTTATAAATAACATTAGTTTATGTATTTATTTCATAACCCTCTCTTCTCATTTACAGAGCTATAATAAATTGGTTCCTCGTAGTGGACTTATTGGGCTGCTGCTGCGTCTACATCGTATTTATTTCAACAAACGTTAAGCAAGTAGTAGACTTCTATGCCGAGAAAAGTGACTGGCTCCACCACGACTTGGATTTGCGTATATACATGGTTGCGTTGCTTCCGTTCCTCATTGCAATGAACCTCATTAGGAATCTCAAGTATCTGGCACCGTTCTCCATGATTGCGAATCTTTTAGTCGGAACCGGGATGGGCATCACCTTCTATTACCTATACCAAGATATTCCAAGCATCAGTGACCGTAAACCCTTCGCTGGATTCGAGCGCCTTCCTACTTTCTTTGGTACCGCTATCTTCGCTCTTGAGGGTATTGGCGTCGTGATGCCATTAGAGAATAACATGAAAACACCTACTCACTTCATCGGCTGCCCCGGAGTCCTGAATACTGGCATGTTCTTCGTAGTCTCCCTTTATGCCATTGTAGGATTCTCTGGATACCTCAAATACGGTGATGCAACTGGAGCTAGTATTACTTTGAACTTGCCCCAAGACGAAGTGTAAGTCTTATATTATATACATATAACATTTTGTAATGGAAAAATTATATCAAAAATTTAGTAATGGTTACTTTTTAAAGTATGAGAATAAGTAGGGCGGCATAGGATTGGTTGTTTCTATTTTTTTTTAAAGATTTCTTAAAAAAATTAAATGTTTGCTTTCAGAAAGTGTTTTTTAAGTTCCTTTATATTTAAAACAAAATATTATTTAAAATTATTACTTAGTTTGTTGTAAATTATGTACTTATTTAAAACATGTTCTTGAAATTCTTTAGGTTGGGCCAGAGTGTGAAATTGATGATCGCTGTTGCTATCTTCTTCACGTACAGTCTTCAGTTTTACGTCCCCATGGAAATCATCTGGAAGAACGTTCGTCACATGTTCGGCTCCAAGAAGAATATTGCTGAGTACAGCATCAGGATCGGCATCGTCATCATGACCCTCTGCACTGCCATTGCCATCCCAAACCTGGGCCCGTTCATCTCGTTGGTTGGCGCCGTCTGCCTCTCCTTCTTGGGTCTCATTTTTCCAGCAGTCATCGAAACCGTCACCTTTTGGGACCGACCCAACGGTCTCGGTCGTTTCAACTGGGTCCTTTGGAAGAACCTTTTCTTAATCTGCTTCGGTATCCTCGGCTTCCTCACAGGTTCCTATGTTAGTATTTTAGATATAATCAAGGGTGAAGACTAACCCGAAAGACTAAGATAGATTAAGGCTCAAATTGGGTTTTTAAGGGCTAAGTTTTATGTGTAATTTGCTTTTTAGTTTCATTATATCATATTAAAGTATTCTTTTAGAGTTTCTAGTAGCAGCGAGCTCATCGAGGCTCGATTGTTAGTATTTTTCTTTTATTAGTATTATACCCAATAAAAATCGTAGTTTGCGCGAAGCGGGTTGTGTTTTATTATGATTATATTTAGCCCCGAATCTCTGTAGCCATAGATGTAAGCTAATGTAGATATCCAACTTTATACATGTGTGAGAAATTTCTAGTGCATTATCGAAATGTGATAAAATATTAGGTTACGTGAGAGCTATTATCATTGCTATCTATATAAAAATATTAAAAATGATACTTTCCTTAAAAGTTGACAACGAGTAACAATTTGAAATATTTTGGATTCTTTTGAATTTTTTTGTAAAACTGATCATATTGTGATTAAGGCATACTGAAAGCATTTACATATTTTGTATGGTCGAGTGACTGATTACACTAGCCAATAAAATGTAATGTTACTTATGAAGTGAGGACAAAATTTATATAGATATATAAATATAATGTGTATTTTTATGATAAAGCTTGCGTTGACGTTTGTTAGGTACACGAATTGTGATAATGAAAGTTAATAGTAATGTAATTTTATCATTTGGCATAAAAATTTACAACTTCGAATATATAACACAAAACAATGAAGAGATATCAAATACTCTGACAAAATATACTGTCTTTGATGTTACATCTGACGCGTTGGATCATTGGGCATGACTGCTATTCTTAACGTAAAATTTATGAAATATACCAAATATTTGTTGGCTTTGAGATTTAGAATAAAAAATTAAATTTAATATTTTAATATCGACATCAATTTAAACAGTTATAGGAAAGTTATGAAGCACTTTATATATATATATTTGTATGACCTTGTGATAGGTATTACGCATGCTAATGTATTTAGTATATTGTTGTGTTTTAAATTATATGTATTTTTATACATGAATTGTATAAGGTGATGAAAATTCTCGGTTTGGGTCCTTTTGCCTGAGAGTAGTACGTAATTTATGCACCGAAGTTACTGTAAACTTTCCTACCGTGTATATTATTGTTTCATTGACAAAATAATAATATACTTGATATAGGATTGTCTTATAAAATGTTCTTTTAATTTGTAATTTTTCCTTAAGCACTTTTTTTTAAATTACTCTAAATATAACAAAGTGTACTGTGTGATTTCGACGTTTATTTGCAACAAAGGCTATAATTCCTTTCGGTCCGCGAAAAACATTATAAATCAATAGAAACATTTCTCTTGATGAACCTACGAAGTATAATTTGTTATAATCGGTGCAAGTACATCATCTCATATAGTGTCGATTGCGGCTGAGCCGAATAAAAACGTTATGTCTACATATATTAAGCCTCAAAAATTATAAAAATACAGCTAACAAGATGGTTTTGTATGTCAATTCATTGAGCATCTACTCTTTCGTAAAACTTATCTACTGTAACTATTGAGTTAACAAATAGAACCTGCAACGTAATTATATTTAACACGTAAATATTAAGGTTTTCTTATTTTAAGAACATTATTCCTATGTAATATTTTTTGAGGTGGCGTCCGCCTTTCGAAAAAGTAGTGATTGTTTTGTTACAGTATTAAATAAATCAATTTAAGGGAATTCGTGTTTCATTTAACCTTCATATGGTCCCATTGAGCCTGGTACAATTTCCACGAGTCACACTTATATAAATTTCAAAAGGAATTGCAGATACGTCGACGCATACATATGTTATTTGCAAGCTAATGAAGCCCATACAGAATCATGTCAAACAAACGCGCCTAAAGAGCTCGCGGCACACATACCTCGTTTTGAATTCCTATTGAATATGGCAACTCAGGAGATTATAACAGGAATTTGTTTAATTAAAGATAAAGCCTGTTCAATAAAATATTTTCTACTCATAACTAAAACCAACGAGTCCTGTCTAAAGCACATGCATCGTAGAATTCCACTTATCCCTATAGCAATATAGAAAACAAAGAATATCTTGTCGTTGAAAAATGTGGTTTGGAATTCTTGCAGACTAACTTTATTATGGTTCTTGAATTGTTAGAAATCTTAAAAGAATTTATAAAAATTTTGCCCTTGGACTTTATTAAATTCTACGGAGTTCATAATATTTTGTTATGACTAATATAAAGAGATGAAAAATACTTCATATGAACTCGCCAATGAACAGATCTTTGTATAGTAGCGCCATCTATGCGACTTGTTCTTAAACTTAATACTATTATTAAAATTTCAAAGATAGTTGCTCTGAAGTCGCTCACTCGTTGAATGCCTGATTGACCGATACTGTGTTAAATATTATATTTTATACATATATATGATTAGAAGGAATATTAATTAAACTATGAGCTTAATAGTTAACAGTCTGAATAACATTTAATTAAAATATAAAAGTATTATATACAAAATATTATATTTTAATTGCTAAAATTCCACGTCACTTTGGCTGAATGTACCATACACTCAGTAAAAAGGATTTTTTTTATTATATTGTCTATAATTGTTAATATTATTGTATACAATACATTTTTAGAAACTTGTTTGTCAACTGTGTCCCATTCAAAAGAATAAATACATGAAATTGAGTAACTTTTCACTCTAAAAGAACTTCTGTTAGATTTTTTTTTATCTCTAGAATTTTTAATCTGCTACCACAATCATTCAACAGAGAGAATTATATTTTTTATGTTGTCGGGACCAGACGTAAATAAACTTTTAAGACGATGCAGATTCGCCAAGAACATATCCTACGACGTTCAAGAAGAAAAATATAGAAAGTATAGAGGGGGAAATATGTTATTATATTACTTTGTTTCGTACGAACAAGATTTCTTCTGAATAAATTTAAATTTATTTATAGAATTTAAAGAAATAAGATTCTCCTTATAAAAATATGAGTTGCATCCATCAAATGTATATAAAATATTGTTTTTACAGTTAAGTCTGAAAAATATATATTATAATGTTATTAAAATATTTATCAGGACCTTTTTTTTGGACTTCGAAAACTAAGTACTGTTACAAAGATACATCTATCCAACATAGCTTTTCTCGAATATTCTTAGTTTTAGTTAAATTTGTCGTAACTCATGGCTTTATAACGTTAGAACAAATAACAAATGTGCAAGGCTGATGGAGATACAGTGACATAGAGGAAATGATTTAAAGAACAATACAGTTATTATAAAAAAAAATTACGAGAAATAAAGATAATATAATAGAAGGTTGTATAGGTCTGGTTTATATTTGTTACTCTACCACACAAGAAATACTGAACGGTTTGTTCGTAAAATTTTATTTAATAAATACGTGCTATTGTTTCAGAAATTTCGAAAAATTGTGTCGGTTCCGAGGTACTACAGCATAACAGGCTTATTTATGTGAATTTTCGTTATACAGACATTAAATAATTTAACAGTTTTTCTAGGTTAATTCAAATTTCGAATTCAGCATGTCAGTCATGATTGACTTCATATTTTCTTTTCATTTTGGTGACAATCGTCTTAGTAATATGTACCTTTACAACGAGCGCCGATAATTCGATGAGCATTGCATTTTTGGTCTTTGTTTAATTGTGGCAACATCGTTTCAAATTTTACATTTAATATTTTTAAACTTTAAAAGATTAGATTAGAGATTAGACTGTGTGAATACAATTTTAACATTAAAGAAATTATAATAATCTTTCTATATTAACTTTTGACAGAGGGAAGCTCATCTGGGCAGTAAGTATTTTAATAATTAAATCAGTGTAATTATTAAAATATTTATCGTAAGAAATCACTATGTAGTTGAATAATGTTTTAAACAGACATTCAATAATAGACTCATTAAGTCTTTTATGTCAAAAATAATTTTTTTTATAAAAAATAAAGAGCCAAAAATACAGATATATGTGACAGCTCAGGCCTTACAGCGGTTCATGCAAGCAATTAGTTAAGATTTTTCTTATAACTGACAGTAAAACCTCTTTTCAGAGAACTATCCTTGGCTTGATAAAATTCAGTCCATAAGAAAATACCAGAAATCACTTCAGCATTTAAAAAAGTAAAAAAATATTAATCATTGTACAAAATCTATATCATTCTAAGAATACCTTAAGTATCTTCTGTAAGTATATTTTTCTATGATATTCCCTCTTGAACCCTCATATTCCACAGTAGCCAAGACATTCTCAAAAAATTCAATACCTTAACTTGGTTTTAATTGAATCTATATAATAATCTACAAAAGATATGTGATGTAAATTTACTCATTATTCTTAATTATAAATTTGTTCATTGTAATTTTTTACTATTCTTAACCGCCAATGGCAATTATAGTAGATATCCCACAATAATATTTATTTATAATAAATAAAAAAGTTAGTGTCTCTTTCATTCAATTGACTATAACTAAATATTTTAAGTTTTATATGAGTCATGAAAACCTACTTCAGGTGAATATGTAACAGATAATAAGAGATAGACGTCTCAGGGAACAAGTATGGATAAGACATATGTGTGTGGACAAGAAAGCTTCACTTCTTTTAAGTTGTTATGGAATTATCAACGGCCTAATAGTCACAAAAATTTAAAGTATTCAAAAATTTCCCTACCTAATTCTTTTTTGTTTTATATTTAAAATGTAAAATTTATCCTCCTCTCAATAAAAAAATATTATCAATAAATCTGATTTACTACAACGTTTCGATCAATGATAATTAGCAGCTTGAAATATTAAACATAAAAAAAAACACAAAACTAATAAATTAAACAACTTTTTCTAAGTACCAGGTGTTATTGAAATAGAAACTTTAGTAATATTCTTGACATTGATAATAGTTGATAAATGACATAATTCGGTTCTAAAATTGTTTAATTTTAAATCTTATAAAAATATTCGGGCTGGTCAATCATATTTCTCATTAAACTCTCTGCTTATATAATAATAAAAAGTAAAACTAATTTTCAATAATATTATAATTATTATTTATTTCAAAATATAAGTGTAAAAAAAACCCTTTTCCATCTAATATTTCTGATAACCTATACTACCACATCAAAAATAGAAGCTTAAAAAATATGTGAATGTTTATTTTACTCAATATTTTATTCAAATAGATATTGCATTCGTTCAAGTTTTGTATAGTATTTTTTACAATAAAGTTAATCTATATACAGCAAAGTCGTCAGTATCAACATTTACTGACTTTATGATTCTAAAATATAAATAATTCAACTTTTTGGTATAAAACCTATGAATATATTATTATCCTGCTTTGGTTTAAAACACATGTTCTTATATGTATACATAATGTGATTTTTTCCCCATAAGAATTTTGAATTCTCTTCGTGGTGTTGGTACCACTGATTGTTTATGGCCTTACTTCGTGCATGCGTTGACGTTCTTCTTCAATACACTTTGGTCGGCCATATTTCCCTGTCGCCGTGCGTGGTGCGTGTGTCTATTATTGAAATTGAATCACATCTCTAGACCTTTGGTAATTATGATCTCATTTCATAATATACTTTATTTTATCTTAGTTAACTTATAAAGCCAACGTGTTTGTGATGGTCTCCCCGAGCCTTATTGTCATGATGAATTTCTACCTGCCACCTTGACTCTTGGAGTTTCGGATATGTGTTTCAATCTGTTGGAGTTATAGTAAGCACGAGGCGACTGCGATGCTGCTATTATGTGTGCTATGTCACGATTAACGACCACTACATTTTATTTAGGCGTTTATGTAATTTACGCCGCGTATTTTTTATTATAGGAAGTTATAACTACTGCTGTGTATAAATATCTAATTACAAGTATTCTTTGTGTATTTTAGTTTCCGATATAAAGTCTTATTTTATTATCAAACAAAGCACGACAGCGAACTTAATAAGTGAGGTGACAATAGTTGTTCCTATATAATCTGAAGTGTTAAAGGAGATTTGACAAATACCCTCACCCTATATATTTCAAACAACATTTACTAAATGTTGTGCAAAAAAAAAATCACAGAAGAATTTAAATACATGCAACTGCGAACTTATTTGGTATGTATACTTTAAAGCTAGCTGAAGACAAGATATTGTATATTGTGAATAAGTAACAAGTTTCTAAGTGATTTTGTTGTTGTGACATTGCCTACACCATATACAAATGATAGTACATGTATATGTGGAATAATGTTATAATTTATTTAAGTATTTACTTTTATTTACATTATTCATGTTATGTGAATGGTAAACAAGTATTTCTTTTTGGTATTATTTCGATATCTTATCAACAGCATATGATGACCTATATCAAAAACGGTTGCACATCTTATTTTCTGTTTTTATTTATTGCTAGTAATTTATTTTATTTATATTATACAAAATGTTTATTCTTATGTAATATAGAATGTATTATAATACTTTTCGGTTGATTAATTTATTTCAAACGTCATCGATATTAATCGCTTTGACTTTTATATAGATATATGTGTATAACTACGTATATGTGTGTATTTTATTACTATTAAACTGATAATGTACATATATATTTAAGTAATAATGTCCTATACACAACCCATTCAAAATTGTTATTGAACACATTAATTGTAGATTTTTAATAATTCGACGACACTATGGATTTATACCTTGAATCTTCATTGTATATAAAATTATGTATAAAATTTATTTGTAAATAAGATATATAAAATTTTCATTGCAATCTCTAGCAGACTATGAGTGCCATTTAAATATTAATATTTTGTACTTACTGGTACTTGTAGGTTAATTTTAGAAGATTTAGTACACAAGAGATACAAGACCGTCTGTTGCATGTCACATGTACAGAAATATAAATACTTATTAGTTTTTAATTCCATTATGAAAAGTAACGGCATATCTACGTATCATATACAAAAACAAAGCAATAATTTCATTCCTTTTGAAAATTATCAAAGAAATTTTTTTTAATTGTTTATTAAATTACTTAGTGAATTGAATTAATTTTCCAATAAGTTGTTAAATGTGTTGTATAGAGATAGATTATATCGGAGCATATGTATTTAAAGATGATCTTTGTGAAGATTGTTTGGTGTATTTTTGAGTCTGAGTGTGTGTGTGTGTGTGTGTGTATTTGAATTCAAAGTACTAAATATTTGATAATGTTCAGACATTTAATAATAATTAAAATAACCATATTCTATTTAGGATTTTATCAGAATTGCCTGATACTATGAATGAAGATAGATAAATATACCTTAAAGTCGCACTCACAAAACCTATGTTCATATCAATGGTGTTGCCAGTTCAAAATAATAAGTTAATGAAATTAAAACAAAGAATAAATATTTATATATATATATATATATTTAAAGCATTAGGTGTCGGTAAGTATAGATGACTGTCTGTCATTGATGAGAAAATCGCTTTTGACCATGGTAATGGTATTCGTGAAAAGTGTTAAGGTAGCTTGCTATAAATATTTGTAGAGTTATAGTAATAGTCAGTTCGTCTGAATGTGTTGCTAGTTCTTGGAGTGATCGTACTGTGTTGTATATAAAGTGTATATAAGTACAGTGTCTGTTGCGTCCACTTGTGAATCATCCGAACACGAAGCAATAGTGCTGTTTATATTTTAAATAACAATATGCGAATGCAGCGCGAATTTCTTTTTTTTAATGTTTTTGCCTCTATCGTTATATGTCGTGTTAGTTGACACTAAGACATTTTATTACTGTTTTTATGTAAGTGAATGAATCGAACTTCGTATTAGGTTTTTTAGGTTCGATGACGTCATGTCACCCTCGATGACTTGTGCGTTTGTAGTTCAGCAAGATGCGATTGTTTGTTTTTTTGTTTTCAATTATCTGCTCGTTTATGTTAATATATGTGGTAGGTAATGTATAATTGTTCCACCTTCTCACCGTAACGTTCACATATAAAAGTAAGCTTAAGATATTATGTGTATTTTTTTGGGGACGAATTACTATAAAAAACACGTGATATTTAAAAAAAAAATATTTATGTAGACAATTGAAATTTAATACCAACGAATTGTTTTCATATTTTTCAATAACTCGAAACTTCCATTCACTATTTAGTCCGGGATTTAACGTAAATATCTGAAAAAAAAAATACATGGACTCTTTTTGAAATGTAACTAAATCCGCTTGAATGTTATTTATAAATGAATCCTATATATTTGATTCGTTACAATTATTTAGTTCCACTCTAATTTACTGTAGTGAATACAGAATACATGATTTCCAGTAATCGCTATATACAACATATTAAACATTCCGTTTTGAATCTGAAATATTAATTTGTTCAGTTTGCTGGGATAATTGACGTTGCGTTTGTAATCAACATAAATTTGTATATATGTAGATACTTGAATGATTATTAGAATTGTATGTTATTCGTTCATCATGTATTTATTTACTTCAAAATATGATTTTAGTAACAAGCTCACGCTCCACTACATATGGCACTGTCTTTCAATTCTATTCAAATAATTTAATTTTTATCGTTTCACTATAATCATGAAATGAACTTACAAGAAAATGAGCTAATTTTATTGTATTACAATAAAACATGTTCTAGCTTTTATTACATAGCAGATTGTTTTTTTATTCTCGTCATGTGTACGCATTGTATGCGATTTTAATAGGTTCCGTCGCAAAATAGGTATTTTCTTTATTTTTACATCAGCGTTATTTTTTGTTGAAAGATTTGTGACAGAACTTTAAAAATGATCTGAGACGAGACGAGATCTCATCTCGGCTCTAGGTTTCGATTAGACAAAGTGTTACGTGTTTAAAAACTGGTATAGAATGCGTTTTATTGATATGAATGGTCGTTCCTGTGAATGGAAATATATGCGATTGTCAAATTAACAGACAAATAGTGGGCATGGAACGCGTAGCATTATTCGTAAGGAACACTTACGTCTAGTTGCATCCGCCGATTACATTTACCTATATAATCGATATTGCTATCATCTACCCAGGCTTATGGACGATAAACTGTAAACATGCCGTATCTAGTTTACCGAAATCAACTCGTACGGGAAGTTCGTCTTTCAAGATGCAAGATATCGCACTTTTGTCAACTATTTAGTTTAAGTTCGAACTATGCGAGGTCGTCTTGTAACTTATTATAAGGTTTATTTAGTAAATTAAAATGATTTTATCAAAAAGAAAAAATGTAATCATGCCTAGGTAACGTGTTTAGTTGTTACTTCATAAAAAATATACATAGCCTAACATCCTGAACGTTGTGTGCATCGAAACTGAAGGTAGATTTATATTGGTTATAATTAATTTAATGTTTATAAACTAAACACGCGTTAGATGGGAATTTTTATTGTAAGTTCAAAATCTATCTCAGTGCCGAGAGGAGGGATGATACGTTAACGTAAATGGATATGGTGTTTGAAGGCCGGGGGGAACGCGGGCTCTGGGAGGTCCGGGGACGGGGTGTCGGCGGGGGTCCGTGGGTGTCCGGGTGGCCAAACCCTCGAGGGCCGGTTGGGTGGTGCATAAAGTAATAGCTCACTCACTATTGGTGTAGGCGGATATGGCATATTGATATTCAGATAAATCATTCGCTCTTACAGAATAGTGACGGGAAGGCCCGCTTGCAATCAATCAATTACAACATTTATTAAAATACCTATTTTCGTGTTTCTGCTTACAGTCGCCGCTACCTCCAGCGCGGACCGTCAATCTCTACTGTAACACTACATAACATAACATAGACAATGGGCGATCGTAACAATCCTATTAAGTTCGGCCCCGAGTGGCTGCGTAATTTGGCACGCGAGCGTACTGCTGGGAGGGCAACTACAGCACAGACCACAAGGCCCGGGGCCGCGGGCGGCAGCAGGCCTGCCGGCTCCCAGGGGGCCGGCTCGACGTGCACAGGCTCCCCGGGGGCCGGCCCCTCTACCGCCACGGGAGTATCGAGTTCGGGCCCCGTCGGGGCCTCGCTGACTTCAGGACCCGCGTCGTCCGCCGCAGCTTCCAGCACGACCGCAGTCGCCGGAGCCTCAGGCACAAACTCAAGAAATACAAACACTAACCATCAGAAGATTCAGCTCGCTAAGCTAAGGTGTGAGCCTTGTATGTATTTTACACACACACACATACACAGACACAGACACAAATAACACACGTAATGATGTTCTGTACTTGCTAACTAACGTTTAACGATGTCGTCCAGATACGGCAGGGAGGAGATGCTGGCATTGTACGACAGGAACGCGGAGGCTCCAGAGGAATTGAAATACTTTGACTTGTTGTACCAGCCGCGGGGGAAACCGCCTGTTGCTCTCAACACATACGACGATGATACGGTAAGTATTGCGTACTTAGTGTTCACACACACACAAACACACACGCAGACGCACACAGACCTCCACAAACTCACACAGGCAGATAACTTAAAAAATATACTCTGTCTTACTTACCGCAAAATGCCGTACCTTGAAATAGAGAAAAATTATATAAGTGACCTGTTCTATATCATAAAAGACAAAATATCTTTAGCATATGATTATTATATCTAACAAACTTATTTGTTTGCATAGTATCAAGACGCAATATAAAGTTTCTCAGATTTTTGGTCCCACTGTCTTTCTGTTTGTGGAGGGCGGAGGGAATCTAAAAATAACATTCAATGGTCAATAAATGGAGCCGTGGGCGAAGGCTAGTTTGTTGATAATTTAGTAGGTATAATTAGAAAGCTTACGTTTCTTCTCATTTCTCCAGACAGCAAATCGATCACTGAACTGCACTCACTAAATAATACAGTAGATACAAAAAGTCGAATAAGTTAAAGAAATGTATGAGAAGTTTTGAAACTAAAATGAAAATATTTCGATATGATATTATACGATGTAACGTGTGGATCAGATCTCGCGCGATTAGATCGTATGTCGGCCTAGTGCAGGGCTGTCACTGAATGTTTCGATGCGCGACGTTGTACGTGAGTGACGCTGTAGTGACAATACCAATACGGTACGTGTCACGGGTACCCTCTCATCTCACCTGTGGGTTGGGTGGGAGGCTGCGTAACAGGGGTAGCGAACTCGGGGCTGTTGTTGCAGCGGGAGGCGCGCGGCCCGGGGGCGGGGGCGGAGCGCTACGGCGCGGGCCGAGGACGAGGAGCTCCGGTAGAAGCGCGCGGTCGCTCGCGGATGCCGTTCGTGAGGCACGCTTCCACGGTCTCCACTGGCAGGTTTGAAACAGTTTCATTGTAACGCGATACTTAGACTCAGGCTCGACTTCGTCCCGAATGACGTCCTTTGATCCCGTTCCTCGCACCGACTGAAGGTAAGTTTACACACAAACACACACACACACACACACACACACCCACATACACCCACATACACCCACATACACCCACGCACACCCACATACGTCGAGATTGGATGACGACTTTACTATTAAGTTATATTAGTTTTCAATAGGTTTGAATTAATTCTAATAAATCAGTTCGCCGAAATATTTCTGGATACCTTCATAAGCTAGATTTCGTCACAGTAAGTGCGAGGGAGCGTTGTTCCGTTGCACCGTCACTATTGACGTTAAATTAGCGAATGTTTAATTTATGTTATAAACCTCTAGCAAACTTAAAAATACTATACGGTTTCTATAAATGTTGTAAATTAGTTTCACATGCGTTATTCCAGTGAATTAAAATGTAAAAATCGTAAATATTCCTCATGTTTAATCATGAATTAATTCGTTGATCGATAGCTATGAGTAATAGTCCTCCGCTCGTAATGAAGTCCGCGCTACAAAATCAGTTTTCCACGAACATGACCGGACGTTTTAATAACTGTGAACTCTAGAGACTAGAGGTTTATGAAATTGTGTTAAATAATATTACGTAATATACAGCGGACGCCATTATAATTAGACTTTGAAGAGTGTCCGTCGGTCCGCGGCTTAATATGACTCGATTATACATGGTAACACTGAACATGTTTAGAAAATGAAAAAATGCTTAATGTACAAAGTTGCCAGTACTTTTATTGGTTTTCGAAGTAATCTCCATTCCTCTCTACACATCGACGCATTCAATGGAACCACCGAGAAAAGCAGTGGGCCTATTCTTCCTTAAGGGTCTCTTCTATGGCATTTTCGTGCGCTTTCACCGCATTTTCTGGACTAGCAAAGCGAATATCTCGAATTTTATTTTTAGTTCTTGGAAATAAATAAAAATCGTAGGACACCAGGTCAGGACTGTATGGCGGATAACTCACTATCTCGACACCTGCCGTAGTCAAATATTCAACAGTCCGTTTTGCGTAGTGCGCTGACCCATTGTCGTGGTGAAGTACGATCCTGCTTCGAAGGCGCCGCCGTCGAATTGTTTCCAACACAACAGACAAACAACGATTGACAAACCAGTCTCCAGTAAATGTCCTAACATCTACTGGCACAACTGTCGCGAAATGACTTTTCTCACCAAAGAATGAGGATCACCGTTTTTCCTCGACTTCTTCCTTTCTCTACATTAGTTGGCCGATCCCCGAAAGGAAACACCGATAGAGCTTATTGAGGTTCAGCTTTCATCACCTGTAACGATGTCAAATAAAACATTTTAGTCACCGCCGTTGAAATTATCATGCGTCGTATAGCCTAGATGTTATCTTCAGTAGTCGCTGTTAATGGACGTCCCTCACGCGCATTATCATTGAGATTGCTGCGTCTACGCTTAAACTCGTTGGACCAATTGTTAGTAGTGGGACTAGATAGGGCTTCATTAAGAAATGCTAATCGCAGGATATCATAGCCTTGTTGTTGAGTGGGCCCACAACGAAAGTCATAATAAATCATTAACCGAGATTTTCTTGCGTTATGTTCATTTTACCGTGTAACGAGAGTTTCAGATTTGCCGCCAATTCACAAAAACAAATGACAAATGAATGCAGTATTAGGTTACCAAGGAGTTCTAAAATTGAAACACAAAAAAGTTTTCATTAGCAATGTTTATAACTGGCCAGTTGTAAACATTTTCAGTGTTATCCACGTATATATACAAAGTAGGACTAATTACAGCTGTTTCAGAGTCGTAATCAATACGACCGATCAATCCTTACTTGGAATAGTTTTAAAAGCATCCAGAGTTCATGTAAAATGGAGTGTTCTTAACCAATACTAGATTGGTTAACTTATATACGTTAGATGTGCAATGTTACCGTTGTATTGTACAGGTTTGATTAAATAAAAACTAAAGCCAACAAATTTAAGAGTAATTTCATGATAAAGAAAACTTCGGTAGTGATGGAACGACAGGACTGTTGTAAATACGATACTATTCATTTAATTGAAACTAATGTATTTTCGGATATACTACGCGGATTTTATTATTTTAAAACTACATAATCCCGACGTTTCGGTTACTTTTCAGCAACCGTCATCACGGGCAGACGAGATGTGAATGTCTGTCAGTCGGTCCTTGTTATTTATCATCTACTGACAAGGACAACAAGGACCGACTGACAGACACTCACATCTCGTCTGCCCGTGATGACGGTTGCTGAAAAGTAACCGAAACGTCGGGATTATGTAGTTTTAAAATAATAAAATCCGCGTAGTATATCCGAGAATCCATTAGTTTCATTTAAATGAATAAAACTCGCGGAAGTCTTAGATCTCATTACGATACTATTCATTATAAATTGTATCTATAACCGTTACATTAGAAACGTGGCTTAACATTCTATCTAGTTAGGATCTCGGAATTATGATTTCCTTATTATTTTCTTTTTTACGCGTCACTTTACATAATTTGTCTTTTGCTCAATATGTTTGTATTTATCACAAAGCCGAATCTGTAACCGAGTCTCATTTGGTTATAGCGATAAGATCGCTTGAAAATTCAAATCACTATAAAAGATGTCATCAACACATATTGCATTACATATAGATAGTCGACTCTTCGTATTTTCATTATTTATTTCGAGACCAAATAAACATTACACTTTAAAAAGCTTTGGCACGTCAAAGGGGAAGTAATGAAAATGGCTTGAACGTTTCGGAACCAGTTCCACATAAAGTAAAGACGTCGCTTGCTGAACTTACAGATGTGGAAGTTTGTTGGAACTCGAAGCTTTGTTGCTTTGTGACTCAATGAAATTACAGCAACCACTCATGTGCAGTAATTAGATAATTAATTCTGTTAAATAACCAAATCGAACCTGCTCGCAGACATGCTCGCAGACTTGTTCGCAGACATGGTTTTTCATATTAAATATCGAGCGAATCTCACTAATATAACAATACTGCTAGACGGCGGTACTTTTAGAATATATAATTTATGTCGGCTTACATTAATTATATACACCGATGAAACTGAACACACTGTGATATAGATTAAATGTATTGTATGGTTATTGATTGGTATCTTTTGTGCAAAGTTTTCAACTTTTAACAAATTTATACTTCAGTTTTACATTATCGACGTACGAAAAAAGTGTCTCACATATGTACGTCTATATATTTTGGTCACTATTGTTATCAATCGCATATATAATCGCATAGTCCATCTGTGTAGGTTGTGTAATGTGTTTAAGATCTTATTTGTGTGTAATTGACGACATTCATATGTACGACGCCACCGACGGACAATGAAACCACTGCGATAGAATTGAATATACAGCTGGACTTAAACCACAGCCTCCCATAGACAGGGTGATGAAAATGTGTTGCTTGAAATAAGTTTTACCTTTTTAAATCACTCTGTATAATGTACATACCTAACTATAGATAAATTATTTTCATAAAGTTTGCTTATATTTTTTTTCTATATTGATTACTTTGACCAAGAAGGTCTGACATAAGTTCAAAGAGGTAATGGCGTCAAACTTAGCCTTTCAATGCAGTTGAAACCTGGTATTAAGTTTTAATGGATATAGAAATTCACGCTCGTCACGTTAAGTGGTGTGTTGGTTACGTGAGCATTAATGTATTCACGGATACTTGGTGCAAGGATCCCCGGATACGCGAGCGGGTGTAAACATGTGCACTCAATCTTAATCAAACGCAATCCAGTCTGATAGTAGAAGCCAATTACATCTTACCACATAGGATCTGTGTCTTGCGAGGGTGTTCCTCTTTTGTTTAATAGTTTTTTAATACCATCCCAGCATCTACATGTATTTATTCTGATTCAACAAGTTAAAATAGCTTTTGTCATACCTCGTGAGGATGTAAAATACTGTTATTTTATATATGACAATTCCTTAAATATCATACTGAGGGACGAGTTATTTGTTTAATGCCTCTCTAAAATAAACGCTCCGACAAACTTGTACGTGTCAGGCAGTTAATTAATACACTTTTTAATTCATATTTGTTGTTGTGCTTCCTCATCCAAAGGCTTTTAAATATAACTCACTGCATTCTGTTTGTTTTATGAGCGGCTTACATACAATGTCCCAAATATCATTTATTAAGTTCAGTGTTGGCACATTATATCAAAAATATATATTAATTTGTGTATTTTAATGTTTCGCTTTTGGTAGATTGTTTCCATTGAAATCTCTTTAAAATAAAACACAACTAGCACAATATATATGAAAATTCAATTTTAAAGCGATGTGTTTACGTAATTTTTACAGACAACATTAGTTTCGGATTTATATCAAAATTTTCTAAAAATATATCAGTCTTTTGAAGAATTATACCTGAATATTTGTCGGTGATGCTTTTCAACAGCGATTAATCGAATACAATTTAGAATATCTCCTAATATAACTCTTTCAACCGTGGTTCGTCTCTGACGTCATGTCTGAGAGATAGCGCCCTCTGGCGTATTAAATATCAAACAACCGATAGTAATCCCATGGACGGCAGACGGTTTTGAAGTTGTGTTTTTGTACATCGCCCCTACAAACAAACGATATAAATTCTATTGTCCTTGCCTTATTTTGCTTTTGTTGAAAATTTCATTTGTTGTAGTACTTTAACGCTGAATATTTGTTTGAATCCGATGTCGACAGTTGGTGTGGTTCAGAATAGATGTTTAATAAAACTGACACTAAATTAAAAACGTATAAACTTGTATTAACTATGAAGTATGTTGCGGACAAATTAATAATCAGGATATTTTTACTTACAGCATCGATTTCATAAGTATTATACTTTAATGATTAAGAAGACAAAAAAAAAAGACATGTTCTTTTTCAGCTTTCTCTTTCTCTAAATACACATCCAAAAAGTTCTGGTTCAAAATTAAATTAAATACTGTATTTTGAAACGGAAACTATCGCCAGCATATAAAGTGATTTAAAATTTAACTTATGAAATGTGTCCGTCGAAGTTGTCTATTTATAAATGCTGTACGGTCAAAAGCGTTTCACTATTACAACAGATATAAACGTTTAACAAAGAATTTAATTCACATTTTAGGGTAGCATAACATTATTCTGGTAATAGTTATATTAAAAGGCACTGTTACTGATGGCTGTCACTTTAAATAAATTGAAGTTTAATTTAATTCTAAAATTTTAAATGTTTCACTAGAAAATACTTACTTGGAAATGTAACACTAGTTTGCAGTTCATTTGTTGCGTTTAATATTTTTGTTTATGTTTATAATATATCGTAGAATTTTTCTACTAGCTCTAGTTTCCAGTAAAAATACAAGTCTTTGCTAATGTCAAACAAAAAAAAACTTCTCTTTAAATCTCTTCTTCTGTGTGGCTACAGAGGATGACCAATAAGGTTACGGGCGAGCGTCACATATTCCCGTCTCCGAAAACCTGATAACACTGTTCATCAGTGTTTAATCTTAATGAATCCGGTCTCACTGTTCCTTGTTCTTGGTATCTATCATTGCATGTTTCCACAAAATTCTTGACATCTGTCGTGGTGACTTGGAGAAGGTGAGGTTTTCTTTCCTTAGAAAATCTTACAGAGAATCAGAGGACCTTCTATAATTTCTGATTTTGTGTTTCCGAGAAAGTTGAGCAGCATCCATGAGATATGCCTTTAATTCAAGCTCAGTCATAGAATTTTTAAATTCAGTTCCTTTCGGAAATCTTATTTGGTTGTCGGCAGAAACACCGGATTTGATATTTTCCACAGTGAGCTAAGGAAACTAGTGCCTAATGGAGGAAAAGCAATAACCGTTTCTTTCGATACTTTAATAAATTCTTTCGTGATCTCTAGTTTTATATCAGTATCTTATAATGAATTTCGGATTGTTTTGCTGCCCAAAAATCATATTAGGTTGTCAAATATCTTCCTTCCGCTTTTTTGCTCTTTATTCAATGCTTTATAAAAAATGTTACAGTGATCGGATTTAATTCAAATGCGCCGTTTTGTTCGATAGTCTGTTTCCATCTAGACGGCAATTTCATAATACCCCTCTTGTAGAAGCCCCCCTTATCCTTATTTGCGTAGATCTCGGACAGCCACTTTTCACAAGCCTCTTTTGAGTACAACATTACACCACCAAGGGCGTTCGCTATGGACAGAAACAGGTGATAATCACATGGCGCTATGTCCGGGCTATACGGTGGATGCAATAAAACTTCCCATCCGAGCTCCCCTATCTTCTGAAGAGTCATTAACTAAGTGTGTGGTCTGGCGTTTTCCTGGTTGTGGAACATTACACCCTTCCTATTGGCCAATTCTGGACGCTTCTGGTCGATCGCTTGCTGCATGCGGTCCAGTTGTTCGCAGTAGATTATAGAATTAAGCGCCTGGCCATGTGGAAGCAGCTCATAGTGGATGATTCCCTTCCAATCCCACCAAACACACAGCAAAACCTTCCTGGCCGTCAATCCCTGCTTGGCCACTGTTTTGGACGATTCATCGGCCTTCGACCACGACCGTTTTCGCTTGATAGTGTCGTATATGATCCATTTTTCGTCACCAGTCACAATCCGCTTCAAAAATGAGTCAAGTTTGTTCCATTTTAGCAGCATATCGCACGCGTTGATTCGGTCCAGTAGGTTATTTGCGTCAAATCTTGTGGCACCCAAACATCAAGCTTTTTTTTGTATTCAACTTTCTGCAGATGGTTTAAAATGGTTGATGACTAACTTCCCTCTTCTGGGCGATATCACGAGATGCCACATGCCGGTCTATCTCGATATGTTCCAAGATTTTATTTATCCTCACAGGTCTTTCGCTGGCGGGCTTATCCATGGTGTCGTTTTCACCGGCTCTGAACCGTCGAAACCATTCCTACCCGGTTCGAAGTGATAGTGTACCAACCCCCAAAACACCATTAATCTCATGGAACGTTTCTCTAGCGAATTTGCCTTTAACGAAGGAAAATTTTAAAATAGCTTGAATTTTGGCGTTAGTGAACTCCATGTTTCCACGTCTATAACTGTTGAACGCAATATCCAAACTAGTCATGCGTCATTTTATGGGTTATGTCAAGACCTGTCAAATGATGTATAGTATTAACAGATACGAGCTCTGTAGCGCTTTGTACATATTTTGTTTAAAAACAAAAGAAGAACTTAGTAAAACCACTTGTTGAACGACATAATTTCTCTCAAATGTTTTAAACAATGTAAATGTGTTCGTTTTTTTTATTTATATTCAAGACTACGAAGAATATTATCATATTCTTCCCTTAATGTTGCATCGCACCGATAGGAATTCCTGTGTATTCATTTCCTCTATGGAATATAATGCACTTCAGGCTTTGGAGCTGATTTATATTGCCATAAAGCCTGTGAACGTAGACAAATTTTTGATATATATTTTTTTTATATTACGGTAAAACTATTTTTTTATTTTAACTGTTGCCAACAATTCTGAGGTTTGTTCGCAAAAGATTCAAATTTCTTAAAAGATCATCTAACTCATTTTATGAGAGCAATTTTGAATCTTTTAAAGCAAATACACACAAAATCAGTATCACCTTCTAATAAATTTAGATTTGATAAACTCGTACTTGGGGCTTAGATGTATTATCAGATACCGGATAGTCGGGTGTAATTGTTGCACTAGACGCTGAACACAGGTAGTTATGTAGCTACACTGCCGTTTATATCTATATTGTAATATAATATTGTATTGTATTAAAATATTGAACAAATGGTTTACAAAACCAATCAAGAGCCAAAGATAATAATAATGATTTTCCAAAAAGCAAGTTTTTAACGAATGAGTACGCATATAATGATGAAACTAACAACAGACAAGTTCGACTTTTCGACTTCGAAAAGCATTTGAGGGTAGAATCACTAAAAACATGTCGTAGTAACAATATCACCAAGACAGTTTACAACTACACAGATAATTCTATTCAGCAGAATCATAATATAAAATGTGTGAATAGCGCCTTACCGCCTTATGAAGTAAATTGAATGAGCTATTTTAGTCTCTTTGTCAGGCAATCTACGTACACGATACTACTATTATTCATGAATTTTATAATTGGTTGAATCGATGAAGCTTTCTTTATACTTAGTTGGATTGTTATGGAACATAAAAACTCTATTTTTTTCATGTTGGTCATGATGAAGAAAAATTAAGAAATGTAATTGTTTATTAAGTCCTGATCTCCAAAAACTAAATAATTTGAGGAATAAATTTAAAGGGATTTTTTTAAACAAAAATTTTTTGTACGTATAAGAAGCTTTTCCTATTGAAACTTAATTATATATTAGTGTCACAAAATAATTTAAAGCGGACCTTCATGTCGAATATTTCCTAAACATTAATTAAATCAAAGGCTCTGTTTCATCCTGTACGGTAATGAGAGAGTGGTCGCTCGCTCGGGATGCTCTCGTCCAAATACAACGAGGAGGAGTCCATTAAAGATCGATACAGTTTACCGGTAATAGCCAGCCGGCACACTGAAATGCTTCCCTCTAATGAACAAAGCAAGCAGACCGAACACTCGAATATAAATATACATACGTATGTTGTTCGGATTCCGCGTGTCCTAATATGAATTAATTTCATACGACCGTTGTATGGGTGCATAGCCTTTGTATCCCTCGGATGGGGGCGACGCTTTGACTCGCGATTATCTGTTTGGTACTAATTACGCTGCAACCCTGTTCGTTTGGGCGATCCGTCTGATGGTTTAATTCAATATGTGTGTAATTAAAAATTCATTTTATAGCAAGCAATATAAAAACAGCCATATTCCAAGTTATTGTTTATAGTTTCATTTAAAGTCTATTATTAGATCATTTTGTAATAAATTATGAAAGAGCTTTCTGGTAGCGATTCAAATGTTAGCCGTCGTTTCGCTGGCTGCTTTATTTGTGTCAACTTATTGCTTTCTGGAAACTTCAAGTTACTGTTTGTTTGATGAGCTATTTTTAATTAATGAGCTTTTTTTTGTTTGTTTTCTTATTGTGGACGAGTACTTAAAGTTATATGAAAAATATACTTGTAGTGTTGGATTATAATAAGCAATCAATAATAAACAATTTAATACGTGCATACAAAAGATTACATAGGCTGTAATATGTAGCCTTTGGCTTGCTTCGTCTCGATGCCGCTTGTTAATTTCATGAGTACTTTAGTTATATGAGCCTCCGCTCGAAATATGAATATTGATTACAAAATTTACCTGAAAATTTTAAATAAGGAACATAAAAAATTTTGTTTATTTGGTTGTGGAAAGGAGCTATTATAATTTATATAGTAATTTGATACTGTTATATGTAACATTATTAATAGGATTGATGGTACAGTATGTCTCGCCATACCAAAGTCACGTTTTATAGCATCAGTTCAAAGGCTGTTGCACTATCAGTCGGGCAGGTTCGCTCTCGTTCCGCTTATCGAAGAGCTCTACTCTGGTCTCAAGGGAATTGCCTCGTCAAGTTATTTATTGGAGCGATATCAATTTATTGGTAACTAAATCGCATAGAGCTATGCGTGCTGTTGATTCAATATATGATGTTGGTAATCATTTTCCACATTCTCCGTCGGCTGCTCTTATCAAAGCATGGAAAATAAAAACATTAACTCCCAGAAGAGACATTGCTGACACCGTACAGTAATTAGTTTCATGTTTCACGACCCTTGTATTTGTTTTAAAATGCACACGATCTGATTATTTTAAGTAATATTCTGTGATATTATATGCAAAGCAATTATAGATGATTATTTTGTATTAACGTTTTTTTACTCTGAAATTAATATGATCGAAAAACAATAAAAATATTTTTGCAAGTAATTCAACATGAATTTGCCGATTGTTTTTTGAATCATCTTTTTTTTCTATTGAAGATTGTAATGTTATACTTCTTTTCGTTTTTATTTCTTTATTAATAATAGAATACTCTAGTATGAGAAATGTTTTAAATTCTCTTAGATATTAAATTTATTTATTTCTTTTTCTATTTCGTTTGAAATTAGTTCCGTCTGAACTATAAGGTATGTTGGAAGCCATCTCTGCGCTTCAATTACCGTTGCGAGGAATCGTCTTTGTCATTTCAGAGAACTAGAAAACTTAAAGTTCTATTAACTGTCAGAGCTCACTGGCGTATTTAAAGTTCTGTTATGAATTGCGTCCGTCTGAAGTGTTATGGTGTTGAGACGCTCTCACTGAACACAGCCGATAACTAGTTTGAAAAGTTTGTTAAATATAAATCTGTTGCGATTTTTCAAAGCGGAAGAAGAAGTATAATTTTATAAGTAAATGAGTCTTCCTAACAATTATTATAAAAAGTTGCAGCTCGTGTAATTGGCTGCCAGGAAATCTGAACGTTTTATTTTCAAGCGAAATATTATTATTGTAATGAAAATTAAAAAATAGCCTTATTAGAAACTATTTGGCATTTCAATCGTAGTTTTTGTGGTCTTTTTATTAGTTCGTTAAACAGAACACAGTATATGTTGGTTTCAATATATTTTTATAAAACTATTATTGAGAACATCGAATCCAGAAACCTTTAGTGTCATTTAATGGGACACCGGTGTCTCTAGGATCTACTTATATTGCTAGATGTGCCGTTGGATTGGAATTGCTTAAGAACCTGCACGACTTTGTGTCGCTCATATAATAGGCTTCAGAAGAAAATTTTTAGAAATGGAAATTAGGTTGAACCGGGGAGGATCTCTATAGCAGAGAAATTTCGACGGCTTCGCTGCATTGTTATATTTAGCTGGCAGTATATAAAAGTTATTGAATGTAACATACACTTTAATCTTTTGCGAAGCAGAGAAATTCTCGTGAAATAGCAGTCTTTGTCATGTTTTAAGGACTACATCTCGAACACTTTGATATACAGTAATCCATGAAGGGTAAATCACCAACTCCCATCATTCGTTTGTCTTTTTGACACCATGCCCCCCTTTTTATTTGCTTCTTTTGTTTCCTTAGTATTTATTTTCTTTGTTTTGTTCTCTTGTTTTTTTTACAAACTAGGGGGGCAACATCATTGCATTCCGGTATTCCCCGAATGCCAGGGTATAGCGGTGGGCTCGATGAGGAGGGCCCCAGTAGACCTTGGAGTAGCAGCAATAACAGCGGTTCACCCAGAACTGATCAAGGCGATTGGACGACTAATAAAATGTTTCGCAGGTACTAGATCTCATGAAGAGCGAACTGATGCAAAACTAAATTATATATACATATTTGTTTCTGTTTTTTTTTTTTTAATTTGTATTCCAATTATTTTTACATAACCTGACACGACACATATTAATAAAAGGCTTTCATTAATAGAAAAACAACGTAGCAATCTCAATGTTTAATATAAGTTTTCTACTTCAAAAGATACCAATTAAACCATCAAAAACTTTCAAAGACGTTGATCGATATAGAATTTAACAGACGACTTATTGCCAATTGACGTGTATATGTTTAAGATTAGATGTTTAGATTTTAAGAAGATTTATTTTCAACCCAGATGTTCCATGGAAATTTTCGTCCTTATAATGTGAAAAGTAAATTGGTATTGTAATTATTAGGCTTAGTGAATTTCTGTACCTACATACACAAACAGTGCAATGTAAAATCTAAAAGGTTTACCAGGATTTCAAACTTGTGTTGCTCATAAACCATGGCATATGTAGAATTGAAACGGTTATTTGTTTATAGGCGACAAGCAAATAATACTAATTGGAGGCAAACGTCTCGCGACGAAGGAGACGAGTGGCGTCAGGAGAATTCCAGACCTCCCAATCGTTCTAGTGTCGATAAATGGGGTGAGTTGAGATATTACAAAGTATATAAAAATTATTAGGGGCAGGATTCTTTGCATGTCAAAGTACATCATAGATCTATAATTGGATTGGAGATAGATTTATTTCCTGGATTATAGCAGTACGATGTTTTGTACAGATTGTCGTGCATACACAGCTGCAATTGCTCAAACGGTTATGGCATCACTAAAGTTTAAACTTTTCACTAACCTCATCTTAAAGAATTCTGCCCCAACTTCGTTCGTACCATGACCGTGGATGTCATTTTAGAACGTTCCTGAATACACTTTTTGTTTTTATCAGAAAGTATATATATACAAGATGGTATAACGATTCGTGGTTTTAAGACATTGGTCGGCTTAAGAGTACAGACCTTGAGATAAAAATGTTGCTGGCACCTTTGGTTGTTAACGAAACAGAAGAACATTTTTCTGGCTGATTCGTACCACGGTCATGGTATATCTTCCACTGGAGCTGTGCGATGCAACCAAGAACTGATGCTTCAGGAGCATCATGTGATGACGAAAAATGATAACTTGTTATGGTGTTATGTAAGAAGCAATACCATCGGCTATTAATATGAAGACTCGGCCTCGCACATGTCTGGTGGAGGCGTAGCGAGTGTGTTCAAAGGATAATAAATAAAAGAAGTAACTCGTAGGTTTTAATTCAGACCGTGATTGGAGCGACCGGCCGTCCGGGGAGAGGCCGCAGTCCTGGGCTCCCAGCCGGCGACAGTGGCCCGGTGACTCCAACAACGACGACAACTTGCCAGAGTGGTAAAAATATTTAATTATAAAATATTGATTCAATTTGAACGCGTTAAACTCCACTGCCCCCTAACCGATATATCGTTTCCCCGTAACAGCATCACCTAATTGACTTACATATTTTCTCGTTAGCATCTAAACTAATTTAGATCCCGCTCCTGAACTGCGCAAACTGAAAACAGGTTGGTTAAAAAATATAAGATTGAATTAAGTCCACGGGTCTCGTACATCGTCACATACAGTGGTAGAGTTCGAGTTAAAAAGATTATAGACCGTAATGCAGCTTATTTAAAAAAGTATTCCTTTTCAGAGCTGTATTAAAGCAAAAAAATAATACTTCTTTTTCCTTTGTACATCCGTTACTACCGAGTCGTACTTTATTACGCAAAAAGAACATAAAAAGCAAGTTTTTCCTGTTGGACATCTTGCAGCGTTCTAATTTATTCATTATCTCTTTCTACTCTCTGCGGTAGGACAGACGGAGACAAGTTGTTTTCTGTTAAGTGTATTTATGTATATACGTATATCTGTCAGGGCGGTGGACAGTGCGGAGGCTGGTGCTGGTACCTTCGACTCCTCGGGAGCCTTCCACGGGTATAGCAATGACGATACAAACATACCTAAGTCACAGGAGTCCACTTACCGTGAGTACCTACATATATATGTATATATTATTATGAATTCAATCAGACTTAATTTTTTTATGGTAAAAAATCTGATGAAGGAGTTTTCGATTTTTTAGCAATACTAGCAATGTCACAGTTTCATTTAATTCTGATCGCTATAAAATATTCACCTTAAATACATCTGTATTGGTTCTCATACAAAAAGATATATACATAAATAAATAAATGAATGAATATTATGATGGCCAAGGCCCAGATAAATAGTAGCAGAGAAAAGTAATATATGTATAGTTCGTTTCAATAGAAATGAACAAACTTGTAAACAAACGTGATCAGCTGATATTGAGAGAGACTTGTCTATGCCCCTAGTGATATGAGCACTCCTTAAGATACTTCAATCTTAATTATTATATTTACATAATTACCTGAATCTATTCGTGTTTAATTAAGTAGTTATTAATTGTTATTGATACGTTCATAGTTATTGTATAGTAGTGTATTATAGAACAAAAATTCACCGATCGATATACATGGTTTTATTCCGAATAATCGCTTTCTGAAGTGTCACCTTGGACGGTTATTACAAAGGGCTCTATTCCAGCATCAGTCGCTACATCTATGATGCCATCCAACTTTTTCATCTCCTCGTCTTCCTTTGAGACGTGGCTAACGCATTTCTTCCATTGTTCTGCTCCAATCCTTGCCAACCCTTCTTTGATCAAATTTTTCGTTTCGGGCAGTTTAAACTTTTTCTTTTTCTTCCTACATATGAGTTCAATAGGATTAAGTTCACAGTGATAAGGGGGAAGGCGAAGCACAGTTACTCCTTTTGATGCGGCGTAATCGTCCACATATTTAGTCTTATATTTATGTTTGTCGAATTTTTAGAGTAGCTGAGCCTTTATTTCTTAAGTATCGAAAGCTATACTTTTATTTTGTAGCCATGCTTGAATAGCGTCTCTTTTCCAACTTATGTTGGGCACAGTTTCGAGTTGACGAGAATGGCATGTTGCATTATCCATCACTATTACAGAGCCTGGATGAATTTTAGTCAAAAATCTTTCAAACCATTTTTCAAAATTACGAGCATCCATTTCTGCATGATAATTACCTTCTGATTTTCTCGCTTCGAACACCCACTCTCCACTTCGATAAATCTATCTTCACTACCAATATGGGTAATAATCAATCTTTTTCCTTTCTGACGATTTTTTAACCCAGTTGAGGGGCCCCGTAAAAATGCATTTCGACTACCCTTTACGTCGTTGTCTATCCAGACGTAATTACAACCATGTCCTGCATTAAGCCACGTTTCATCTAGATAATATATTTTTTTATTTTGTCTTCTATATTCGGATATTCTCATAAAATAGTTCACCCTCCAATCTTGTAAGTCAGGCATATCTAGCAAAATACTTCTTCTGGATCTTTTTGGATAGGAAAGGTTCAATTTATTCAATATTCTATTCATTGTAGTATGTCAAAATGTAGGCAAACTGTCGTCATTATTTACTGCCTTCAGAATTTTCCCAACTGTTGGTAACTCACCATCAAAGTAAAATTGATGTAGTTTTCTGCGTATTGCTGATAGAACAAATTCATCCTTTCTGTTGGCTGTGGCGTGTCGTTAGTTTCGTGGTATTTTTTCATAATACGACGCAATGAACTCCGAGAGACCTTCATTATTCCCGAAATAGTATTATACGTTTCCATTTTGGATGGATATGTGGGTGAGGTTTTTTCTAGATGATGGTAAATATTGATTAGAATTTGTTTTTCCTTCATAGTCAGTTGTTTGACCACTTTGGCCTTTTTGGCCGCTGAAGCTGTCTTGTAATGATGTAATTTTTATCAGGACTGACATTGAATTGTACGTAAGAACGGAGTTCACTTTGGTCAACTGATTTGTTTACAAGTTTGCCTGTTTCTATTGAAATGAACTATACGTAGCTGATAAATGAACACTAAACATTTCATAATAACGAAACGGATTTAATATTGAATGTTTTTTATTATGAAAAGTAATTAAAAGTCCGAGTGCACACGGGTGGGTGAAGAAAGGCAAATATATATAAATTATAAGGTGGTATATTGCAGTATCTCTGCATAATATAATAAATAAGATAGTGTAATTAGCTAAAAATAAAATTGAGAACGAAGCTGAAAATTGCTTTAAGAGATTTATAATGAATATTGCAATTTTATTTTTGTAATTTGAAGCTCGGAGAATATTAATTTGCATTAAATTGCTTCACTTGACTCTAGTTTATGTAAGATAAAAGTGTGTTTTTTTTTACATTAATGTCACCGTGTACGCATCGGACTCTTATGACATAATATTTAAAAGTAAATTTAGTTTCACGAAGACAAGAATAATGATAGAAAATATATTATATAGAATCATTCAAGAGTACTTTGCAATAAATGTGAACATGCAAAATGGATATAATATTAAAATTACAAATATTCAGTTTTAAATCTCTTTGAAAAGGATACCGCCACACTCAACAAACAGTTCACGTTAGCATAAAATATTTTAGGTTTATTTGATCGCGTCCATTAAGCTCTTTACGTGATGCAGCACGTGTTTGGTGTTACATATTATAACAATCTCAATATTATGTATTGATATAAGCCTGGTAATATTGTACTTCTAAATAGGGTCATTTTTTTGTTCAGCGTTGACTCGGTCGCATACACACGGTGGTAGTATTGCGCGCTCTAAAACTGTGGAAGAAGGCTCTGAAGAGTGGTGGGCTTCAGAGAAAGCCAAGAAGCTATCACCGAAAAGGTTTGAGGCTGGCGATAGTAGATATAAAAAGGTGAGAAATTTTCCTTCATCTGGATGTAGGTAGACGTAGTTGTTCTTATAAAATCATTGTCTTTCAGTCTTTGAGTACTGGAACAGACGAAGTCAGCGGTGGAGCGGTAAGTGTCAAACGGACCGATAACACGGAGAAGACTAACGATCTAGAGTCGTCGGAGAGTGTAGACACGCCGGAACCGGAAGCGGACGCCAGTAACGCACAGGCAACTACTGACGAGCAGAAACAAAATGATTTGAGACAAAAGCTCTCGGATAGTAAGACATTTGACGCGTTTATGAGATCAGATATAGAATACCCTGAACCCAACGAAGACAAAGGAAACTTCCAGTCCGTCATGATCAATTCCAACAACGGCTTGCGGCAGAAACATCAGAATATAGTGACGGTGAGCAACGAGACCGCCATGAGCCGGCAACAGATGAACGCCACCGGCCTGTTGCAGATGCTGCACGGCAGGCAAATGGGCGATCAGAACCCTGAAGAGTATGCTTCCTTTCATCACCCCTTTTTTGTTTTTAGGGACTCGGTTCTATCTAATGTTTTGATTTTTAGGGAAACTTCTAAAACCAACGAGGAAAAGATCGTTGAAGATCTTATGGACATGACTTTGGAGGACGGTCGCATGCGTCCTAATCCAGCGCACCAACCCGGTGTCATCGCATCAGGAATGATTAATCAAAGCCAGTTGCTACGTATTGCCAGCCCCGCGGTGCCGCAGCAAGGGATGGTTCTTAATGCGGGACAAGGGATACAGAATGTTGGCATCCCCAACCAGGCGCTCAACTCTTCGCTAGGACTGAATATGGGTCCAGGAAATGCTCACAGCTTGCCCATGCAAGGATTGCTACCACCAGTGATGAATACTCTGAATCCCGCTATGGGCACGGCCATGCAAGCCCGCGTTATTGGAGCGTTCCAACAGAACGCCGGACTGCCGGTAATGCCAAGTCCTAACGTCGCTAATAATTCTCTATTCATGGGACAAAATAACTCTCAGGTATGGTCTGGTTGTTATTTTATTCCTTCATATTAACCTAAATTATGTCGCCTCCAATAAAAATCACCATTTCATTGTAATAGCAACTACCAAGCGGTGATATGCAGATATCGACACACACGGCTCAGAGCAACCTGTTCCCGATGCACGGGATGCAACATGGCAACCCCGGATTCAGCTCTATCTACGGCAACATTATGCCGCCGACAAATATGGGGGGCAACATGTCGACTAACATCGGTGCTAATATGCCAAACAGTCTCGGCCCCAATATGAATACCAATATGGCTGGGAATATTGGGAGCAACATCGCCGCCAATATGGGTAACAACATTGGCGGGAACATTGGCGCAAACATTAGCGGGAACATAGGCGGAAACATCGGCGGAAATATTGCCGGTAATATAGGTGGAAATATTGGTGCCAACATTGCTGGAAACATTGGAAGTAATATAATTGGCAACATTGGCGGCGCCATTGGTGGGACGATTGGCGGTAACCTCGGTGGTAACATTGGAACCAACCTCAACGCTAGCATTGGTGGTAACATCGGTGGTAACATAGGCACCAACATGGCCGATCAGTGGTATTATGAAGACCCCAAAGTGAGTACATATGTAGCTGAATGCATGGCTCGAACGATCATGTATGTAGTAGCAGCATTTAGTATATAGATAAACATTTTCGTTTTTTTTTATTTTCTTGTATGTATTCTTACTTAACTAAGCAACAACCCTTAGGTAGGACTTTGGTAGAAGTGTCGGCTTCGAAGCTAGAACGCTAGGAAAATCTTTACTGTTTAAATTAAAAATATGCCATATAATTTGGTTTAATCATGCAAACTATACGACGTTACAAAGCTTTAGGGTCATTCCAAAAAAAAATTATCTCTTTGCCTGGTTACTGTTTCCGATATTAAGATTTTCTTCTAAGATATGTGTCAAAATGAAGATTACACGCCCGGGACTGAAGATTGTCTAGGGCGGGTCAATTCGCTTATAGCATAGCATAGAGTCGAAAAGGGGGAAAGATTAAGACAGAAAATACAGTCATGAAAAAGTACATACTAAATATATCACGACATAGAAATGGTCTGATTAAAAATGTATACTAAAATTTATCATGTGCTCTGCATTGGTGACCGTAGCTATAGAGTAACGAATGTTCAGTCCCTTACCGATAGAGCCGAGGACATCCCGGATGCTAGATGTTGATTATTAACAGGTTCCAATGCTGGCACAATGTGTTTACTTATGACGGAACGCGATCTGTACTACTACTGTTCCAGTTATGTTATATACAGTAGTATGTAGTGGCATTATTATTAATAAAGCAAGAATACTGCTAGAAGAAGTAGTACATGTAAAGTAGTTGTAAGTAAACCTAGGGTGACGGTTATAATCCAGAAGATTTGTTGGGATGTATGAAGAGGTGGTGAATTTTGACGAAGTTTCCGAGGGACAAATGATCCAATACATTTGAGGAGTTGGCATTCTTCCGCAGTGGAGTCACAGACGGACCCCACTAAGTGATTTGTGTGAAATTATCTTGTTTCAGAAAGTAGTCCAGGGTCCATTCTCGTCTAAGGAGATGTACAGCTGGTATAGGGCGGGTTTCTTTAGCCCCAGCCTGATGGTGCGTAGGGCCTGCGAAACTCATATGCGTCCGTTAGGCTCGTACGGGCCCGTGGTACCGTTCGCGCAAGTGGTGAGTTCATCTTTTGTAAGCTATGCGATTTGATTCACCAGGTTCCAGGTGTCCCAGCTGCCGGCTATCAACCAGCGGTATACAGCTTGATACGCTGGCGCTAACGCTTGTTAAACCGTATTAACAATTATGTATATTTATATAGAATTTATATATAGCTATATAGAGACGAACTTAATGCATTACCTTCAGTCGAATATAACGTCAGTACTCAGTAGGAACCTATCACTCACGTCCCTGTATATATGTTTCTTTGCAGCTTGGCCGGTTTTTTGATCGATCCATTGTAAGGTTGTCAGTCTCCTCGAGATCAGTTTTTTTTTGTAAAGAGCACATGATAAATGATTTTTAACTACTTGTCATGTATTCGGACATGACTCTTATGGTAGGATGTCCACGATCCAGTACCGCGTTGAACGCCGAACTTGCCGTTCAACTTATTCCTTGTCCCAGGTTTCTCCCACTAAAGAATTTATTCTATTAAGTTATAGTTATATTTATGAATGTCAAATATCAGCTAATATTTGCTCTCCAACAAAGTTCGATCAGTTACCTCTTAACCAGTTTTCTGTCGACTCTCCTTTGTTACTAAACTCTATGAATCTTTTTCCGTAAGCATGTCTCCTCTCCTATTTTATCTTGATCATACATCTCAGAGGCTGTACCGTATAGAATCTTAAGCTGTAGCCTTAGTCTTCGATATAACTGCAATTCACATTTTGCAGGTCGAATGCAAAGTGATCGCTAATTGATGAATCATCGGTGGAGTTGGAGTTGTATCATACGTCGTTTTGTTTTATATTCACGCATATATATCTGTGTATTAAGTTGTTTCACTTTTTGTCAGTTCGTGCGTGTCGCCTATTCGATGTTCCACCGTCCGCTCGCATGCCCCCGCTTGTAGCTCCATAGTAATTCCACGACACCAAGGTGTACATACATCAATAATTAAATTAAAGATTCAGCTAATTATATGAATGTCGTTAGACGGATCGGCTGTTTGCATTAAGAATGTATTGTTTGTGGAACATGAGGTCGTTGTGCGTGATTGTAAACAGAATTTCAAATTTTAGGAGGTACTTCCGCCATATCCGATTACTGGATTCGAACCCCGACCCCAAAATCATGAAATGCTAAATCAGCAGCCGGCTCTCACTATGGAAGTAAGTCATATTTCTATTGATTAAATATTATGCTCTTTGCACTGTGTTGTTGATATAATAAAAAGCGAATTCGCACGTATTACATTCAGCGTATAATGTTATAAGGGTGCTTCAAGCCTGAAAATAGAAAAAGAAAACGAGAGGGGTGATACGCCTTGTAGAATATAACTCTGATTGAGATATATGTAAGGACGAGTGAACATTCGCGCGGTATTCATGTTGATCCTGCGACGCGGCCGGGCGGCCCCAGGGGCGGCACCTGGGGCGGGATCGGTTAGCAGACGAGGCTTGGGTTGGAACAGACGATTAAATGTACAGCGACAATATAGTGTTTGTGTTCATAGTAGGGAATACCGTTATGATAATGCACTCTCATATGTTTAACTTACTAATGTTTTAACCAATTGCTATGTCACTGAAACTTTTTGTGGATAACTGTTTGTTACCGTGTGTAAGTAAAACGATCAGATGCCGGCCGCTGTCACACCGTCTGGTCGCGTTATTTACATGATATATATATGTAATAGTTTTGTTATATACAACTACTACAACCGGTTTCCACGTTCTAGGGTGCGTTTAAAACCAATGTCACTAACATACATTTAGCGACCGAGCCATTCATGCCTCTACAAGTGCCACCGCACTATCCTCACTACTTCATGGTAATGATAACAGGATGTTGTTTAATATATAGTATACCTTTATATATCTTTATATATATATCATAGCGATAACTTAGATTCCGAAGCATGCTGTCTTAGTGTACGGGAGACCAGGGATGACCGTCCGAGAACAGCACGGCGCGAGCGGATATTGACTAATGCAATATAACACGACACTCATTAGGTATACAGCTATATATTAATATAGGAAGATCTGGACGTTTGTACATACCACGTACTGCGACGGCGACATCACGTAACAGATAACATTAAACCCGCGAACAAACTAACGTTAGACGCTAGGGCGTAAATCATTTGAAAGCTGAAAATGATCGGCCGCTTGGATCATAACGGTTGGCCACGCATCATCGCAGGTCTCCCTTACAGGTCCACACCTGGTCCGAGTGTTGATGTGTTTTATTTTATTGTATGTATATTATGTGTATATTTTTTCCTCTTTCTGTATGCTACTACGACATAGACGTGTCTTTGGATAACTACAGAGTGTTTGATATATTTTAGGAGCAACCGAATATGCTTAATAGGAATCGTATTGAACCGCCGCGGTACAGGATCCCGCCACCACGCTTTCACCCCCGTCAGATGGTACCTATACTATGACAAATATGTTATGATTCTGATTCTGTTGCCCGTTATTATTATTATTGTTATTATTGTATTGACGTGACGCATAATTATTTCTTTGGTTTTTTAGGTATTCTCATTATTTTTTTCCTTTGTTTTTTGTGGATTATGCACAAAACGCTTGGGTATATCGCACGTAGGTTCGTCGTGTTATAATGTGGAGACTTAAAGGTCGTGTGTTCCACAGGAGTCGCTGTGGGGTCAGCCGGCTACCAATCAAGATTTGTTGTGGATGCAGCAGATGCCTCGCGATCGCGGCAACAATCTGCCGATGTTCTTCTGGGATCAGGTAAGTGGACACCTCTCTAACATATCACCCTCGCAGGGACGCGCCTCTCACACTATCTAGTCTGAGAAACCCGTCCCTAGCAAGTCCGAGGAGTGTATTTTTTCTCATCAAGCTCTACATTATTTTATTAGTAGTTGAAAATATTTAAAACAATTTTTTTTAGGGTAGGTAGCGATTTTTAAGACGCACCATGCTATCTCACTCGCATATCCGATCGTGTGATGAACTCGACAGTTTCCGTTGAGATGTGTGACGTCACCGGACACTAGTTACTATACTACGAAAGTGACCCTCAACTTAGTACTGCTGGTTCATGACACGACTGTCATCTCGAAATTCGAAGTTTGATGAATGCTTGTAGCTATATATATAGATATAGCAATGATTATAAGAAAATATTTCACTGAACATCGGATTTCGTCTAACAGTCTGCTTTCACAAAAGGAATCATGATACGTTTTGTATTTACACAGATTTCCCTTTTTTTTTAATTTTAATTATTAATTATTTTAATTTAATTTCAATCTTTCGATACATCTGTAACTGCCTGATTTCAAACTAACCGCTATATACCCCGTAGCAGTCGTTGTGAGTTTTATGTAGCACTTTTGTTGTATGATTTATTTTGAATAACGATACATGAATCACATTACACATACACACATAAACACACACACATACACACACACAGAAGTTTAAATCGATACAGCGACAAATAATAATTTCACAAAGCGACGAAATAGTTACATGCACTATTTGTAATACCTATATACTTATTTGTAATACCTATATACCTACCGCCTAGCCGCTGCAAGGGCAGGTTGTTTGAAATAATTTTTTAAGTTGATCCAACATAATACGACAGACATCATTGTGTCCGATTTATTTACATAATTTATCTCGTTTCGTTAAACTTACACATACACAATGCCATGTAGGGACATTTATAGTATATATATATATATAGCAATCTTTCATATCACCTTTTAAAGGTAAATTTGAATTTAGCATCTGCAATTGTCTTTATTGTAACAATTTTAGGATTTTGCATGTACTACAGGATAGGATGCGAGTTAAGCTGTATATACACTAACTAAATATTTATAAATTATAACACCTAGCGAATTAATTTAATCAATTAGATATTTGCTATGCTTTAATACTGGGAGGCCGAGAATTCCTGCTATTGCGAAACAGTTTTAGCTTTTATTGTATGTATACGTATATATATATAATTCATTACCTATATATTATATCGATTTATAGCGAGTCATTTCTATATTCATAGTATATAAACGGTTAGATCGTTTGGTTGTGCGACGTTTTTTATAACATACGTTCATATTACGAAAATTGTCTCTCTAAATTTATAAAAGACATGTTTCTTAAATTAATGAACATTCAAGTCAATGAGTTCCCATTATGATATAAGTTACATTTTAAATTTTCTTGGATGCTTCTAACCGTATTAGTTTAAAAACTTATTAGTTTCATAGCTTCGGAAGTATACAGTGATAGTAACCTAATAACTAGTAAAATACCTTCATAACTTTAGTTTCCTTACGAGTATGTCAAATCAACAGCCATATAATCTTTCGTCACTGCAGTCTTTGTTGATATCGTGAACAAAGTGTCTAATGTGTGAAGCATTGTGTGAGCGATAGGTGTTTAGTATTAAGTTAAGTTCGGTCATATAATAGATCTCCGGTGATCTCGCTGGTCCGTTATCTATAAGAAATGATAGGTTCATTCTCCTTCGAAAAACAACATCAGTCGTAGATCGTTCGTTACTGGAAAATCGACAAAAATCAATCGAATACCTATCAAGGTATTCTTTTCGTGCGATAAAAAAGTTTTTTACCTTCAGTGAATCGAAATTCCTAAAGGCTATTGGAATTGTTAAATATCAAATTATATGCTTGAACGGGATGTTTCAAGAGGCTCTCGATGCTATGTGCGACTCGTGCAATAAAAGTTTTGTGAAGCTTTCCGTTTGAGGAAATTTTTTCCTCGTTTCAATTTAATACCAGACCGCTCGTTAACTCAACTGTCTTTAAACATTTAAAACTTATCACTCCGATTCTTTTAGTTGAAGTTTTCAAGCTAGAATTCTCATTGAAAAGTTTTTTATGCCGCGGACCTTTGACAACTTATGATAATTGCCTGTCCAGTCTGAAGATTTTATTTCATTAAACTAAGGGTATTCATGATTCCTTCGAAACTTATGAATTCTTTTCTGTCCGTAAAGCACTTTGAGAACATCATTCGGTAAGGGGTAATTCGTTTTACGCTAGAGCTATCACACTCACTATTTTATGGCTATGTAACAAAATTAATACATTTAGTATGAAATAAAAAATTGTCTATTCCATCCAGTCAGTGCAAAATAATTAAATTTCGTCGAAAAAGCTTTACCAGAAATGTGTGTATCGGTGTTCAGTTTCAGGAGAACAAAGGTTTTTATAAAACAGAATGTAGGACAAACCAAAACTTTGATGATATTTTTATTGCTTCCAGTGATAAGCTCTGTAACCGGTATCTCCTGTCGGTTTTATTTTAACGTTAGTTTTGATCGTGCGGTTTCCGACTTCACGTGTGGGCGCTATTGAATTCTCTGCTCTATATTTAGAATCTCATCGCAGTCGGATTAGATTGTTATTACATAATCGAGTTATGTTCAATCCAGCGATGTCAAGTATAGTTAATTGCAAACAGAATTCCCTGTAGATTGCTGTCTGATTTCAAGGAGAATTCCGAATGCCGAATTATAATGCAGGTGGAGAGCCATTTGCACTATTTGTAGAGGCATTCAAGCAGAAGCTGTGCGTCTTATATCTTAATTATGTAATGCAAATTTCTTAGAATCACTCGTACGGTTTCGTCCGGAAATACCGCTCACTGGAGTATAAGTCGCAAATAAATTGTCAGATGATGCTGGCGTTTTAATACGGCTATACAGATATTGTATTGGTTTATTTTTGTATAGTCTATTTGATTATTTACACACTTTAGGGATAGTAGTATTGCGATGGTCGATAATTATTTGTGATTTACTGAAGCGGTTCATACTAGTGTTGTAAGAGTGAGCCTCTCATTCAAAAGCAGCGTAAACTGCTTTCGAAATAAAAATACCATTATGTCCAAGGTTTCGTCACAGCATTTTCGAATGTGTCAATATTTTTTTTCTCCTTTTCAAAGCTAATTGGATTTGCTTGCACTTTAAATAGTTTTTTGCGTTGTGTTTTTTTATGAAGTTATTGAATTTTCGAATTTTCCTTACCGATATGAGGTGAATGCTATCTGATGTGTCTGATGAATCAGTGACATGACATGACAGCCTTTATTTTAAAATCTATGAAGCCTATTGCCACAAAAGTTTCTTAAATATAACAGCCTTTTATACCTGAACAGATTCAATAACAGCATACAACGTTGTATGACTTTCAATATTAACTTATTAAACTTAGTGTCACCTTTCTGATAGATACGATATAAGTGGAATGCATCAAACATTTTTAAAGGCTCTATCGGAATCTCTAAAAAATATCAGTGACAGTTACAATGGAGACAACGCTAACTTAATCTAGATTACATATACCAAGTTATACGTACATATACATATATGTATAATTTTCTATTGCCACGTATCTGCGGCTGTGAGAGATGAAAATCAGCAAGATGCGGTCGGTGTAGCTTGCGACGGTCTGGCGATGTTTTATAACTTATATTGATGGTGGACGCCCATTGTTTTCGCGACGCTCCTCATGGAGAACGCCCATAGCTACATGCCCCCGTCCGTGAGGCGAGTGGCCCTCCATCATCGACAAGTCTGCTAGACCAGTTATCAGCCCATAACCGAACGCCGATTCATGATTCCTTCGTGGAACTTTCTGTTAATCTGTATAATGAATAATTTTACAAAATAATTATACGACTTTTACCATATGTAACGTCATTGTTTGTTTTTTTAAATATTTCAGGATGCATAAACGCGGCAGCTTCGGCACCAAAAACAATCCCCCCCCACTCTAGTATTAAAAACAAAGTGTGTCAATTTGATCTCTATTGATTATTTGTTTTTATGACATTGTTTTTCTATATGCGTGCTACTCATATTAATATAATTACTATTCAATCTATGATTGAGTTTGATCTTACTGAACTAGTGTGTTACATATTTAGGGCCGTTTCTATAAAGTATTTTAGAAAAATACGTCTAAAGTGGAGGCGTCGCGGTCGTAACTAGTTCGTATTGCACTGATTGATTTTAATGTGACGTACATTAAGTATAACGTTGATGTTTGATTTAAAAAAAATGTATTGTTTGTGTCCTTATGGAACCGGCCCTTTGTCTTGATGTGCCGGTGATCGTGACTGTGATTCATTTGTACCGAATAACGAAAGCCCACACCGTAAAAGCTGCATCGAGCACTGATTAAATTCTCTATCAGAATATCCGGCTTCATTTTCCGTGGAAATATTTTATAATATTAAAATCTCTAAGATTAATATTGTTCGCCGGTAATGAAACGTAATGTTCGAGCGAGCCAATCTACTAGAGATAGTTTTTGTATGCTATGATTAAAATCTTTCGCTTAATTGAATTGGGTGATATCCCATCCGTTATTTATATGTAGATCGTGTTATTCGATGTCCGGCACATCAAAAACTAACTGATATCGCTATCTTGTTTGATATCATTTTGTTTGTTTGTTTTTTTTTTTGTTTGTTATATTATTATGTTAATGTTAAGTTTTTTTTTTAATCACTTACAACGTTGGTATGTTTAAATATTGTCGGTGAATCTGATTCATTTTGGCTGTTATATTTAAGACTGATTATTTGATTAAGTTCGTCTAATTTAATATTTGATGCATTACCTTTCCTACTGTCGGGATGTCGCCTCTCGATCTCTTCATCCCAGTCACCAAAGCGTCTTTGTGATTCTTATGTTAGGGTTACTATAACCGATATATTTTTTGTTTGTTTTTATATGTGATATCTCCACGGAGCTGTCGGTACAATAGCCTAGGTTCTCAGCTTAGTGATATTCTTTCTTTGACGTCCCGCTACGGGATATGTTTTCAGCTATTGTTTATTTAAGGGTTAGGAACTGTATTGTTAAAGTCTATGTGACGAGACTAGATCTCCTCCCAGTTAACGGATTCAAATAACTAATATATAGCTATTATAATAGTATTTGTTCTATCTATATACGATTGTTTTGTAAGTGATGTGAACACGGCCGGAGGTCGTCTCTAATATACACATACATCTTCCTTGAAGCGCTTGCATTATATATGATAAGCTGTATTTGCCTTTTTGTTCTAATAAAATATATGGTGAATAAATCTTGCTATTTTATTAATCTACTAACATCGACGCTTTCGCATTAATATATATATATCTAAATAATACAAAGCTACAACGAAAGTCCGCTTGAATGTACATTTTTCAGAAAAATTGTTAACTTTCTATTACGGTGCTATTGAAGCATACTAGCACTAGCTTAAATAATTTATTAGTTGCAAGTTGTAAAATATTTAAAGGTCACATTTTCCAGTAACTTGTCGACAAGGTGGCTCTCATAGCTAGTGTAATGCATATGAGATACAAATTAAGCGATTTAATGCATGTTAACGATCCAGGAATCTCAAGATGTGCTCTCAAGCTTTAAGACTAATAAGCTAAAATTATAAGCACTCATGTGCTTCACAACAAACTTGCAATTCCAATTCCTATTAAGTACATACAACCGCTGCATTACCTTTATAGAAGCTCACAAGAACAATTTAATTATGCAACAGTTTGCTCCCACTGAGTCCCACTCATCGCCGGATTTAGTATAAACATATTTACTATAGCGCTCACTGACTGCTGCATCACGTTTGTCTAAATATTTTGGTTTGATGCGAACCTGCACAAGTCGAAAGGGATACGCTGTCTATTGCTTTGTGTCGTGTCTCAATAAATGCGGAACTTTAAGCTCACACTATAACGATGCAAGTGACATTTCGTTAAATAATAATCATTGTTTTCATAGTATTGAAACACGTAATGTCATTCAATTCTGCTGCTAGTTTTTTTGTTTTGAGTGGTTAGTTATAACCTCTGTAGATTTACTCAGCATCGTTTGTTTTAGTTAGAAATTTTTAAAATGACCAAACGTGTGAATTTCTATGACGGAGGACATCAGTCGATAAGGATTGTTGTAGAGTGCTATAAATAATTTCTCTATTTATATTTTAATTATTAAGAACTTAAGAAGAATGAATGATTTGACTTCACAACTGTATATAAGTGATTGTTTTACAAGCTTGTGTATATTATATTCGTGATAGTGGCTGTACTTGTAAGAAACGCTGTGATATGTATCGTGTTACGTGGAACAGTCGACATAACTCTCAATCTCGGTCTATCGTCAAAGGCAGTGGTTCAGACGGATGTGTTCAAAGCTCTAAACACGAAGCGGTTTAACGTTACACACACGGCTCCCTGCATACATGACGCTACATCCACTTTTGTTGTAAGATCACTTTCTTTGTACATGGTATCGTAAGAAAACTAGACTACAAGAGATATAACGAGCGTCCATCAAAAGAGAAATGATGTAATTTTTTATTAATAACAGTATCAAGTAGAAAAAATAACCCAAACACTTTCATACTTTTTCCATTTGTCTGTTCGACAAGTATAGTAATAGTAAGTACTTTTGCATAAAATTCCAGTTCGCCGTGTGTCATATGCCGTGAGGAGAGTTATTTTAGAAATATCCGATACTTGTAAGCTCTTTGTATGTAGTCGGGAGGATCTCGCCCGGAATTCTGTGTCAATGTCTGAGGTTCTCAACTCTCTAAAGTCTAGAGTATGTTAGCGACATTTATAATGTTGAGAAAAACATGTTAGATAAGAAACTTAGCTAAGTTTATAAACAACCTATATAGATTATAACATTTAACCAACTTTGGAATTGCAAAAAAAAAATTTTAATGCCACCGAAGATTCAAAAAGTTCATAAGTTTGTTTAATTTATTAAACTTCACGTCGCTCTGTCTCATGCAACTTGACCGTGGCTCTCATTAGAATTATTGCAAAGTGTTTATCAAATCCGTACACCACGAACTATTCTCATATATCGATTTCAACAATACATACAAGCGTCCAATCCATTATTCGAAATGGACAAAGCTGCCCCCAGGCTCACTGACCAATTTGTACACGGGAACGTACAAACATATACACACATGTACACAGTACGACCTGACATCTAACAAACAATGAAGTCCAGCTAACAAGCCGATTTGGTTTCACAGTATAATGGAACGTTTCATCAACATGTTTGTGTGTTGGCAGTGTTTTAAATAAATAAAAAATCTATGACGTAAGCGCTATTTCCTAGAACGTCGATATACATACGTAGGTATAGGTGCTAAATAATAAACATTGCTTGTTGTTTCTTGACATCTAGATGTTAGATGGCGATCATAGTTATCTTGTGAGATCTATAATAGGTACAATAAATAGTTTTGAAACTAGGCGGAGTGACTTCACTCAGAAATTACTTGACAGCATACATTATAGTTTTGAAAATTACCTGTAAACATATAACAAAATCTCACATATAATACAGCAGCAGATCCCTCGTCATCATATTACTTTCATATGAATCGGTATTAAGTAACATTTGTCTATACGGCATGGTTAATTCTATGACAGAACATATTTTCTCAGCGTATTTATGTATTGTTTAAATATTTTGTCATATCTGCCGCCTGGAATAAATTGTTTTTTTTTTCTCGATAATATTTGTTTCATCCGCCAACATAGCTATGATTTGTTGTTTTAAATGAATACGGTTCATCTCAATAAAAGAGGAGGTACTCGCCCGCCCACGCGAAACCTCAATACTTTAAAGCTGGGGCGCTCGCCGCTCAAAAGCGCTTTGTGCCTCACACGCATATAAAGCTCAAATGCTGCACGCTATTGATGCAAGGCTTTAAAGGTATTTTTAATAAAAAAATAGGACTACCGTGAATGTTGTAACAATGTATGTGAATGTAAATGGGAATACGGCAATCAGTGTTGATATGTACAAAACATGTCCGATAACAAAACAAACAGCTATGTAAAAGATATTTTTAAATTGAAAATACTGAAATATTTTAAATAAATTCTCGTTTAAATGAAATTAATATTTTTCGGATTACTACGCGTCTTTTGTTATTTTAAAAACTACATACATAGCACATCTCGTCTGCCCGTGATCGAGGTTGCTGCATAGTAACCGAAAGCAACCTCGATCATTGGCAGACGAGATGTGTTATGTATGTAGTTTTTAAAATAACAAAATACGCGTAGTAATACGAAAAATATTAGTTCGTTTAAATGAATACTCGCAAAAGTCTTAGATATCTTTAAGTTCCCGTTTATATTACTGAATAATTATTCGTAAAGTGATTTTTTGTTTATTTGGAATCAGGGAGACTGTGTAATATTTTTCCACATTATATCCATTGGCTTCCTGTACAGGCTTCTCATCAGCTGCTAGGTAACTTATAACAATACAAGAGGTTTGCATGTGGAGGCTAGCAGACTAAAACATAACTTAGACCCAATTTAGATCCAACGACAATCATACTAATCACATTTATAAATAATCATATAGGAACATGCATTGTTAATATTAATGGAGCAGCTATATAGAATTATCATTTTCAAATGGATTTTGCGTACCGTCTCGCGTCGCCTACTCAGTGTGCTTCGCGTCGTACAGTATGGGAACTCCTGCCCTAAATAACCACCAATTAATGGAAACACGCATAATAAAAGTAAAACCATTACCATTACAGCCATCCTCCGCTATATCTTCCAATGCCTTATTGCCCGAGGAGATAGCTAAGGAGATGAAAACAGAGGATCAGATCCTCGCACAGCTCCGGGCCTCCCAGAACCTCCCCAACCCGGCACCCTTTCTGAACGATACCCCCAGCTCAAGCTCCACAGCTTTGAGTGAAGAGTCTTATACCACGAACGTCAGCTCGACACCGGATCTCAAACAGCTGCAAAAGTTGATGATAAGCGAAAAACTCGCTCCTCAACCAAGGGATATCAAAGCTTCTAGCGTAGAGCGAGAGGTAGTATTATGTTTTGTGTAGAGTTTCAGATTACTGTAGCTATCAATTTAATGTTCCTGCTGCTGGCGCTTTGCAGGCTAAACCTGAGAAACCAAATAAGAAGGATCAGAACACGACTGAGACCATTGCTGCTAAGACCCAGCCTACAAAGGCCGAATCAAAGGCTGCCAAGCAATCCAAGAACGAGAATGAAAAGGCCAAAAACAAAGAGACTACCACAAAGAGTAAGAAACAAAAGGCCAAAGAAGAAAAGAAAGAGGAAGAGAACAAAGTCAAAGAGGATGACAAAGAAGTATTAATAATATCGCTATTATAGATATTAACGAGCTCCAACATGTACTGTGATTTTATGTTGATTTTTCAGAAAACGACACATGAAATTTCACCGACTAAAGGCAAGAAGGAAGACAAAATGAATAGGAAGGAATTAGAAAAAGAGAAGAAGGTTTGACTAACATTACGGCATAACATAACGCGTGTTCCGTGGTTGAAAACATCGACATTAATGATATTGCTTTTGAACAGGAATGGATCAAGGAAGGATTCACTATTGTGAAGGGCCCTGAGAAGGAAAGCAAAAAGGAAAATAAGAAAAAACTAGAAGAAGCCAAGGCCGCTGAAGAAGCTGAACGCAAAAAGTTTGTGTCCTTTCATATGCTTAATATCATTAAAAGTAATAGGCAGTTTATTATAATACCTAAAATGCTTTAGGAAAGACGAGGAGAAGTCAGTGACCGAAGAAGATAAAAAGAAGAAAACTGTAGAATCAAAAAAGCAGCAGGTAATGTTACCGTAAAGATATAACTTATTGGTATACGATCGTGCATTTAACACGGATCTTAGGTAATTGTTATATTTCAATTATTAATCTCTAAATATAAAGTTTGATAAATTTAAAACCCATCCATAATTACCGAGTCGGTGTTCAGTATACTGACTCACTCTGTATGAGATACGGAAGATATATAAATGTCAGAAAAAAAATGGGAACGATGTATATACAGGAGCATCCACAACGGAACATAGAGACAAAGAAGGCGCCCTGGTCGGCACCACAGATAGGACAGTTGCGTGACGGACTACCGCTGGGAGAGATTCAGCGTTTGGAGAGAGAAAAGAAATTAGAGCAGATCAGAGAACAGCAGCACATGGTACAACTGCTCGCGCAGGAGCAGGCTGCCGTCGCCGCCAGGGAACAGGTTATCAATGTTAGTGTCCACATAACGGTCACTCGAAACGAAGGATACCTCATATAGCAAGGCCAACGAAAGGAGATAAAAAACGTAAACAAACAATCGGTCGTTCGTTACACTCAAAAACGTACAGATAAACTATGCTCCACGTAAAAATGTCAAAAGGCACTCATCTGTTGTTGTACACTACTACTTTATAACATACGAGGAAAGTTGTTGTAAGATTCGTGATATTTTATTACGATAAGCAGAATATTTCCACATTTTTTTTATTAATATGTTGTATTACTATTCCACTATATCATTATGTATTAATGTGCTGGCAAAGGACGTCCAACAAAACTCACTCATGGAATAAACGGTTGTCTACTTGAAAATGACCATATCAATCAATAATTAGCTATTGTTATTAAGTATTGCTCAGAATGTGTTGGAAAACACTCCGTAGCAACGATACCGCTCGTAGCATGTTAAATACTGTTCGTAGCAACTGTAGTCTACAATCTACGTCAGAGCTTGAAATACATGTGTCGAAAGTATAGTGTATTTCAGTCCACTATCATCGACGGCGCCATGGGTTTTTGGTGTGAGTCTTCTTTATATGTATGTACGTTTGTTGGCTAATAGTCATGGATTACTTTTACACATACATACACACAGTATATTATGATTTTCTTATTATTATTATTATTATTGTTATTATTATTTGCCAACACCTACTCTTCCTTCCTTCCGGCGACAACTGTTTTGGATGTTATTACGTGCGAGTGTAAGGAAGCCTGATGGAAATCTGTCGCTGTAACAACGTAGTTCTGTACAAGTCAGTGTATTTGCGAGATTTATTTTATTTCGTTGGCCTTACTATTGATGTACTTCATGTCTAGTTTTTACTTTTAGTGTTTAATTTGCTGAATCCCCAATTATTTTTTTAATTTCTTTTCACAAGTGTTCGTCACATTCATTTCATTGTGATGATGTTATACAGAATTTAGCATTGTTATTATTTGATTCGATTTAAATTGTTTTCTGGTAAACGATGTTGAGTGTGACCGTGTACAGGTTCTATTCCGGTTTTGTCAAATATATACGATGCATAATTGAATTTATAATTAATTATACTATATTTCACCTCTATTGGGTGAAGAAAAACAAAAAACGAATAACTTGTTGAAGATTTTCTATGATATTTGTTTAAGCAGACCGCATTTGAAGGTAAGTGAATACCCGTAGTCTTACAAATTTGGGGGAAACAGGTTCATTCTATGTCGTAATAGCAGTTTTACATTAATAAAATATTATTTTCATATAGGAGATGCAGGCGAATAATCCGCCGTGGACCAAGAAGAAAATTGACCGCCCCAACAACGGAACCAGCCAGAGCTTTGCTGATATTCAGGTTGACTGTTTTATGTGCAACGTACAAATTAAAACGATCCACAGATGACTACAACACACTCATTGATCTTTGTTGTCTAATGGCCGTTTGAATGCAGGCGGAGACACGTCGCCAAGGAACGGCTTCCGCTCATCCTCCACCGATGCCAGTGGAGGATACTCTGACGACCAGCAGTCAGGCGCCATGGGCCAATACCCAGAACGGAGGTAACACACCTACACACATTGACACTGAAAAACATTTTACGTGTATGATGTACCCAACATTTACACTCAGCAAAAAAATAAGAATCCCGATAAAGCATAAATGGACGAATTGAAATAGTTTTCCATTAAATATTTTACCTTTCGGTCAGCACGATTAACCAAAAATCTGTTCTTCACTGACGATACAAACAATCCAGCAGATGTGTTGAACACAGGAGGATTCTGGGATACACAGCCGAATACGTCGAAAGCTGCTGAGAAAGCGAGGGACAATAGACCCGAGACCAGCAAGAAGAAGAAACCAGCGGTCGCCGCGTCGCCAAAGAAGGAGAGCTCTCCGTGTGCTGAATTTGACACTTGGTCCCAATCAGCGCTCGCTTCCTGGAGCTCCAAGATTGATGGTACTAAATCACTAAACACGAATTCACAGAAGTCCATCTATTATTTGTATTTTATAATGTTCTGAGAATGACATGTTATAATGTAATTGTCAGTGCCAACATTCGTCGGCTTTCTGAAGGACATCGAATCGCCCTACGAGGTGAAGGACTACGTTAAATGCTACTTGGGCGAGTCCAAGGACTCCAGCGACTTTGCGAGGCAGTTCCTCGAGAAACGGTTTGTTATATACAAGAATAGATGGATCTATATCGACACATACATTAATATGCAAATATTCTGATTTAGATCTAAACTACTCCGTGTTGGGATGGTGACCCCCTCCGATGATCTCTGCTCACCAGCTATGGCTGTCAATCCGCGAGCCGCACTCGACTACCAGGAGGTAATACTATCGTGCTATTATTAGTAACAGTTTTAATTCATACAAACAAGAAGCTAGCCAAAACTTTAATTACCTGAAATCATATGTCTTTTGTCTCAATAAAGTACTCAAGCTCGCATGCGCGCTGTGATTACAGGGGAAAGGCAAAAAATCAAAGAAGAACAAGATGTTAAAGGTGGACGCGCGTATACTGGGCTTCTCCGTGACAGCCTCCGAGGATAGGATCAACGTGGGGGATATCGACACCGTTTGAGATCAAGCCTGCCGCGGACCGAACGCAGCCCGCAAAAGAAAAAAACGACTCACCAAAGCACAACTACGAGCGCGCGCATGCATCAACAAAACAACACCACCCAAGCGCCGCAACCGGAACAAGAAACAGTAATCCCCACCCACCGCTAACCTCCACGAACCCCCACTAACCCCAAACGCCCCCAATCATCCCCAACTACCCGCAATTCGTAAAGCAACATCTCATCTCGCGCACCGCCCAAGCGCGTATATTAACTGTGGATTATATATAAGCTATACAACGTACGTGACATAAACCTATCAACAAAAACCCCTGGACATAACGACAGGCCTTCACACGGGCTGCGACACGGAGCTGACTCATGCGACATGAACAACGCTCATTGGACAGACGGACACGCGAACACCGACAGTATCGACGTATCGCGAGGTTCCGTGAAGCGAATACTTTGAGAGCTGTCGTTGTTCTTGATGGCTATAATACGTTAGGGCGGGTCTGGTGACCAGCCTGCGCCCTCTGCCGGATCGATCAATGTTATATAGAGCTAGTAGCGTCGGTGTCCAATCAGTATCAATGTTAATTATAGTGTAGTTTTAACGTAGATCTATTTAGTGACTTTGCCATTTATAAGATTTGCCATTGGATGTTCCCTCGTCGGATCCTTCGCCTTCCTCCGACCTGACTCGCTCCTATAGCGTGATCATTCTTTAATGACCATTCGTCGCTCGTATGGAAACTAGAGTTTTAACTTATATGAACAAGATGGCCGTTGCATTTTGAAAACCACAAACAGTCGTCACTCGGCACAGTGAACGCTATCCCATATATTATATAGATGTTTTTCCTAATGATATTTAATGTTATAGTGATTGTTTGTTTGCATGCATGCATATATATGTAACCAACTTCAGTGTCAACAATATTCGTCTAGTCTATCAAATTAGTGAGCCTCTTAACGTAACGGAATACTCCTGATGTTAAGTCGTTTTGGTGTGCGGTCTTTATATCAACTATTCGCCAGATACAAAACTCCTTTCATATTATGCGAGTTGTTATGATACAGCGCAGTACATACGATATAGTTGTTTTTAATCTGTAGCCTGTAACTAATGTACATTTATAAGTATTTTGTTAGTTGTTTATGTATATCTAACGTTCAATCGTTTGTATATAAATATGTTTTTATATTGATATTATTTTGTAAAGAATTTATTAATATTTTTTCTGGTCTGCGACGGTTTTTATTTAACTTAAGTTCACGTGAATGCTAACGTTCCGCTGCACAGCCTCCCGGAGGCAGGCTGCTTTAGACAGGTCCCGTAGTTTCCACTCTGTTGCAATATTTATATGATGTGTGTAATATAAGCGCCGCCCGGCCGACCGCAGCGATGTGCGTAATATATTATTATTATTATTAAACAACAATTAATAATTTTAAGAGTTTGTCCTTTTGTAAATGATTTGTTTTAGAATCGTTATTATCTATGGATGGTTTGGCTTCTAGACTGTACTGAATTAAATTCGAGATCAAATGTATTTTCTTTTTATTATTATTATTATTGATGTAATAATGTCATGTAACTCGTCGGTCGCCGTCTCGTCTCGTATCTTGGATTCGTCTTTCCTGGTCTAACTTGTTTTAACTCTGTGGTAATATATTCTTGTATCAATAGTGTGAGCCGTTTTTATGAATGTATCTCTGATATTCTTAGTCGTTAGTGTTGTACGATGTAGTTTCAGCAATCTATGGATGTGTCGTTACATTTTTAATGTTATAATATTATACTATATGTAATCACAATAGTTTAAATGTTTTTTGGAAATCTATATGTCGTGGGTTAGATCGGGAATTACGGTTCGTAAACAAAATGAGGCAAGGGCGATACTGTTTAACGAAAAGTCGCCTTTGTTTCCAAATCATAATATCTACATACCGTCGAGAGAGTACTGTAGAGTCCCGACAGGTCATGTCGACCGTAGCTAGCCCGCTGTCGTAGAGTAGCTGGTCTTGTAACTCGTGTAAACCAATGTTAATGTTTCGGTTACTTTATGATGTATGTTTCAAACACGTGTAAATATGATTTAGAGATTAAATAAATATTTGACAACCGCATCGCCTTTCATTGGGACCGCGCCCTGTGTGGGGACGGACGCTATGGTTCAGTTCAAAGTCCAGTCTTGTATCTCTGAAGACATTTATTTCAAAGTCAATGTTATCGTCAACCACACTTGCAGCCTCCCTTTCTACGCCGTCTTCTTCGTCTACTGCAGCGTCTTTTCCGTTTTCTTCGACAGCATCTTCTGCGCCGCCTGCGCCAGCTACATAGCCCCCGGGCCAGGTTGGCTATATAACGCTCCCCTCGCCTCTCCAAGAACCCTAAGGCTGCACTGCGTTTCAATGTATCTTCAGCTTTGTCTGTCAAATTGCTTGCCCTCCACACGTCCCCGAACTTGTCCTGTAGGTACTTGGTGATTTCAGACGCAGTAACTCCATCTTTGTTATCAATTTTGTAAAATGTGTTCATAACCAGCTTGGCGGCGTTCTCTTCACGCTCCTTCTGTAATTCATTGTAGCTCGTCATTATGTTTCTGTAAAACTATTACATTGCAATTTAATTTTATATCTCCTAATACGAAACATAACAAAACATAAGGTTTTGATGTCTGGTGTGTGACTGTACAATGTTTGTTGTCTCATGACAGCAATTTTTATTCTTTTTTTATTTTGAAAATTTTCGTTTACAGCTTTGCGAAAGAGAATTTTATGTCACAGAATGATCAATTATGTCCTATGCGGCTTTTAAATTATGTAAATTAAACAGCAATCATTACTTGTGTAAAAACGCAAAGCAAAATAATAAAAACCTTAATTAATAGATCTAAGAAACTTGTCTCACACTTAAAAGAAGAATTTATTCTATATCAAAATTTAAATGGTCGTTGGTGGCCTTCAGACGTCAATAGCAGACACTATGGGGAAAAGATAGAAAATGATTTGTTCGTAAAATTTTTGTGATAATTATTACATGTAATGAAAATTTATTGAGTTGATTGTGCCCTTTGTGCCTTAGTAATGGCGGAAGTAGAACAGCCAAAGGATTCAGCAACACAATGCCCCGGAAGGCTCATAATCCAATATCTTCAAGAGAACAAAGATGGGGCTACCGCTAATCAAATATTACAGCATCTACAAAACGATCACGGCCAGCAATCCTCTAGCGAGTTGAGCAAAACGGTGGAGTCGATCTTAGAGAACGGCACAGCTCTTGGATTCCTCGAGAGGAAGGGATCTCGTTTTATGAATTGGATTGCAAGAGAGATGTGTTGCAAAAGGAGACGCAGAAGTAGGTGTAGACGACGTCGCAAACGTTGCAGTCGGAGACGTCGAAGTCGGCGTCGGCGACGTCGCTGTCGGTGTTGACTGCCTGAGCTCACTCGACCTAAGCCTAGACAAGGATCTCGATAGTGGCCATGAGTTGTTACTAGATCATTATTGAATATAGTGGATTTTGTTTGAAGTTTAAATTCGTGCCTTTTTGTGTATTTTTTAACCCCTGAAAGAGAATAGCAATTTCTCCCGATCTAAGGACTAAATAAAACATTGATCATATTCGTCAAATTTATTTGATTATATGGTTTACATTTATAACTTGATAGATTATATTGATTAAATGCGATACATCAAGAAGATAATAACTTTAAACATCGATTACATTCTTCGTGAAACATTATATATTGTAGAATGCGATTACATTGAATATTTTAGAATTTGACGTAAATTTTTTAAAATTGGTTAAATATGGTAATAATTGAAACGTGACTACTTCTACTTCACTACTGCTAACACAAATCGAAACATTATAAGTAACATCGTCATGGCCAGGTTTGTCCTCATCTTTGTGTTCGTCAAAATCGGTTTCTTAGTCATCGTAGAGTTTAGTGCCGTCCTCATGAATAATTTGGTAATGGTCCTCATGAATAATTTCGTAATAATTTGGTATTAATGTCACGATCGGTGTAAACGTCAGAACAGATATTAGCGTCATTGCCAGTGTTATCGTCATTGCCAGTGTTATCGTCATTGCCGGTGTTATCGTCATTGCCGGTGTTATCGTCATTGCCGGTGTTATCGTCATTGCCGGTGTTATCGTCATTGCCGGTGTTATCGTCATTGCCGGTGTTATCGTCATTGCCGGTGTTATCGTCATTGCCGGTGTTATCGTCATTGCCGGTGTTATCGTCATTGCCGGTGTTATCGTCATTGCCGGTGTTATCGTCATTGCCGGTGTTATCGTCATTGCCGGTGTTATCGTCATTGCCGGTGTTATCGTCATTGCCGGTGTTATCGTCATTGCCGGTGTTATCGTCATTGCCGGTGTTATCGTCATTGCCAGTGTTATCGTCATTGCCGGTGTTATCGTCATTGCCAGTGTTATCGTCATTATCAGGGTACTCGTAATATTCGGGATATTTGTCGTAGTTTTGGGCGTTTATCCAATTGTTCCGTAAGCATTTAGGCTCCGAGGAGCCGTTTTATAGTGTATCCGGGAACTGCGTACACAAGCAACAGGATCATGACCGCCACAATTATGATGAAAGAGTACTTCAATATGTCCCACTTGTGGTTATGCCACATGATGTAACGGATCGATTTCAGCGGGTTCAGTAACCACATGAAGGACGCGTCAGGTCGACTGGAAATGAAATACAGAATATTTGTTCATGTCATTGATTTGATAAAATGTTACAAAGAAACTCAACAGTTTCAAAATAATATCTAAACTTCAATAAAGCAGAATGAAAACGTTGTAATATACGTATTGTGTTTACTTTGGTTTTTCCAAGGGGTCTGGTTCACTGCGACCCAATCCAGCCGGAACTTTCTCTGCTTCTTCCTTAGTCAAAAGATGAATTTCAGCTTCCACCTTTCCAGTTAACTCCATTTCCTCGGTGTCACGTTTAATATAGAAAGGCCACCAGCCCTTGACACGTTTCTGTTTGAAAATGTTAACCATTGGAACGGATCCATCGTTCCGTAGCATATCCAGAGTGCATAGCTTAGATGTTTTAGCTCCCCTTGGGAAACGATTCAGGTCCAGTGTAATTGCTCCTATAAGTATATAAGACGTCGTGACAAATATTAATTCAGAAATGATAATGTTATTTGGAACCATTGCAATGTTATTTGGAACCATTGCAATGTTATTTAATGTTATTTTTACCTAAGAAATCATCAGCTGAGAAATGGTCAGCATCCCAGACTTGCAATTCGAGCCGGGCTGGTATTTTACATTCTGTTTCATCCCAAGAAAAGACAGACTCCTTGCGGGAAATCACAATACGCTCCTCGGCTTCCAGATATTCAAAGGGATAAATGAAGCGCCAGTTAAAGTTCCCTTCTCCGGTCAGAGAGCGGTAATGTATATCAGTGGACTGGCAATCATCAGGTCCACGTACCCACCTTAAAGTTAAATATGATTTTAGAAATAAAAGTTATTGATAGAAATAAAATGCAAACAAAGTAATTGTCATACCCCTTTACGTAAATATCCGACATTTTTTCTCCTGTGAAGAACGCATCGTCTTCCAAAACCACGTCATCGGTGTTCCAAACAATAACTCTCATTTCAAAAGATTTAGGTTTACGAGCAGATATGTCTACGGGTGGTCCGGGCAGTGGCATATCCATGGGAAACATGTCCACCCACATTTCAAGACGTCCTTGTTCAATTCCTATACATAAAATGGATTTTAAAAGTTTCGAATTGTTTTCAAATTTGCCATTCATTAATTTAAAGTGAAAACCATATTGCATAAATTGTATAAAAATATTAGAAACGTTACATGACTAAATTTTTATAAATACCAGGTTTATTGGGTTTATATAACGAGCGAGTTTCGACATGTTCAGTAACAAGGCGAGTTCCCACTCGAGGAACCTCATGCCAACGATGCAGAACAACCAGTGCCATTTGTTCCTCTGCAGTGTCATTATTTGAAAAGATCTCTTCGTCGTTCATTGGCATATTGAAAATCGTTTTGCCAATTTTTACCCGGCCATAGTCATACACCGGTGGATCTAACTTGCCATCTTTGCATAGTTTTGCCAAAATTTGGGTTGGTTTCATCGCGTCACGCCAACGGTTGTATCCTTGTCTAAAATAAAAAAAATACGTCAAGGTTATATTCTAATATCGGGATGGAAACTAATTAAAATAATTGTTAGCAAACTCACTCTTCGTATTTCATAGGCAATCCACAAGTTGCTCTATGGCGACTATAGAAACGGTTTTCGAGATCAATTTTGGTCTCTCCGATCAAATCGTCGGATCCTACTAAATCCCAATCCAGAACTTGAATTGTTAGATTCGAATCTTGCGGGAAGGTAGCTTCTATCTCAAAACATTTGCCAAAAACAGGATTAAGTTGTTTGGATACATAATTCTCCTTGTCGCTTATCTTTTTCGAACCAAGTTGTAATGAAATATAAGGATCAGCCTTCCCATTTAAATCCATGGGATGTAAATCAGTAGCCTTAACAATATAAACGCGTACTAAAACATGTATGGGATCGTTATTCGGGACACCTTGGAAAAATCCATTACTGGGATCAAAGCCCATGATGGTATGATCATCGATTCCTCTTGGTAGAGGCCATTTGTAAACTTTAATGGCGCCCTAAAACAAGAATTGCTCTTTAAAAAGTATAGTTTGGTAATACTGGTAATGATAGATGAAAGTGTAGGGTTATTTTGTAAGATGTTAAAAGCAGATAGAGTGAGGAAACAACACCAAAAGGAATCAACGCACAACTAGATAAATATAGATGGTAGTAGTGTATTAGCATAGATGATAGGAGATAGTAAAAGTCATGTGAGTGATTCTAAAATCTTAGAAGACTACATATAATAACAACCTTAAATACTCCAACAACTCGATTATCATCTTCGCTATCTTCGCCAGTCTTCTTGCCGCGATACAGTTCGAATGAGTTCAGCCACTCTTTGAACTCTTCATATTCTGGTACAGCTTCTAGTTCGTGTGGATAAACCTACGTAGAATTTATTTAATTTAATAAACACATCAGAGTGGAATGATATGCAAATAAAAAATGAGCTTTACTTTTGTCATAGCTGAGCGTGGTATCTCGTGCTTTGGTGCTACCAAAGGACCTGTCTTGGACCTCGATGAAGTCGATGGTTGTGGGTCCCTACGACGGTCACGATCGAAGCGAGGAGAACCAAGTTCTTCGCGTGGTGAACGCAATTCATTTATATAGCTTATCTGAGGAGGTCTCAGATAATCTCGCTCTCGTTTATTTTCTTTTTCATCTTCAATCATTGTTTCAACTGAAGCAAAGTACTTGGTCCACCAGTCCTTGTTACTCTCGTCATCATCTAAAGCGGAATCATTGCTTCCCTTCCTCTTCTTGCTTACATCACGTGGTAGAATTTTCTTCCTCATTGGCATCTTAATACCTGATCCGTAAGTCATACTACGTCCCTCACGTACAAGTAGAGGACAGTTTTCTCTTTCGGTTTCGACAGCATATGCGTCATCTTGTATTATTCGATTAGTTCTCAAATCAACATTCTGAAGTTCTATTATAGACTTCTTTCGTTCTTCAATTTCTCTTTCGCGTTTACTCATTGGAGTGTAAATATATTTATGTATGGAGTTAATAGTGTGTGTTCCCACCAGGGTAATTCTGCCAAAACTGCGGCAGTCAACGACTCGAATTGTCAATGGAGGTCTGTAGAGATCTTGATCAGGAAGTTCCACATCAATATATTTTATGGGAAATGGAAAATTGGGATTACGTGAAGCATTCTGGATAACACTCGAGTATACAAGATTTCCAGCACATTCGATGTCTACTCTCGGTCTGTCTACTGTAAGAAGATGAAGTCTTTTGACCTCACGTAAACCCCAGAATAACACCTCAACCCGGTATCGAGACAAAGTAGGTCGTATTCCTCGAGGAACGGGATACGATATGCTTCTTTGAGTTTCATTTAAATCTTTCCTAACTACATCTTTTGGGTCCGGAAGGGTCGGTAATGCTGACTCATTTCCATCTCCCTTTGGGGGAAGCTCGAGAATTTCAAATGTTGCTAATAATTCTCCAGCTTTATCATCACCCCTAGTAATTTCATGCCACTCTAATATGGGCGGTTGCTGTAGCCCAGTAAGTAAGTCTTCGCAAGATCTTACTGTCGGTTTAGCTAAAGTTCGACCGATAAATTCAGATTTTCCCACTTTGTCTTGATCGAATATTTCAATTACAATTGTCGGGGGATCGGCTTTTATGTTCTCTATTGTACTATAAAGCAAAATTTCGTCTAACACCAATAACTCATCCCAGGTAGGGCTTAACGTTTCTTCAATAACTTGCGTAGTAGCCGAAGCGTCACCAAGCACCACTCTCGCAAAAGGGTCCGATAGTCCTGAGGAATCCGAACCAATCAACGAACGCGCTTGGTAAATATATGCTCGCATTTGGAAATTCTGTAAGGGATACAGTAATTATTATTACTATAAATGGGTCTGTGTATTTACTTTAACATTTAAGAATTCTTACTGTATAAAAATAAAACATACATGTTTTTCTGCGTAGAATAAAGTTTCAGGAGCAAGAGCTCTTGGTTTATCTGCATTCTTTACTTCTTGACTAAGTTCATAACCAGTCGGAAGGGTCTCGAGGAAATGTTTCTTATCTTGTAACGTCCCAAGCCATAAAAAGACGTTAATTTTAGCGGGAATTGACCAACCGCTTGGAGATGTTGCTTTTTTCCCCGGCCACTAAAATTAAATTATAATTATGGGAAATCGTTCTAAATTAAATATGAAATAAATCTTCTTAAACAAACCTTCAAAAAAATTGTCTGCATTTTGCCGCAAAGTTTTCCACGTTCTTCCATAGATTCCGAAAAAATTAAATCTCTGACACTAAATCTGTGATAAGCCAGGCGTTTCCCATTACTTATCATCCAAATGAAAATATCTGGCATCGCATGTTGTGGCTAAAAGTAAAACAATCCCATCAAAGTAGTGTTTATTGACTCCATTAAAATTTTACCTACATAACACATGTTACTTACGTCTTCACATAAATGTTTTAGTCTATTGAGATAACCGTACGCGGTGCGAATGCGGTCCTTGATTGAATGTTTAGTTACTACTGCTTTAAGACTTTTTGTCAAAGTGCTCATTTGCTCCTAGAAAAGTTATAAAGTAAGAAAAAGAAAAATATATGAAAGTGATACATATTTTGCAGACATTCTTACATTATTTGAAAGCTAACTTACGATTTCTCTTAGGCATAATTTATGCCTCTCGCGATCAAGTTTTGTGCCCCCCCCTATAGGCAAATCGCTCATGTGGTCTAAGTAGTTGATGCATGATGCAGTCACAGAATCAAGAACAGACTTCATATATGCGACACAGCTGTTATCTGGTCCATCATCCGATTCAACAGCATTCTGTGCGTTATCAAGACCTTCCTCCTGTAAAGCAAGTTGTTAATTTTATGTTCCCATACGAAATAAAATTTAATAGACAAGTTGGATTAAAACATTCATTTTTGGGTGACAAATAAGTTAAGTTTAAATATTTACAATATATCATCGGTTATCATAATAAAATTGCTTACAAATTGCTCGATAATCTTGTAAATCATGTTAGAGTTGTACATGCGGCGGCGATGGTCGGGCCAGATGCTGCGTACGTGCATACATTGTTTTAAGTCCCAGTATGGCAAATAGTAATAATTCTTGTCAGATGAAACAGCTTTGGTCGGTTGAGAAACGCTCTGCCAGAAGCCTGTATCGGCACTGAGATCGTCTAAACACAATAAAATAAACCGTTGTTTAGTGCTACTGCAAAAGTTGAGTTTAATGTAAGTTCACGCAATGTTCCTGCTTACTTAAGTCTGGAGCGTTCAAGTCCTGAGGTCTCCTCAAAGACTCTTTGTTCCCATCGAGTACGTTGCCAGTATTCCCAATACTCAACTCGAACTGAATGGGTTTATCAGTGAGGCGTTTGTCGATCATGTTTACGTCAAATAAGCAGGCGAACAAAAAGAACTCCTCGTGTTTTTCATATGCATGTTCATTGACGGCTACGATCGGTTCAATCTCTACATCTAATGAGGGATTTTCTATTATCTCCATAATCTCAGTTCGTATCGCAATTAGTAATCTGCAATAAAGCATTAAATATATATTTAATATCCTTCTTACGCATGTATGCCCAATTTTGTCGTAAACGTTAAATAACTATAAATGAAGTTTTCTAGTAACTGTGATGATTTTCTTTAAATCTTTTATAAGCATTGTAGGTACCTTGCTCGATAGGAAACACCTTCTCCTATTCCTGTATTGAGATTCGCATGTTGGTCCAACAGACTGTAATCGCGAGTAGAACCGTACATGTGGATATATGCCGGCCCGAAAGTTGGCAAAAAACCTAATAAATTTTATTTATATCAGGTAACAGTGTAGAAAATTTTAATGGCATAATAATAAGCTTTGCAACACTAACCTCTGTCGCCTTCATGGGAAATAGTTTGCAAGTCAATGAAGTGAGTGCCAATGATGCCAGGGTGGACGGCATCATCATCTTTGAGCTGTATCTTAAGACGTTGGCACAGTGGTGGAAACATCTCAGTGAATACGATCTGTTCGTTCCATACTGGAGAGTAGCTGTTCTTTTTTACTGATGTACATCCCTGGAAGATCGTGGTGATCGCATTTTATATAACTTCAATTCTGTTTTTGTATTTTATTTCTTGAACATGCGTTTTATTAAATAATTAATGACGGTTTCATTAACAACATTTGTTCGTGGTCACTCTTTAATAACAGAAATGCTTCGAAATAAATCATAGCTCATTCTATAATATGAATGGGAAAGTCGAACCCAATGCGGTTTTTGTTTCCATTAATTTTCATCTTTTGGTGGATTTAGAAAATTTTATAACGTTAAAAGTCAAATAGACTAAAAGTTGTCCATTGAGTGACTGATTAAAACAGCCCTAATCTTTATCACGCGTAAATAATTACATTTACAAAAACTTTTTGCATGTCTCATTTCAAGTAATATTCACTTTCGGTCCTTGTGCTTGTATAATTAATGTCTAACATTTTTGTATCACTTATTATAAAAAATAACTTATTTTTGATACCCTCCAAGAAAGTTCTGTTGTGTATGGGTGTTATAAACGGTATCATTGTCATACGCTTTATATTTAATTGTTTCTACACTATCTAGATTCCATATACATATCCAGGTATACTTATAAAAACTTGTGTATTTTCAAAATTCTAAACTTCTGCGGGATTAGAAATTTTTATACAAAATCTTCGAATCAAAAACCCCCTCTTGCAATGTTTTCCTTATGTAAGTAGGATCTGTAGTACTAGTAGTAGTGTAGACTCTGTACCTTCAACCACTACACATACAAAGACATTATATATGTATATTATAAGAAATTCTTCTAAGGAGGATCATAAATTTAAATCTAACACAAAAAAAGACCGTTACGTTAAATTGATTATTATAAAATTTTGTTCCGTCTTTGTCCGTCCGTCTAACCTAACCTAACCTAACCCAAACAATAAAATTTGACCCTCGGCATGTAATCAAACAATGAATGTTACTCACGGTCATCCCAGCGAAGCTAACTTCAACGTAGGGATCCACAAGATCTTGACTCTCGCCAGTGAAAGCTTTCCTAACATTTGCCAGGAGGCTGTAGTTCATTTTGGGGAGACCATCGGCTTTATAGATCTTGATGAAGAAACGAGCGCGTTGGCGCTCCACAGGCATGCCGTCGGGAAGCAGTAAGTTACTAATGAATTGAATATAATATTATAATTCGATAATAGAGGAGGAGGATTTGTATTTTGTACTTAACAAATCTGTCACGTACAAAAACACAGTAAACGGCAATAATCAACGAACATGCGACGGGAAAGAATAATATTCAGCCGTTAAATCTGTGTCTGTACGTGCGAATCGGTGTCGCGAATCAAGGTAAGCGGTTACAATGGCCAATAACATAGTTATGAAAAGTACATATTTAGGAAACACCGCGGGAATTGTTTCCTTTATGGGGAGGCGTAAATAGGTCACGGTAAAACGTTTGGATGTTGTTCAAATGAAAACTTTACCTGACATTACATTTGCAATAATAACTCTAGCAACTTATTGACATAACATTAAAAATTAAGAAAACGTCTCAACTTTAACTGTTATTAACATTAAACCACAATGTGATATTTTGATTTAATTATTGCATACGTAATATGCTATCATTGCCGATGATAAGAGAAATAAAAATTATTGAAGTGCTTTAAGTTTTAGTAAGAGTTCTGGGAAATTTAATATGGATGTCTAACATTGTTAGTGAGACAACCTTTGGCACATACCTTTAAGCCTTAAAGTTATACAAACTTTAAAGACACCGACCAATTTAGAGAAGCGTTCTATTCGAGGTACATTGTACTGATTGTGAATATACTAAACAGATATTTATTTCATGTCAAATTGAGTTTTTTATATTGCTAAATTTGTGTGGTCTTTTTTTTATTAAAAAAGATTTACATCTTGGTTCGTTGAGTTACGTTTGATGTTATAATATTAATAATTTTGATCAAATTTAGAATGTACTTGAGAGCAGCCAAAACGCGTTAACTAGGTTCCTATACGTAATATGGCATGTTCAATAATTGAACATCGCCAGAAGGCATTTCGTAGATGTGACGAGTGACGTAGCATGGCAGTGAGATTGGTTAACTGGTTGTTATATCCTACCTGCTCCTGAGGCTTTCCTGAAGAGTAACAAATATTAATTCATCCATCCATTCACTTTAACTTTCATCCAAAATAATTAAATTAAATCGAATCACTATTTATACATTATTTTCTTGGTTTCATTTACATAAACATATTATTATAAGTTCTACGTTAAACTCTCTGTAAATAAACTAAGATACCAACAAATAAGTCTGTTTTACTTTACCGCAAATGAATAAGACATCTGGAATAAATTTACTCGTCACCAATTATACGAAGCGTGGCTGCTATTTAATATTTTACTGTAAACAGTATATTAAAAAGGTGTACTTATTTCTTACTTAGTGCATAATATTAATAAAGAAAAAGTGATGTTATCAAAAATTCTTCCATGGCAGGTTCCTGTTAAAGGCAACAAAAAGATATAATTAAGCGGAAAGCGCTTGAAACAAGCGAGTAATTGATGTGTCACTGTACTGATATATGTTTATAAGTCAACTTACGCCTCGATGTTATCTTCATCTTTCTCGCTCCTTGGCGGAACTTTGACAGTGTCACCCTTACCAATGACACTGATATCACATTTGAGGTATCCCTTGGGGCCAGCACTGACGTCGTCTGGGTCGGTTAGCATCGCCCACTTGTGATAGAATTGTCTGCCTGTAAACAAAGTTAGAAATTAACAGATCTGCCAAAACGGCATCAATTTGCGCCACGCATATTGTACAAAACTTATATTCTAGAACCACATGATAGAATTCTATAAATAAATCGACTCGTAATAATATTGAATCTCGCTGTTGGCCAAACACGAGTCCCATGTTTTAAATGGAACCCTGTAAATACAAGGTTCTATACCAGAAAGGAAAACGTTATCTCGCGCAATCATTTGTGTGAGTTGTTTCATAAAATATCACATACATTTCTCTGGAGCTATACGAAATTCAAAAGAATAGAAGCCGGATAAAATAAGCTATTAAATAAAAAGTCAAGATTTTATATTTCAGCAATAACGTCAACGATTTCAGTAAAACTCCTTTATATTATTATGAACAAATTCTTAAGTACCTATTTATGTTTTTATAATTCATTACATCATCAAGTACATTTGTCTAAAAAGAAAATAGATTTTAAGTCGGATCATTAACTAAAATCTAAAGTTTGATCGGCTTCAGAAACTCAATCAAATGAATATAACAATCTAAGCAAAAAAACTCATTGTATTGGTTGAAAATATTGAATATAGGTGATAGAAATAATTAAACAAACAGGTGGATAACTCCACGTCATTTTAGAGAGAGTTCGATATTGATTCTGGCACACAAAACACCTGTCAAGCGATGCTTACATCAAAAAAGCAATTTTAGTGCAAGGCAACGTTCAATTCACTCCGAGAGAACTTTATACAATAAACTGTTGCAACATTCAAAGCGTATTGCAAACTGTTTTCTATCAACCAACTTGCCTAACTTCGGTGTAATCAGTTACCAAAAATTTTACAAACTAAAGAAGATAATTTAAAACTCTTATATCAGTAAAAGGTAGCGTTTTCATTTTAGATAAGTAATTCGTTCGTAAGGCTCTGGATATATATATTGTCTAATTACTATTATAAGTTGTCTCTTTTTCACGTTATGTTTATTAATTTGTGTTAATGTGTAACTGAAAACGGAAAAATACTTTTTGATATTCGGTCCGAGATTTATTTATTTTATACCTAAGTTATTGTTGTTATGTCAAAAATAATCAAGATTATTATTGTTCCTCGTCTAACCACAGCCTCCTCAAGGGTTGATCCTCAAGATGTGTTGTTAGTAAATAGAGATTTCAGCTAATTTTAGGTACGAAATAGTTTCGTTAGCTAATTTGATCTATTTATGAAACAACTGTTATTTTAACATGGGCTGCCGCTAAGCCCGGCCGGGGCTGTGGTCGATAAAGCTTTCCCTGGGATAAAAAGAAATGCTATTTCCATTGTGATATATAATTTAAAGAGAAAAAGTATTCAGTTGTTTTCGGAACATTTCTGAGTTATCGTTTTTTATACAATCCCTAAGAGCGATTCGTGTTTCAGGCTTTTTAATTGGAGATTTCGTTTCAATCAAACCGTACTATTAATTTGTCTGATGAGTTAAATTTTTTATTGGATTACGTGTAACTTCAAACCATACTTTGATTATTTTAGGTTATTTTATTGGCTTTAGTTGTAGATATTTACGTAAGGTTTCTTTATCTTATTTTATAGGGCTCACTCATTTTTTGTGTAAGGAAAGTTAGTTTGTAACTTTTTTCCAAAGCGAATGTCCATTTAAGACAATGTATTGCTTCTCAACCTATGCCTGCAGTACCTGGATCATAACCACAGAAGATATCCTTCAAACGCGATAAGTATGGTTGATCTGAATGATTTCAAATATAAGAAAATAAAAGATAAAAAAAAGGATTCAACTGAATACTCCTAAGGCCGGACCTGCAGCTGCAGTCTAACTTCCAAAGCAATAAGGGGAATGTTCAACATGAACACAACAGAGCCATATCAACCGTTACGTCAAGATTTCTCTATTTCAATTGTTACCCAAAGCTCGATTATGAAATCAGCATGCCTTTGAAGGCATTTTGATTTTGGAAATGTAGCACACTGAATTCGAATATTGAAAATAATTGTTACTGTACTTGAAAAGGTCAAAAGGTAATTTCATTAACTAAGTCTGCAGTTGTTATACAAGGATCGATTGATGAGATGGCCCACGCGTATGTTACATAGTTTTTGTTGTTGAGGAATGACAGTTCCAATACGTATTCTGTTCATTGCCATCACATGAAAATGAACTGAATCCTTGCAAGGAATTTACCCTTTATTTAGGGACGGTACATTATTTTACCACTTTTTTTACTAATACAGTCATGTTAGTCCTATTAACTTTGGTCTTTTATTTCAAATCCAGTGGAATTAGCATTTTTACGTAAGGAGCCTTCGCGCTATGTTAAAAATGTTTTAAAACATTTTATGAATCCATTATTAATCATTAAAAAATAGTATCCATGTACACTTTTTATTGAGAATGCATCAGATTAAATTAACCAGAATATCTTAAGTGTCAAACTTTAAAGATTTTATATGATCCATCTATCATGACAGGACATGTGAAATGTTGTAACCCTACCACAGATCGGCATCGCGATGTTAAAAAACATACGTATGTACTATCGTGTTTGAAGATTTACACAAAACTCGGAACGCCGCGCCGCGTGTTCAGTTCAGACGTGCTAAGTTACTGCTTAAACTTTCGAAATAAAACATCAAAGAAGCTCTTAAATAATTATTAACTTATTTGGAAGCTGGCCTGAGATGACGAGATTTTGAATTCTCGTGACTTACACTTAACACTTTTTTTTTTTAATTTTAAGTAACGTTTTTGTACTGAACGCTAATTACTTCTTAATTGAGTCGCGTTCGCATGTCCGTCGGAAATAATCTATAAATGGGCTTTTAAATGATATAACCTTTTGAAAAATTATGTTCTCATATATCTCTGTAAATTTTAACAAAAAGCTTCTCGATCAAAATTAAATGTAACTCATCACGTTTCATATCGACATAACTGCGGAACAAAGGCTCTTTTGTTTTAAATACTAACTCTGAATAATCGTCATAAATCTTATTATATGCTACACGGATTAACGGACATTGATACACATTGTAATATTGTTAATCATGTCCTGTGATAATTTAGTTTAAAAGATTATTATATCATTTTAAATTTCCATATCTAATTGAACAAAAAATTGTATAATCTTCGGATCGTTAGCATGCAAATACTAATCATTAATAGCGTAGGAGTTCATTGCTATCATCGTTTTGGTCTCTAACTAATGCTTCTCACGGTCACAACGTCAGGTAAAATATCCCCTTGTTTATCACCAATATACAACTACCTACCCACCTACTTCATGACACAATTCACTTAATTATTCGATTGTAGTCCAAAAAGCGAAAGAACTTTTATCTCGAAATATTAGATTCTTCCTGCTCTCCGTCTCGCTGGCCTAAACCCAGTTATCGATCGTCAGATTAAAGCTACACCTCACACTTACGAACCTCAACAAAATACTCGTACATGAAAACCAAATAGCTTTTGTAGCGCTCCTAAAACATCAGCGTTTTATTTTACACATGGAAATTGAGTTGACTATGTAAAATATTTTCGACTTTTAATCCTGTAAGGTATATTTACACAATCCAATATAGGGGATTTATTTCCTATAGATCACTCTTTTGCGTTGTTCCACCTATAAAAACTCGAATCCATATTTGTTGGCTGAATTCTTCTCTAATATGCCATTTATATTAAAAGTAAAGCAGTTTAAATACCCACCTTTCCTCTTCTAGACTTATAACTCTTAGCCTTGCAGTTATTAATAATGACAAGACATCTCATTACTTTCTGCTTTTACAAACATGACGTCTGTTTGACATGTTTTAATGAGAAATTGAATTGTGAAGACAATAGGAATATAATATAAAGGGGAAACAAGATATCATTAACTATAACCGTCACTACGCCTACATTTAATGTACGTACAAACGCTCACAATCATTACAAAGCACTGACGTGGTATTAAATTTCAAAGGTCGTCCTAAACTGACATGATGGTCATTGTGTAACAGAACGTTAATCAAATGTTGGAAGCCTGTACAATATACATGTGTGTTACGTAACAAAAATGATATAACTAAATGAAAAAACATGACACGTGAACTGAAAAGTTTCCATTTCATCTTAATTTCTCTAATTGAAACTTTAAGCTGATCTTTAATATAATGACTATATGACGCGTGAAATAGATTTATAGTTATACCCAACAACCTAATCAAATTATTGAAGTCTTAGCCTGATTGTTATATATGCGTTGTAATTATATGGGAAAATTTCATGCCCAATCTGTTTCCAATTACTTACGGTTGAAAAGCCGATAGATAATCGTCAGATTATGTCAGGTTAATAAGCAAAGTGAATAACCATTACCATTGAACTAAATGCATTGTCGAGTTACGATCATAATGCCAAATGTCACACAATAATCATAGTCTTATAGAACATTAAAAAAACATAGTTGCAGGTAGATTATACATATACCATAAGACGTGATCTACCTCCATTGAGATTTAATTTTCAATTGTGCTCTTGGAATTCTAAACAAGCAGAATATATATACCATATTATTACTGAATATTAATTAGTTAAAAAAACAACGTATGTGATTATGCTAAATAACTTCATTATAATGCCGTTTTTTGTTATTTGTTGTCTTGCTTGTATCTCGTACGTTTGTCGCAGATACCTGCACCTATATCCTGCATCTTGTTCCCTATTCCATTTTTAAACTTTGAAATAACTTTATCGGTATATGTATATGTACCTTCTACGGCCTTCTTTCTTTATCTTCATCTCTACACTTGACGCAAAAGCTATTTCATGTACCTTGAGCTATAATTCTCTCTTTACAGCAAAAGAGCAACCCTTTGCAGGTAAATATGGTACGTAAGTTTTTAATACGACACATAATTTCTGTACTTAATTTTCTTTGAAACATCTCGTTCTACTTTGTTAAAATTTCGAGACTAGAAACAAAAGCCGTTGTAAAGTGTAACAAGTAACTCGCAATGCTAAATGCATAGATCTCGCGTATGGAAAAATTGTGTATTAAATGATGAACAGAAAATTTGACAACGAAAGAGCTTAATACACCTCAAATACAACCAACGAAAAACGAACATGAAACTGTAGTTTCCAATACTACAATTCATATAACTTAATATATTATGTCCAGAAAACGAAACACGGACACAAAAATATAAATCTTGAGAACACGATAACTAAAATAATATGTTTTAATGTTGTTTATTTTATTACAAAGGAGATATTCGCCAAGAAAATAACGTAAACGTGTACTTTTATAATAATTAGGCTTTCTAGCCTCCAGGCTCTGGGGTTTTTGGGGAGTGATGTTAAACCTCAGTTACGTGAGCTATAAGCGTTGTTATATAAGTTACCTTTATTAATTGCGTCCTTAGAATATTATCAATACCAACATATTATGTTTGAAATGAATACTTCAAACAGAGGCAGTATACATTCAGTGAAATGAATCAATAATTAATTTCAGTTCAATGAGATACAACGCAGCCTAGTAAAGCCTTTTCGCTGTGTTGCACGTTTCAGTGAATGCTCTAAATATGTCATTTCATTTCCAAATGAGCCTCATTGTAAAGGTCACCTCGACATTTTCCTGAAACCCACGGTTGCAACGTGAGGCTTTGTGTAACTCAGTGTGGGTTTATATTTACATAATAGGAAACCCACGTTGTCATTTATTTAAAAACCATACATGCATGGATACAAACGTGATTTTCTTTTGTATAATGTATTTTGTAATGCATAATTGAGTATTATTAGACATAAGGTTGTTTTGTTTTGTTTTTTTGTTTCGTTTCGTTTCGTTTCGTTTCGTTTTGTTGGTTGGCTTCGAATGTTTTTGATATAATTAAGATTTAAATATATTGAATTCCTAATCATTTAGGGTTTCGATGCTGAAAGTCACTGAGGCAGAAAACAGACTATACAAGTTTTGATCGGGAGTTTATTTCTTGGAAGAGAGAAATGTATGTACGTATTAATGGTTAAATAATGAGGCAACAGCGGGTAGTTCTTAAACCTTAGTTCTTTAGGTTACCAGAGAACTTTTAAACAAATCACATATTCAGTATTTCAAACCATAGCATGAAAAGAAATGAGTACCGAGTAACTCCAATTTTAATAGTTTTCATTCTTATATATAGAAAAACATATTATATAACTCTATATATACACTGCTAGTTATTATAATTCGGGTAAACGTCATATTATTTGAGCATTATAATTTTATACATTAAGAACAAAACTTTGTTACGACTGATCTCGGATGTTAAATAAAAGTATTACTTTTTAATCAGGAAACACGTATTTTCATGACAGAGTTATATTCATGATAACGTACTAACTATTGAATTGCTGACGTAGGCAGTCAATTTCAAAGTGAAAATTTTTCTTTTGAATTATTCTAGTTATTCTCAGAAAATCCTTACAATTCATACTCACACACTAAACGTAAGTCCGCCATCTTAAGTGTTGCACCATGTATAAATTTCCAGCTCAATTGATTATATTTATGTGCTTTAAAAATTTACTACACATTTCTAACTGAACAGACATCGTTACGCATATGCATTGCAAGTAAAATAAAGGCTTGTAACTTTATGCGTGTCTGAGTTTGGAAGAAAAACAATGAACGATATTAATTATATCAGATATTACATATAGGAATCTCTATGTACGAAATCCTTTCGACATCACGTAAAACAAATGCTCATTTGAAAGTAGGAAGGAAATGATAAACAGGCCAAAATTTACGAGTATTCAGATATAGACTTTAATTATTCTATCAAGAAACGAGCCATTGTCGCAAACATTTACAATCTAATTTGAATCTAACTATAGCTTTGACCATTCTCATTATCGCATGCAAAATTATGTTCCATCCGTTTGTACGGTTTGATGAAAATTATTCTCAACAGTCTTTGTGGCAGGTAGTGCACACATGCATGTGTAAAAAAATCTTTTTTATTATAATATCACGTACGAGCAACATGCAACTGGCATTTAAAATAAACGCGCTACACAACTTTTCGTGTTCAAACTATCAGAAAAATAGCCCCATTATTAACTACGTTGCATTCTGTTGTATAACAACATTTAATCGATGAGTATTTCATATTTATTTTTTAGTACTTTTATAATTTTTCAATCAGTTAATGAGTTCGCTGTATCTGATAATATAAATAGCCAGCCGTCATCGCTTCGTGACACGACAACGACTGCGTTGACATCTTAAATACTGATCACTTCACTATAATTCACCGCTATAGATTTTGTGTAGTCTCAAGAGCCTAAAGAAAAGCGACAGATCTGAAGTATTTATTATATATTTGGGCACAAATGTTGAATTATCACCAAAGTGGTTTTCAGTTATATATATATAATAGAGAGAGAGAGACAATGATACAACGTTTGGATCCGCCCCCAGAGAAGTATAATGATGTAAAACACAAACATAACGCTATGTACTAATAGCACACATACAGCAAATTGGTGTTACAATAACAAACTAACATAGACAAAAGATTTTGTCCATGAAAATGTAAAAGTATATTTTAATTATCAGTAGCCGTTACTGTGCTGAGATGCGAAAATCTATATTATGTCCCGACCCCAAATAGTTTGAGGACGTCTATCATTCAATTTAGCAAACGATGGTACCTTACGTAAAATATGATTTTTCAATACCTTCATTGACAAAACATTTGAAACATCATCGAATAATGCGAGGGAAATCCTATATTATTTGTTCACACGTAGTATTGTGTAACAATCTTCTTAGTACGTATTTAAAAACTGACATCCTGATTTTTTTTTTCACTTATATTTTCGAGAAGTACACACCCAGTAACCGAGCTGTGTAATATCTTCAGAGCATTATAGTTAAATTATCGGTGCTACGAATGCTTGAAACAAAATCTACATCAAGGGACATTTTTATGGTTACCGTATTCACCCTCATGAATGTACTTAAAACCAGCTAGCTCATACAGGTGTTCATGCAACAGTTGGCTTTGGATTCTCATTGCGAGCCTTTGTCTACATAAGACTAAACGCGACAACGAGGAAGAATATTTAAAAAATATTCTAGTTAATTATCGAACTTGGAAATTATTTAAGAATCACCTACAACTATCTGTATATAAGCCTCAGTATTAAAATACTAAAAGTCACAACATCACACACACATACATGACACGTGAAATGTAAAAATTAAAGTTATGTTTGCCTTCCGTTAACTGTAAACCAATTAAAATTTGCCTCATACACAGTACAGTTTTTAAAACCCTCCCAATACAACCGATAGGTAGATAGGTAGCTTTCTCTGTTACGCTGTCGTCCGCGTTTTTCATTTCAGTGGTAAAGCCCTTACATAACACCCTTTAATAAAACATGGTGTTGCGCTGCCAAAATCGAAAGGGAATTAACTCGCATTTACCAGGATCTTGTGTTCGGTAATAGCCTCTGTACGATATTCCCTTAATAATTCAAATAGTTATATACATAGCTATCTCATCTGACGAATTAAATACAATTATGCTTAGAGAATGTAACTAATTTTATATTAGTTTATGACAAAAACAAAGAGTCCAAATCCACGTCTGCACGTACCTAACTCAATATTAGAACATCCAATTAGACCTCTTTTCCGCCTGACATTTGACTACAGCACGGACTCGCAAATCTCATTTGAGACTAATTGTGACAGAAATACTGACAAGTACTAAAATTATTTAGTCCGGAAAGTTGCATACAAATGGAACGTGCAGTGAATTGTAAATACAGAAGTTGCGTAATACCGTGACCTCTCTATGTAATCTAAAAATAAACATAACTTATATATAGAATTTAAATTTGAGATAGAATAATATAGAGGATGAGTTTAAAAATGAGGATATGCAACATTTTTCTTTTACGAGAACATACGTTCAATTTATTACGTGACCAGGAATTTATCGGCGCATTGATAACTATTTGTTTGACCTAAATCACTCAGCAAAGGTTTTTACTAGAAGTAACCTGATATAGCAGCTCAATGAATTGATGTTATTATAAGTAAAGTAAAATCTTAAATTCTTTGTTTTTACTAATTATATGCTAATCGTGCTTATTAAAATACATGCGTATACAGAAAATAGTGAAGATTACGCTGAATATTAGTGAAATTGAACATGGAAAACTGGCTGTCTCAGAGTTTTCTTTTTGGTAACCTTTTAAATTTTAGTTTAATTATATGTGTCTACAAATGTTTTGAAATTGTACAAATTTATTGGGCACAAAAGGCAGCGCTTGGAGAAAGAGCAATACGTAAATAGATTTTCGCTATGCTTATACAATGACGAATAAAAATATCTTGTATGAAAGGATATTATTATAGACATAAACACAATGCGCCCCACACAAAGTATAATGTGGCCGCTAGTAGGTAAGCGCACAGGCAGCTTAGCATATAGTATTCACACAGAGCCCATTTGGATAAAAATACAGCTGAAAGGTCTTAACGGTAGCAGACAGAAGTATTATTAGACAAAAACCCGAGCCGGGAGCTCTTTCTAGCTTAAATAAAGTATATTTAAGAGCTTTCTTTATTCAAATAAAAATTTTATTTAAATTATTATTTAATCAATATTCACGTGGAACATTGTTCGTATTATTTATTAAAATAATGTTCAGAACGAAATTTGAAGACGCTGTAAGGCAAATGCGTCAGTTAGTAAAACGATCGGGGAAAAGTTTAACTTACCCGGTTGATTCCACACCGTGGCTACGTCAAGTTTGAAAGTGCCCAGGAGTTTGTTCGTCCGAAGAATGTTTCTCGACTGCAGCACCTGAACAAAATTATATGAATTAAATGATAGTCACAGATTCAATGTTCATTTCTATTTAGTGTTATTAATTTATAGTAAGCCAATAATTATATCAAGTGCTGTAAAAATCCGTAAATTATATAATAATTAGAAAATATTTCTAACCCGCCAGTCGAGGCACGCCTATCTAAATGACGGGGTCTCGTAAGATTAGTGTTTAATTATATTTTCTTGAGGACCATCAAAAAGCGGGCTATCCTGAATAAGAATAATGATTCATTTTTGCACTGTATATACGACGATGTCATTAATTTTATTCTTCTGTTTAAATTAGGCCCAAAAAATTAATATGATTTTCCTGCCCACAAAAAATAGAGTCAAAGGTGAAATTTTTCATGAATATAAAGTTGCAAGTAGATATTTCTAATTGTAATTGATTGTTTAAGTCAGTGAACAAGTCGCTCAGTTGAAATGGTCTCAAATTCAAAGTGGATTTTTATTGCTTCAATAATCGTTGAATTCCTGTTCACTGCTGTCCGTTTGCGCTACAACTAACCGTTAAGGAATACTTAAGTTTTTTAATGATACAAAGTTATGAATAGTTTTTTATAAACTTTCCTCCGTCTATTGGAATGAAGATAATAATAAAGGAAATAAAATTAAACAGTTTAAAAAAATATAAAGTAGCAATACCTTGTTTTTAACGTATCTGTTATTAAATGTGTTAGAAAATCTCATTAATATTGTGTTTCAACAAATTCTAATCACAAAGGAAAAAAAGAATCGTCAATGAAAGAAATATTTGAGCAACGTTCGAAAGTTACTTTAAATCATACATTCTAGTATTTAAAGTTTTCTTGAGTAATCAATATTTCAGTGGATGTATGTACATGTGTAAGTAGGCACTTGTCATTCCAAACTGACAGTCTGACACTTACAGACGTACACCATAATTATATTAGGTACAGTTCAGTAATGGCAGCGTTTCCGACTGGGTTGGAATAAATTTTAATTTACTGCCGTGACCTTTCCGCTCTGCTCATTACGAATTAATTATATGTGAACACATTCGGTGTTTCAGTTTTTCGTTGGTATCTCTATTAAGATAGATTAAGAATATTATACAAAAATTTGAATCATACAAAGGAATTGCCGATAATCATGAAAAATTTCCCCATATTTATAATACTATGACTGGAATGTTAGAAGCTAAGTAGTTTTTTATAATTTTATTCGAAGCTACTTATTTTACAAAGAGTGTGAATTTTATTTTGTACATGTCGTCAGGGATCCGGTTCTGTAACGTTTCCATGAAGATATTTCATCAAAAAATACCCGATATTCCTTTGACACTCAATTACAAAGGCTTCTGTGTGGTTAAAGAGTTTAAGTGTTTTTCAATTACGGCGGAGAGTTTATCCCGAATTATATATAAATAAAGAATTTTATAAATAAAATGTGTAATAGCACTTGTCGAAGTAATTATCAATTTTAAAAATGCCATTTAACGGATTGAACCTTCTTTACATATTTTAAAACTGGGTCCTTAATATATACAACATATTTTAGTTGCAATTGTAATTGCTACAAAGCGATCACTGGAGAAACCTCAAAGTGTAACGAAATCACGTCATAATAGTTACAGCCTAATGCTTTTTGTTTATAGTGCTAACTTTGTAACTTTATAATAATGTAAAACCTTAAGACAGTTCTTTGAGAGAACATCGAGTAGATTTTTTTATTCAAATCATTTACTGGATACAAGAACCGACCTAAGTTAAATTCTCTTCGCTGTAAGTAATTTATAAAGACATTTATTTTGAACTTTTCTTCTAAAAAGCTTTCTATTCACACAGCAATTATGAACAGAAGCCTCCAAAAACACAAGTGTTGTATGCTTTCGGTTTATGTATATGTTAGTAACAGTGAACCGTAGCAAATACAAATATTTATAAACGGTCAAACAATCAAACATGAGCGTAGTAAAATTGTTTTACTTTTGCAAGTAAAATAACCGGAATAATGGAAGTCCGAGCTCATCCTCCTGGGATTTCTATTACTCAGAACAGATAAGGCACTGTTAGTTTATTTATAACATTAAAATCAGTGATTTTTTTAATTCATTTCTTACACATCTCATGAAATAGATCAGAGAAATTATTTAACTTCGCATTTGGATATTTTAAACAACTGTTCACGAATTCCTTCTGTTACTTGAGCTACACTCATACTTTGTCTCTTGTAAAATTCAGTGATTCTAGAAAGAAGAATTTCCTTGCGAACTTTGAAATATGCAAAACAAACGCCAATTATCTCAATATTTAACACAATCGTTAGTTACTATACGGAACCAATCAATCTAAAGTATCACTTATCAAAGAAATGACGTGGCTCGTGGGTCATGACCAGGTGATTGTGACTTTTGATAGGGACATCTTAATTCATTAATATCAACGAAACTTCTCCTTTTATCTCAACCTAAAGTCATGTTATTCTAATATTAAACTTATAAGAAATAATATTCTTGTTACATAAAGCAAGCAGATCTCATTAAAATCGAAAAGCTATTATTGTGTAAAGGAAATATGATCAGCTATTTATAAAAGCATTGACTTCATAGAGAGCTCGAATCGTTTTTCTTTGTCCTGAATGTCATACGCAGAAGTCCTAATGAGCACTTTTATCTCGAATCTATATTTGCATGAATGATTACAAAGAGAAACATGTAGCTCGTATTTCTAAATATACATTTATTGCACTTAATAAATATACTTTATTTCTTCAAGGTTTCTTATTCGACATTCAAATAATCCACTATGAAATAGTCTTATTGACGTCATACTGAAGTAATTGAGAAACATGTTACATGGTATACAGCATGTAGTTAGTAATATTCGGTGGTTAGTCGTTAACAATGACGAATAGAACGTTGCTAATGTGCTGTAATAGGAACATTGTGTTAACAAAAACCGTCCCTCAGATATATCTTCATCTCAGAGGATCTTCGTCACTTATATCTGGTAAAACATCCTCTCGCTTCAAGGAATATTAAATATTTATCAAACACTTATATCCTGAACAATCATTCAAAAAGTGTTAATATAAATACCTAAAAACTGCGCTGGTTATTTGTAATTAAGTTCTGTAATTGTAGACCAAATCACGCCTTCTATTCCGTACACATGTTGTTTTAAAGCAAATTAATTTGATGTATTACAAGTATATTAAATATTTTCCCTGAAATTTCATCGACATCTCAATATAATCCTTAATCAAAATGTCACTTCAACCTGCGTCTAGGTCGTGGTCTGACACAAGTTGAGCGATCTACAACCATCAGTTCAAAGGAAGCTATTTCAAAGGTGTATTCGTTATTACCCAGGTAATAATTAGGTTTAGTGTTTAAGTGTATTTAATTATTCTGTTATAAAATTTTGTTTCATAGCAATTATATATCAACTTAATTTACATTTTATATAATATAAATGCTATTTTATTTGATATTCGTACCATGTTTGTTCTTCATTTAACGTTCTGTACGCCTGTGTGACCTAGATAGCTCGCTAAATCCATTTATGCAAAAAATGTGAGCGTTGTTTTAAAAGCATTTGGATACCTTAGATTAGCTCGGAATAGAACCGATCTCAATGGATTCCGATAACTCGAAACGTATTCATTATAAATAATGAATAGTCGATGTAATTTCCGAGTAAAAGTTTATTACTAAAGTATGTAGTCTTTAGAATAATATAATGGTACAGAAACACTTCATAATTAAATTTATAGAGACGCATTAAATCTCAGTGGGTTGTTCATAGAAAATATAACAAAAACAGATCATGACAAGATATGTATAAAAATTAGAGGTCATTTGTTGGAATAATTGATCTGCTGTGGATAAGGAATAGCTCATAATAGCTGCTACGAGCTCGACAAATATTAATGCTACACGACCTCCGTGGCATCCTAGATCTACTCGGTTACACAGGTTACTACGGAATATTTCACATTGAAAACAACTGCCTCCAAAACCTTTTGTTCAAATCGCAAACACGTGAAAAAAAATTCGCTCAAATTCGCCGGCAGTAATACATTCATCAAAAAAAAATCGCTCTGCTGTAAATATTGTTTTAACTCATAAAAATAATGTAACATTCTTATAAATACTTACCGATAGTGTAATTATTTTGTCGAAGAGCATCACCGGCGGCATGTGGAAGTCGAACACGAAGTACTGTTGGAGAAAAAAGTTCACATTTATATTTGAACATTACGCTTATTAAGAGTTTTCCTCGTCGATGTCAATACTGTGAATTACCAGTTTTATATTCGTAAACCTACGTATACCTACTATATACATTATCGTGTACTGTGATTTGCGAGTTAACAACCATAAATCACGTCATATTACGTAGTCTGTCAACGTAAACTTACGATAAACGGAAAGACGTCACTCTAAATTAAACGTTAAAGATTAAAATCCAAAACAGAATAAGACTCTCAAATAAGATCGCTCATTAGATTTAAAAGCATTTTAGAGTCGCTCCTAACATTAAGTATTAACAGTACATATTGAGTAATTTTGGAATTTTTTCTTAAAAAAATCACTTTAAGTTCTGTATTATAAACACTGAAGTTACAAATAAAATGTAAAGATATACCAACAAATTTTATATAAAAACGTTTTAATAAATTCAATATATTTAAAATTTGTTATTATTTAAAAGATGAAGGATTTTTTTACAAAAATTCAAAAATCAGAAATGACTTCAAAATAAATACTTTTCATTCCGCTCGACTCATAACGCAGTTTTCGTGACATCTATACAAAATTCTGGCTTGTTAATTAAAAGGGTTGTGCATTTGAATATTACGACGTGGTCCGACGTGGACCGGCATGTCCAATTATAACAACATCTTGTCACAAACACCTATCAGACAAAATCCTATTTCTAGTTTAATAGTTTCTAAAAGTTAAGTGAACAATTAAAAGCTTCAAGGCCTCTGAAGGATAAAGTTTAAGTTCTTTGAAAATTTGTATTTAGTTATTGCTTTGTACTTATAAGTAAAATTTTTATTGTTATGTTACCTCATTGTAGAAGGGGCAGTTCGTGCTGCCCTTGACGCTGGTGTACTTGCGAATCTCTCCCACCTGAATGCACACCACGGGGTCCATGTTGAGGCCGGCCAGTTGGCGAGCCTCGATTATCGTCACGCAGACTTGAAAGTCAGTAGCTTTCAGGGCCGTAGCGCGGCCCGAGTCTATAGTTGTCCGTCTGAAAGAGTGATCAACTTTATTCCATTGCTTTCGAATCACCCATACAATTGAAGTGAATTTAATACAGAAGAGTGTCTTTCATCCGCATTCAAATGATAGGAATATTTGTTTCGATAGATCACCTGAAGTTATCAAACTTAGGACGTATCAAGTTTATGTTTCAGTAGAAATCCTCACTATATTTAAGAATGCGTGATAAATACGTTTATTTTTATAATTTAAGTGGATATAACATCATCAAAAATGTCTCACATTTTACGGAAATTGTGAAAGTCAGAGTCTGTACTGGTATCAACGAGTATTTCATCCAAGTTTTCAGAAGAATGGCTCATTGGTCGATCTGGAGCTGATGACGGTCCTGGTTGACATTCTAGCAAGCCTTGTTCCTCGTCACCGCTGCCAATACGACGAGCTCGACCGAATCGAATCAGATTTCTCATAGTTCTCAAAGGCGAAGTACGCCTGCTGGTCTGCTGCCGGCTGGTTGACGGTCTGTTTTGGGGCGAGGTGCTCCTCTCTACGAGTCTCACGGTTTTATCAGCCCCAAAAGACAATCCTTTGCTACAAAGAAAAGTATAAATATTCAAATATTAATTTCTTGTTGATTGACACAATGAAGAATTACACATTATAGGAAATTATGAGATCTAAGATTTTCTCGAGTACATAATCCCGACGTTTCGGTTGTTTTAAAAATGTAGATTTTAAAATAATAAAATACGCGTAGTAAACCCGAAAATTATTAGTTTTATTATAGGAAATTATTTTTTTACCTCAGAATCTTTTTTCCGACATTTTTAAGTTTTTGGGATCTTGATTCATCAGTTGGTTCGACGTCGGCGACGACTTCTAGTGTTTGTAAGGAGCGCGCAGCTGCGGCGATATTGCGCTCAAGTTCATCCAAGTATTTAGTGTCTTCATCTTCTTCCATCTGAACCGTTTCGATTTCGGGTTCAGGATCCTGTTCCAGTTGTAGTGCTGGTATGGGATCTGGCTGCCTGCTAGTGGATGGCATAGGATTCATCATGTGATCATGTATTATACGGTGCGGCGGACGAGAGACGTGGACCCTCGGCAAATCAGGATCACGCTGGCTGTGAATTTCCACTACCGTTGTTCTTTCTGCTTCTAAAGCAGCTCTCTCTTTTAAAAGATGTTCCTCGATGTAGAAAACATCCATGTCAATGTAGACCTGGGCCAAACAATACGAAATGTGTTCAGGTATCATCAAAGTCACAACAAATTAAAAGTATAAATAGCTTAATCCTTCGTTTTTCTTTGTAGTTTTAGCGAGAACAGTTTTATAATTTATTCTGTTTTAATTCAGTTATTAAGTATATTTATTTTAATCCTGACATATATCAATATCGACTTAGATATAAATATACTCGTTTATATATTATTATCTTCATTAACAGAGTGTTGCTTTGCTATCCGTTCTTGGCGAGGCAATTCTCTGAATAATATAAGAGGAACACTAATCCTGGTGAAACAGTAATCTGACAATAAAATAAACAGCTAAGAGGCAACTGCTTTGAATACTGCTTCGCTAATAATTAATGAGACGAGAAATAAATTGCTACACCGACCAACAACACCGACACTATTGTCTTCATAAAAAAATACACAATTTACGCCATTAACTAATAGAATTATTTCTATACAATTTGGATATTTAAAGAAAAGAAAATATTTCTACTTTATAAGAATATTAAGAGACAGTGTTGTCGTGTGTTTTTGTATGATATATTTATTGGAGGCTGACGTCAAATTATTACATATAATTTACTATATCTGCAAAGGATGGGCGTGCGAAATGTTACCGCATGAGTAATGTATGGGAGGAAGATCTCCGTCTTAGCTGAACTATAATATCTAGAGACTGCTGCTACAGACGCTGCTCTGCTGTGTATATAACACTCCTGTCGATAATAAACAATATTTCATAATATATTGAGATGTTTATCTAGCAGATGTTGAAAGTTCATGTTTAGATTTAATTAGTTCAATTAATACTGAGTTCCCTTCTTCTCTTCCACTACTAACGTAGGTTTTGTTCGTGAGTGATTTAATAACGTATTAATGTAAAATCAACAAGTTTTACGTAATTGGATTAGCCTTATTGATATTTATATTCCGTTGCCAATTAACACACTGAAAGTTTGCTTTAGATTTTGATATTGAAAACTCATTCGTATAGTTAATTAAGTGTATCCCAGCAACAACAAATTGTACTGAATTGAAGCACAGAATTATATCCAGTAACAAAAACATTTCCTTCGACGCTCAGAGCTATTATAGTATGTACAATTTATTATATTATCTTGTGTAAAATTATTCTCTTATTAACAGAAGTTTCGTCGAACTCTTTTTGAACTGTCGCTATTTAAACATGATTTAATTTTTGAACAAATTGCTCCGTTGAAATAAACTAAGGAAAAAAGATCGTCGTTCGAAGCTACATCCAGACTTACTAGTTATTAAGCTATAACCAACTTGAAATATGGTGAAAAACATTTACCACAGAGTCTATAAATTAAAATAATTTGTTCATGGCCAATGTATTTTAAACGTAAATGAGATTATTTCATACTATATATAACTTTATCGCACAGTTTAAAACTAAAAGCATTAACGTTTTGCTACTAACCAATACTCCAGAGATACGTTTGTGACAAATGAAACGTAATTAAACGGGTATAGACATGTTCATTGATTTAAAATTTTTATTTATATGTAAAAAAAAGAAAATCATTTCGTTTCACGTAGAACGCAGACAAATGAAAGCTACTAGGTACTAGCACAGGTACTAGAATTCTGTCCGAAATTGAATTCGCAACATGACCAAAAGTTGGCCAATTAGTGATGAAAAATTATTCGGAATTTTTCTGAATATTCCATTCATTTTCCTCTCGGTATTTCATTAATATTTTGAATGCACATTGCTCTTATTGCGAGAGGGCATGATGAAAACAATGTGTTACAGTTTTTATTATTTAAATCAAATTAAAAAAAGCTTACTATGATTTATAAATTTCTGTGGATTCGTTTTTATAAGGGGAAGTTCAGTGAGGAAGTGAAAGTTGTGCCGACCCCTTAATAGATCTTTCGACTAGCTCCTGGGTGTTCAGGTTTGAAAAGATAATGGTCACTCGAGATCCAACTTCGTGAGTGCTCTTAGGACAACGCTACATTCGACAGCGAATTGGCTAATGTTAATGATGAAGTCCAGTAGAGTAAGAGAAAAGGGAAAATTGAGATATTTTTTTTGTGTCTTTTTAGCTCGTGAAGTAAATAAAACGAATAAAAGAAAATAAATTATTATTATTCTAAACGAAACGTGTCGCATAATGGCTCAACAATTATTATTTTTATATTTGCGTATTTTAAAGCGGGTTGTGCTAATAGGGCTCACGCTTCCTTGGGGTAACAACATCCCCAAAGACCATGCCAGCAAGGTCAACAAGTATTACGAGCTCACTAATGTACTCTCTAAAAAAAGATTCGTTGTAAATTTGTACGCGGTAGAAGTGGGAGCGAGAGGTATAGCAGCCAAATCTCTCTGCAACATACTAGACTTGAGCCTGTCAAGAACTAACAGATAGAGGTGTAGATTAGGTTAGCTCCTCTCCCTCAAACGCGATGGACCCGGCATGCGCACCCTGAATCCATGGAATGCTAAGAGTTTCGTCTCATTATAAATATTGTAATATACATGTGTCAAAAATTTCTATGTGTGTTGGTGTAATAGCATAGTTCTCAAACCCCAAAGATTTCAGTAAGAAAATATTTTCTAATTTCTCCTAAAGAATTATACAAGAAAATCAAGTATTATAAAAGGAATCCTCTTAAGTGAACTTAACTTTTCTTAATTATCTTGACTATGAAAGATACGAAAGCTTAGTTTTAATTATTTTTAATATTCATAAAATTATATTAAAGAAAAATATGCTTTATTGAATTACTATTTTCATTAAACGAAAAGGTACAGGAATTCTAAGAATTACTATAATTTAAACTCTCCAAGTCACTGTAATAGATTGAAACTGCCATAAAGTGAGCAAAGGTTAGTTAAAAAATTCTATGTATCCCATTGTTTGCAACTCGGTTTTTTTTAATGGGTGATAAACGGTTTCAGACTCTGAAGAATATGAATGCTTTACTGCAGACGTCCATCGGATAAAATATAGAAACCATCTGGTTAAAAACATTTACTGTTAAAAGTGTTATAGTATTAAGAGGAAAGTGTTACATTCTGTGTCATTATCGGAAGGTAAACTTTAACAAAATTGTGGTTTTAATGGTGAAAATAACGTCCGAAGTTTCCCCAAAACGTTATGTCCAATGTTCAGGACGATGCAATCAAACTTTCCTCGAAACCGTAACTTCTTTCCCAAGAGCATTTCCCGTCCCTAACGAGCATCTCTACTCTATAATTATTTTAATAATCGGCTTAAACAAGCACTTCTAATAGCGTGTAGGTAGTGCTGGGAAATTAAAAAAATATATTATGATAAAGTCGGTTTAAAATTAATCTTTCTTTTATCTTTCCTCTATACTAAGCTCTATTAATGAACTTTATGAAAAATCCGTTGATATAATCTCGTCGGTAAGCCTGTTATTATCTCGTTACGTTACAATAACAATAAGCGGGTCATTATCGCTGGAGCATATTAAACTATTTGTAACAAAATATAGCGCGTATCAGAGTAAGCCGTGGCGGAAATTATGTTTCCTGAATAAACAGCAGAATTAAATTGTTTTCATATGTTGAGAAACAATAAACTTTATAACCATGGATGGATGGATGGATGGATGTATGGATCAAAAATTATAAAAATACTACCTTGTATTTGATATCACTTGTTGAACTTGTCTAGCTAATATTTCATGGCAAAAGCATTTCGGAGGTAAGTCGAGTTTTGTAGCTATCTGACTAGTGTGCTGCCAGTAGCGCATCGCTATACTTTTAAAAGCTACACTTTATAATATTGCGCGAACATGTAATTCATTTAATAATATTTCCTCATGGTAGATACAACAAAGACAGAGACGTAATGTTCTAATCAATCTAAACGAAAGCAAAATTCTTTATATAAGATAAAGCTGAAAGCTTGTAGAAATTGATAGCTTACGAGTTCGGATTAGCAGCGTTCAAAGGAAATTCATAAAAATATTTCTTTAATCAGATTATTATAATCTCTCAAAGTCGAGCATATTAGGAGCGCCATTATAACGCAGTTTCTATGTAATTCATATATAACATTAGTTATTAAACTACCAAGCTCAATGACAGATTCTCGGTATTCATCTTTCTAACGATCCATTCTCAAAAGGTCGATTCAATTAAATTTTCATGCATCGCGCTGAAAATTTTGAACAATTAAAGCCGGCGTGGGTGACATGAAATCGCACATTCCTACTCGGAATAGTACATAGATTGAAAAAGATCGGTAATATTAAAGTTAATGCTCTTTGTTTCAAATAAGGACAAAACTTTTGTTTTAACAAATCACATCAGTTGAAGATGTCGAATAATCAAAGTTTACCAAATCGAAAGCTTCTATTCTACCATCATAGTTAGTTAAAACAAAATCCATCTCCATTTAGTAGCTTATTCAAGATAAGATAATGATTTGCTTAAATTAACCTGCTTAGTTTGCTTAGTTACAAACAAAGTCAAGAGAAAAACATGTTGCAAGGACGCTGAGTTCGTCATCTGCAATTTAATACATGACTTCAATTGTAGTCGAGAATATTCAAATAGAATTCACTTGAAGTTGTGTAAAAAGGATCTATTCTATAATAGTCTATTTCTTACCTTACTATAACATATTCTTTGCGTTTATTAAAGTATATATATATATACTTTTATTGTTTAAAGCTAATGAAAATTATTGAATAAACAAAGAAACAATAGAAAGATATAATTGAACTAAAATTATAACTGAAGTAGTGTTACAATGCCGTGCCTAAAATACTAAAATTATTGAATAAATATATAATGTGATCCAATTGACATGCACAGGTCCACTTGAACACAATGTTATATCTGCCAAACACGTAAACTATAACTAGGCATTATAGGCGCTAGGGCAACTAAATCAAACGTCAAGCCTTAGTCCGGATTGGACCATAACGATGGTTGCGTATGACAAACAACCTATAATCCCAGAGGATATTTGTTAGTCGGTCTCCAGACCAGACATTTTTTTGCATTCCTGAATTTTAAAGCGCTTTGTGTTAATAAAGCTTACGGTTCCTTGGGAAATACGAGCCCACTAACAAACTTACTAAGAATGTGGGAGCGAGAGGTGTTACAGCTAAGTCTCTCTAAAACCCACAAAAAGACTTGGGCCTGTCCAGAACTAACATCAATTCATTCTTGGAACGTACTTAGAAGGCAGCCCTAGTGGGTGTTTCAAGTTTGGTTAGGTTGAAAGAGAGGAGCTTGGACGGTGGAGATGAGCGTAAAACCCTCGCTTAGATAGAGGCCCCTTATGTATGGAAAAATATGATTTTATTTGTTAACTAACAGACGCACATTCGAATAGCATTATATGTTAAAAACATCTTCCTAAAGAAAGCATACAATTGAAAACCAAAATTTACCTATAACTTTAATCACTTCATATTACTTAAGGTTTGTACTGTAGTATTCAAACTAGGGCCAAAAAATATTGTTTACCTTTTGGTTGAATTACAAATATAAATTATGTTTAAATATCTCTCAGGATTCATTTTATACACAGCTTCCGAACTCGACTACGTTATATTTGCTAAGTAAATAATATAAATTCTTCAAGGCTGGCAAGTTGTCTCAGCGGTGGCTTTTGGTAGGAGTTGAATAAACAAAATTATAATACAAATATTTTCCCCGAGCCAACAGAGCTCGGGTTAATATGAATAATAATAATAAAAAATCCATTCTAGCCATGCTTTTTTATCTTCGAACATTATTAAAATAATACCGAGCGTGGAAATAACTTAAAATTGTTTTTATTCAATCAACTAAAAGTCGACTTTCAGTTATTTTCATATTGAACTGACAGAGCACGTAAAAACGTTACAGGGCGCATTCAAACTTTATACCCTTAGGATTTACCAAAAGTAATAGGCATCTTATTATTTGTTCTCATAAATCGTCAACGATTTGCACGAAAGATTATTTTAAATAGCCTTCCTGATATTTTTGCTATTTACTTTAAAATAAATGAGCTTTTTAAGATATTACACGTGTAATAGAAAAAAAAACATAAAAAATTTGATTATAAAAACGTTAAATTTATACTAATTAAAGTTATTGTTGAGTATGTGTTGCAAAATTTTATCTTTATACTTGAGAGTAGAGACTTTCTCACGTTAATTTAAATGAATCCATTATTAAATGCCAACACCTGATGCGTTTGGCTCTCTGCCAGCTATAACATTTGGATAGCGGGAGCGCAACAGGGTATTACTGGGGAATGGCATTTCTTAGGCATAACACGTCCTCTCGTAGAATATAAACGTTTTTGTGTAAATAAAAATGAAGTAATGTTCATTGTGAAGGTTTTAATTGCAAATTTCGTTCATGTTTACATTAATTATATTAATTTTAGTTCAACTACGGAAGTGACCTTTTCAGTGAATCGTTAAATAATGCTTATTAATAAAGCAAGTAATGTAACGGTTCTGATTGTAACATTATAAAACTGAATAGCTAATACCGCTGCAGAATGACAAGTGCCTGCGCTGGCACTATTTAAAAATGAAGCACTATTGTTACAAGTCTTTGTCTCTCATACCAACAAAGCGAGTACTTTAATAAAATATTATATTCGAGAAAAACTTCGTATGAAAAACGACGTGATATGTGAACTAGCATTGCTTAGAAGACGCAATACTAAAAAACGTGTCATTAATATTTGTGTTATGTTTGCATCAACAGACTATTGATGGAGAGTTCCGCTGGCTTCATTCAATAAGTTTTGGCCCAGCGTAGTATCAACGGTTGTATAAACTTGTTTATTCAGTTAAGTTTTAAGATGTTTTGAAGTAGTTTTGCCCGTGTATGCGAATTGGTTCTTATCGTGTATTCACTACAAATAACTTTATATGTTGTGTCTCAGGTGCCATTTTGTTTTAACGTTTGTAAAGAAACATTAGCTGAATGGGATAAAAAATATATACCACGCCTTAGGTTAAATATTAACAATTTTTTTTTGGTAGAAAATGATCGTTTTCTATCACGCATTCATGTACGCAGTTGTATGCAAATCAGTTTAGTAATAAAACTTTTTAAAGCCTAACAAATTCACTTGTTTCATTATTGATCAATTTGCTCTCTGATTCCAGATGAACAATTATACTCTGTCCATAATCATCCGACACTTCCAGGGGAATGAGATTGTAATTAATTGTAATTGTATACCTAATTAGAGCCTTTGAATTAATTATGTTAATTTGATACGCTGGTTTTACTGAAACTCAGTCTAAGTTCAAGTTCAATTTCAATTCATCATTGAAATGAAACTTATATTAATCGGATTATACAACGCGTATTTTATTATTTTAAAACTACATACTTTCCCATTGATATGTCGACAATCGGCTTATGTGCCAATATAATCAATTTCCATATCGAACTAATCTGATTATGATTCGAGTCTCTCTCTCGATATGTGTCAATCCTGCCTTATAAACGGATAACGGTGATTGTGAGTGATATTCAAATTATTATGCGAGTTATGTTTTACGTGCCTTCATAATTTTATGGATTTATTGAGCTGCAAAAGTAGGAGCAGATTGCTCGGATCGCTGGCTGTTTTAATGAAGAACGCTTTAAACATATACAGCAGTACTCGCGCATATGTTCATATAAGTTATGCTTCAGTAAACTGTTTAACTGTTATGAAGTTGTGACATATGTTATGACAATACATCTCTAGAGGTAACCTTTTAATTGTACGGAATTATATATATATATTGTAATGATATAGATTGTCGTAGCTTTCTTAACTAACTAATTTTTTTGTCTTTCCTTCCGTTAACGATAATTATGAAAAAAACGAACAATTTTTTTTTAATTATTACTGAATTCCATTTATACATATTTTGTATTTTTAGTTTTTACGAGCTTATTTGCTGGGGTCCACGAATTATCTGCTTACAGTGAAAATATTGACTTGATTTCGACCTTTTTTGTGGACAAATAAGCATTATTTTAAGAACCTATTCAGTACAATGTACCGATAACTTAAACAATTTTGCCATGGTCATAACTAGTATTTATGTCGAGTCTTGGGAAACTGTATGAGTTTACAAGGGATCCACTTGAGTCATCTCATTGTTGAAAGTGGTCTGTGATAATCAAAAGTCTTTGCAACCCTCCTCGAAGCGCTCACGTAAAAAAAATATCATTTTCAACTCACTACAAACTAATATAAGAATAAGTGCATTAAAAGTTTAAAGGACAACACCTCGTTATATTTTAAGTCACGTTTGTAGTATGGCAACCACAACCAATACAATTTAACAGAAATTTGAAAGAGAAACAAGAAGTAGGTCAAACACTTCATACTAGGTCAGTTATAGTCGATTTCAAATCGAGTTTTCAATTTTTTATAGTACGAATTTATAAAAACAAAATTATAATGTTTTGAGTTTGAAGTGCATTCGGGAAAGTAAAAATATTAGCTTTAATATACTTGTTTGCTGTGAATGGTTATAGGTGGAAAATGAAAAGTGAAAAAATAATAATATATTTGTTTAAAAAAGTCATAGATATTTCTCTATAAATAAATAAGAATTATGCCTTTGGGTGATTTAATTCCTATCTAAATAAAATAAACTATTTATTATTTCTAATCGCTAAACGACAAACTGAAAACGGAATTATCACCATGAATTAATTAAAATATGCCATTTGTTTTAACAATCGTCTGAATAATCGGTTTTGTCGTAGGAAAAATAAATGTAAAGTGTTGTTTAGATGAGGGTAGATTTATAAAAGCAAACAATAACAGTACAAGTCTTGTGACGTAAAGTAGCTTTGCAGATTTATTACGACTTCTTGAAAATGAAATATGACTGAATTTACCCCTCTAATTCGTGGAACAATATCGTATAGTTTTAATGTTGGCTTTACTAAGTAACAATGCTTCGAAGAAATTATGATGCAATAAATGAAAAGAATCCTTCCTTAAGGACTATAGTGTATTCAATTTAATCGTGGCAGTATAAACTTGGCGGACTATCCGAGGTCAGGTAGGCCAATAGAGGTAACTACCGATAAAAACATTAAGGCTGGTCACAAACTACTACAAGAGGACCGGCATGTGACGGATCGACATATTGAGGGAACCCTCAATTTAAGTGCACCAACTGCTCATCTCATTCTTCATGACGGGTTAAAAGTTAGGAAATTTTGTTCACTTTGGGTGCTGATTGGGGATAATTGACGAGCTAAGGAAAAACCTATGAAGTATCATTCGATGTTAGAAAATAATTATGGCGGCCGATCTAATTATGGCAATTCAATCGTTACATGTTACGGAACTTGGCTTTACTATTTTGACGTCCCAAATAAGCCTCAGAGTAGTGAGGGTGTTTCAAGACGAAGAACAGCTAGCAGTCAAAATGTCTCGAAAAGTTAAAAAAAGAATGGTGGTAGTATTTTTCTCAAAACGCGGAATCTTTAATACCACTGTGCTTGATAAACAGAAAAATGTAACTGCAAATTGATGCAAGGAAAAATGTTTACCTCGAGTTTTAGAAGCGTTTACGAACGAGCGAGAAACGAGCGACCGAACTCAAGAATCAACATTTGGTTTTTGCATCAGCACGACTCTCCTGCACATCGATTCGTAAAACTACGGAGTATTTGCGTGAAGTTGGAGTGAAATTACTGGGACCTCCTTATTGTCCAGACTCCAGATAGAGATTATTTTGAAAAAAAAAATTAGTGACCTACTTATAGTAGGTACAGTTTATTTAAACAACATGGTCATTAAAAAAAGTAAATATATAATCACCATGTGAATTGTTGAGCTGGACAGACGTTGAACTTGTTTAAATGTCTGTAATAATTCATGATTTACAAACCTTAATTTACATTCCTTACAACATTGAATATTAATTGAATAATATTATAATATGAACTGTTTAATGTTACGAGATGAAAACAACCTGGCCGTCCACATTAATAGCTGTAGGTTTAGACATAAATATTATGTCTAAATATTCCTTTAGGATGACGGAGACATGAACTTAACGTCTGATAGAGGTTAATGTATGACAGTAACGAACGCTTTATATATAAATATTTCTTGAGTTGAAAATCCCACTTCACTTCTATGAGACACAAATAATGTAAAAGTCAGTGATACAATTATCAGAATTAAATTATGAGAATATTGACAAGACGTGGATCCGAAACATCGTTCTCTAATAAAAAAACTACATCACTTTCACATCGGTGTTACAGTAATGGATTGATTGATAAGGGGCAAGAACATCTAAAATATAAGATCTTTTGAAACAAACCAGTTACTTCGACTACGAATATATACAGAGTTATAGATCTTTGCCTCTAAATAACTATCTATAAAAAGAATAATGGAAAATTATTGACATTAATACTTCTAAATAATACTGTGTAGCAGAGAAGAGTTGGCTGAGGAAGTCGGGCGTAATTTGATAGATTTTTTCAGTGTTAGTAATCAGACTTTTGTCAAGGGAGGCTATAAGTTAGTATAACCCGGGTTTAGCCAACTTAAATGGAGTATGAATTCATGTATATATGAAAATCGCGGGTGTCATAATATACTGCTATTATAAACTGCGTCTGATTACTAACATTCATCGAAGGTAATTTCACAAAATCATTCTTCCTGATAGACCTGAACCAGTTCCTGTATTTGTAGAGCTAGTAATTGTAATGCGAAGCTCTTGAAGCTAAATGAGCTCTTAATTAGTGACCTAGCGTTCTTACTACGTATTGCCTTTTAATCAACACAACGTGTACTTAAAGTTGAAAAAATATGATGGAAATAATGTATGTACATGAATTATTTATTGTGTTATAACTGAGTGTGTTTATACAGTTCTTTGAGTTTGTCGTCCATGAAGTAAATCTTCAGGAGTATTATGCAAACACCTCTCTTAACATTCCTTTAGTGAAGACGTTTTCGCATCTCTCTACAGGACTGAATTTCACAGTTCCGCCTACGAACCGTGTTGCCTACGCATTCACTTCATGCATCTTCTGCATTTCAATGAAATAATATACCAGGTGCGGTGTCGCACGACTCTTAGCCTGAGTAATACATTAATATGAAACAATGCTAACAGGTTACGGATATAAATCACTTAAAGGTTTCATAACAATGATTTAGGATTTTAAATGTGAAGTAAAATAACACTTTGTAGTTTATAAACATTTGCATAAATCGATTTAATCTAATTTCTTTTATTTCAACCAACCAGCGCTAGGGTTAGTTGCGTGCGTGTTATAATCTTTGAATAACTTAACTTTTTTCAAACACTCCTTAAATTGTAGGTTTGCGGAAACATATGTATTATTTTAGTAACTTCTTTCCCTATTTTTAATCACATTTTTATATATTCATATACTCATATAGATGACGGCTTTTGCCTTGAGCCATGAAGGTACTGTTAGGGGAAGGTATATCTGTATTTTCGTTTTTGGGACACTTGGCACTCTTTTTAATGGGAAAGTATTATTTCGAAAAATAGTTTTCAATAACTTTTCCTTGCGCTTTAGGATGTGTGGATTTCTGATGATTCAATTTCATCTAACACGAATCGATAACAGATAAGGCTTCGATGAAGTAGAACTTGAGGGTCACATCCTTCGCAAGTATTTATATCGAGCAAATCGTTCTTTCTTTCCAGAAGTAAGAAGCGGCCTCGACGACTAGGATATCCTAATTTACTTTTGATCCTTCTACAGCAAACACGTACTTTTATTGATGAAATATAATTTATTAAATTCAACAAAGCTTTTACTATTTCGAGAATCCAATTCTACTTAGTATATTGCGGCAAACTCGTGTTACAATAACAAAATTACTTAACTGCGTATCTAATGACTAAGCAGTTTGTTTTGCTATTGTTTCTCGACTTAAAATGTTTATGGTAAATTAAGTATACAGACTCTATAAAAAGCTTAATTTGAAATACTTGTACATATATATTCAACACGACTTATCATCTTTGTTTTACTGTCTTGTCCTATGTTATTTTTTTTATAAACCGCAGTTTACGCAACCTTTAGGAAGCCAAAGTGTGCATATGGTGTCATTCCGTTATACGGTAAGTAGATAACACACGTGGAAGCAAGACCTCTCTTGAGACTTAGCGTTTCAGAAACTAATGGATTCATTAAGAATTCGCAGAATTCGTTTTAAAATGGAGTCAAGATGTCCAAGTTGGTAGGTGGGTGCGCCAGCCCAGATATGAGAGCAATATTAGGCGTATTTGGCCATTAAAATTCTGGTAGAGGTAATTAAGGAAATGTGGGACTACAATGAGTGGAATTTTTTTAGCCGTTAACGCAAAAACGCATCTTGCTATGGTTCAATCGGACCAAGTTATCTCGACTTTAATCGGACATCCTGGATAGAGTACTCTCGTTTTCAGACACGAGTTGTTTTTAACATTCTTCTACAAGGTGGTATAGAAGGCAACCCCAGTATTGTCACCCCCCCCCCCCACAATGAATTACATCAATAGAAAATATATTATTGATATGTGGGAGAAATTTTATTAGCACCATGTCGCCAGTATTTAAGTTCATGCTATCGAAGCAACTTTTTTCAACAGCCTATATGAATTGGCTGACCAGGTATCTAGCATTTCAGAAATCTGCTAAAACATCCAGTTTAAGATCCATCCATCTCTCGGGCAACCCGTAATATCATAGAACCGATAGAAGGCCCTGATGCCAGAGCCGCCCGAACGCTTTCGCCATTTTGAGGCTGAATGGCAAAGCCTTCTCTTGATTCTCAATGACCCCAACCCGGGGGTTAAGGGAAGTGGAAACATACTTTAAGATGAAACAGCTCTCGGCATAAATCTCTTTGCGAGATGCTTGTGTCAGGCGTAGAATATCCCACAGAGCGCCATTGTATATAGGGGGGTTGCTGGGTATATTGCTACTATCTTCCATCAAGGTCAAGTTCGAGCCAAAGAGGATACTCCGTTGATTTTCTCTCTTTTTATTGATGTTGACCAGGTTTCAACAGCCTGACAGGCGGGCTATCTACATCTCAGTCAGGAAAAGAGTGGTCGGTTGTGCAATTATCAGGTTAGGTTTGAACAAAGTCCCTTGATATTGTAGAAATCCACTAGTGTGGAAGTAGAAAAACCTGTTCAGTGAAGTCAATTAATATTCTCGTTTTATAAATATTTCAATATTAATACCCCAGTGAGTTTGAACTAACTGTAGAGCTGCGGCTATACCTTTAATATAAGGCCATAAAATAAAATTGAATTGACTTTTAATATCTCAATAAATCATTTTAAATTTGAAATAGAAATGAGCCATAAATATAGCTGTGTTCAACGAAGCGTGTCTATCTTTCACTTCGTAAGAGACGTTTTTAATTTGCACCTCTGACATGAAAATCGCTCAGAAAAATCTGGCGCGGAAATTAAAAATGCTTCAAAGGAAGCAAGATCATATCCATGCCAGACTAACTTTATAAATAACGTGAACTTGAACGTGAAAAGTGAAAGATACAAAACTAACTGCAAAATACATAAAGTAAATATTAAATTTCTTTTTTTCATTTCTCGGATCGTAGCAGCTAAATCATTTCTAAATATATCCTTAATCGAATTTAATATACAATATATTTAGGTATGCTACAGTTACCAGGTAGATTAATCTACGGAGTTCAAACGGATATGCTCGGAGAGGTGCACAGAAGACGTCATAACCAGATATATAATAAACGCCGGATATGACAGTTCCATTGTCAGTACAGACAAAGGGAAAACTTAATTATAAATGAAAGTTTGTGAGGATGTATGGACTCTGTTGCAATTACTTCACTAATACTGGACGAATTAAAAATAATACGGTAACGATTAATTAAATATGAAAAAAAAACATAGCCCTCAATGGCTTGTGTTACTGCGTGTATTTATTCAATATACTAAGAACATTTCTCTCCGAGTTGAAATTCGATGTACCACCAACAAAGGAAAAAACTGGGAAAATCCTTTAGTAAAGAATTGAATTGAGAATTACGTTTCGTTATGGTCTATCACAAAAGCGGTCGTGGTGGTTTTTGTCTAGAAATATCACATAATTGTATGAAATATTAAGAGAAACATGTTTATATAATACATCTACATAAAAAAATTTTACGTAAAATTTATATCTATATTTTATTCCACTAAGGGGACATAAAACAAACAGCTATGACAGCTTATATCATTAATTTAACTTCACAAACATATTTTCTTTGCACGCGTTGAACAAATAAAGCTTTTGTAATTTCACCCGAAGTAGCCATAATCCGCAAAATTTGAGGGATAAAGATCACATCACAGGCGTATTTATTTTATTTTACAACATCGACACGCAGCTCACAATGCATAATGGGACACGAACAAATATCTAAGATGTCTTAACACAATAGCTTTTATCTATTATACAATACTATAGAACCAATATCCGTATATCATGAGATAATTGTTCCCATTATCCGATAATAATAATAATGACTCTAGCAATCAAACAATATTATTAGTGCTATAATTATATGGGAGTTTGGATGTTTGTTTCTCGTATTCTCAAAAACTACTGCGCGGATTTTGATGAAACGTTACAGTAATATAGCTTCGTTATTGGAGTAAGATATAGGATACAATAATTTTCAGAATTCCTTATAGTTTTGGCAGGATCAAGACATATCTATTGTATTTTGCAAGAAGTCATGTGACACGGACAATAGAGGTAGCTGGATGTTACTTTCAATGTCTATTGATTTAATACACTTTGTACATTTTTCTCCGAATCCAACCCCGAAGTTCAAGTGGACAATGTCACGGGTAAAAGCTAGTAAATATACGTAACAAAGAAATGACATTTAAAAATCTGTTACTGCGTTATAACATTCAACTTAAACTTCAACTTAGTGTATTAAAAATTCTTTAGTACGAGAACCAAAACATTTTAATTAAAATATGTTCGTTGAATAAACAGTCCTTAGAGACAGTTTACAAATACAGTTATATTTACTTGAAATTTACTTTAAAATGAAGCTCGTCCCTGTGTTAGTTCGGGTTAGTCTTACTGTTAGTATCACCGGACTTTATGTTCAGGGAACGGAAATAAATGTCCACCTTGTATGTTTCTAATTGAACTATCGGATTTTCTCATTCTATACATAATTCTGTGTTTAATACTAGTTTAACGCGGCATTGAATGATGTGAGAAATTTATCTAAAGTCTGACATTTAAACATATTAACGTTTTATTGTTTCTTTAATTTTGAACGAGCGTTTGTCATTATAAAACATCTTAGTATTCTTTCATTTCCCCGACGTCACATTTCATCTGATAGGACCGTTATTGTCAGTTATGATTCTATATTATGGTAATTTTTACAACCTACCCATCTCGAAAATGAAGTATGAATTGTGAAACCCGTAAAAACAATTTCTACTCCGTACATCTTTTATTGACAATGCATTTGATTTAAACATTTCAACTGTGTACTGTACTGAGGTTTAACTGCGTAGCTTGACTGGTGAGGATATCATTAAGGTATTAATTTAATGAAAATAAAATTCGATACTTTATAATTCGTTTTAAATCAGCGAGCTGTATCCGAGAGCTGATTATTTTGTCTTAATAAGCTCGCACCAATTATAGAATTATCTAGCAACGGCGCTTTTTCATGTTATATGCTCGCTGCCAAAATATTGTCATTTTTTTTTATTAATCAATGTTTTTAAATTAATAAGTCGTCTCTATACGATATATGAGCTCTAAAAGAAATTCAAGGGGTTCAAAATTTATACAAAGAAGCTTCAAACGGAATGAACTGAACTTGTAAAAATACAACATTAAAATCTCGATAAAATATCACTGATTAAGTAGGACATACGCCATTGTATTTTGCAAATAATTAAAGTTGCTTGAATTGATTCCCCACTAGTCACTACAATGCCGCAAACAAAATACGCGAAGGTTCGTGTTGGTTATAATTGCTGAGATAATTGATTACATATATTTTATACAAAAACACACCAACTTAAAGTGTACAACACAAAAGTCTAAGCAGTCTTTGGACTTGTAGAAAATTAATAGCAAGTTGAATGGACTAACGCGATGCTCGTACTCGTGAGCGTATGGAACTGAACCAAGTATAAATTTACAGCTTGAGTTTTAGGTTAAGAAATAACAAAACTAGGTCAGGCTTCGCTCATTGAAATTTAAAGAATACTGAGTAATGTATTTGAAACAGAATTTCAAATAATATCCTTACTGCTACTTGACGAGGCGACTGTTATTAATATTAACTAGAGTTTTATTTCTATTTCAAAAAATTATGTGGACTCTTTATATGATACGCCTTGTAACATCTACTCTTCAAGTTTTACATACGTCTAATGTGCATGCGGTTCTCTAAGCGCCGCCCGCACCTTATAGGTGGGAGCCACTCTCAGACAAATATAACTTTAACCACATTGTCACTGTAGAGACTTAGGATGATTTAGACTATATAAACAGAATTGTAAACTAAAGATAGATATGAGAACTCTTATTCAACTAAGTGCTTGACATCTATGCATATATATTATAATCAAAGTCCCTCGCCGCGTCTGTCTGTCTGTCTGTTCGCGAAAAACGGAAAAACTACTGCACCGATTATCATACAGTTATCACCACTCGATAGCGTGATTCTTGAGGAAGGTTTTAGTATATAATTTGTTAAGTTGATGACTTGAGGATAACATACTATATCCATTTTACAACTTTTGAAAATTAGCATTCCTAAAGCGTCTATTGAAAAGCTATTTACATAAATACGGTATTAGGTTTTTTGTTTTATTAAAATAAATTACTTCGTTTTCAAGCCTATATCAGTATTTGTAAATACTTTTTAAATCATTTAAATCGGGCGTACCATTTGTAAGTTATCATAATATAAATTTAATATTTTTTGTAAAGATCCCGTGCGAAGCTGGGCCTGGCTCCTAGTATTTCTTATTTATTTATTGCTATGAATACCCAATCGACACATAAACACAAATATTTCAATAGTAAAAATACGCAGAGCAAAAGTATATCAAAAAGCAACCCATTCCGCTGAGCAACCTGTTACTTCTCTTATTTCTTCCGATCCAATTTGTGTCCATGCATATTTGCCACAGTAACATAGTTTCGATCGTAAACGAGGTATATCATCAGGGGAATTCTTGTCTTGGTTAGACGTCCTCCATACATTCGGTCAACAGTACTTCGGAGTACTTCGGATTTTATTGTATGGAACTGACAAGGCAATAACTTTATTACCAAAAATATATTAGTTTACTTCATTGTAGACAAAACGAATTTTTAATATTGAATAAGTGGTTGCTTAGTTTCGATCCTTACCAGAGGTCGCCAGTGACTATAATAATGAGCTAAATATGGATTTTCAGAAAGCGTTACAAATGAATGATTTATTTATTAAAACATGATAATATATCCTGACAAATATTAAAGCTGAATTCTCAGTAATAGCGCCAAATAGATATCAAAGTTCAAACATATAATGAAGTACAAATATAGCCGGATGCTTGCCTTTGATATTGCTATGAAACCACAGGACACACACCGCTAGAGCGTATTTGAAATGTACACAAGAGATACAGAGGTCAGCACCCACTCATTCTCACGAAAACGCTGTCTCAGACGAAGGATTAAGCTATAATTATTACGAAAAAAGGGAGGTACAACTTGTGTACTCAGGTTGTCAGAAACCTGTCAGGATTCGATGTAAACATTGAATGAACCTATTTAATTTGGTCAAATTTCAACTACGTTATTTCGGCCAGTGTTCCCCTGTATAAACCACTTACCGGAACAGCCCTGTTGTTGTTATCAACCAAGCTGTCGGTGACAGTCAGGTGGCGGTCATTAACCAGGATGTGCATCCCGAGGCGGTATATTCCCATGAGACGAGGGGTGCCGAACCTCCCGCGCATGATGAGCTGCACGGTGAGCACCTCGCCCGGCAGCAAAACCTCCACGACCGGCCATTCGAATGTCTGGACAAAGAATTTTATTACATACTAGTCTGTGATAGAATTTCCACTAAAATCGCAGCTGTGCAGGCTATTCATTGACAAATGATTCGCTTAAATAAATAACGTGTGTTGTGTGTTTCATAAAATAAAATAATACAGCTAATTTTATAAAGGCTTCCTAATAGAAAAATGTTTTATATGTATGATAAAAACATGTCGGTTTTCTCAAGCCCTGAGGGTCGTCAGTTATACACTATACTTATGCAAGTGTCGCAAGTCACTCAAGATATCACCGAACGACTACAGAAATTACAAGGCAGACACTTTTCAACTTCGTTCATAAAACAATACAACCCGTAAAGTCAATATTAACAAAAGGCAAGATATACAATTTCATTATAATTATTCCTACGATCCAAACCATGTAATGTACTCGATTTTTTAAAGAAAACAACGTCACTGAAAATAAAACAAAAGACTCGACCGGGTGCTTCCAATAACAGAATGAATATAACATAACCTGTATCATGGTTTGTATTTTTACATTTTTTTAACGTTGTTTGATATTAAATAAACATTCAACATATTAATCTATATTCACAAGGCTCTTATTTTGTGAACACTGCAATTGACTTTTAAATAAAAGGGTATAACGTTGAAATGTACTTTTAAATCATTCCTAATTAAGTAGTCGCTACCAATCGTAACCGAACCTCATCAAAGATATGAACTATATCTTATTTCATTAAGATGTAAAATTTTAAACTTCACAATGTTACAATTATATTATGTAACATTTTTAAAACTTTCTTTATTTTAAATTTGCGAAACTTCTTGCAAGTAATTGCTTTCCTTAATAAGCCTACGCTTCTTATGTCGGAAACATGAAACGGCTAACATATTAAAATCACGAAAACGCTGTCCCGGTCCATAGAGCTTTGAAACATTGATTAATATCTGTATCAGAACTTCAGACGAAAAACCCGAGATTGACATCGTTGCCCGCTGGGGGAGTTCGTTACGTTACTTTGTATGAATGTTATTTGAAATAAAAATCTCAACAGATAATTCGATTTAGACAACCGAATAAACATTTAATATGTTTACATTACATTTTGTGAACGTTTTCATTCAAATTACTTTGTTGACGATATTACTTTGACATATAACTGATACTCTCTAAGTTTATGGAAATGGGATAAGTGAAAGCGATAGTATTATATTTTTTTTATATCCTCGCTTGATGTTACAAATGTAGGACTGTTGCTTCTGCCTAACTTCTTGTATTTACTCAAATTTGTGACTTTACAATTTGATCCATTAAAAAAATCATATTGACGACATAATATTATGTTTTAATTAAAATAAAATTATGTTTTTCGTATATACTACACAGTATTTTCATTCTAAAACACAACACATGGACATCACGCCATCACCCTAGCTACAGACATTTCTGTCTACTGTTGGCAAATCTTTGTTTCAGGGTATTAATAATATAAACGTATAAACAAATTTTATCTACGAAATTAAATTAGTAGAGTATTTATATACTGATTCTGAAACAGTCACCAAATTTATTTATATTTGTCCCAAAAATAGTGTCAGGATAATGTTAAAGTCCTAATCAGTCAGGAACTTCTCTATCTAAAATCCTTAAAAGAATCCCTTGGGCTTGAACAATTTTTAAAGTAATCGGAGTATTCGATAATTGCTTCAATAGAATATACCTCATAGAAATGTCCCAAATCTAAATTGGACCAGTATTGTGTTTGTTTGCAAAGCTCATTATCTTGTAATCCGTGTAAGTTTGATGGCTACAGTTCGTGGGTGAAGGGTATTAATCCTGAGCATATCCGTCATGGCTTCCACTTTCTATAACTAACCCAACCTTAACAGCGGCTGAACACAAATTGGTTTATAATCTTTATTTTTACTTCGTACTGTAACAGCATCTGACAAATGTCCTCCGTTAAAATAGTTTTGGACTGTTAACTTAGTTTTTATTGCCATAACTGTTTGTTAAATCAAATTCGCTAAAAAAGTTTTATCATAAGAGGTAAATCCAGATGGCTTTTAGGTTAGTTGAAAGCTAATATTAGACCTTTTCTTTAACATATTTCCGTATAATCTCATTCTATTAATCTTTTTGCTCTTTGTCACATCTGTTGCTCACTTCTTGAATGATCGTATTTACTCTCAACGCTAGGTATTCCAGTAAACAGAAGTTAAAACGTTCCAACAGATCTATCGCAATAATATCGCTTCGGTGAAAAAAACTGTATTTAGTAAAAACATAACAATTTTGTAACTTTTTGCAATAACGGTTCCAATACATATACGTTATATAAATAAAAAAGTATATGCGCTGATAAATGTATATAGGCGGGCTATACACATGTGATATAAATATTTAAAAGCTGAATAGTTATGAATTCAATCAGGCCTCGAGGGTGACGTCACGGGCCAGGCCTCACATCATGTACATCGAAATTCTGTGACCATTTCATGATTCATACATATAATAAAATACAGAGAATTTTTGGTATACCTGGCATAAAGAATGATGCTTGCTACACTTAGTCGTGAAAATCAACACTTTAAAAACGAACTATTTGCCTTTAATTAAATATAAGACCGCTACAGCCAAGAAAGTTTCAATTATGAAAATTATTTTCCCTTCACCAGTGACTGGACTGAAATGTTACTTTTATTGAATTAGCGAGCAAATATTATCATTAGAGCTTCACGTTTATAATCAAAGCTAGAACTCCATTAAAATTAATTATAAATAGACAAAAAAATTAATTTAATTTGCAAGTTGCGACTTGAGACATATCTTAGAAATTTCACAATGTTTTCTAAAGACCATAAAAAACATTTGACTCGACATTGCGTATAAGGAAATTGATACATTTAACAACGAGCCTGAAATTAAAATAATTGTAACCCTAAAGAAACAAAGCTACTTAAGTTCAAAGGAGACATTACTTGGGAAACTTAGTAGAGATGTTGATTTATCTGGGGAGTCATTAAAGAACATCTGACGATAACGCTTCTGTTCAAAGTTCTAAGCTGAATTCTTTTTATACAATCCTGACTTCCCATATCTATTAGTGTCATATCGTCCCTGGCAATATCTTACCTCCTGTATAAAGAGTAGTTCTCGATGACTCTTAGCGACGGTGGTGTACTTTTCGAAACCTGAAACAAAATACTCTATTTAGTTTCACGTCTCATATTAACCTTTATAACATAGATGTTCTAAATGTACACTTAGAAATTTTAAGTAATATAGACACGTCGTAAATTCCACACACTTCTAATTTCACGCTCTGCGTCACCAGGGAGCTGTATGAACTCATAGGAGACACATTATTATTTTTACTACGTATTACTAAAAACAGACAGATACATTTCGTATTTATCAAAATCTTTTAAAACTTTTAATTTTTTACGCAAACATATATTTTAGAACATATTTAAAACATGTTTTTTTTTAATCAAAAAGCAAAATTCAGCGTCGATTCAATCAGTGAAAATCTGTTTAATAATTTAGGGCTGAAAATTTAATTTATTACGACGTTAAAATTTTTTACATCGAAAATTTTTAATACTATTTCATTTTCTTATATTAAAAGGATTTCAGAATCACTTATTTTGAGTGTTCATCTTTTATCTTTTACCGATGTTATTTGATTTGCTGCTTCGTTGGTTGTTACCTCTACACTAATAAAAAAATATATACATAATCTTCAACAATCGAATTCAGTCTAAATAACATGTATTTGAATAAAATGATAAGCGAATTGAATTCCCATAACGTCTTTGTTTCTCTTAAAAGACTTTATATATATGTAGTCTCATAATAAACATTTTATTCCTCCACATCAGTTTTATCAAAACAAATCTTGTTACACAACGTCGCAAGTAATTACGTTCTAATTACCGAAATATATCTTAATTAAATCACCGAGTAATATGTTCTAATTAAATGTTAATACAATAATTCGTCTATAATAAACAAAATCAAATTACGCACTTTGATTGGTTCGTATCGGGCCGATGTAAGAGCGGTTACCATTTAATTAGAGAACCTGTTCGTATAAAACATTCACGTTAATAAAATTAACACAAAAAAAAACTACGATTCATTTGAAAATATATTATATTAAATGAAAAGAAAAAATATTTCATTCAGTGATTTTGAATTCATAGGAAACTCATTATTTAAAAATTAATTCTGTTTACGGATTTGAAGTAATTTTTTTTTTAATATGATTCGCTTATAAAAACTTTGAACGTATTAATTGACGGGTAAATGTTCTTATGATACCGAAAAAAGGAAGTATTTTAATTTTATTTTAATTTCATAAAGTTCTGTAACATTCTAGAATACTACGTCTTTGTATTTCATTACTGTCGTATTTTATTCTTATGACGCGGCGTTAATATTGTCCGCTTCATGTTATCTAAACCTGGAGTGTTTCTCAAATATTTATTCCGAACATTAAAATGCAAAAACATTTCAAAAATCAGTAGGGAGCGTTCCGCCAGCCGAGAGTCACTCTGAATCAGTACAAAGTAGTTCTGTCTTAGTAATCAAGATTTTAGGCACTTCGAAAATTAAATTTCGTAAAAGAATAGGTCAATCCTATCCCCTATCTCCTCGCGTTTAGTTTCTTGAAGATGATTGATTTGAGGATCGTTTTTCAGGTTTCAGTGGTCCGTGTACAATACAATAACTTGCTATATTTGACGTTTGTGTTACATCAGAATGAATCTATTAAATGATGAATGGATTTCCCTTGAAATGTAGGCAATATTATATATTTAAACCCTGCGTGGGCTTAGTGTTATCGGAACTAACTAATTACGGCATGAAGGTAATTACTTACACACATAATAAGACTTAATTTTCTGAATATAATATGTCAATTCCATCATTCTATATATTATTTAATGATATTATTATATTGCCCACGCTATTGCGGTATTAATATAAATAAAATAATAAAAATATGAACTCAAAATATACAAATAATTTAAATCTTAACAAACTCCGAACGTGATTGCCGAATCCCATATCGTTTTAATTAAAATCGCTGGTTTGTAATTAAGCGTACAGAATTTTTATAATAACCGAACTTGTTTTTTTTAATTTTAACTTTTCCTTCAAAATGTAATATTAAATTAAAATTAAGCAATGCTTATTTTATTCTAGTCTGGACGTCGCGTCGTATCACGGGCACGATGATACCCCGCAAATTGTTCTTCATTCCTTATAGCTAATTTATTGCGAAGTCTAAATATTATTATAATTAAAGAAGTTTTAAGAAGCGCCTTATTCCACGATGTTATAATTGGCTTCCTGTTCTATAGTAACGTACAGTCGATAGCTAATATTCGGTCTTTCAGTGCATAGAATTAATTGAGCCTCGTACATATATGGCAAAGGATTTACTAAACTATCGCACAATACAGTTGATGTTACGTAACACGTCATCGTTATTACCGAAATCATTCACTCTCTACCGGTCCGTCTATTAGTATTCAATTAGTTTAAAATTTATATACAGCTTCACCTTATATATGAGTTATTTATGACGTTTAAATTATCATCAGTTTCCCATTATAGGAAGTATTTAAAATATAATATATATTTTACAGATGACATTTGAATGTCATGAATCCCGGGTCGGTATATGTAATGTATATTCACGACTCGTGAAAGCTTTGATTTAGTGCAAAGATAATTTGAAACTAGTGCATAAATGTCAAATACATTAAGGAAGCTTTGCGTACATAATGAAGCAATAATAAGTCTCTTCAGAGTGTAAGGAAACTTTCAAGTTAGTTAGATTACACCCAACAAATTAACGTAACTTCATACCAGCAATATCCTTGTCTATTTTAGGCTACGTTTCTTGACTTTGTTACTGATATGTTTTTGAAGTGCGATTTTTCTTAAACTCTTAAAAATTTTGTTATTGGTTGGTCCTCAGTGTTTATTTTCTAATTCGCTATAAAAGACTTTACAGAATATAGTCCTGGAGCTAATCCAGACAACACGAATTCCAAATTGGATAATTTGCTATCCAAATATACAAGATACCCGCACGATTGTTATTTTTGTCATTCTGTTTACTCAGAGTTTTCTTCAAATACTTCACGTAACAACCACAAATGCGTTGGATCGAGGGCAGGACAAACAAGTCCTTTCAAGTCCAAGAAACCGTGTGATAGTTTCCACAGCATTTTGTAATCACTTTTATTTGATTCAAATAAAACATGTGTGATACTAGCAAATAATAGAGCTTTACGTGTTCACGCTCCGCGTTCTTGAGATAAAAGATTTACCTGTTTCCTCAGCATTTTAAATAGATACATGATATTGAAAAGAATAATTAAAAAGTGTTTTTTAGTTATTACACAACAAATATGCAGATATGTATGTGCAGTTTAATATTTCTAACAACACATTAAATAAGTAATACGTATTGTTTTCTGTGACCAGGAGCAAGCTAGACGAATAATATAGAAACTATCATGTGAAGTCCTTCTGCTTTGTAATATATTATCGAATAAAACTATTCTTAATATGGTCCCGGTTACAGATTTTGTCCGCCCACATTCTTAGGACCACATTGTCTTGCTCGAAACCCTTTTTATGTAAGTATGAGATATTAGGTAAATGTACTGATACATAATTTAATCATTCTGCCTTGGTACTAAGTTAAGTTGTATTTTTGTACCCCGAAGTACATTAAACCACAAATATTTTCATTTGTCGTCGTTTTTGCTACATTCTTCATTGCTACTGTACCTATCGCAGCGTAAAAGTATCTCTCTATAAAAATTTTGTTAAACATTGGAATATTTTTTTTACGTCGTAGCTATGAAGCTTAGTAGACTTTAAATGCGTTACGTATCTTATACGTAGACGATTCCCACACGTATTGCAATTTCCTTTGCTAGGGTGTACCACAAATACCCCTTCATTTACTCAACGTTTCCATGATACTAGGTAACAGGTCTGTCCGATTTTTTTTTTGTAAAATGATAAATTTATTATGATTATAAAAATAATTTTATGCTATTTCCCGGGAGTCACTTTCATTCCATTTTTCTCTACTGACAAAATCAGGACCATAAATCTAAATTATAGCATCGTATATTTTTTAACATAGCCAAAAACGCCAGAGGGTTCCCAAAACATGTGTAATTGGTGTAGATAGGAAAGGGACGCTTAAATTATTTGTGTTTATAAAAGGCAGCGGAAATCATTTGAATCACGGCAATCTCTATTCAACCGAAGACTATAGAAACTCTGACATTTCCCAATTATAAACCTTCAACCGTTTATTCATTTCAAAAATATTTTAATACAGTTTCTCCGCATTTTGTCACATAACTGCAAAAATTTAAACAAAAGGTTTTATTTTTAAAATCTATTCTTCTGTCGCCAATATTGTGTCGAACTGATATTGTGATAATTCCAAAAATAAAAACATTGAAAATATATTCTGTGTATAGCTGCATGATTGTTATTTCTATTAACAATGTAGAAATAAAATATTGAATAAATATAGAGTTTCCATTCACTTCACTGTAAATACATGAAATCAAAATACATTTAGTTATTCATTTCCATTTAAAGCTGACCCTAGTTTTGACATTTAAAATATCGAAATAACTTTGTTTAAATCTGAGCTTAAAACAATTGATAGATACAAAGAGAATTCTGTCAAATGGTCATTGAGACGAGAGAAATATCAAACCAGAGAGCATTTATAAAAGCTCTATGGTGCTGATAGCATTTTAAACTTAAATATTTTTAGACTTTTCTTTTTATTTAATTTAATTAATTCTTCAGGATCATTTTCAACTGGATTTTAAAAGATAGGTCTTCCTTGAAACAAAAATCTGGTGGTTGTAAATATTTTTTTAGCAAAAAGACGGAAGCTCTTCCCTGAATTATTGACTCGACTGTCGTGAGGATCTTTGTATTTTAAGAAGAAATGGAACTGGAGAGATTTGAATGTCAGTTATCCGATCGGAGGGCAGTCACCAGTCATGATCGAGTGGAAATGCTGGCTAGTACTGACCAGAAACCATGACAATATTGAACTAGCATCACAAAATATTCAAATATGTCCGTTAAATATTGTCTGACGTATTACTGAAAATATCATGCATCATCATTGAGATCAAGATGATACAATGAAAGGGAATATTTTCATGGTAGTTTAAGGGAAAATAAATATGAATAATTTTTCTCATAAGAAACGTTGGAAAAGCTGCAGTGGAACCTATAAGATAAGGTTCTTTTACTGAAATACTAGTAGATGCATAGATATAAGACCTTCTGAGCTTCCAGTTTTCCTTCCCAAATAGTTCTGATTGGGTAGAAATTATCACTGATTGGTTAAATATTCTGATAATGATACGCAAACGACTATTTTACGCGATAGCAATGTTATTAGCTAACCATGAAGTACGTTATTTGAGGAGCCGTAGTACTTTTTTCTGTTACGTTCAAGTGTTCGATAAGATATGGATAAGGTCCGTTAGGAACTAAAAAGATCACGTTTTCTCTTTATGTAATATTATTTATAAAACAAGAACGTAATATTAAACAACGTTAGATTCTACAAATAAAACTTCAAAGAGCCAACTATCATGACTATGTTAAAGAAACATTATACACGCAAAGCTCTGCATCATAAAGTGCCTTTGAGTTTCAAAGCTTAGAATTATAAAATTAACTTAAGCATAATGTAATATCTTAAACGATTTTGTTTTCTCTTTATACAACATCTCATTAACCTTTGTTATTGCTTCCTTTACATTAGCAGGTTTGAGAAATACATTCTTAATTACCTCTCAAGGTATAGTTATAAAGAACGTCTTAGCGCTAAACTTAATATAAATTTATCCAAGTAAGGAGGAACTGGTGTAGTCAGCCAGTGAATGCTAGACTTATTCTGCTGCTGAAGTTTTAATCATTATTCAAATCCATCACGCATCCATGCATCCATCCAGCATGCATGATAATTAAGCTCCTTTTTAATACCCTTGCATTATCTTGTTATTTGTCCAATGAAAGCGTTATTAATAACTAAATGATTTATTACCACCACCTAGCCGACAAAATGTGACATCAATCATTTGACATTGATACAATACTTCCTACAACATACGTGAAAATCAGACCTTAACTAAGTAAAGTGAGGACAATTTTTACTTACCTGCAGAATCTGTTACCTGAGGATTGGCCGTCGGTATAAGCAAGTAGATATGTTTACGTTTACTAGGGACACTTATGCTAACCTATTTTAAATGTTTTGTCCATCAAAAAATAAGTAAGGGCTGACGGCCCTGGGATCTTGGACAGAAAGGAACTACAATGTATATATAGCTCTAGGTACATATATACGTCCGTGTCCGTGTCCGTGTCCTTGTCCGTGTCCGTGAACGTGTCCGTGTCCGTGTGTGAGTGTGAGTGTAGGGGGTAGTGTAAGTGTGTGTGTGTGTGTGTGTATGTGAGTGTGTGTGTGGGTGTGGGTGTGTGTGGGTGTGGGTGTATGTGAGTGTGTGTGTGTGTGTGTGTGGGTGTGTGTGGGTGTATGTGTGAGTGAGTGTGTGTGTGTGTGTGTGTGTGTGTGTGTGTTTATGTGAGTGTGTGTGTGGGTGTGTGTGGGTGTGTGTGTGGGTGTGTGTGTGGGTGTGTGTGTGGGTGTGTGTGTGGGTGTGTGTGTGGGTGTGTGTGTGGGTGTGTGTGTGGGTTGTGTGGGTGTGTGTGGGTGTGTGTGTGGGTGGTTGTGTGGGTGTGTGTGGGTGCGTGTCTCACTGTAATATATATCATAAAGATTTTTAAAGCAGAGGCGAAACATTTTGCAAATGTTATAAGCTAATTACGAATTCTAGAACAAAAAGCATACCTATGTACATATTATCATAATAGATTTAGTTTGATAAATCCCCACACATTTTCAGGTACCCTTATCATTGTACTGTTGAGTGCTTAGGATTGAATAAAGAATTGTTTAACAGTCCAGTGCCGGGATTTATGTTCGTATTTATTATTTAATAATGATCATCATCATGACATTCGGAAAAGATAAGTTTAACCCTTTATGATATTTTAAACCATTGTCGTTGTCATACGTTAGAATCTGAGAAAGGCGTATAAAACATTAGAAAATTGATAATAAACACTTTGCTCGTCTTATTATTTTTGCAATACATCCTCAACAGAGATGTTGCGAATTTCCACGGGCGACGGTCACTACTGCCCATTGCCACCTTTCACATAAAGAAAAAATATCTAACGCCAAAATAAGCTCTGCAAGGATAGTGTGAAGTAATAAAATTTTATTACTAATTGTGTCATCGTATGACACACTAGCGATATTGAAAGTTATGCAAACTAAGTTGAGCAGCGGCAATTAGCTTCAAATAAAATTAGGAAACCGAGTTTGCTTGAATATTGAAGAGAGGTAGTTAAAAAAATTGTAATTATAATCCTCTTTCATCCGATCCCGCCTATTACAGAAGTTTCCCGTATTTAAATAACTTTTTGAAAACAGCAAAAAGATTATCTCGAATCAAAAGCCTATTTTATTTTAATTTATCTTTTCAAAAGTAATGTTATAATTTTTTTTGGTAATGTAGTTTGTTTCAGTTATATAATTAATCAGTTTTTTAGGTCTCATCAATTTTCAAGGAAAGTTTGATCGGAAAACGAAAATACAATAAAAACAGCCCCGGACAAGTTACACATGATGCTAGAAATGTCGTTAAGTTTTCTTCATGAATAAAACATGCTAACTGTCCCGCCCGAGCATCCAGAGGATTCGATACGTATACGAGGAGCTACCATCCGATACTGTGAAAATTTTACATCCTGCTAGGTATAAGAATGGAAAAATTACAGCCAATGTTTCCATTACATTAAAAGAAAATAATCAGCGTTCATTTCCAGGGAATCCTTTGTTATAATGTTTCCGTTTCCATCTCAAAAAACATTAAAATGTATTAATGTTGTTGGTACCGTGACGTTGAGCATTCCAATGAGAATATTTCTTTTTATTTAAGGCTTAAACAAAGGCCATTAGCTTTCTAAAATATTTACTTTGTCTTTTCTTGTAATGGGGCTGGCCAAGTGGCCACGATATAAATATTAAAAAATCTCTAATAATACCTAAATATTAAGAGAGTTTTTCGAGGTCGGTGGAAGATTGCTCAGGGACTATTTCATAAATTAAAAAGTTTAAAAGACCTTTGTTTTTAAGAACACAATATGTTCGTGATAATTATATACCGAAATTTATCAAAATTCTCTTATCTTTGTTTCGTTCCGTTTTCCTACAAGTGGACATTTTTATTTCCTAACTGCTTCCTATCCCAGACAAAAAAAATATATTTCATATCTATAGTTTTTTTATATGGAAACCGTTATATTTAAGTACTCGCGTTAGCAAAATTAATTACAAGCTAAAATTCAAACTAAATCTTATTTTAAGTTCTCCTCCGACGGCAGCGGCAACTGGCCGTAGAAAAATATTTCCTTCTTGCATACTAAAATCTGTTGTCGCGTCTTCAATTAGGGCTAGACTAAGATAATAAACTATGAAAACTTACCTCGAAACTCCAGGCGGACAAACTTTTCGTTCCGGCATTGTAACACTTTGAAGCGATTTAATTTGACTACGAGAGTCATCCTGACCGATTCGTTAGAAGCCATCTTATTCAGAAAAATAATATTCGACAAGCGACCCCGGCCGCAACGCGGCCTGTACGCGACAACTTTGCTTTAGCAGCAGTATTTGTTGGTTGCGTGCGTTCACAAGGAAGATCGCAAAGGGAATGAAGCCGACTGGGGCTGTTCCCCGCAAGCCTCCCTTATATACCCAGGATACAGTATGCGCCGCGCGTACCCTTTGTGCGTTCCTGGCGCATTACGCCGTAGAAGAAAATCAACAAGTAACCTATTTTACGCCAACACAACTGAATAAATTCCCTGAATAAATACTTTTTCGGATTGTGAGGATACAGATTAGTAGTATTAGTAGATTAATATGTGCGGCGGTATCGGATAAATATTTCTTATTATTATGCAACTTCGCCGTTATTACATAATAATTTTCGCCATGTCTCTTTCGCGTCACGTTTAAAATATTATGCAAGTCTTTATAATTCATCGAAAGCTGTATGTAACATTTCATCCCTAACCTGACTCACTTAAATTGTTAAGCATTATGTTTGATCCGAGTTGATAGGACCGGGACAAAGGCGTATCTACAATTATCTATTATTTTACGTACCCCCGATATAACTATGTCTTATTACAAAATGGACGAACGGTATTACGTAGTGTTGAAGGCGATTTTCGTTGGGATAACTATTAAATGCTTGTTTAAACTGTGATCGGCAGCAGATGTACACGGATCTTTGTTTCAAGAAGTGAATTCCCACTCAAGTCCATGTTGTGCCCTAAATAGTTTTAGTCTGATATTTAATTAGTATCGTTTGTTTATTAATTGACTTTGACTCGGTTTAAGTTCGCATATCACATAAAACTATGAGCAGTCATTGGAATTTCATTTTGAACTATTTTATTGACAAATGTTGGTTGTTCAATAGTCAAACACATTCCATTTTAATATGATATTGCTTTTCGACGTATCATACAAGCATTTCATTAATTGACAAAACAAATGTTAGTTGATTCGTAAATAGAACAGTTGAAGGCTAATTTTTTTTAAAGTACTTTTTATTTATTTTAATCCTAGCTATATTTTCGATGAATATACAGCGGACCAATATATAAGCTTCAATCAAACCCTACATTCCGTGTAGTTCCCGAGGGAAGACGCTATAAAAGAAGTAATTTTTATGCAGACACTTGACTGACGATAGATGGCGGTACCGGTGGGGTTTATAATATTGTGCTATGAGTACTCTTTATTCTTTAATCTTCAAAATTACTTCCATAGTTCAAGCGGCGGCTTGGTTACGTACTGTCTTTTATTACCGCCCGTCAAAATCTAATTTTATGTGATATTTGCATCTCTGATAACATTTAATCATCTTTATATATAAATAACCCTACTGTACATTTGTTTGTCATTGAAGTCCTAAACGGCTTGACCGATTCGAATGATTTTTTATGTGCATTTGGGAGTCTCCCCAGATGCTTGAAATTCGTAAATCACCCCGGAAGATGGAGCTGCAGTCGGTTATTTAAAGTTAAAAGTCTGTCACGTAGGTTACTATATGTCTTGTTTAAACACTCTTTATACATCTTTGTTTGAACACAACTGGGACGTTTTGCGAACGAATTCGCGGGCAAAAACTCGTATATTCACATTAATTGACCCTAAATTTATCGATCAACAGACAGGACAGAAAAATCTAAATTGCAAGTGCTTTTTCAAAAGGTTGCATCCTTGATAAAAATTGTCGTCGTTCGAAGTCGTCGGTGCAGAACCAAGGATTTCTGAGCTTAAAAAAAAATTTGTTTTTGTGTACAAAAAAAATATATCATCTTCAACTTTGAACTCATTTTGGTCTCGTTATGACCATTTCTACCTGAGCTATCGGACTTACAATGAAAATAAATAATTCTCTCACTGTTCATAGATATCTCAGATGATGTATTAATTATTTCCCTAAAAATAATGAAGAACTCGATGGTATCCAAAGTTGGTGCTTAAAAAACAAAAATATTCTCTAACATGAACTACAAATTTTAAATTACTTTATATATTACAAGCAAAATTAATGAAATATAATATATAACCTAATTAAAATGTTGAAATAACATTAAGCTTGACTTTAAACAAACTGTTTTGAAAATACTGTTGGAAATTGTTGAATACAACCCACAGACGCAGCGCGAATAACTAATTTGCACTTGCAAACACATCCGAGCTGTGAATTTAACAGAGGGTATACGAAGGTCGCTTGATAAGGTTAACAAGGAACTATTAAAACATGAGCACATGTATAGTGGCTTCAAATAATTCTACTTTACATAGTTAATATATAAGTCAGCAATAGTAACTCTGTACGATGCAAATCGTGATGAATCTTTAAGATGTTCCAAGTTAAGTGCTTTTAATAACACAAAGCCTAGCTACGTTTCGACTCAGATTTTCCCCTAGTTATTTCTTTAGGGTATTTTTGTACATTTTGAAAACATCCTGATATTTCTATAAAGGTGAACGCGCGTGGGAGAATATCTATATCGGCCCTATCAGCTTCAATGACGAATGCAATATGAAAATAACTCAAGGCTGGCATCAATTATTATAACAACTTATTGTTCGTCGTTACTATTGTTAAAAGTAAAACGAAATCAAAGGCTGTTTAAAAGGAGAATAGAACTATTTTTGAATTCTGATATAAGTATGACGTCTGGACGCACGACAGCGGAGTGCAGAGTTCCGCGAGTGCGGAGCATAAAGAATGTGATTATGAAGAACCTTCGAGAAATACAAGAACATTTAGAAGAATTGAAGTTTCATTTTAAAATATCTGGAACGTACTGAAACACGTGACATTAGTGACGTCAGCGAGGCTGGCGTCCTGTCTTTAAAATGATGAATTTATAATATATATATATATATTTATATAAGATTTCAATATATTTATATAAGTTTTCAATATGTTAACATGTTTTCGTAACAAGCAATTTCATATTGATGTACCTTTAGAAACGTTGCAATGCGTCGGATGATTATGTTATTTCAGACTAATAAGTCGCAGTAGTCGCGGGGGTTGAATATGCGCCTACGTTATCTGAATCTAGCTATATTTAGACATTTATTACGTAGTTAAAGTCAGAAATAATATTATGTAATCTAATAAATTATTGTTATTAATATGAAAAAATGCCTATAACAGATTATATAGATTGTATTATTATATAGTTTTCAAATGTATTCAATACGGATGTTATTATCCACTTATTTGGTTATGAAATATAATTATATCCAGATATATATAATATTTTATGAAATTCGATCACCTCGTTTGGTGTAATTAAATCTTGTTTACTAGTCGAAAAATCGATAGGCCTTTACCGATTTGGCTGGTTTTATATCGGTTAACTTTAAAACGTTTTTACCATATAATTACTTTAAGGATATTATGAAACGGGAGTATATTATACTAGCATAAGCTATTTTAGTTCAAGTTCATTAATATTGTATAAAAGTGAATACTGTTATTTCCAGCAATGTAACCGTCAGAATAGGTTTAGGTTGAGAGGGGTTTAGGAAAGTACGTCATAATTTTGAGTCAAACATCCTATTAACTGTCATTACTAATAGTTTTAACCAACTTTTTCTAATAGTGTAACTCACGGAGCCCCATTCTGGACTCTCCGTAGGGCTGAGTCCGTCCAGAAATTCAAAGACATTCAGCTAGCTATAGAATGTCCGATGTCAAAATTTTAGGGCAAAAGTTCAGAATAATATATACGCCAGAGAAATTATATCACAGACACGGAAGTATAGACTTTCAGTATTAGAGCGGACACATCATAGCAGAGTCCAGAATGATTTGGGGAAGCTGGTGGGTAATATTTTTATGTGGACTGTTTTAAAACTTTCGTAACATTTAAATGATAGAGTGTATCTTAATAGCGATCCTAAGTATTGCTTTCCTCATTGACGTCATCTTAATCCGACGAGAGATTATATTTATTAAAGACCTTCATTAGACCCTGCAACAGCTTTATAGCTATTCATAGCTCTTCTATTGGATTAAATTCTCTTTTGTTGTTTTATTTATATCTTATTGAAGATTTAAAATAAAGTTGTTATTAGTTTTTTAAAGACTTTAGTGATCTATTTTTAAGTGGATTGGATGGTCTTAACTGGATTTAAGTTTCAAGGATAATGTGAATATTCATGTAAATATGTTATTTCATTTATTATACACAGATTCAAATTATAACTGTCTCTCCCAAGAACGGGTTGCTGAAACTAATATTTTCTGATTACTTCGCGTTTTATTTTTTGAACTACACACTCGCGACGTTTCGGTTACTTTGCAGCAATCGTGATCACTGACAGACTTGAGAATAGGTATCTCCTTTCGTCTGTCCGTGAGTTGATAATTAATAATAATAAAAAAAATTAGTAATCCGAAAATATTAGGTATATTTCGATGAATACTCACGAAAGTCTTATTTCTCTTTACGTTCACGAGTATTAATTTATATAAAACTAATATTATCATCTCGGCTGCCAGTGATCGCGGTTGCTGTTAAGGAACGGAAACTTCGGGAGTATGTAGTATGAAGTAATAAAAAACGCGTAATAAAAATAGTATATTCGAAAAACATAGTTTTATTTAAAGGAATATTACGTGAACAAAGTCTTGAGAGTTTATCGCTGTGTTCGCCTCGCTTGGCCGCTAGATGTCGCTGCTAACAGACGGTAACAGATCGCCGACCACAACTCCTATCTGTACCAGTCCAGCCTCTTATCTAATTTTCAAACATCAGCCACAAACTGCGCCAATGTTGCATCGTCGTTCGAACCGAGTACTTGGTGCTAACAAAAGCTGTTATAATTTTTACAGTCATAATAAATGTCGCAAAATTTTAAACTTTTGAATATTTAAAAAAAATATCAAATATTTTCAACAATATTAGACACACCAACAACTATCTATCTAACTTTATATTTTTGTCCAAAAGAATCATTCAATCATGAAGTAATCCCACAAGGGTAGCGAATAATTAATAAGAAAAACAAAGCCTTTCATGAAACTCGGACAAACCGAACAAAATTTTCAGGTTCATTCAAAAAAAAATTGATAAAAATCAACAATGACTTTATGGATACTAAACTGAGAATACCTATAAATTGATTTGTGAGTAAAAATGCTCCTTAATATTAATTATACTGATAATAGTTTGGGTAATAACGCTGCTTCTATTGACATGTAAGTCGTCAGGATAAGAGGTGATCATAAATTTTTGGCAAAGCAGCAAGTTTCCTACCGCATGTCACTGGAATGAGTGGTATTCATGACCTATGACAGTGATGCCACCTACTCGCCGTCAAACAAGATCAAATATAAAGCAAAATAAAATGTTTGAGTAAACTGAATCAGTACCAGTGGGACTTGTTACCAATAAATTCAAACTATAAATCTAAGCGCAATGCCAATATGAACGAAATGGAAAATAAATAATAAAATTTAAAAAAAAATAGTTTTTCGTACAGCTGATTTTTTTCTTAATATTAGTGTTTGGTAATGTACAAAGTGTGGAATAAAGAAATATATGAAACAAAACATGTGCCATACACCACAGTAACATCTCTAACTATTACTCACGTCCATATTTGCTTTGTAATGCATTTTACTATTTCCTATTTTATTTACACGTGATAGAGTCGATATCGCAATGGGAATTTTCTGGCCGTTCGTCACAGATGGTGCGGAACGCTCCCGTGCCGCGTCATCGACAAGCGCACGCGCAAGTGACCGAGCTCCGATATTATCTCGTGACTTCATATCCAACGCTCGCCCAAAACGCACTCACACTCACCGTCCCGGTATGCAGCGGGCGTTGGTTGACAAATATTTATATAATGTTTCAACGAAACAGAATTAAAATATATAGTCAGGTTGTAAGCTTGTAAAGTCAGTGCTCAGTTGTGTTTTGACTGTTGTTGGGGTCGGTCGTTTAATTCGTAACAAAATGTGTACAACAATTCGGAAACAGGTAGATATAATATTGATTAAATATATCAAAAGCGTAGCGAAGGAAATCTAAAGAATAAAATATCATACATAAACTATTCACTATGTATATATACATATATATGTAAATGTACATAACTTCAACAGTTCCATGCGATTGTTTGTGACATTGAATTTTCCAATGGCGTTCGATTTTTTTTTAATTATTATAATTAAATATTGTAAACTAATTCATAGTATTTAAAGTAATTAGCGACTAAATGACATTAATGATTTAATATATTAACACACCTGTTCGATGGGCTTGCTTATTCTAAAATAGTTATTTCACAAAAAATTAAAAATTACTAAGGCAAAGAAGAATAAACACAAAAATATGTTATACATACTTGTTTTGAATATTTTGTCTATAAATATATTGCAAAATCATGCGCGCCGAATGTTCTAGACTTCTGACACCTCGTTTTGTGGAGTCATCAATTCAGAAATATCAGAACGGCTCCAGAAAATATTTAAACGGCATATAGCACAGCGTATTTTACACGCTTATCAGAAAAAAAAACATTCTTAGATTAATCTCAATAAATAAATTACATCGTTGTAATATCACTGATTATAAATCAAATTTAATTTGTGTTGGCGGTATCGTAATGTCTTGATATTACCGAATAATTACCTACATTGTCAATTTTATTCAAAACATTATCTTGTAAAAAAAAAAAAAAAAGAGATACGAAATAACATAACAGCATATAAAACTAGTTTAACAATATACAAGGAACGTTCTAACCACAACCTTTCAACTTGATAACGGAGCTTTGTTATCGCAACTGCTGTTGTTCAACCACTGACAGCCAAACAAAGAGTTGTAAAATTGATAAATCACGAACATTTATATACGATTTAGAGTAATACTAAAAAAAACAATGAAATATAAAGCTCTGATGAATTTTAACTCAGGTTACATTAAAGATTAAAGAGCGCTTGAGCTGGTGTCATAGTAAGACAGCCTGCGTAATTACGTTATTAAATTCTTCTGGGACTTCCACAGACGGGATATTCTTAAACCGCTCGCTAATAGTATTTGCAACTCTGCTTCCTGTCTAGAAGGAAATGGACACCATAATTTGATTGCTTGAAATTGTAAAGTTTTAGAATAAAATCTAAGTTTTATCGTATGAAAATATGTTTCGTATTATTGCTTAAGGTATTAACGTTACCTACGTTCATGTATCAATCTATCAGGACCGTGAGTCGTGACATGCGGTGTCGAAAAATCTTTATATAAGCTACGAAATAACCGTGAATATCTAACATACCAGAAATATTAATTCGTACTAATCAAATATTATACAGTATTAATATTCCTTTCTCGGAATTTTTTCTAAAACTTCGCTATTACGTCTCAGCACCGAATAGTGCGACGCATAGATACTTAAAAAATGGAATAGTTGGTAGCAGCCCTCCTCAACGCTCGGGATTGATATAATGGTCTAAATTAAGACACTTCCACAAATATAGACTCCACGTGGGGGCGAGCATGATGGCAACAAGACAATACATGACTCCCCTCTTTGTTCGAATAACCAATAATTTTCTGCTTCCTTAATTGAGCTACATGTATTTTATTTATTTCTATTTTCCTTCTGTTTCATTTTTCACATTAATCCGAGACTTTATTATTATGAAGGGTAAAATAAAAATAACTTGCCAGCTTGTAAATTATTACTATTAATAGAGCGTGTTATGGCCGTTGTTGGGAATTAGTGTGAAATATAATTTTGAAGCGTATACAATTGGAACAAGCAAATGAAACAGAGCGTTTGTTTGCGGTTCGTTTACAAGCTGATAGTGTATTACGTGTACATATTATATATCATTACTTCGAACGGCTCCGTCGGCGTTGCTCAGCAGTCAGCTATACTAGCTAAGCCTGACTATCTCCAATTTATTGAATTGAATTTTTTGATGCTGAATAACTTGGGTATTCGTTTTTATTATGTAGTAATGAAACGTGTTTATTGTAACACAGACACAAATGAAATGCAAAATAGGCGAGTTCGTTAATTTTATTCGAGCTTAGATGGCAAGCAGCTCAGAGGAATGTTTGCGTTACTTTCCAGTTAGATCGTGATGGTTACGTGGTACTGGAGGACTTCCTCCGTCCGGCGGAATGCGACGAGCTGGTGGCTGCTGGCATAGATCTCACCAAACAGTCCCAGGACACATCACACAAAGCCATATTCTCAACCACCGAAAATAACAAACAGGTAAAACGCACAGACCCTGTCAACTATTTATTAATGGCCATAAACATGATCGTGTATTAAACAGCAGTTTTATGTTATCAAAAACAATTCATGTAAATATACATAATGAGTTAAGGATCTAGTTTTTTCCTTAAGTTTTTGCCAAGGTTATATTACATTATTAAGCCTCTATCAATAGAATTTATAAATAGTTAAGATTAAAAATGTTTAAAGGCTTACGCTTGAGCCTTTCCATCAAAGGTTCCTATTACATAAGAAGAGATTATTTATTTAATGAAATAGCCTTCACTCGGAAAATATGTTTTTGTTATTAATTTGTTACGGAAATAACCAGGTATATTTTTTATGCTAAATCGGCTTATCCTTATAATCGGATTATTTCATAGTTTTAAAATTCAAATAAAAATATGAATATTAATAGAATATGGTATTAAAATTTTAATGATCTTTGTTGTATATAAAATGAATAGCACTCATTTATATGTATTATAAATCATTATAATATTGCTTCCCTATGGAGATTCGTTTCAGGGAAGAAGAAAAAAAATAGTTTTTCTCGCATATAACTTTTGTATTAATCCCCGAAATTAGGTTCCATTTTTCTCTACAAGGGAACGGCGCTAGATGCGGGCGGTATAATTAATTTTATTCAGATCAAGTATCGGTTATTAAAAAGCTTTCATTAGCGACTGATTTGTCATTCGTACAGAACAATAACGGACGACATTTTACTGACATGGTGAATGGTAAAAGTTTAATGCAATCACACCCGGTTGCCATACTATGATAAGCGTCTTAATTAGAAAGATATAAGAGTAACAAAATTAGTTTAATAATGTGATATAAATAACAAACAGTATTGGAATACATTAGACACAAAAGACAGGTTTGAATAATCATGAGCCTGCCGGCCCTTTGAGAATTATTAAAAGGCAATATACGTTACAGCAACTAAAGGACGACTACTTCATGGAGAGTAACGACAAAATAAGATTTTTCCATGAAGTCGATGCCTTCGGTCCCGACGGAGAGCTTCAAGTGGATCCGGCAGTTTCATTAAATAAGGTGATTAACACTCGTATATTATCAGATATTTGAGAGGCGCGAACTCTTCCCCGTTCGGTATATGTAACTAATCTCATAAAACAATATAAAAATATCTGTATAGAGATCACGTTTTGTGTTCTTTGCTCGACAAATCGACCTGGTCTGGTCACAGAAGTGACAATGTTCTAATATCTAAAATTGTATTTGCAACCATACGAAACGAGTCTCAAACTATTAATCTCACATTGAACGTTGCGGCATTATTATTATTATTATTATTTGTGATATTTATTATTTATAATAAAATATTCAACAATATTATACATTGAAAGTTTTTTTGTGCATTAGAGATACTTATTGCCATGCCAACTACGTGTGACTCGTTTCTAGATAATAAGTGACGAAGTGTTGATATCAATGAAAAAACGCCACGTTACAGGTTGGTCACGCGTTACATCTCCTCCATCCCATATTCAGATGCTACACCTACAGCGGTAGAGTGAAAACTGTATGCAAAGAACTAGGCTTCCAAGATCCAGCGGTCGTCCAGAGCATGTACATTTACAAGAATCCAGGTTTAGGAGGAGAAGGCATGTATTTGTTGTATTTTTTTTATTTTGTGTATCAAATGGAAAATCGAGCAGGCCTACCTGATGGAATGTACTCACTGTTGCGGATACGTTGGCAACCTTGATTGTGAGTGTGGGAAAAAGAGTTGGAAAGGGAAAGGGCGACCGGCTCTCTCACTCATCGGACGTAACGCAGCCTTTAAAGGCTGATTCACATACACATCCCAGCTGGTACATCCCGTTCGAGCTGTAGCAACTAAGCTCTTCCACCCGTAAAAATAATTTTAATTCCATCTCTGTTCCTTCATTGTGTAAGGTCGCTTTACTATGATTATGAAAGTGAAGAAATATTAAATATCCATCTGTTTCTTTGGTATATTTTATTTTATAACTTCAGCAGCAATACATTGTCTAATAATATATAGACATAAAAGAAATTATGGTCCCAATGTTCCCGACTAGTGACAATCATTATGATTGTAAACTGCCTCCACACCGGACAGCTTTGTATGAATGAGGATCTACGAGGATCTGTATGGATGCAATTCATATTTTTCACGTTGTAGTAGAATGTTCCTTATATTTTTTTATTCCAGTGATTGCCCATCAAGATGCCACATACCTTTACAGTGAGCCAACACCAGCTGTGGGCTTTTGGATAGCTCTGCAGGACGCGACCGTACAGAACGGCTGCCTCTGGATGGCCAGCGGTTCACACAAATCTGGAGTCCACCGGCGACTTCTTCGGAAAAACAACGACGAATCGAGACCGTCCCTTGAGTACGACAGACCAGCGCCTTTCTACCCTGAATCAAGTTTCACACCCGTGCCAGTCAGTAAAGGTAAAAACATCTCTGATAGTAAAAAAAAAAAATATATATATTCTAAGAAAACTGAGAGTATTCCATTAAAGCATAGTCATAATCAACTCCTTGTATTTCTTCAGGCACCTGCATCCTAATACACGGGCTCGTGGTACACAAGAGCGCCCACAATAAATCCGATCAAAGTCGCCACGCCTACACCTTCCACGTGGTAGAGAGACACAACAACAAATATTCCGAAGAGAACTGGCTTCAAGAGGGAGAGAACGCGCCCTTCGTCAACGTTTACACGACGCCACAGATTGTTTAATTAATAAATAAATAGTCCAAATATTACGTAGCTCATATAGGAATCATTCAATTTTTATTTACACCGAGTGGCCATACATTCGTCTCGTTCTAACGCTGAGAGAATGAATCAGCTATTAACATTTACATGTGATATGCCGCATTGTGACTTTCATTGTGATAATTTTTATTAATAAACGAACTTTATGTCTGTATGTTGTCTGAATATATTAACAGCCTCCTTACAACGTGTTTACGGAAGTCAAATTTGTTTACGCTAAACGGTCGTTTCGTTGTATCAGGATTTAAATTTAATATGGAAACAGTACAATACAAATGATTTAAAGCTAAGATTTAATCGTTTTTCTTAACCAACAAAAATATCGTTTGTGTATTTTAAGTTATCTTTATGAAAAACGGATCGTCAGATTAAAAAGCAATATGTAACAAATATTTTCCTGAGATAATTAATACAAGTACCCGAGTAGAATATTTTTTTTATTTAAGTCGAGGTAAGATCACCTTTTTACAGCCTTATAGAACCTTGACAGAGTTATATCAGACCAATATATATATATTGCATCTCGGAATTTTGTTACGGATATGCGAACAAAATCTATGAAAAAGTTATAATTTCGTTGCAATTTCTTAAAAGAATTTAAATTTCTATACTCAAGTTAAAAGAACCTTTATTTCCCTTTTATGAACGCTTCTAGTTAATCACTTATTCGTCTCTCGACCGTCGGATCTTATTTTGTTTACGTACTTTCTAAAAGTAATCTGCATATCTTTAAATTTTGATACAGTGACGTTCACTTAAATATCTTGACAGTGAAAATTCCAATAAAAAAATATATTCTTTTTTCTAATATTGATAATAATTTAATAATATTTTTTCTTTAAATAAGTTTATTATTTAACTATATATTCCTGACGTATCATCTTTGATTCCAACACAAGTGTTTACATGTGTTCTTGAACAAATTTAATAAAATTATAGTTAACTTATTTAAAGACATTCAAACGCACCAATGACAGAGTATGTCACAAATGTTGACATTTCAACTTTCAGCTTTTATTATCTGTTAGTCGTCACCTGACAGAGAATGGTTGTGTGATATGGAAACAATATACTGAATCAATTCTGAAGAAAGGAATCACTTGTTGCTGTACGCTCTCGACAGGGAACACGTTCAGTGTCAATTCTAATAGAAGACGTCGACCGTCTCCAAAAAGTCAACGCCTTTTGCCAACTTTTCACGATGACTTGTGCCTTGTATTTTATCATGTTTAAAAACTACATAATCCCGACGTTTTGGTTACTTTGCAGCAACCGTGATCATAGGCAGACTTCTTAAACTTATTTAATTTTGTCTTTGAGTTTCCTACAAGTAATACACTAATAAAATGTTAGTTTTATAACATTTATATATCACAGCAAATACATTTTGAACAGACAAAAACATCGAAACCGTCAGTAAACTGTGAAAAACAAACGTGCCACCAAAATATCCATCAATACTAATTCGTATCTGATATATATTTTTTTATATTTGCTTTGAAGCCAGACGTTAGTTATACAATATCAAAGGATGGTTATGAAAAATCCATTTCAGGTTTTCCTATTTCCATTTCGTGTTTGAAAATGGTTTCTGTTATTTTAGTCTGGCTCCGGTAAACGAAAGCAGTTGAAACAGATAAAAAATATATATAAAATGTTTACCACCTCTAAATGACGTTTGATGACGCTATGAAAAATTTAAAAATATCGTTGGAAATAAATTTATTTAAGAAAAAACGAAGAGACGATAAACGTGTCGCGGTAGTTTTGAAACAAATCTTAATCTATTTAAATATAATAATTGATTTTATTTCATATGTAAAAAATCAGTCAAGAATAATTCTTATTACTGGTTGATTTAATATTATATTCTCTTATTGTATTTGTTATTAAAAGTTGAAATAGAATCATATGTTAACTCTTCACCTTGCCTTTAATTCGCACAGGATGATTGAAATGACTTACAAGTCTTTGAAATTATGTGACTTAATTTAATTTTAAAGCTAAATTACATTTAATTGGTTCGAGTATATTGTACGAAGAGTGAACTAAAAAGTAATATAAAACTAAAAGGTCTGTTCACACGGAACTGCTGAGTCAGACCCGTGAAGAATGAACAAGTTTACTTAGAAGCTTAGCGCGACCTGACTTGACTGTAGCTGTAAGCCCTAATGGCTTTTACAGCGTCACCGGGAAGGGTGGGTGGCCCGATGGAACCTACCCGTTAAATTTGGGCCTGAAGGGCCCAGGGGTGTACTGTCGTCCGAAGGGTTCCTCTAAGAGGCCGGACCTCGGCTTAGGACGTCGTTCAAGGAGAGGATGGCATCGTATGCTGATATTATATGTCGTCTCCCGACGGCAGAACGCCGGAGCTACGTATAAAAGACGTGTAAAAAATGTTGTGGGGTGGGGGTATTTATGTCTGTATTGTCAGTTGTTATTTTATCATCAGGGTCTAAGAGGACGTCTTTAAGACGCCTCTTACCTATCGGGGAGGTGGGAGATGGGGAATAGTCGCACGCTTTGACTATAGCGGATTGGGATGACAATCGCGGTCTGGAAAAACCTCCTTGAGATTACACCGTAATTCTCTTAATATTTAATTTAACTGTCACTATGACACCGTCACGTAACAAATGTACGCCCGAATTTGTTGTCTAAATTTTCGGATTTTAAATATAATAATACTACTATACTATACTAATTATTACATTCGTTTTTTTATTTTTAATGAAAACCTTTGAATCAAATTCATTTCAATATTTCTCGTATCATTTTATTTCAAGTACGTTTTCATTTATAAATATTATGTTTTTGTTAAGCCAAATCGAAAAATCTTATTAAAAAAAAAATTAACATTATATAATTCAAGAAAAATGAATAAACTTTTACATAAAAATATTAAATGGGTAGAATAAGGATGATGATATTAATATTCAACTGTAAAGTCAGATTTTGAATTACTGTTGAATTTTTATTTTAAATTTCCCTTTTACTTTGTATCAGTTCTATAAAAAGCACGGCTCCTGGCTAACTAATATTTCGAATAAGAAATCAATGGATATTAATAGACTGCAACATTAACTTTTTCTTGACGTTTTATTTATAAGCCGTCCATTTGAATGAGACTAATCCTGGGTCTAACAGAACTACATAGGGAATAACAGAAACGTAATCCTTTTAGCCGAGAGAATGGATTTACTATGCTTTACCACAGTTCTCATCTTTTGACTGTAAACGCAGCGTTAACTGTTTTTCTCTAATACATTTCTGTACGTAACAGTATTAACTTAGATAGTTCAATAAGAAACGATCTGTATGTATCGACGAAGTTGTGCCTATGATATAGGTTGTATGAAATCAGTTTGAAGAACTGTCCTTGCGTCTGTTAATAGAAAATATCATTTGTATTATATCTAAGCATTTTTCGTATGCTTTAATATCTATACGTTTATATACCTACAACTTCACTAAATGCGCTTCAACCGTGTTCAGCTTTGCGAAATACGTATCGGATTTTTTTATTTTTTTTTTTCTTTTTTTTATCCGAACGTCAACAGACGGATTCCATGAATTTAACCTGAAAATAATTCCGATAGGAATGCAAAAATATAAAACGGGATGTATTTAACTATCTAATGTTCCCTTGGACAGACACCAAAGTGATTGTACCACTGCATAGCATGCCTTGGATTTAAATGCTTGGCATAAAATATTATAGATCCTTAATCATCTGAAAGATTTATAAAAAAAAATATCCGATACAGTATTATTTTTAACATGAGAGAATATAAAGGCAAATAGAAAATATAACGATTAAAACTATTACGCGTCGCTTCAGCGCTACTCATAGTAAATTTGAAATTTATTTTGTACATATAAATATAATATAATTCAAGTCGCAGCTGGTGCGTCTATAATGAAATTAAATTCAAAGCTTTGTGGACTGTGTTGGAGAAAGAAGTACATATTTCGTTTTATTTTTATTATATATATCATTAATACAAAAAAGGCTTTAAACTAACTAATGGGCTATGGATATAACATTCCAGTTAGAAGTCTGACTTGAAACGACATCGGGAATTCGATATTGACGTAAATCAAGCTCTATTGTGCTTCGAGACAGACGTGACACACGACTTCCATCGATATTTGATATATATGTATATACGATATCCCATATATTTATGTGAATATCAGTTTATAGAAATCTGCGCTAGAATAACATCTGAAACCTACGTGTTTTCGATACATATGAGAAATATACCTCCTTTGATCTCTTTTGATATATTCAGTACGTTTTAGGACCGCAAATACATCACGATTTAGTAAATATGGATGCCGTGGAGATTAGATTTGAATGGTAATAAGGGCTTTTACACTTTGACGAGAATTTGTACTGTTTTATACTTACACGAAACAAACGTAGAATACTATGTATTTGAAAAATAATCTCAATGCAGGTCCAGGTCGAAACAAAGGAGAATCAGTTTGGAAAGCCAACCGATTTACAGCCAGGAGCTTATACGGACATTGAAAAATGTTATTATTGCATGAAACGAAAATAATATATGTTAGTATCGTTTTATCAAAAATAATATCTGTGTAGAACATCTTTCGATTTGTAGCGGACATTTTGAAAAACAAATTTTGACAAACTTCAAGCGAACAAATTGAATGTTATAATTAAAAATTACCTAAATGAACTATATGTTATTCAGTGACTTAATCAATTACATGCCTTTGAGACATAGTTGTGTCTACGTGCAAAGTAACAATTTTAATTTAGCTACAACAAAATCACTTCTCAAATATCGAATCAATACATGTGTGTAGCTATTAAAAAAAATTGTGATACCAATTGTATCGACGAACGAAAACACAGCTTTTAGAAGTGCAATTAAAAACGAACGTATGGAAAAATTATTCTAGAATTCTATTCCCACTTTTTTTGTTATCTTTGTGTTTTGAGAACGTTCCTCGCGATTTCCTTTTTATAGAATCAGTGGGCACAGTAATAACATTCTGTGAATATTAAACTAGGTCGAAAGATTTCAAATTGCCCTATTGATATCTGGCAGTGTGAGTGATAAGTGCATAAAATTGCCCTAATAGCCGTCCGCACTCTTGACCCACTGAGCTGACTCAATTAGGTTCAACACAATGATCATTGGCGTGATTGAAATGCATTTTATCGATATACTGGTTCATATATGATTTCATTTTGTTGATTAATATCGATAATATCTGCTTCAGTCATTCCCTTAACTACCACGAACATAATTGACAAAAAATTTTGCAAATACCCAAATATTAAGTCAAATTTATGGTTCTAAGTTGATGTTTGAAATTCTAGAAAATGCTTACTATAGTAAGACAGTAAAGGGAAATAGCTTCTATTGTTAATATTAACTATTGAAGCCTGAAGATGAACAAGGGATATTATTTCAAACATCTCGTTAACCCTTCCAGAAAACTCTCAAGTCTCAGTATTGCAATATATGAAGTAAGTACTAACCCAGTTTATAATCGCGTAGGAGGTATTGGGATATTTAATATACCAAGTGATCTTTTAAGTTGAAAACTTGAAACTAATTCTTCGGCTCTTGCAGGAGAGCATATTAAAGCAATGGACCGTAAATGATTAAACTTTAACAAAAACGTTAAAGCGATACAAATAACTAGTGAGTAAATATATTCGTATAAGTGATATTATACTACAAAACAGTGGGCTTATAACACTACGATACAGCAGCGACACTGATGACATCCAAGCATCCGTTCAAAAACGCTACTAGTTCACCAACCAAATTACGCGGTATAAAACTAAATGAAGAATCATACATGGACTTCATTTACATATATAAATATGTGAATTGGGTTATGAAAATATGTTGAGTTCAAATAAAATGAGGAGAGAACTTCTGTTACATAGAAACTGTTTCAGTAATACAGTTAGTTAGCTATATGTTTGGTTTGCAACCCTGGCTGCGGCTGCAAGAACTCCTTCATATAAATCTCGATCTGTATAAGGGCTACGCGCAAATAAAGCTACGCTGACAGACGTTGAAGTGATAATCTAATGTCATTACATATAAATACGTCAATATTGGTAAACTTCCTCTTATGTAAGATCAACGAACCAGCGGTACGTAGAACTTTTTTCACGATAAAATGTGAAAACGTTGGAGCAGATAATGCATGTTGGAGCATGACTTATTTATATAAGTTATTGTTGTCCAGGGATGAGAGCGCTGTTATAATACATCTGTATATGCATGCAGGTATCTAATTAAATTGTTGCACATGTTAAAATTATATAATAAAATTTCCAGGCACAGCAGCTTCTGCGTAACATATGAAATAGGAAAATTTTTAGCAACGTGAGTACGAAAGCTTTGTGAGTGTATTAAAATATTACGTAGATATAGATTTAATCCGGAGCATATCACGTTCATTTTTATATAAAATCCGTAGTCACTAGTCTTGCATAATGAATTTGGTTCGAAATACGTTGTTAAAATTCGTTATTTACAATAATAATATGAGAGCTTTGGCTATACAAATATAATTTAATAGAGCATCCAACCGCCAGTAGGTATACCTACCAAAAGTTGGTATCGTCGTACCAATGCTAGTGTGGCAAAGTAAAATTCCGTCAAGCATTCTGAGCAATTTAATGAATACAAGCAAATTTTTGTTTTAGAATTACAAAACACGTAAAACAATTCTAACATTTAACATTCAACAAACATTTCCAACAACTATGTTTGATTAATACAGACAAACAATTATGTATATTAAAAATAAAACAGAATAAAAACATTGCTACCAAACAAATAAAATAAATGTAAGTTTTAAAGAATTCTTTCCAGTAAACAATCACATGTATTTTCATTAGGACAGATATATACAATATATATATCTGTCTAGTCTAGTGTTGACCTAAAACTAACACTTCCTCTTCCCTTAAGGGACACAGCGAATAACAGCGGATTTAATAGCGAGTGATATTAATATTTAGAAGACAAATGTATGAAAGAATAGGAACAGAATAAAAGAATTCGTTAGCTTCTAATAATGTCTCGTTAATTATAAATATAATGTACAAAAATTACTACATTCCGTTTAACAAACGTGACTAAATGACTCTAATAACATGAATTAAATCAGAAAGTTTTTTCATTTAAATTTTAACGAAGTCCTGCTACCCTTTTTCACGGATTACTACAAAATTCTGTGTTAATGAATACTTAAACGACACCAGCTCGTTTCAGGTCGAGAATATTTTTTTATGTATATAATAATTGCGCGTAAATAAAATGTAGTTCGTTCAAAATATTAAAAATGACGGCGCGCGTGTGTGTGTGTGTGTGTGTGTGTTGTGTGTGTGTGTGTTACATGCCGTGATGCCGTGTCGCATGTCGCTAGGTGTCGTTCATGAAATCACCTGCTAGGAGCCGATCTATCCTGCGGGCAGTCTCCGAGGTCGGTCGATATCGGTGCCCGTACCCACAGGCTCGTAGCCCGCCAGTCAGCCGCCGCCTGCACTACAATGCGCCTGCACATCGCTGTATTGCTGCTTACCCTGCACTGTAAGTTGCGACGCGATTTAATTTATTTTTATATTAATACTAATAAAAATAGTTTTTATGTTTTTTTTTAATGCGAATTCACTAGCTTTGCCGAAGCTATCTGTAGTTATATTTTTTTATTGTTATTTTATTTATTTCCACGTACATATTGAAGGATTCAGATGTGGTTTGTATATATTTAATGTTTTTTTTTTTTATATCAATATATATATCCGAATGTAACCATCTGATAGACTTATAATATTTGTGTGAAAGAAGACTGTCCGGTGTTATTAATATTTAAAAAAATAACATATACGTATATATATATTATTCATTAACATTTAAATTGAAAATCACACGTCTACTATAAATGACAGAAAATCTTTAATAAAAAAAAATATTAGCATAATTTAAATACATAGTTACAAAATTATTAATTCTATATATTTTTGCACGATAAAAATGTTTTATTCACATATTAAACGTGATCGAGAGCATTTAAAAACATTGTTTTAGATACACTTCTAATAAGCCAAGTGTCAAGTGATAATGGTATAATGTGAGCCGTGACAGCGCGATATAAAACAGGAATTCAATATCAATGTATCATAACAATTATTGTTGTATATCAACTACATATAAACATAATATTATATTAAAACTGTTGTATATTTGGAAGTTTAATTAAAACCATAATTTTCACACAAATTTGTTGTTTCATGAACAAATCATGTCATGAATATTAAGTCAGTCTCTTGTTTAATTAGCACACTATTCAGCGGCCAGCGTGACCTTTTATTTATTACGTGCACAAAAATAAATAAACCCAAGCATAGCATATAAATCATTCTAACAGAAACACTGTCTGTCCGTCTGTTCAATTTCTTTTCTATATTCATAAAGATACAGTTCTGAATCTGATAGACCCTTAGCGGTGTAAAGGAACCGTTTGTTGTAATATAAAAACCGTTTATCGGAAAACGTCCGTAAATATGTCATCGTATAAACGGTCATTCAAACGCCGACACAACAAAAAAATTTAATACATTCGACCGTATCATATTATAAACACAGTGATAACTGTTTTACGAACGGTTAAATATTGTCTTTGAACGGAAACAATGAGATAAGGACATCCTAATGCAAAAGAACGTGGCTGTTATGTTACAGATTCCGAGCTCGTTTGTTAATTGTATGAATTATTAATAATATTCAGGTCTGGCGCAAGCATGTGAGCCTGAACAGGCCCAGAACGGCTGCAAGATATATGGAGCGGCCTGCACATGCGGTTACGGTTGTAAGACGGAGTACATTTACAGAACGAGGAGGTCCTGCCTGAATGCTCTGAGAGGTATCAATGATTTTGTAACAAAAACCGTTAGGTCACAGGTCATTAGATGATCAGAGTCGAGTCATATCAACTCCGTTTAATGTTAATTGTATGCCCTCATTTATAAAATATTACGATATTGTTTATTTTCCAAAAACAATCTCTTTACATTAAATTCTCTAAACCTTTATGCCAACGTAGGTAATGTGTGAATATTATACTGAACTATGAAGAGGGATTTGTGAAAGAACAAGGTGGCGACTATAGACTAAGAATTAGAGAATTTTTTTTTATATTATGGTCTTCATCCGTGCAATAACATGCACAGTATATTCTGCCAGTGTCGTGTAGAATGGAGGAGACATGAAAAATATTTTCTGTCTAATTTTATGAAACTTAACGTTTGACGTGCTGTCAAAGAAGAAACTAGTTTGATATTTGACAGACAAGACGCAGAGCTACAAAGACGTGTATAATACGTATATCACACAAAAGAAACAAATTAGTTACTCACCGTCAAGTTTAAAGAAAACTTATATGACATATTAATTGATAAATATATTTAATTCTCATGTATTGAAAAGTCATATTTTAAGAATTTCAATCAACGAAAGATATTATAATTGGTACATTGTAGTTATTGATAATACTGAACGCGATCATAAAATATCGTATAAATATAAATGTATTTCTGAATTTGCCACACGCTCTGATTTAAAATCGCCATTATGTATTGGTATCGCCGGACACGTCACAGGGAATAAATGGACCCAGGTAATCCCATATTAGATATATCTTTTACAAGTTAAGAGGAATTGCAATTTCGCAAAGTCGCCACACTGACAACGCTTAAAGCATATTTTTTTATTTAATAACTTTAAAAGTTTTATACTTTGTTTCTTCTTACGGCTGTACAAATAAACATTCAAATTTTGCAATACCAAAATAAAACTATTTATTTGTTTCAATAAATAGTATATATTTTATTACAGTCAATTTAAAGGCCTGTTCGTTATCTTTACATTAGAGTGGCGCCATCTATTATCGTGCTAATAAAACTGTTTGTCAACAGAGCGCAGTTCCAATGTTTGCTCCAGAAAGCCTTGTATGAGAGGCATCTGTACCCAAACGGTTCAAGAACCAGGATTCGCGTGCAAGTGCGAAGGAACCGGATATTACGGACAGCGCTGTGAAAAAGGTATTATCACTAAAAGTTAGATGTCACTAAACATAGTCATGGATTTTTAATTAATTTGTATGGCATTATTAATATATATATCGACATCGATTTGTAGCTTAATAAATATGTATGGATAATAATTAAATTCCCTTTTCGATATATTAAATTCTTATTGTTATATTGTTTCAGCTTGCCCGACGGCTGCATGGCGTGGACTTGTGTTCCCTCACGAATGCGTTGTTATTTAAAAAATATATATGTCATATAAATATTTATTTAGACCTAGTTGTTGATAGTACACACTTCACAGATATGTCACAATTAAATAATAATAATTGTATTAACAAAAGCGGTTCATCCTAACTGCCATCGTATCCGTTATTTTTTAATTATAATTTGAAATACATGCATATTTTAAAAGTATATTTGTTTATTAGTTATTAAACCTAAAGATTTTTTTTTTTATTATTGTTACAGATAGTAATAAAAATCACGTTTATGAATTTTAAGCATTGAGATCAAGTACAATATATTTCAACAATTATAACGCCAGAATGTGGAATTTAAGAATAGTGTTATAGCCTTTCTTTACATATACCTAATTCTTCTCTTACTTAAATACATATTTGTTAATACTAATATCTCGATAAAAAAATATGTATAATATTGAACACCATAAAAGAGTTATGTATATTAATATCTGTAATAAAAAGCACTTAAACTTTCGCGCCAATTGGACCCCAAATACCAACTTGACAGTATACAAATCGCAAGTATTGATCAACACATACTTCAAAATTGCCAGTTTAAAAATATTAAATACACAATTGTCATTAATTAGGTCATTTAAGACATAGTAATACATATACTTTTTACAAATTGCATAAAATTAAGGAAAACATAATGTAATTTTTATATAAAATTTACCAGTAAATAATTATACAGATATTTTAATTGATACATAATTAATAGTAAGGCTTTTATTATTGATCAATTTATAAGAATAAATATTTTAGAATTTACGTAATAATTTATAATAGATATTACCAATCTATCAACAGTTTACTTGTTTAATTTAGAGTATAACAACACAGAACAGAACCGATCAATAATTCCTTTTCCCGCTGACGATGGGCGCCTCGGCAGTGCTGCTCCTACCTCCTAACATTTAATTATTATTTTCAGTTTTATTTTGTTTCAATGTGTATTATTTTACTGTTTTCGGACCGTCGGACGGTAAGTCTTTTAATTTTCATCACATATATTGAGAGCGTAATGTCCTTATATAAATACAAAAAATCAATAGTTTTATAAATTAAAAAAAATGTACTTTTTATTGATGAACAAGTAATAATTAATCAGACGTTTCAAATTTGGAATATTACAATAACACGAAATTAATATTTATGAGTAAATTATGATTGACAATAGGACATTAGCATTGTACTGATGTTGCTGAAATAAGGAGTTAGAAAAGCTATTATATTTTAAATCATTTCATATATAATAAAAGTGAATCTATTTATGAAATAAAATTTCTATCTTATGAAGTCAAGTGAAGTTTGTGTGGACAAGCAATAAAAATCTAATATTGTAAAAATAATGACAACCATAAATCTTTCGTCTAATTGTTCTGTTGATCTTGATGTCAATAAACAGCATAGGTAAATACCTTATTATAGGTTTACCACGTCATGTACGTGGGTAGAAACCTATAAGTGTCTAGTGTCTACCTATTTACTGACTGGTGACTTTTGAAATTTCAGTACTTCCAGATACCGATTACCGACCGTTTTAAAACCCTAAAAACTCTTATTTTACAAAATATTATTAGTAATACCCAATCTTGGACCTAAATACTAATCTGTTATATGATTTGTAGGTAAAATTGTAATTTATAAAGGATTTACATTATATTATAAATAACGTGAGAAATCGAAATAAATAACATTCAAATATACTTTGTAATATTTATTACATAAAAATTGTGAAGAAATTAATATATATAATGTTATTGATATTTTAAACTGGTGCAACATTATTAAAATCTCTTAATATTTCTCTTAGTTTGATTTTTTAATTGTAAAAAGATGAAATTTACGATTAAATAATTGTTTATACTCATTAAATAATAAACAACAATAGGAACCTTCAAATCGGAATTTATCTGTTGATCAGAAAATTACACATTTTTAGACGGCAACACTGAAATCTTCTGCATTATGCAGCGCACCTACCTACTAAATATGTATTGATTAACTACCTCTGCCTCAAAAGAACCTTTTGTGTCGACTGTGCAGTGAATTATATTAATCATTTTTGGACATTAATATTTAATAAATTTTAAATGAATTAAGTATAGTGCTTAGATAGAGATCTGAATATATACATACTATTATTTCAAGGTTTATTTTAAAAAAGTGAGTGGTATTTAATTTCTATAAGAACTAGGCAATTTATATCGTATATAGATCTAATAACGAAGCTGTTATATTCAATGAAAAAAAAGGACAAAGAAACTTTTAAAATATTAGTAAAAGATCTGCAATCTGCATCGTAATATGTAATGTACGTCGGTACGAATTATATATATATATATATAACTACAATTGGTAGATAGACATTATTACATATTTAAGCCGATTCAGAGCGTGTTATTTTTAAATTGCAATTTTGTTGTCTTAAAACCTATACATTTTTGGATTCATTTCTATGCTATTGTATGACAATGACATGTCATTTGTTTAAACTATCGAGTACCAAAGATGCCCGATAATACGGAAACGTTAGAAAGCTATTTGGAATATTTCGTGATTACTCTGTTACACAGTCCGAGTGTTCTGCATAAGTTGACCCAAAGATAATAGTTATATATGGTCATACATGACCATTAACAAAAACAAACTGAATTTAATATAATATGTATATATAAAAAAGACTGGCAAAGACCTTTTCCGAACATACTTTCGGTCACCTTGTAATCTTTCAACGACATCTTGAGCTTGTTTAAAGTTTTCATAAAAAATTTCAATAAACATACTTTTAGAATGGCATGGACCGGATACCAGAAGTTTCTAGCACTAGTTATGGTGGTAACGGGGTCTATTAACACCCTGAGTACCAAGTGGGCAGATAACATCGATTCTAAAGGTTCCGATGGGATAGTTCGCACATTTCAACATCCATTCCTCCAGGTAATTCATTTGATTCAGCAAAAATGCCACCCATATGATATCTAAAAGGATGGAATTAACATATTTTTATTTTAGGCTTTGTTTATGTTTTTCGGTGAAATGATGTGTCTGTGGACTTTCAAATTAGTTTATTGGTGGAACAGAAGGAGCGGCACAGAAAGCCAATTGACTCAGGGCAGCCAAGACTTTAACCCATTCATATTGATGCCCGCAGCTATGTTTGACTTGGTATGTTGTATCTTTATACTACAATACATCTTTACCAAGAAAAGTTTTCTATAAACAAAACCTCTCAGTTTCATCAGTTTTAAATCTATGTTTCAATCAAACAATCGTTTCTTGTTAAAATTGTTAAAATAATATTTTTCCATAGATTGGAACATCAATCATATATATTGGGCTGACCCTGACCTATGCCAGCAGCTTCCAGATGTTCCGAGGTTCTATTATTGTGTTCGTAGCTCTGTTCTCAACTATATTACTTGATAGAGTTATTAAAAGACGAGAATGGTTTGGAATATGTAAGTCGCCAAATATTTTTATGAACCTCCTAATTTTATTGATGCCAAACTTTGCACGGATGAACATATATTTATAGCTCTCTCCGCAACAACTACTTAATGGATTTTAATGATGATTTACAGAGATTTAGCTAAACCATCAAATAGAGTATAATCTGTAATTGATTCAGGAGTTTAAGCAGACAAGGTCGCATGCAAAAACTTGTCTATCATAACATAATTACACGTCCAGTTTGTATAAATTTTTAAAGATAAATAGACAAGCAGTCCAAGTAACATTTGTTTAATAAATCCTTTGGGAATGTTTGGTTAGTTCTCAGATGACATTCAAAACATGCTTTGGTGCTATAAACACTTGCAACACAAATATACACACATAGAATGTGTGTAGGTGTGTTTGTTATCTCTTACATATGATACAATATGTCCGATAATAACTTTGCTGTGCTATTAATATATCTTCTGTATAGGATGTCATTTTTGTCCCAATACCAACAATAATGAATACCAGTAATTACTAATAATTTGATGATCGCGATGCTATTACTCACAAACACATGTTTGAATTGGGAGCAAGCAAATAACGTTTAGTCTCTAGTGATTCATATAACAAATATCAAAACTTGCACACTTGTATTTTATTAAATGACGCGCTGTATCAAGTTCTGTGACCTTTGACCCGTACATATAATGCCATATATAATTCTATAGATGTATTATATAATATTTTTGTTTACGGAATCAATAATTACTCCAAAACTAAGGGTAGAAATTGTTTTCAGCTCAATTAATCTTGGGGCTGATAATAATTGGTGCTACTGATGCCATCTATCAGTCCCCCGATGACTCTAAAGGTAGAAATAGTATGATAACTGGGGACTTGTTGATAATCCTGGCCCAAATTATACTCGCCTGCCAAATGGTTTACGAAGAGAAATTTGTATCTGGTACGTGTTTATTGCCAACTATAAAAGAAAAAAATGTAACAAAATTTTCAGGTTGTAATTAAATTCAATTATTAATAATTAAATCCAAAGCTATTTCATTTTAATCTGTTCAGGAACCTAATTAAAAAAGTAATCTCTCCTGTAGGCGGCGTTCAAACACACATACAATATAATATAACATGTTTTGTGTGACCAGGTCTCAATATTCCACCACTACAAGCTGTTGGCTGGGAGGGTGTTTTTGGATTTTCAATGCTATCGGTTCTACTTGTGATATTCTACTTTATCCCAGCCCCACCGCACTTTGACAACAACGCTAGGCATACCGTCGAGGATTTTATTGATGGACTGGTGCAAATAGGTGAGTTAGAGCAGTGATTAATGTGCTTCCATATAGTGATGCTGTAACATGTGCAATATGTGACTGGAAAGAGCAATTTTTAAAACAAATATCATTTTCTTAAAGGAAACAACTCATTTCTACTGCTCGCTATAATGGGAACTGTAGTTTCCATAGCGTTTTACAACTTTGCTGGTATCAGTGTCACCAAGGAAATGTCCGCCACCACAAGAATGGTCCTAGATTCTGTGAGGTACACATACATTTAATATTGCATACTTTAACAAGCAGATATTTAAATAGAATCTGGAGATATCTAAGTGATTTTTACATAAGTTTGTTGTAAGTAGAAAATGTTTAGGAAAGATTTTGATGTGAAGCTTGGCAGTCGTGTGTTGAGCACTTCTTCAGAACAATTCTTATAATAGAGTTTCTCTTGACTTACTCGTCCTGACATTCAAACCAGTGATCTTTCTTTAATTAGGTATCCGGCTATGCTCTACCACCTTGTAACATAAAGCTAAATAGTAAATAATTTTATAGGACCCTCGTCATCTGGATGGTATCTCTTGGAGTGAAATGGCAGGTTTTCCATTGGCAGCACCTGATAGGTTTTGCTATCCTAATCTTTGGTATGGCCGTCTATTATGACATAATCCCAATGAATTCCAGAAGACCTGCCGACGATGAAACTCCTGTTGTTAACTCGGAAGCTGATAGACTCGAAGAAGCTTAAAATAAGATAATTATTTATGTACATATATATATATATATATATATATATGTATATTTATATATAAGTTTTTCTATTATAAACTATTATGTACTTCTCTTGGGTCATGTCTATGATTTAATAGTCAATCTATTGCTCAGTTTTAAAAATGTTTATATTCATTGCATAGTTAAGGTGTATAGGTTATTATGATAAGTAAGTTTTTTCAAATCTTTTATATAAAACTATATTTTCGGGTGTGCCTCGCATCTACAGTTATTTTATGTTTTCAACCTGACGTCTCAATTACTTTTCAACACCCCAGATCATACTAGCAATAAGACGAGATAATACTATGACTACATTGATTTTTTTGGAGGCAAGTTGCTGGAAATTAATTGGAATGCTAGCTTAAAAATAAAAAGGTAAGTATATATGCGAGTCAGGTCCGGAAATATAGTATTATACAAATGTGTACTATATGTGAACATTTTGAAATCTTTATTGTTCTAAACTTGTACATATTATTTTCCCTGTTCATGTTAATAGAGTCATTGTAAAATAGATTATTAATTATATACTTTTCACCTTACGTTCCTATCTGACAAGGTTTGGAAGGCTATATAATGTGATATATCCATGATTTTATATGTTTTTACTGACAACGCAACTGTATTGGCCCTCCGACATGAAGTATATACAAAGAACATTCACGTACACTGTAAACAAATATAGTATTGCAGTAATTTTTTTTTTTTTTTTGACTAGTTTTGTATAAATATTTGGTGAGAGCGAAATGTTAAGCAATAAAGAACGTATCCTAAGTATATACTTTTGCATAAATGTGCTTTTCTGTTTCATTTATTTCTTTTTATTTAATTTTCTACTTACGGATCCGGGTTCATAATGAATATGTAAATTTTTTGACGGACCATGGCACGTTGCTTGTAAGCTCATCTCTTAGTGGTGCTATTTAGGCCTGGTCGCTACACCTCTCAGCTCGCATTGGTGGTAAACTCAACATGTACTCAGCAAAGAAGACCACAAGCAAATGGATTCCAATCGAAGATTGACAAAAATATCTAGCTGTTTTTCTTGCCATTGTTTTAAGAACTGTCAATTTGACGTTTGACGTAACTTTTGCCAATTTCTGGAATCCAACGATTTTAGCAAAAAAATATGCGAAGTAGTCTTCCACCGTCATTTACACAAAATGCCTCTCTACATTTTACGCGAAGTTGGATGAGGAAGAAAGGATAAAAGTACACCGAAGTAGGGCAAGTTAGCTTCGCCCCTGGTGATTTCCAAGCTAGATTGATTTTTTTTCCAAAACGTCCCCAAAATGTTCTAACTGCTTGGATTTTCTTCTCAAATTTCTGCAATAATAGCGAGGCAAACTAAAGTAACATTTATTAAAATATGCGAATTTTTTACTTGCAATGCGATGTTATGACTGTGATGTGATTGTCAATATTTAAAAACCAAATATCTTTTGTACGATAGTGTTTTTAAATTTTCAAACAAAAACACACAAGGCTTCTCTGTACCAAGTTAGAAGGCGAAAATAATATTCTTTGTTGAAATAGTGAAACTTAAAAATAATAAAAGGAAGTATTTCAGATGACTATCGTGATAAAGATATTTATACTGTTGTGTTGTTTTAAAACTAACACTGTACACACAATATTTGTAATTCATGTGGTAGAAAAAAGTTTATGGTAGACAGTTTTCTATAAATGTCACTCAATTTAAATAAGTGCCTTATTGTTAATTTCCACGGACGTTAGTAAGCGTTAAATATAGCGTCAAGATGAGAGCAAGACAAAAAATCCGGTGAGAAGATTCGTCGTCATATCCTCAATTCGGGATGAGAGGTACAGCATCCAGTCTCTTAGATAGCACAGCTATGTTATGGGCTTACACATAACATGCCTCTGGTCAAGAGCTTCATGTCGGCCATTTTGTTTTACGAAGTCGCGTTGACATTTGGTTTCTTTTTTTGGCTATGCGTTATTTTTTTTGTTTTAGATTTTTTACTTGTCATTCACATAAACAATTGTAAATAACATAAGCTCTGCGCTAACAGCCCCTTCATAGAAACTAGGCTCATGTGATTCATATACTATGTGAAGACTAAAAAAAGAGCATCACCGATTTTTGGAAGAGAGCATTATTAATAAGTAGACGCGATAAAGATCATAATTCTATCTAGATATTAAGTGAATATAGTTTGTTTCATTCTAGCTAAGCTTAAAAAACATATTTCGCTACACATGACACGCTTTTAAACACTGAATGTAAAGTTATTAATGTATAGGATATCTTATATAAGATAAGTATTAAGATGTAGGTGTAAGATGTACATTAAAGATTGGCATTTTCACCATCCGTGCCTCGTGGAGCACGTCACTCACAGGTCTACGACCTGATACTATAGATGGGTTACCGCGACTATTAGATGTTTAACCTGCTGTGTAAATTGGGACGGTGTGTAGGTTTTAGATGTCGCGGGCCCAGTTAATTTTAGTTTAGGCTACCCGTAGATAGCTTGGCAACACGCGCTGGAATCTAAAGCAACAGTGACGTCATATCTGCCCTTCGCTTCTAGGTGATAGAATATAGTTTATAGTTTTTGCCCCGTTTTAATCTCCCGTAGTAATAAGTGAGTTATGGGACTGCATTTCGATGCGGTGTGTTGTCATCGTAGAATATGTTAACGTATCTTGTGTTTGCTAAGATGTGTGTACGTACTGTATGGAACTATCGAATTTATTTATTGTATTTCTTATCATCATTAATTCGATATATTAATTTAACCATATACATATGTATATATATATTTCAATGAATTTTCTATACTATTCCAAATTTGCTCATGTTAGAGACGTTTCTATTTTATATGTCTTCTACGTGGATTGTGATATAAAAGAATTTCCAAAATGATTTTATTGTGACTAATTATATGTGAAAATTTTATTTTATTAAAGAATTTATTCGGCCATGAAAATCGGAAACGTTTTATTTCTCCTTACTATGTATGGTTTCTGTTGAAAAATAATAGCAATGACGCAGAAAGTAAGCACGTAAGAGTAAATGCGTCAAGGCATAATTAATTTAAACATTTATTTAGGTTTTTTCTTTATCCGTTTTCAGTTTTTCACCGAGACCTGAAATAAAAAAAATATAATATACCAAGAATGTATTATGTACTGTTTACATTTAATTTCATTCCATATAAATTCATAGATTGTTATAATACATAAATTTTTACGTCTATGAGTAGTACAAACAAATGGCGCGACACTGTTAAAGGACTATTGTTAAAAAAATGTCTTTACATATCTGTGCGAACTCACCTAATTGATTGCCGTTCATCCAGAAGAAGATTTTTATGAAAGTTTGATCTCGCCTCAGTGCATCCTCCCTGAATTCCGATTTAAGCGTCTTCCTTAGCGTCTTCGCGGCGATATTTGAATAATTAACGTAACTAAAACATACAACATGTATGAGAAACGTTAAAAGTAAAGCAGTTAATAAATAAATCTTAACTCTAACTTAAGACCAGCCATTCGCCAAGTGCTCATTTTATTTTTAATAAAATTAATAATTATTGTCCGTTTGACAGCCTTTTGATGAAAGAATGACAGACGCGTGTGACGTTATTACTGTTAGGTAACTTGATAATTTTAAAGTGCCAGTAAATTAGAAATCAAAATAAAATTTTATAAAGATGAAATAATCCGATAAGAGAAACTATTCAAGGTTCGTAGAAATTGTTTACAATATCAACATTTTTTCTGCATTGTGAGTAATTCGAAAAAATCTTATTTCACTTGTAGTACAAAAAAAAAATTCATAAAGTTACAAAACAAAAATTATTACATAATTTTATCGTTAAACCTAACATAAATAATGTCATTAAAATTAAATCATATATATAACATACAGTTTACGCTCTTGATAAAGCAAATAAAAACAAGTGCCTGTCACACGGTCATAAAGATTTAAATAACTAGTTATGTTCAGATTTGGGTTCAATTTTTTAAGCAACAACCAAAGATACGATTTTAATAATATTGATGACCTATTGAAATTATAAACAGAAAACAAATATCTATAAAATGACACTCTGTGCTCTGCATTCCTTTTTAAAGTTTTCAATACTACACTTATAATATATCTTATTATGAATAAAGATGGCAATTTTTTTTTATTATACTTCGATAATTTCAGTAATTATGGTAAATTCAACATTAACTTAAATTAGAGTTACGGAGATTTTCGTTTATTATCACTTAATTGTACATAATAATATTATTCTTAGAGAGTCGAGTATGTTAAGTGCGTCAAAATTTTAAAATATGTATATTTTTAAAAGCAGTTAATATCATGAGAAATCTTTTTGCCAGTAATGAAAGTAAAATGAAGGCATATAATCAATCAAAATCATTTTGTGACAGTTGGAACGATCAAATTGTTGCATCCCTATGTTATTTGTATGATTATTTATCTGTATTTTTTATAAACCGAGAGTTTCATGCCTTTGTCAAATATTTTACTACGCGATGTATGAAATATTACCGCTGAATGAGCCAGTGGAGCCAGTTGAGGAACTGCGTGATAATATCGGCAGTTACAAGCGGCTAATTCTAAAAAAAAATCAAAATGGCTTTATGAAGTTAATTTTTTTTTAACTCAGTATTGAATTTAATCTTGCCTAAGTGGTAGTTTAGGTCTTGTTTGATGAAAATAGTATGGTTGTCCCAAACTTTTTTGAGTTTTAATTGAAAATATGAAAAAAAAAGAAATCCGAAAATGAGGGAATGAAAAATTTGTGAGGGAATGACTTCATATACAATTCAATATTAATTACGTACTGAATAATACACCAATTATTTATTTATTAAAAAATACAATAATTTAAACTATCATGTAACGATTTAATTGTAACAAACAAAACACATCAACATTTAAAAGTAGCATTAAACTATTAATTAGTTATAATAATTAAATAACAAAGTTAACAAGTACACAATAAGTCCGTAATTTAATTAATGTTTTTAACATACCTAAGACAACAATATATACTTTTATATTAACGATTTAATATTTGAGAAAAGTAATGGACAGAGAACAAACATTACAATTTTGTTAGTCTAATATTATCTATCAGTCTGTATGCAATTTAATCGCATTCACTTTACTTATTATTCGTAGTTACTTTTTACTTATTTTCATTTTCTTAAAGTTATTACGACCTTTAGCGTACCGAAACCAAACAAATAAACGTAAATACTTTATACTTATCAGAAAACATATCATTTTGTTATGAGGGACTGAGAAACGAAACACAATTGCCATAAACTCAGAGACATAACCTACACTCTTATGAACTGTGAACAGTATTTTATAACAACCGAAAACATGTAAAAATACGCTACAATTGTTAAATAAAAAAATGCTTGTCCTGTGATAACATTACATGAGAAAAAACCTGTTGTTAAATTAATTTAAAAAAAGAACATCTTCTCTTCAACTACCTCCTCTAGTGTAAGTTCTCAAGACCAATGATGCCAACTGTAAAAAAAAAAATATGTGGAGCTTGGTAGGCCTTTAAATATTACCCCAATCATATTGTCTCACAACAGTGAGGGAATGATAATTTATTCGAGGACAAATTTTGAATTATATTAAAAAATATTTTCATTCGCATTTCTTGAACTATGAACTTATATAAGTGTAGTCATTGACTACTATCCTCTATAAACATGAAATAAGATAACAAACAATTCATAAAGAATTTTACGTTTTTGGTTAATGATTTACTTCGAACCTAGCGCTCGGGACATAGTGAGGGAATTATTTTTATGGTGCTTTTTCGTATGTACCTTTTTTGTTTTTCGTATAAAAAAAATATTTGTTACATAAACTTATAAACCGAGACAGTAGTTTTATTTAAAAAAAAAACTTCTCATAATTAATGATCCTGGTTTACATAAATCATCAAGGACATCAATTTCGACTTTTTTCAGAACTAGCGAAGTACAAATTTAATTATATGTACATTCTACTTAAAAATATCTTGAATCAATGATGATCTATTTCAAAGAACATTAATATAATCTATTATTTGTTTCGTATCAATATCCGGAATCCATCTTGAGTCAAGCGACCATCTTTCTGCCTTTTGCCAGCAGTTTTAGTACCTCTCTGTATAGGCGGCGCCACTTTCTTTATATTGAGACTTATATAAAACACCCAACTCATGGATATTCTTCATTATAGCGTCGTTTTTCGCGCCTTTAACAAGTCAGCAAGTGAAAGTGAAGTTTAACGCGAAATTACTTTGCAAGTGTTTTAAGTGTTTGTGTAACCTCTCTGTTGATAAAATGGAAAACCAAAGTGTTGAAGAAAAATCCACTTCTCGGAAACGGAGAACGGTTATCATCAACGAGTTCATGCGAGAGTGATAATGTGTCGTCTGATAGTTGTGGTGGCAGTCCAGCAAGTCGAGAAAAAAGAAAAGAATCAAATACCGTAAGTTACGCTCATTTTGAAATTTTATCTCAACAAATTGCCTTCTTAACAAATCTTTTAACGAAAGGCAACGAGAATACAATTTTAAAGCATGATAACACAGCATAGTCAAACGATTTAAATTTAGAGCGACCTGTTGTTAATCACCAAATTAACTAAAAAATTTATCGGAAATTAGTACAACAGTGAAAGAGCCGGTGATATATACCTTCAAAAACTAATTGAGTTATAGAGATTTAATTGTGATGATTGGTATGCTATTAGATTTTCCGATACACAAAAGAAATATTTAGCTACCCCCGAATTTTATAGAATTATCTGTCAACGACGAATTCAAAACGTTATGAATTGACAATGTTAAAAGATGATCCCCGTTCTTATTTATTAGAATATTCGTTCGCTGGATTAACTAATGCCTTACTTAATCAAAAAGCGGAATTACATAAAACATTGCAGATACTTGTCAATTGGACGAGTGAATCAAAAGAATCACTTACTCCAAATTCATTGTTTAATAAAATCGAATCATTATTTTCAAAAGATTCCAACTATAGCAGGATAACGGATGACTTATTACAAATAGTGTGCGGTGGACGAGCAGATTTCATAAATTTACGAAGGGAAGCACTGTTAAGACAAATCCCGGAAAAATTTCATCGCGATGTTATTTATAAAATACCCCCAAGTCGCGATGTTATTTATAAAATACCCCCAAGTTCAGAATATCTTTTTAACAGTAAAGCTATTAATGATTACCTTCAGAAAATAGGAGGGGTGAATAAATTAAACGAAAACTCAAACTATGAGTCTAAACAAAAGTCTAAACATATTTTATATGAAAATCCGAAAGCCTCTACTAGTAAACAACTTATGACACCTTTTTTCGTCAAAACTTTTCAAAAGGGGAAAAACGGCCGCGGCAGCAGTCCACTAACCCCAAATTTATGTTTAATAAATTACGAGACAAAACTAAGTCCCGGAAATCTCGGCTTCAGTCCTCAATTAAGCATAAACGTGGCGAATGGCTATCCGAGGTTTCGAGGAGGTTGTTTGAAACAATTTCAAAATATTTGGAGCAATGTTGGAGCTCCGGGAAAAAATTTGCAAACTATTAAGTGGGGTTCGAATCCCCTTCTCCCTTCAGCCTCCTCTCATTTATCCAAGTCAAATAGTCATGCGATATTACAGAACAAAAACTACTTCCAATATGTCAGCGGAAATCAAAAGCATGATAAAAACAGGAGTGATCGGACGTGCGGAGCCATCTCCCAGCTTCCGTTCAACGTTCTTTTTAGTGCCCAAACCCAACAGGGAATTTTGCCCCATCTTCAATCTCAAACGACTGAACATGTTGGTGTAGATAAAATCCTTTCGCCTTTTCAATCATTTTCGAGTGCCAACCTTTTCTGCAGCTTGAAGATTGGATGGTAAAATATCAGACAGGCCCATTTTCACCTTCCGATATTAAAACAATATCGAAGGTTCTTAAGGTTTAATTACCACCAAGATCCGCATCAACATCAGCTGCTACAAATAACCTGTTTACCTTTCGGTCTTATACCGGTTCCAAGAACGTTTGCATCGGTAACCAATTGGATAGCAGAATTGTTGAGAAATCACGGCATCAGATGCGTACTATATCTCGACGATTTTTTGCGTGCGAACCAGTCCAAATCGGCTTTACAGAACGACATAGCAGGGGCGCTAAAGATGATGAGGACCCTAGGCTGGATGATAAATTTTCAGAAATCGGTCTTAGCCCCGACACAATGCCTCGAGTTTCTCGGCATAACGTGGGACACAAAACGTAACACAAAGTCCCTGTCGGGGCAGAAGTGCTTAACGCTACGCAAGGCACTGTATCTGCTCAAACAGAGCAAATGGTCTCTCCGACAATACCAGTCCATTGTGGGGAGACTCAAATTTGCGAGTTTTGTAACTCGCAGGGGTCGGCTTCACTGTCGAACACTGCAGTACTACAGTCGACAGTTGCCGAAAACTCACCCGCACCGCCGCGTGAGTATTCCCCAACCAGTACAGCCGGAATTGGAATGGTGGCTGGAAGAAATAGGAGGGTCAATGCCGATTCAAATACCTCAATTGACCAACCTTTTGACTACAAATGCATCCAACACAGGCTGGGGTGCACAGCTCAACGAAATCAGCATATCAAGAACGTGGACGAAACGTAAACAATCATGACATGTGAACAAAAAAGAAATGTTTGCTGTCTTAGCAGCTATTCAACTCGATCAGGATGGCTTGCAAAACTCACAAATACTTCTTCAGACCGACAACCGGACCGTTGTATCATACATAAACAAGGAAGGAGGTACTCAGTCTCTGAAGCTTCTGGAACAAACTCGGCGGCTTCTATCGGTCCTAGACAAAGTGAACATGCATCTAATAGCACAATATATACCGGGCAGATACAATGTAGAAGTCGATGCATTGTCCCGTCAAAAGGCTTGCCCCGAATGGCACTTGATAACAGAAGCAACCACGAAAATATTTCAAATGTGGGGGTGTCCAGAAATAGATTTTTTCGCATCGAAAACGGCCCACGTAGTTCGGACATATGTAACAAAAGACATTCAAGATCTAGATGCTTTCTATCACAATGCCTTTTGTCGCTCTTGGGATTACAATCTGGCATGGCTATTCCCACCATCCAATTAATCCCTAGGGTACTTGCTCACTTGAACCAGGCCAAAGGACTCCATGTTATAATAGCTCCGAAATGGCAAAAGGTGTTTTGCCAATCGGATCTTCAGAACCGAGCCTTATATCTAATTCCAGATCTGAACCGTGTACTTCTAGACACGCGAACAGGAACACACCCACCGGAAGTTCAAAAATTACAACTGGGAGCTTGGCTGATTTCGGGTGGCAGGAAATTTTAACAGGATGGACGGAGTCTGAGCAACGGTTGCTTCGGTCATGCTGGAGAGATTCTATATTGAATACATATAAACCAGCATGGATAAGATGGAAGAAGTGGTGTGATTTAAATTCAGTAGATCATAAATTTCCGAACGGAAGTAGAGTAGCGCGGTACCTAGCTCATCTTCATTGCGATATAGGTCTAGCATATAGAACTATTCTTGTTCATAAATCGGTAGATCTATCGTCGGATTTCTTTATTAAACATATTCTAAGAGCAATATCAATCTCACGCGAAAAATTGGCAAAGCCACCTATCTGGAACCCAAAAAAGCTACTAGATTATGTGAGTTCGCACAATCCTAAAAAAATAGCCTTTTCGATGTTTCAAGGCATGCCGCGACACTTCTGCTACTTGCTTCCGGTCGTAGAATTCATGATCTCACGCTCTTGCGAATTGATAATCAGAGTTTATTATATGAGGAAGATGATTTGATCTTTTGGCCAGCTTTTGGTTCCAAAACCGACAATGCAAACCATAGGCGATCCGGATGGAGGTTAATACCGCATCCCATTCAAAACTTGAACACGAACTTTTGGATTAAAAGAGTATTGACTCTGAGTTCAGATCGACGAAATGATTTAAGTCACTTATTTATCACACCGAGAGGTGTGGTAAAACCAGCTTCGAGAACAATGATTGGTGGATGGGTGAAGTCACTTTTAAAAGATGCTGATATTGAAGCGGCACCAGGCTCAGTAAGATCAGCCGTGACTTCCCTTAATTTTATTGAAAGCTTTCCTATAGATCAAATACTAGCAACTAGTAATTGGAAAATGATTCTCACCTTGCAAAATTACTACCAGAGGGAATTAATTGATTATAATTCACGTAATTCGAACTCATCATCTATGTCTTTCTCATTATTTCAACCCAGTTCATGGAAATATGTTGTAGAAATCAATCTAATATAAAATTTTTATATTCACCTTAATCTACTACACATTATAGCGTCAACAATTTCTATAAAACACCAGGAGATAACAAACATATCACTCAAGATGGATTCCGGATATTGATACGAAACAAATAATAGAGAGTTTTACCTTAAATTAAAACTTACCTATTATTTTTTCATCAATATCCGGAATCCATCTTGAGTCAAGCGACCATCTTTCTGCCTTTTGCCAGCAGTTTTAGTACCTCTCTGTATAGGCGGCGCCACTTTCTTTATATTGAGACTTATATAAAACACCCAACTCATGGATATTCTTCATTATAAGACTCATGATGCACCAGGTAGATTTTACCTGGATTCCGGATATTGATGAAAAAATAATAGGTAAGTTTTAATTTAAGGTAAAACTCTCTACTATTATCAGCAATTGAATAAAAAAATCAATAAAATCCCAAATTAATTTAATGTAAAAACGAATAAAATAAAAAAATTAAAAGAAAAAGGAGTAAAATTTGTAATTTGCTTATTGCTATATGCAAGTTTCGAAAATATTAATTATTACATAAGATTGCTAAAGACCTACAGATATGTATAATAGATACCTAACTCAAATATCATTCGAGAGACATATATCGTCCCTCTTCGAATTCCTTCATGCATCTCTACGGTTTAAAGCTTCTCCGGTTTAAACAGAACCTTTCATAATTCCAAAGAAAACCCTTTTTTATTTATGTTGTTAATAGAACATAAGTATTTGTTTGTTCTTTGTTATTAATCCGACCCTTCCTGACATTTCGCCGTCTCGAAAGTCACAGAAGAGTGTTCTAAAATATTTGACGCCATATCCTGAGCTATGTGGATAAATTTCAAAGGATATAACGTCAAGACAAAGTATAATATGTGATAAATGAATGTTTAATTTTAAGCGGTTCCAGAAACTGCACGTTAACAGGTTTACATGCGTCACAAATTATATAAAGAAAACAATATACGGACTCCTTTGCTAACACAATTTGTAGAAAATTAATAAATATTAAGTAAATGTGATTAATAAATAAGTGTTACATTTTTAACTTTTGGGAAATTGTTCATAAACATCTTCAAAGGATATTTTAGCGCCCGATTTCTACGAAGGCATTTCTCTTGCTTCATACTATGATCCTGTCAATCTTTATCCACTCTGATATGTACCTTATCACTCTATATTAAATACTATTTTGATATGTCAAACTTATCTCAAAATATATCACGCTATCATGGATTCATCATATACGATATGATTATTAAACCATAACGATACGACTATAACATTTATATGCTTTTACACAGACTACTCGAACTCATTGCTCTTTATCGTAATAAATTTTATCCGATAATGAATCTTAGTGTATTGTGTTAAAGCTAATTTTGTGGTTGTTCAATTTCGGTCATGCGCATAGCGTGGCTACTAAAAAGTGTTTTCAAGGTCACCTTGAGTGGCCGCCGTGCAAGCCAACAATACTGACTAGCCCAACTCCCAAGCCATACCACCTCCATCGCTCGTCAGTACGTGACCTGTGGCACATAGCATGTGAGTACCTGCCTTTATTTCAGACTAATATTAGTCATAGCCGGAAAATTAGTTTGTTTATTGAATCTTGTCATTATTGAATCCTGTCAAATGACTTTTGATCTGTCACCTAAACTTTTTTAATTACTAAAAAGTTACAAACTTTCATTATTCGTCTTTGGTTTCAAAACTTTTTATTTACTTTTGATATATCGACGTTTTATGATATAAATTACTCAATTTATGTGCAATCCCTGGATTGAATTAACAGTCGTAATGCTCCCGATATTTCGGGTTTTGTATGTATTCGATAATAAAACTCAGCAATTGTGTATGTGCATGCGTCATAATAAATTATAAATACCATAAATACTAGCATACTTTAAAACTAATGTGAAATATTTTCCATTTGATTTTCTTATCGTAACACCGCATTTTATATACAAAATACAAATAAATTGATATTATATAAAGTGATTTATAAATACGGTTATTTATATATAGGTATTTAATTCAAAAAGTGAGTATATATATATATATAAATATATATATATATATATATATATATATATATAAAATATATATATATATATATATATATATATATATATATATATATAAGTTACTTTTAGTGTTATAGTGTTAGTTTAAACTATGGGCCAGAACAGACAAATTTAATTTTACATGTTTTAATTATATTGGAGATAAAAATTTCTCTTACAAATTAAGGACATTGGTTTTATTAAATGCAAATTTAAAGTTTACTCACCTTTTGACCTTGTTCCTGACCTCTGCGATGCGTATGATCTCATTTAGTAATCTTTTAATCAAATGTTTATTTATTTTTGAGTCTGCTTCCAGTTTTTGGGTGATGATTTGTTGGAAAGTATATTTTAAAACAGTTTTGATTTTCTAAAATTTATATTTTATCTATTAAAATGTTTACGATTCCATGGCAACAAGTATTGTGGTGTTTTTAAACGAAGTGACACGTCAGCTTGTGTTGAATTTTGAACCTATTAATAAATATATATATATATATATATATATATAAATGTTATAAGGGAAGGAAACAAAGTTGCTATGATTAAACTACAAGTAAATAAAAGGTCATTTGTGTTAGTAAAATTCGTAAAGGATTTTGTTACTTAATTATGGATTTTTCATAAAATTTTTATATTTTCTATGTTTAGTCATATTCAACAAAAAGATTTTTTATAGAATTCTAATATAAAACGTTTTTAAATCCATCAAGCATCCAATGAAAGTTTTTCTCGCAATCAAATTTCAAACTACTTCATAATATTGTATTAATGGGTAGTTATTGAAAACTTTAAAATTAATAAGAAACATCTTTGCTGTTTACAAAATGCTCTTTTACGGTTGTTATATATTTACATGAATCGTAAACATGGAGCGAAATCCATTTTCCTCAGTGTTGGCAGATGGTCTCATTGTTAAGATAATTGCGTGCTAAAAATGTGTTGCTTTAATCAAATATGTTATGTGACTGGTTTCTTCCTCTTGCAATTAAATAACGGCCAGCCGTTTCCGAGGAGCTGGAACAGAATAAAAGATAGACGGTATAGCAGTGTGTTAGAAATATAGATAAAAGCAATGTATAGAATAAGCGAAAATTTACTAATAAATAAAACATTGAAAACCATTTGGATTTCCAATACATTAAATAAATGATACGTGAACAATTACAACCGTTAAAAATGTTTAAAAGTAAAATGCTATGAATATTTTTAATTCCACTTTCACAGACCTTGGCATTAACCTTCAGATAACTATTTTCGTCGTTCCTTTTTCATTTGATCTTAAACGTGATCGAGAACTTTTGGAAATAAACCACAACAGAATTAGTATATTCAAATCATTGCTGGTTATATGTGTGCTTCTCTCACATTTAGTCAAAGTAAGATAATTTAACAACAAAATGGCAAAATTAATGAAAAAATAATTTCATAACATTAATGAATTTCCACGCAATAATTAATCGTAATAACTAATACGGTGTCGACGTAAAAAATCAGAAACGTTAATTATAATAAATCTCTTAGTTAATACAAACATAGATGTCTCGATTAAAACCCTCAGGATATTATTAAAGTAAAACATTACACAATGAATGAAGCAGATGTCGTTTTAATGGCGCAATATTACTGAGTGACATATACATGTATCACAAATTCGCGAATGCGTCATGTCAGTGTCGATACAACGTGATTTCTGACATGTCCTGAACGGCAAGAGGTATAAGATTTTGGACGACATCCTATCCCCACCCCGCTTCATCACGTCCACGGACACATAAATAGAAATTCAGAGACATCGCCACCATTCAATGCGGAAGTCTCGAGCTGTGCGCTAACTCTTATTGGTCTCATTATTTATATTAATTGTTAAGTTGTAGTCGTATGTTAGTTAAACTGAAATATTAAGATGAGTTTTATGAACGGGAACGCTAACGGGAATGGGACCGCCAATGGCAACGCTTACAATGGCTTCTACGGTTATAGACGTGAGTATTTAAGGCCGTTTCGATAGTTTCTTATATTAGGTTGATGCGAATTTTTTTTCTTTTTTTGTATTTTATTCCTATCCAACCTCTTCGTTGCACTCTCCTACAACTCTGTCCAATTCTGCGTTCGGTTGATGTAAGGTTTTATACTTGTTACGTAATGTATACGTGCAAATTTATTAACTTGGAATATTCTATTAACTTGAACGTTTCTCAGTAACATGTTTTTCATAAATATCTACAAGCCCTTAAAGGAAGTAGGTATCTATATAATTATTCGACATGTTTGAAATTCCTTAAATCTTAATCATTTTAACAGACACGCTATTAGATTGTTGATTTTTTTTTTGGATAATAACATAAATATGAATCCTTATTTAGAAATAGTATCTACGCTTTGCTAAACTAGCCTATTTCGCTTATAAATTAAGGCAATAAAATATTAACACAGGATATAATAAAATTTTGGATATATATACGGTGAATATTCATTTTACTTAATTCTGATACGTATGAAAACTAACGCTAATTTATTTCGCTTCTGTACGATACACCATGTTTTAATTTAAATTGAAATACTTAAGTAATTTGCTTTGTATTTCTCTTAAAAATATGGTACATTCATATATGTGTGTGCAGACAAAATGGCGACTTTGGACCAGCTTTTCCAGCCCATCCAGCAGAAGACGGAAGCCACCGGCAACAAGGTCACTGTGGTGGGATCTGGCCAAGTCGGCATGGCAGCGGTCTTCGCAATGCTAACACAGGTACGTTCCTATGATATTGACATCAAAGCTATCACGACAAAGCTTTTATTAGTAAAAGCACATCAGGATAATATTACTTCTATCAGGTTTCTGAGCAGTTCTTGATAGGACACCTTTTTTGACTGACTGTATTATATATATACTATGAAAAATCACGACATTTATACTTATAATCTATATATATAGATATATACACATATATATAGATAGATTATAGACAATTAAAATACTTAGTATTGCTCATTAGTAATACATTACATGTTATTTGTGTGATTGAATAGAGTATTGTGTAATCAGATATTGCCATTGTTTAATGTGTAAGTGCATTTTTTTTTACACCATGCGCATTTACATCAATTCATGTGCGAGCGTGTATGACAAAAGTTTGATACGAGCGCTCCGCAAACCATAGACAATTTGCTTTAATCTGTCAACATTAATTTTAAATAAGGTATATTCTGTTCTTGTTGAATGACATGCGAATAATAAAAAGGCGAATGAAAATTTTACAAAAGTATATATTTTATTTGATTGGTTTTTGTAAATTACGTACCTAATCGTTTACCGTGGATGGTACTGGGCATTATGAATAAAAATATTATGATATTTTTCATACTATATGCTATTGGTATTTTCATTCAATAAAAATATAAATTTTCTAAAAATAATTTCAGATATCGAAGTGGATTTTTGTTTAATTAATAAACAAATTCTTTTTCGTCGCCTCGTTTTATTTTCTTCGTTTTATTGTTTTACAAATATTAGAATTAATAAAAGAAACTTGAAAATTTAAATTTGGCGCCACTGTCACTGTCGCTGTCAATTTTGAACTAACATTCACATCACGACTTGTGTGATGTCACTTTTTGTTAACTCTGTGTTCTTGTCAATACGTTTTCTCTTAATAAATATAATTTGATCGCTGAAAGTAACGTTTGTTTTTTGTGGATAAATCCCATAACCTAAGAGGTTATGGGCCCAGCGAACTCTGGAAATAAAAGTGAAGAAGAAATATAGACAAAGAAAAAGTTACATTGTGGCCGAGAGAATAACCTCAAAATGGATCCCACGCGGTCAATGCATTTTGAAAAATTTGATGGAAATAACTTTCGACAGTGGAAATTTCAAGTTAAGTGTGCTCTGAAAGCAAAAGGAATTGATATTTCTATACCGAAACCAGAAGGAAATAGTACGGAGTGGTTGAAAAACGATGGCATGGCGATGTTTATCATAACTTCGTCAATGGATTTAAGTCAGATCACATTAATTGAAAATTGTGAAACTGCTAAAGAAATCATGTTGAAACTTGAATCAATATATGAACAAAAGAGTGAACTATGTAAGATGTTAATCCATGAAAAATTTTATCAATATAAAATGTCTCCAAATGATAGTGTAGCTCAACACATATCAAAAGTAGAATCTCTGGCAAAACAGCTAAATGAAAATGGTGAAAAAGTCAGTGAAATGGCCATCATTACTAAAATACTTGGTACTTTACCTTCCAAGTATCGACCACTGCGGCAAGCTTGGATGTCGATGGATCCAGAACAACAAACAATCATTAACTTAACTGCTCGATTGTTAGATGAAGAAGCAAGTTTGGCATGTGAAGATGAACAACAACAAGAGACAGCTCTTCTTGTTGCCAATAAAGGATTGAAAAAACATTCAAATCAAAACAAACCTAGTAGTAGTGGTCCAAATCAAAACAAAACTAATAGCAAACATAGGTTTGAGTGCTATAATTGTGGGAAGCGTGGTCATTTTTCAAAGGAATGTCGTGCACCAAGAAAATCCAAGTACAGAAAGCCTCAGCAAGAAGGCGCAGATATGTTAGCATTTAATATAGAAAGTAATTACACAAGTAACCCAGAAGATATTTGGATATTGGATAGTGGTGCTTCCGCACATATGACCTATAGAAAGGAATTCTTTATAGAAATTTTTGAGAGCAGTCAGAAAACATTGACATTGGGAAATAAACAATCAGTGGAAGTGTCTGGTATTGGTAAAATTCTAATTCAGAGATATGTCAATGGACAGTGGGAGGACAGTGAATTGTGTGATGTACTCTATGTTCCCAGCCTGCGAAGAAACTTGTTTTCAGAAGGGGCAATAATAAGAAAAAATTTTACTATCATTAAAAAGGACACAAATGCTTTAATTTACAAAAATAGTGAAGTAGTCATGATTGCTAAAATTACAGAAAACAATTGTATGAGTTAAATATAAAAACAGTGATTCCAAATACTTGCAACCTGGTTCAAATACCCAAAGTGACCTTAAAATGTGGCATGAGAGACTTGGACATATTAATCTAAAGCAAATTAAAAATATGTGTTCTAATAGTGTTGTTGAAGGCTTGAAAATCAAAGACAATGAACAAAGTGACTTTATTTGTGAAGCATGTGCATATGGCAAACAGTGTAGACTGCCATTTCATAAATCTGTACGAGGAAAATTACAGCCAGGAGATCTAGTATATAGTGATGTATGTGGACCAATGAGTCATGAATCAATACAAGGTATGAAATATTTTGTATTATTTAAAGATGCAGCCACAAGTTACAGGCATGTATATTTCATTAAGAATAAAAATGAAGTCATGGAAGTTTTCAAGAAATACAATGCTATTATTAAAAATCAATACATGCATAATGTTAGAGTGTTACATACTGACAATGGGAAAGAGTATGTCAACAAGATATTTCAGGAGTATCTGGATAGAGAGGGGATAGTTCATGAGCGTACAGCACCCTATACCCCAGAACAGAATGGCCGTGCTGAGAGGGAACAAAGAACTATAGTAGAAAGTGCACGTTCAATGTTGTATGCCAAAGATGTATCCCTTGATTTATGGGCTGAAGCTGTTAATTGTGCAGTTTATATATTAAACAGGACTTCTTCTAGCCAGTGCCCTAATAAGACACCTTTGAATTATGGAATGGTATAAAACCTCAGATAGGTCATTTGAAGGTGTTTGGAAGTGTTATGTTCACATTCCAGATCAGTTGAGAAAAAAATTAGATAAGAAGAGTGAGAAGATGATTTTAGTTGGGTATGATAATACCAATTATAGGATGTACAACTTAAATAACAAGAAAATAAAAATATCAAGAAATGTCATCTTTGATGAACAGCAAGTGCCAGAAACTAGAAAGAACATTGCAGAAATATGTATAATTGATAATGATATACCTGTAAGCCAGGAGACAGAAATTCCTGAGTCAGAAAATGTAGATGATAGTGTAACTGAAATACCATCATCTGAGAATGAAGATAGTTTGTTGAGTTGCAATAGTGACGATCCAGTATATGAACCATCTCAAGAATTGAGTGACATAGAATCACGAAGTATCAACTTGAGACCAAGGCATAATAGGCGTTTTGAAGCCAATCTTATAGAATTGTCAATACCTCAATCATATGAAGAAGCAATAAGAAGTCCTCAGAAAGATAAATGGTCAGAAGCTATCAAAGAAGAACTATCTGCATTGAAAGTTAATAATACTTGGACTATGGTGAAAAGATGTGGTCAACGAACCCTTACTACGAAATGGGTCTTTACTGTTAAGAAGAATGAAAATAATAAAGTTATTCGTTATAAAGCTAGTTTGTGTGCACGTGGTTATAATCAGATAAAAGATGTTGATTATCAAGAAATATTTTCACCAACAACTAGATATGATTCAATAAGAATTATTCTTTCTATTGCAGCTAAATATAATTTAGAAATTCAACAGTTTGATGTTAAAACTGCATTTCTCAATGGGTTTCTTGAGGAAGATATTTTTATTGAGTTCCTAAGGGTGTATCTGTTAAGAATGATTTTGTGTTGAAATTGAATAAGTCTTTATACGGTCTTAAACAAGCATCTAGATGCTGGAACAAAAGATTTACTGATTTCCTAAAGAAATATGGTTTTATACAGTCTCAGGCTGACAATTGTGTTTATGTTGGCACTTTTGATAAAATAAAAGTATTCTTAATAATATATGTTGATGATGCCCTTGTAATATCCTCAAGTAAACAACTTATTAAAGAAATAATAGAGTACTTAAACAAAGCTTTTAAAATTAAAGAATTAAATTTAAAATATTTTGTGGGAATGGAAATTGAACGAAAAAATAACTGTATTTGTATTTATCAGAGAAATTATATAAAGGAAATTATTGATAAATTTGTATGAGTACTGCAAATGCTGCCAGTACGCCAGCAGATGTAAATGTTATTATCACAAAGAATCTAGATGAGAATGTTGTTAACTTTCCTTATCGGGAGGCTATAGGTTGCCTGCTATTTTTGAGCTCTGTTTCTAGACCTGATATTTCCTTTTCAGTGAATGTATTAAGCCGATATGTAAACAATCCTAGTCAACAACATGTAAATGCTGTTAAACGTATAATTAGATACCTTATTAACACCATAGATTTATGTATAAAATATGGAGAAAGCAGTGATCTGATTGGATATTCAGACTCTGATTTTGCTAGTGATGTAGATACTCGTAAATCTACAACGGGTTATATTTTTAAAATGAATGGTGGACCAATAACATGGTCTAGTCAAAAACAAAAGACCGTTGCTCTCTCCACAACTGAGGCAGAATTTGTAGCAGCCTCTGAATCTGCAAAAGAAATTTATGGTTGCAGCAAATTATGGCAGACTTGGGTGATAGTTTTAAATGTGTCACATTGTATGTAGACAATCAAAGTGCCATTAGACTTATTAATAACCCTGTCTATCATAAGCATACAAAACACATAGATGTTAAATATAACTTTATAAGGGAAAAGGTTGAATTGGGTTTAATCAAAATTAATTATGTTTCAAGTAAAGAGCAATTAGCAGATATTTTGACAAAAGCCCTATCAACCCAAATATTTGTTTATCTGAGAGATCAGATATTTGGTTAAGTTTATATATTTTTTTTGAGAATTTTGAAATATTGTGTAAAGAATAAAGTTAAATTTTAGTGGGAGTATTAGAATTAATAAAAGAAACTTGAAAATTTAAATTTGGCGCCACTGTCACTGTCGCTGTCAATTTTGAACTAACATTCACATCACGACTTGTGTGATGTCACTTTTTGTTAACTCTGTGTTCTTGTCAATACGTTTTCTCTTAATAAATATAATTTGATCGCTGAAAGTAACGTTTGTTTTTTGTGGATAAATCCCATAACCTAAGAACAAATAAGAATAGTCCCAAAATGTTGCTAACAACAAAAAAAGTTATCGAGAAAAAAAATTACTTACAGCGAATTTATATCGCTTTCAAAACACAGACAACTCCGCGTATTTAATTCTTAAACCAAATAACGATTTTATAAAACGTTAAGTAGTGAATTCGCTTCATAATTTTCTATGAAACAGGAATCTTATGAAAGTTAACTCCTAAGACAAAACGTATTTATCGTCCTTGTTTAAAACAAACTTCTGATCTTTATATTAAATATGACTTATAAAAATTTATTTCCCACAGAATTGTAACTATAGTAATAACAACCATTGATAATTTTACGTATGTGACTGTCAAATGTTTATATAAAAATTATCAGTAATTATTTGAAATAAAAAAACCGTCAAGATATATTTTATCAACTTATCAATGTAATAAAATTTAACAATAACATTTCGATCTTAACCTCTGATCGCATAAGTTTACGCTACATGTAATACTTTACAATAATCTAAGATAAAAACTATGGCTTTAAAACATTACAAGCCACATAAATTATGCAAGATCTTTATGAATACAAAATTAATTACGAGGCTATTGTTTGACGTTGTAATTTATCTGGACCGGTTTAAAATACAAACCTGACGTGACTTCATACAGAACGGGACTATAGTGCCAGTATCCTTCGGGAACAATCAGTTTCGCGATAAATTCCAGCCTGCATGTTATTCTAGCATATGCACAATAGCTATAGCATATATTTTGCAACGTTACAATCAGTCATCTAACCAAACATTCGTGATTACAATTGAAGGAACCTCAATAATTTCATCCTTCATTTTCGTTTTTACAAGTCCCAGTGCCCGTTCACGTATGACAATTCACAATCCATAATCACGTTACACAGTTCACGAAATCGTTTCATGTGTGTGTGGTTGTAAAAATGTGCTGAGTATAGTGAAGTTATCATTTCTCATTTAATAGATAATAGCAGTTTAATGATGTCACTTTAAATTTCAAGGGCGCGAATTGTTTTGTCTGGTCGTTTGTGGGTCATCTGCGGGCTCTTTAAACATTTTTAAACAGAATATATATATATAAATAAGCAATCGATGTCACCATAGTTTGGCTAATTAGTTATTTAAGATTATTTTAAATAGATTATAAAGTCACATCACAATTTTCACATATTAGGATTTTAAAATAGCAGAAATAACACTAATGGTTTAAAAAAATTAAATATAAATTTATAAATATCGTACGTAAGAAATGAAGACTAATTTTGAATTGTTAATTATTTATTATAATTAAATTTAAACGAACTTAAAAATTACGCTGCCATAATAAGGTTACAGTATAGGCAGTATGCAGATAACTTTTGAAGAATTAAATAAAAAGAAAACATGAAAAAGAAAACTTAATATAAACACGACTGTATGAAAGTGTGTCGTAGAGTCACGACTGTGGATAGGATTCCGTAGATAAATAAATATTTCGTTATTCTCATTAAAGCACATAATGCTCAATTCCAAAGAAGCACTTTAATTCTCTGGACAGAATAGCATATAATAGAAATGTTAATCTATTTATAAAATTAGATAATTCTTATCATACATATGTATTATATATAAATATTAAAATGACAATATTATTCTTTTAGGGCGTCACTAACAATATAGCGTTGGTGGATTGTATGGCAGACAAATTGAAAGGCGAAATGATGGATCTACAGCACGGCTCATGCTTCATGAAAGATGCTAAGATTCAGTCAAGCACAGGTACATACGATAGTTTATTGTTTTAAATATGGCCTTCATCCATGCAAGACTTGCACAGTATATTCTGCCAGTGTCGTATAGAATGTAGGTGACACGATCCGAGATTAAGTTATGAATGTAATAAAATTTGCTAGGTTCGACTGAGGTCACAATTAGGAATTTTGTTAGTAGATCTAAAACAATAGATATTCAATAAAATGCAAACGTACGAGAGAAAGTGTCACTTTCAAAAGAGTTACAACTTACAACAGACTATAAAAGTCATAATAGCATCTGTAACTTGGTATAATGCCAATGTTCTGTAATTTAATTTTTCTTATTCAGATTACGCCGTCTCTGAGGGTTCTAAGATCTGTGTTGTGACCGCTGGTGTGAGACAACGTGTTGGGGAGACCAGGCTCGAATTGGTACAGAGGAACACTGACGTCTTGAAAGTTATTATACCCCAGGTAGGAAGTGAGAAGTGACTATAACTAGCTTAGTAATAGGCATAAAATTACAATCTTAAAAATATTAATAACAATATTCCCAATTCTTATCATTTCCGTATAAAATTTTCGTCATTCCAAATTATTATAGTTATCAAACGTTTATCAAATTTTATTAATATTTTTTATGCATATTTATATCTGAAAGGCTTATTATCTAATTGAGGTTTTGTCATCACTTTTGACACTTGTGACACCAATATTGACTAGTTTTTGTCCGCGACTTCGTCTACAAGGTCTTCGGTATTCAACTGAATGATAACGAGCCGGCAGCAACGACCACAGTCTCTGTCACGTGACTTCATATATGATGCAAACTTATGCCATAATGCTGCGAGAAATACGTGCAATTTTGTAATTAATTATAGCATAAGACTTGTTCTTAAGTCCAAGCTACATTACTGTTATGTTTCATCAAAATCTGAACAGCAGTTTACGCTTACAAGAGCAACAAACATATAAACATCTTCATTAACTTACGTATTTATAATGTTACATGTATTAATTTTCAATATATATATTCTTTAGATAAATATTAAAATATCAAAGATTTTTTCCCAAAAATACATAAATTTTAAGATAGCTTTTCTAAAACATAATATTCTTTATCTAAGTTCAGTATTGTTTATATTAACATTAAAATCTTACTCTTTATCTAACAGCTTGTAAAGTACTGCCCGGACGCCATATTCATCATAGCGAGTAACCCAGTGGACGTTCTAACCTACGTGACCTGGAAAATCAGCGGACTGCCCAAGAACAGGATTATAGGATCCGGAACCAACCTTGACTCAGCTCGTTTCAGGTACTTGCTGTCCGAGAAGTTGGCTGTAGCCTCTACTTCCTGTCACGGTTATGTCATCGGTGAACACGGGGACAGCAGTGGTGAGATTAATTATTTTTCTAGAACTAATCAATTTCTTCACCTCAATTGATAACTTGGCAATAGTCTTAATTTTTTTTTAACTTCCACATCAAATGCAAATTAGTATATTTTACAGACATTACTCTTATTACGCCTATAGTGTAACTGACTTGTTCATTTTTAGTACCGGTATGGTCCGGCGTGAACGTAGCCGGTGTGCGTCTCAGCGATCTCAACCCAAAAATAGGTTCGGATGACGATCCTGAAAACTGGAAAAAGATCCACGAAGATGTGGTTAAAAGCGCCTACGAAATCATCAAACTCAAAGGCTATACTTCCTGGGCTATTGGACTATCTCTATCACAACTCTGTCGCGCCATACTTTACAACATGAATAGTGTGCACCCTGTCACGACCTGCGTTAAGGTATAAGTTGATACTTTTAAGGTGCATCTTTAAGTTAGTTCTTGAATACTTACTTAAGACGCTCTATTTCTTCACAGGGCGAGCATGGTATAGAGGACGAAGTGTTCCTGTCCCTGCCCTGCGTGCTCGGCAGGAAAGGCATCTATGACATCATTCGACAAACACTCACCGATAGCGAACTGACCCAGCTTCGGAAATCTGCTGAAGTCATGGCAAAATTGCAAGCCGGTATCAAATTTTAGAAAACTTCAACATGTCTAGCCTACATTATAATCCACAGATAATTTATAACAATTATCATTATGTACAGATACTAAATATTTATATAACCAATTGTCTTTTGATGCATTTTAATATTTTTAATGGTTGTCGTCTCGCGATTTTCTTAATGTCCTTTTGATGTTTTTCATATACGTCTTAATTCTACATAAAGTGAACTAGGTATTATAAATGTAAAAATGTACTCTATTGTAACCCAGCAAGATTTCAGTACATTTACTTAAAGGTGTGTCAACATTAATATTTAAGAATTGTTGTAGGATTTATATTTTTGATCCTTTTAATGTTTTGTATGTTTCTATTAAGAAATTTAATGTTTCATTAAATTTAATAAAAGATGTGAATCGATTTTTGTTTTTTATTTATAGCTATGAAACATTTATTAATTTTTATTTTCATTTAATATAGACTGTATCACCTGCAAGTAAAACCGAAAGGCATTTATTTCAAAGATGATTTTTTTATTTATTTAGGTAATATAAACACAATTTTTGAAATTTAAATGACAAAATAAACAATAGATTATGACGAATCTACATTATTAATGCAACACCTAACATAGGAATGACTTATTCGTCTTTGTTCGCTTAAGTACCTCTTTACAATCCTTAAATTGTTAGAATTTAAATTCTTAAATTGTTGTCCGCGGTAACATCAGACTTGCGCTCAGAGATAAATGTTTAGTGGTTATTACAATACATATAATAATCCACGTCGCAGTCTTTTCATTTACAATAACTAGACCGGGATGATTTAAGAATCTAAATCATATAATAAATTGCATACACAAAACATTCATTTAAATTGATCCAGCAATTTAGGAGTTCAGCGACGTACTGAAAGGGCAACCGGCTCTCTCACTCATTGGACGAACAGCAGCCATTAAAGATTACTTCAGACCGATTTTCTGTGAGAGGGTGGTACTTTCCCGGTCGAGCCAGCCCATGTTCGAGCTGAAGTTGTATGACCACAGCTAGGCTCTACCATCTCCAAATATAAAAAAACTTTTATGAATAGAATTAAACAAAGTATAAGAATTTTCAGAATCAAAAATATGAAATGAAAACTAATCAGTATGTTTCTATCTAGTTTACCAGTTTAGTACATAATACAAAAACAAAAAATAATATAAATGCCTAGCAAAGATCTTCACAGAGAAACTGGTCTCCACTACATTTAGTAGTGACAGTGTTTCCAGCACCTTCTCGTGAGTTACTTCCACTACACCACTCCCGACCCAAACCCTGGGGTAATAAGTCTTTGTCCACCAAATATACGTTTCACAAGCGTGTCAAGAAATACCCGAAAAACCTTCACTTTCATTCATTACTGTTGGATATAATCCCTCGAGAGGAGGCGTCGGAGCCTGCTCTATCAACTCCTCTTGCATAGTACGGCGCTTATATAAGCTTTTATTTTTCCAAAGCATACATAACAGCGCATTTATAAGCCTTTATTATTCCCATAAAAAAGTATTACCTCCATCAGATATCCCAAGGAGAGGCAGTTCTTGAAAGAACAGTGTTTTAGCTTGTAGTATCCTATTCACAAATCATTGGTAACTTTGCTTGTTGTTGTTGTTTTTTTTTATATTATGGCCTTCATCCGTGCAAAGACGTGCACAGTATCTTCTGCCAGTGTCGTGTAGAATGGAGGAGACACGATCCGGGATTAACTTTTGAATGAAATAAAGTTTTACAGTCTCGACTGAATTAGGAAGCCGAATTGCTTAGTATATAAAGAAAATAGATTTTTAAAACATGATCTGGCAAATTAAGATAGTGAATTTGTAGGTTATAAATTTCACTCTGTATGGCTAATAATTAACTGAACAGAATATTTAAGGACGCTCCCGTTGATTCTATTTTATCGTTTTTATAGATAATAATGGAAAGTAACACTTGTTAACTATTTTTAAATATAATGTGAAGCTAGTATTTTAATATGAGAGATAAATATAATTAGATGGACACTCGTATTAAATAGTTTTTAGAAAGCTGAAGTAATACAAAACTTCGATCCTGATGAGCACGAAACAAAACGAGAATAGTAAGTAATGAACAGGGCATAAAAATATTACAATGACCATTCGTTTCTTGCGATACACTCTTGAATGTTTTTTTAAAAACTAAATTGGACAATTATCGTAAGCGTTTTTAAAAATATATGAAAATAATGACTGAGCATTTTTTTTAATAATGAAAGAATAAGCAGGTCTTCGTCATAGTTTTGCTCATTATCATAAGTATTAAGTAGTGTGGTATTTCTAAATAAATAAATTGTTAGGAACTGGAGGGTAGAAACAGTATATATACTGGTAGTAAGTAGAAAGCGTATTAAAGGGTGGGGGGCGCCTTGCTGTCAAATCGTCAGTCGGTTGGAAATCGTCCGTGCAGCACCACAGTCCAAGCATTGTATCGTTAAATTATTTTGTTTTATACCTTCATATAAGTTGCTGTCATTACTTGTACCATTGAAATTAATTTTTACGATTAAAATTTTGAGGCTAGGTACCTACATAACTCACATTAATGCGTAAATGCTTTAACTAAAATTATCATTAATTGTTTGAAAAGCAGAAACATACGATTAATCGATGTAATCAAATTTAACAAAAATATTTCATTCGCCTTTGACACCATCATTTGTTAATCACTATACTCCAATTAAAATATATAAATTAATGCAATAAAAAAGAAATAAACGGCAATCATTATGTAAGTATTTCATTGACGAAGACGAATAATTTATTACTTAGGAAACGAATGTTAGATAAAGATTTGTTATCGGGACTGATAATATTAATTGTGTTTAAATAATACACATGGTAACCTAAGTGCAGCGCCGTCTATTATAATTCGTTTGACATGACTATACCAAACGGGTCTGTCATGCCTTTCGCAAAACTATCGAAATAAATTATATTAAATTTGTTATTCTGCCATGTGAGGTATGTTACCTATTGAAAATTTATTTAAATCCAGTATCCTGTACTCCTGGGGAGCGCGTTTGCTGGGAGCTCTGGCACCAGCATTCAGAATGGCGACCCCATATGTATAAATGGCGAGAGCATTGGAGGAATGCGGGTGCGGGGAGCAAAGAAACTTCGTGAAACTAAACTATACAGAAGAGATAATACTGGGAATGTCTTCTTTAGGGTTCTAGGTAATATTTTTCGTCAGGTTGTGGACCAAAGACCGGAATAAAAAACATTCACTGTGATTTCATAGTTCCCGTACATCAGATAAACGTATGACAGTCGTAATTAATATAGAAATCTCCAGTAACGTTAAATTCCGAAGTAGTTCAACTTACAAGGTTAACTCGCGTACCCTGCGATTTTAGAGGATTTTTTCCCTGCGGATGGAATAAGCTTTGTGCTGAAGTTTTCCCAAGATATAAATATAGTTATATATATATATATATATATAAATATAGTTCTTCAAGAGAGAAGTGCATAGTCATTTGAAGAGGCGGCAACAAGCAAGTGACACCTCTGATATTGCAGGCGTTTATAGGCTTCCGTACCCGACCTGCTTAGCATCAAACATGCCGTACGTTTGTTTTAACATCGAAGTTCCATAAAAATAATAATAATCAACTTCATCATCATCATCAGCCTATCGGAACCCACTGCTGAGCAAAGGCCTTTTCTAACATGGAGAGGGTTAGAGCACTAAGCACCACGCTTGCTCAAGACAGGTTGGCGATTTCAATCTTATAATTTGAAATTATAAGACCAGGTTTCCTCACGATGTTTTCCTTCACCGTCTGTCAATGGTGTCCGTCAGTGGTGGTGAAAAGATCACATTTGTACTTGCCAGGTTTAGAACCCGCGCCCTCAACTATCTGAGGCGGGCCTTTAACCTCCAGGCCTCCACGAATAAATAATAATAAAATCTGTCTTAATAAATACATTTTTTTAAAATAAATGTATTATTTTTCGATAAACGCAAACAATTAGCTATAGAAACTTTCGAGGTTATAGTATTAAGTTTATAAAAACCACAAAACTGAAATGAACTTATCAGTTCCGTTAACTTTGTTAGTTACTATTAAGATTAGTTTGCTGAAATCGTCTAAATTTCAAGGGCGTCAAAGGTTTTGTTTAGCGGCTTTTTCGTAACCTCCGCGCTCTGACCTTTTAGCTATTATTAAATTGCGAAAGTAAATTACTTTAACTTCATTCATTGTTATTCAGAAACTGGTTTGTTTCGGATTTGGTAATATTAAAATTATGGATATTTATTATTGCCTATCTTAAATGTTTAATGTATATGTGTTGACTATGTTTGATCCTTTATACTGGATGATAAATTTTGTGGGAGTCGTAACTGTAGACAGGATTTCATAGAAAATGCTAATACATTACCCTCCGGCTCATTGATAAGGCTAGAATGTACATAAATTCTTTTGAGAATTGTTATGTAAAACACTGCTTTAACCTAAACGTATCTTTTATGTTTCTGTATTTATTAAATTATTAATAATTAAAACACTCTAGGGCGTCCGTAACAATGTAGCGTTGACAATGGCGGACAAATTGAAAGGTGAAAGGTGAAGTGATGGATCTGCGACACGGTTCCTGTCTAAAAGGACGCTAAGATCAAATCAGCACGGATGAAGGCCATATTATAAAAAAAAGAAATATCAAATCAAGCACAATACAATAGTTACAAAATAATGCTAAGTATTTAGTTTTTATAAACGATTTATAAAAAAATCTTTCCGGGCGTTCCAATTTCAAAGATCTGTGTAGTTGCATGGTAGTCTGACTCATTGAACATCATTATTCCACAGGTAACAATTAATATAATATATATAAATATACATTAGGTGTTTGAAATACTACACTATAATTATATTATCTGTACTGAAAATGTGTGATTTAATGATCATATTTCTGTTATTGATAAAAATACTATAATAAAAACTTGTTATCAATTTTAAATTCCAGATTCTTATGAGATTCGTAGATAATTTACGTCATTTAAAATAATTAATTTATCATTATTATTGTTATATTTTAGGCTTATATCAATATCGTTTGTGAAGGCCTCGTTATATCAGTTGCGTTTTTTTTTTTATTTTAATTACAGCAACAGTCAATAGATATCTTGACATCGTTACTTAGTGCAAAATTTAAATGTTAAAACTCAAAAGCAACCATTGCTTGACATTTTTTAATACATTAAAAAAGAGAGAGTTCTATCTTTATTTCCTAATTTACGAAATTTAGGAACGTTTTTGTCGTTCATTATGTTTTCAAAAACATTATTTTTTAATGTTTGTTATAGACCAGCTTGTAAAGTACTGTCCGGATGCGATATTTATTAAAACAAGTACCCCAGTGGATATTATATCCCGTGTCCTTGAAACTCAGTGAACTTTCCATAAACAGGTTCATAGGATCAGGAACCAACCTTGACTCAACTCGTTTCAAGTACTTGCTACCCAAGAAGCTAGCTGTAGCCTCTACTTCCTGTCACCGGTCTCGGATATGTCATCAGTGAACACGGAGACAGTTGTGGTGTGATATCACATGCAGAGTTTCATTCTATTCAATATTTTTTACAATTTGCAATATGTCTTATTATAGTCTCACTCACAACTAGGAGATAAGGCTTAATTTTCAAACGTGGAATTCAAACCCAAAAGGTTTCTGTTGTTGAAAAAATCTTTGGATGTTGGCAATTACGTCTGTTTTTACTAGTTTTATTTGTTGCACCTGTAGGGTCTGATGGATATAGCTGGTGTGCATCTCAGCAATATCTACCCTAAGATAGGTTCAGTTTATGATCCTGCAAACCTGTAAAAGACCCACAAAGATGTGGTTACAAGCGCCTATGAAGTCATCAAACTTGAAGGCTATAATTTCTGGGCTATTGGACTATCTCAATCACAACTCTATCGCGATATACTTTACAACATGAATAGTGTACACCCTGTCACAACCTGTGTTAAGGTATAACATATATGTTGACACTACTTATTTAAGATGTTTCTAAAATACTTAATAAAAAAAAACCTATATTTCTTCACAGGGTGAGCATGGTATGAATGATGAAGTTTTCTTGTCCCCGCCTTATGTGCTCGGGAGAAAAGAGGGTGGGCTAGCCCCGCTTTAAAAATCAGCAGAACTCATGTTAAAATTGTAAGCCGCATTAAAGATTTAGGATAATTTATATGTATAGCGGAATGTATTTAAGCAACTTAATTGTTTAAATAAAAAAGTATTATAAATATCTTTTATTGACCAGTACCTAATTTCCCACCCATTGTTATTTATTCTGTCATTAAAAATATACAATCTTAAATTAACAAAATAGAGAAAATCCAACATTCAATTTCTTAAATTTCTTACAAATCAATTTCCACTTTTGTTTGAAAACAATAACATTGATATTTAAACTACTTAAGTATTAATTGTATTAGTTTATTTATCAACTAATTATTCAATTAATTGCAACAATTTTTTTTCAATAATCTTTAGTATAGGTGTAACATTTTATTCCCTTTCTTTTATTTGCACAAATTTGTGTAAGAAAAAATAATAAATAAAGACCAGGTTATATGAATATATAATCATGTCGCCATTTTAGGGCTAGTTCATAAGGGTGTAAGATTCAGAATCAGATCTAACAAATCAACAAAACTCGATTTGGTAAACATTTTAAGAAAAAAAATCTTACCAAGCTCTGACGTAATAATCTAACTGAATAAAACTTAGACGTTTAGAAACTTTAATTAATTTTTGTATTAATTTATTGAATTATGTTCACAATACCGCATAACATACTGCAAGAATTTTCTTGTTAAACATTGCCTTAAAACTTGTGCATCAACAAGGGAGTATATTATATCATCCGTTGTATTTATATCTAGTTAAGCTTTCAAAATCATCGTAGATAATTTACTAGGACGTTGTAAAGATTACATACTTTAATTAACATACAACACAAAACTTTTAAAGTTCAATCTATGTACTATATTTCTCATGATACTTTCGGGTCCTTACAGCTACCTCGGTAGTAAATGTTTTTACGGCTCTGGATACGAGTCCTTTTGAGCCTACCTCGGTAGTTGCCAAAATTAGTATTTGTTTTGTAGTAAAGTTTATTATTACGATTTAAACTTGTATAAATCGTTCTTACAATTAAAAAATAAAATCTCAAAGTTGTTATCAAAATCTATACTTTTTGCATATTTATTTTTTAGAAAAAAAAAATATCTAAAGTACATCGCATATATTTAAAAATCATATTGTTTATAGTTTTATAAAATAAAAATATGATTAGCATATTGAATGCTTTCTAATTTATTGATCTCCCAATATGATCCATTAAAACAACAACGTTAATCACTCAATTTAAATAGTATGTATTACAAAAAGACCAGTAATTTTCTTTTATCACAAAGAAATAGTTGATATTACTGTTTTTTTTTTCAATTGTCAAAGGACACTCGTATACAATCATTATCTGTACTTCTGTGTCGTCGTACATTCGAATGGCGTCCCAAGGGAATCGCCCGTGATCGTAAAACTGATAAAAATACTATAAAAACAAAATGTTCGTAAATATAATGAACATTTAAAATTTTAATAAGCTAATATTTCTATAACAATACTGATTGTTTATTCAGTCATTACGGTGTACAAAATACAAAGATGTAGAATATCGACAATTAATTCTAAAGTTTGATTTATGGTTTTCTGACGGGCATCCCTAGTGTAAACATATTAAAAAAACAAACACCAGACACGATCAATACTGCGTACCTGGGAAAATTTGTTTGATACTTTGGTGTCTGGCTTGCTGAGAGGAGGTTGCGAGCGGAGATACCGGCTACAGGTAAATTTATTGTCTTTGTTAATTACCAAGACATTATCTTATTTTGATGTTTTTTATTCATATCTTTTATACTTTTTCAAATATAAGTCACAAATTCATTCTTTAGTGTAGCGATTGAAGAAATATATTAATATATGAAGTATAAAAAAATATTACCATCTTTAGTATTTATTTTAATCTAATGTTTTTAAATATATATATTTATATTTACTACTACTACTATATTCACACAAAAAGTTTTTCTTAAAATCTTGGTCCCTCATTTTTTTTAAATATAAAATGATGAAAATTCTTAAAGCATGAAAAAAAATGTTTGAAATTTTTCTACTTACTTAATAGTTACTTGTTATGTGTCAATGAATTCTGCTTTTCTAGTTCTAAAGCCTAAGCAAAATGTTAATTTTTAAAGACTGAAAAAAATTTTCTTTGTGGCATAGGGTACCTTAAAAATTTTGAAATCCAACATGGCCGCGCAAGCGCCATTTTGTAGTAAAAAAAAATCATTTTAATAAATTTAAAAAATCATCTAAATTGAATTTTAGCTATGCTGAAGAAGAGGCAGTTCAGACTTTGTTTTCATAACTGAAACTGAAATGAAAAACAAAAAAAAATATTAAAAAATCTGAATCTCCAGAAAAATTATAACTAAGAGAGTTAGTTAAATACATAATAACATAAATTTAAATTTGATCACTATTTAACTGAGATCTATTTATCGGAGAAGGTTTTATTTAAATACTTGATTTTTTGCAGCTGTATCTTATTTTTATATGTGGTCTCTATTATATTATCTGATATATTTTCTTCTTCTTAGGCTGAGAAGAATGGAGGAAATGGAGCATCTCACCTTTACTGAATTCGAAGTGAGATCATCACATTGGGTGCATGTCACTCACATTATTGACCCCATGAATTTCTTTGTGCGACCAATTAAATACGGCAACTTCATAGAGTGCATCGAACGCACCTACCCCCAGGAAAAGCCTTATTCATTGAATACATGTGATTATGTTCTGTTTAACGTCGAATGGGCAAATAAGGCGCCGAAGTTTGCTCGTGGGCAAGTGTTTTATATCAGTAATGCCAACGATGTGATCACGTGTGACGTTATGGCCGTAGATTACGGCAACCTGGTGCAGGGTGTACCGCTTTGTCACATTTGGAGGCTGAACGAGACTTGTAGGACTCTGCCGCCGTTAGCTGTGAAGTGTCAACTGATCTTCTGCTACCCGAAAAACGGGAAAGAATTCGACCGTAACGCCATAGAGGCTTTCAAATACTTCGCCGGCAATGAGAAAGCCAAAATCATCGTCGAGAGTAAGAATGCTGGGAAGTTGACGGTGGAGATGTACAACTCAGGCCCTGATGATATATCCACGCTGCTGGCGATGACCGATTACACCAGGATGGGGTACGTCGAGCCCACCGTCAGCAAGATTCACAACGACATGAACAAAAAACTGGCCTACGCCTTCAGGCAGTACAGGGTCGGTCAAACCATCCACGTGAAGGTTCTGAGCGGTGATTTATACAAGACGTTCTACGTGGGCGAAGTCCACGACTTCCAGACCTACAGGCACGAGTTAGAGAATTTCGCACACTTCGCCAACAGGGGCGACCTGGTGAAGCCGTTACCCTGCGAACTAATGCCTGGCACTCCGGTGTTCGTGAAGGAGAACGAGGTGATCTACAACAGGGGCATCATCAAGGAGGTGACCGTGCCGTTCGTGGTGGTGTACGTTCACCTCGTGGACATCGGCCGCAACTATCAGGCGCCGGTGTACCACATGCGGCACATGGTCCGGGAATGCATGGACATGCCGCCGATATCGATCTTTTGTCGCGCCAATGAGAGACAGGCCCAGTACAACAGCGGCTACGCCAGATTCATCCAGCCGGGGAACGAGTTCCTGATAACCTTCGAGAAGCTCGGCAACGAGTACAACATACCTCACACGGTATTCATATCCCCGCTACAGAGAAGGCCGGCGCCGGAGGCTGTGCGCCAGCGCCGCCGCAACTAGGCAAAACCCACCCCGCTCTCTGACTATGTTAAAATCAATCAATCTATGATGTAATCTATATTATTGATGTCAATTAATTTTTGATTTACAAAGACTGCTTGTTGTAAGATTTTTTTGCATTTTTACTAATCACTATGATATTGGTGTAGACTGAGTCTTAAGACGGTCGTCGGTGTGTAACGTTAAGTCGGTCCAGGGGACGTTCTTTACCCCGCGTATTGTATTATTATATAAAATGTGATTTTATGTAATATTAGTTTTAGAACTACCTATACGGTAGGCAACTTTACCCGTTTCAGACGTTTTATCTATCAGAATTAATCTATCTGTCTAATGTAACCTTTCCTAATTGATTGTTAGAGAGTTTATTATTTTTTATGTATATATATATATAAATAAAAAAAAAGAATGTGATTCTATTTTTTTTATATTTTGTTAATGATTCTTTATTCTATATCATAACTGTGTTAGTTATAAGTTGATGTTAGAAATGGATGTTACTTTTTTTTAATAAATGTACTTCCTTCGCACGTGTGTTTTATTTGTTTATAGTTTAACAGCTAGCGTCAACACGTGGAGTTGTTAGTCTAGAAAAGGACAACACTAGAAAGTCTTTAGTCTAGATAAGGACAAAAAAGGAATTAGTGGAAATTATTTTAGACTGTGTAGGTTGTGCCTATAAAGTCAGATTTACCACGTTTATTACGTGTAAGTTGTTTGGCTTTTGCTTTTCACCTGGGTATTATTAGACATTAAAATTTCTTATCCTTCAGTAAGACATGAAGCGATGCAACTTTTTTTTGTAAAAAAAAACCTTCCTTGTATTTATTGAATATCTATTGTTTTAGATCTACTAACAAAATTCCTAATTGTGACTTCAGTCGAACCTGGTAAATTTTATTACATTCATAACTTAATCTCGGATCGTGTCGCCTACACTCTTTACGACATGGCAGAATTTACTGTGCAAGTCTTTAGAATTGCAAGGCTCTCCAGGCTATATTTAAAACTACCAACCAACCAAACAAAGTTTTTCCTTTGAGTGTCATGTTCCTAGATCCAGTGACAGTGACTCAATTAACAGTCTGTTTAATTATCTTTCTCAGTCTTAGGGTATGTACCTACACTTGTTAACCTATTCAAGGATTGTTTATCTGCTCCAAAGTTATGTCTTTGTAATTTAAGAGGGTCAAAGCTGTCAAAGCTCTTTCATAATCTCTTAAACTACCTTCTCAATCTAATTGCTGTTTGTTTACTGTATGTAAGAAACATCTGTTGTTCTGGTTTAATGTAAAAATGTTTTTTCTTAAACCAGCTTACTTAAACTTGTTTCCTTTTTTTATTTAAGGATGCTTATAAGTATGCAGTTTTTGATAGTTATTTTATAGCCTTATCTGAGTTATTGGTTAATTTTAATTGTTCCTTACATTAGCTCTCTTGTTAATGTGTCTGGAGCGGGTTATTTTCCTTGCTCCTAGCTCTTCATCAGTTTTCCAACTTCTAATAGTGATACAGATACTAATAATATTTAGGGATTTGATTTGATGTTGTGTTTGATATAATTTTGTAGTTGCCATTTTTTAGTCTTTAATAGCGATTATTTTCATACCTAGTAAATGAAATAAAAGTTACATTCTCCCGAACTGTTAGACTTTCACCTTAATTTTGAAATTCACTCTTTACAGTCTCTTTGTTCTTTTAGTCTTTCCTACATCTATCTATATAAGACTAGTTTTTGCCCGCGACTTCGTCTGCGTTAGTTTCAGATTTAGAACTCTATTCCTCCCTAAAGAAAGAACACAAGATGATTTTGGATTTCATCAACTTGTTTTTTTTCTTTTTCAATCGAATGAAAAGTATCCTATGTCCTTTCCCATGTTTTGTATAGCCGTTCTTGGGTTATAAACAGTATAACTAACACGACTTTCTTATATAAAGATTTAAATAAACGTATATTAATATTTTGGTTTTATGTTTTCAAACTGAATACTTCCACATTATATATGAGTTGGAAGATTTTATTTTCTAATTGTGTATTAATTTTCTACATAAAAAATGATTGCTTATACTTGTATGTTGTACGTGGTCCTTTGACTCTGAGGTGGATGGTTTTTCTTTGTAGTGATCCGTTGTCATGGGGAGCTTGATGTTATGTCATGTGTAATATGTCGAACATTTTATTTTACTTTAAAAATTTTAAGTTCAGCAGCTGTTCTGGGTTCAGTAGTTTAAAGCTTATGTTAAATATCCTTAGCTTTCAGTATATGAATAATCGTTTTAATAGAAAGTTTTCTTAAAAGTTCCTTACAGAAAGATACAGAACACATATAACACACAAATCTACAACGTGGCTATTTTTTTATTTCAGGCGTAATAGGTTTATTAAAAAAAGTAACACTTTAATTTAATGTAATGGAAACTAAGCTCAGTAAATAAACAAAAATATTTAATAGGTTACGATGCGCGAGTTATTACTTAAATAACAAACCTCACACATGCATTTTCTATAAAATTCCTAGCAGTTGATTTTGGTAACTACGTTAAATTAAATAGGATTATGAAATAGTAAAATAATAATTTTATTTTTTTAGTCATTATAGAAAAGACGAAAACTTAACATTATTTAAAATAGTTGCCATTGTCTAGTTCCATTAAAAAACGATAGGAAATTAATAGCGTAGAACAACAATATTTATTGGAGCATAGTTAGCAAAAGCTTTCATCCACTTAAACTTTTCTAAAATTCATTCCAGTTAGTTGCTTTGATATGACAGCGAAGTAAAGGGCATTAATATTCATGATTACAGTGAAGTTTTCAGTGAAACTTTGAAATTATTTACTTTCACTGACATTTTAGATAAATAAAAGTTGTTACGAAATAAAATGATGACGCCATTGATTCATTTCTTTGTTGCGGTGAAATTGCGCGCGCACCGCGGTCCTAATAGCGTTATCGGATGTACAGCTTACGAATAGGGACCTGCGATGTCAGTTTGAACAAGAGCCAGTGATATAACTTCAACGTTACAACTACTCTGTAAGTTTCACATCAAATTTTCATAGGTTAGTGTTAAAAATACATTGCTAGCGAATTATATATGTATACTTCGCACTTGACTTCGCTTGTGATAACTTTGAAGTGGTGTCTATAGTTGGGTTGAATGCTGTGCTTCCTAAGAATTGTGTTTTTTCGCTTTGACGATTTTCTTATGGGTTTTGGGGTGGAATTTTCAGTTAATATGTTTGGTACCTATCAAGTTGTTATAGACTTTTATACATATGCCAGTATGCGTACGTTTCATAAGATAAATATCTGAACAAATATCAGACAACGAAAATTTAAATGTGAATTACGTAATTTATTTTTCTTCATTTTGTTTTGTCTTTCATATTAATTGAACGTTATAAATTGTGCTCGCGAAATTAATAGTGTTGCTTATGCTTAAGATGATATTGATTATTAATTTATGTAATTTTTAAGAATCCCAATATATATATATATATGTATATATATATATATTTTAAGATGAAAGCTCTCCAAAACTGACATTGACAGTTTAAATATTTAAATTGTTTTTATACTCAAGCTTGCATCAAATCGCTGTCATTGTGACATTTCGTTTAACAGATTATTAATTTTAAAATAGACGTAAATAGGGACAAGGATACAACATTCTGCGATTGTTTTTGCTTGATCATTATACAGGAAACAATTATACAATGTATAAAATGTACAATTGCACTCACATCATTTGACGTACTTGACAAAGGTTAATTGAGAGGACTGTAACTATCAGATATAATTTAAAAACGACATACCAATAAACTAATAGTAATAGAATGCTATTCTCGTTTCGTAAGATGCTATTCTTAGTACTAGTTTACGTTGTCAAAGAAAACATTGACCGTTTCCAGGTTTAGGTTTGCATGTAAATTCGTCCTAAAGGCTAAAGCTGCGGATATTTTTTTTTTATTGGAGATCTTCTTATAGTAGCTTTGAGGTTATGACGTAAATAGTGTAAAGATCATGTCAACACTGTTAATTATATTGATTTTAGCACAATAATTACAGTTTCGAAAAATTCAAATACCCGTCTATCGATAAAGAGGAGTTCTGTTAACTTATTACCAGTAAGTGGTTCAAGTTTCGATCGATTTTAAGCTCCCAGTTTCGGAATTCCCGAGCTTAATGACTCGCTTAGTATAGATTCGATTGTAGCAATTATTCTCTGAATATCTAGAATTAATTCAAAGTAAACATTTTGAATATTAAAATAAAAAAAGCATATTTTTTTGTACAAGTTTTTTATGTATCGAATTTACAAACAAAAATATTTTATCGTCGTGAATGAGACCAGAATGTGTTCTTTCCTTGACCCTGCACTATGTAACCGTGTTTTAAAATTGTATAAATTAACGATTACATTGATTATGCTGTTTACTTTAAAACCGAACAAAATAATGGACGTGAAAAGGAATATATATTAAATGACATATTAAATAGGTGACATAATTTTTTTTTTATTTATTTTGAAGTACAATGCACCAGTTATGACAAAATCGTCCCGAATATTTTTTGGCAGAATGTATTAATACGTTGTACAGTGTACTTGTTAGAAGATAATAAAAATGATATCGAAAAAATATACTATATCTATTGTGAAGCAAATTATGTATCTGTCGAGCATTAGTATTCTTCATATCAGACGTACTACGAACAAGACAATGCACGCGCGCATCGCTTTTCAATTGAGTTGATACAAGGTATCCTCCGTACGGCCTATAGAGCTTTACCATTGCATATTATTGATTTATTTTTGTACTTTGGACTAAGAAACCTCAAACAGATCATATATTTACAATTTTTATTCATGATCATACAAATGGTTTATAAGTAACAAAAAAAAAAGGTTTAAGATCATACGAAAAGATCAAACATCGATATTATTGTTAAAGATAAGGTGTACCGAAGTAACTTTTAAGTATGACCGATTAAAAACTCTTAATTTTAAAGAACATCATAATTTTTAAACGGCAGAAATGCTTACTTTTATAATATTTCATAACTTTAAAACGAACTATTATTTTTGTATAGTAAAACCATTCCAAGGAAAGTGGTCATATATTTAATTGGTTATAATAGACCAATAATACAAGAATATTTTTCTGAAAATTTTGGCACTAATTGTATTTTTTTCTTTATAAAAAACTCCAGAAATACAGTGGAATATTAGTTTATTTACGTAAGTATTATTCAAACTCGGGACGATAAATATGCGTAAATTTTTGACGTTTTCAAAGTGTCATTTATAAGTGCGATGTGGAGTTGTAAAGTATAAAGTGATGTGGGCCGTATCCAATAGAGATAATTTGTTTGGGGGAAGATGCTGAGCGGACGCTGATGTAACCCGCGCCGATTACGGTTTTATCTCGTTTTTATTTATATAATAATGTATTTTTTTTCATCAATAACAGTTATTACTCGGTACATGAAGACAGAGAACTAATATACCTTACAAAGCCTTACAAAGTATCGTTTATAAAATTTAATTGATATAAATTACTCTTGATGTAAACTGAAGGGAGTATCAACTATCGTTTCGCATATAAATTTTATACTCAGATACACCGAAACATGTTTGAATAAAAATTAACCAGAGTCTCGTTTGTAACGTACAACGTGGCATGAGGTTGTCAAAGCATTAAATCATATCACTTAGTGACAACCTGTAAAAATAGATTTAATTCCCATGTTTCGGGAGACGGGAAGGACGACGTTTATCTCCCAAGCCGCAAGCGGCAGTGAGATACTCCATCTCGTCGAAGACGCATGTACCAAGCGATTTCTCCACATCATATTGTCGGTTGCAACTGTGAAGTGATTCGTATCGTAAGTGTTCACACAGCGACTTCTATTCTATTTTTTTTTATATCAGCCCTAACTAATGTATAGTAGTTATTAATTTCGCTTGACGTACCGCCCTCGGTACCATCTTGTGCCTTGCGAACGGACATTTTTGTACCTCAATTGTCTCAGTGAGTTTTAAATAGCTCGAGGGCTTTACATAACTGACAGATAGTTTGTTTTCCCGTAGTTACGATAACTATGCTGAAGTGCTTCTGCGAGTGAAAAAAGACCCAATTCTAAATACAATTCAGCAGATTTTTTTCATTATTTCGCGTCTGTTGTTTTTGTTACATTTACAGCAAGTTCTATAACAGTTTTGAGCATCGATCATGTTTTAGAGTCTTAAGTTTGACAAAAACGATTGATTAAAAAAGAAATGGTAACTTGTAAATGGTCTTTTCAAAAATCCCACAAGAATAAAAATAAATATATGACATAAATATCAGAAATTTTTATTTATTTTGTAACATCTGTGTCATATTATATTTTTAATGATGTTTAAATATAACTTAACATAAAATAAAATTATAATGTAATAGAAATTCAATCGGATTTTGGTTGAAAAAAGTTTTAATTATTTGTCAGCAGAGTATGTTTGTCAGGGATCAAGTGCCTTGAAAACGTGAAGTACTTACGTGTTGAAAGGAATTTAAATTACAGCCACATTTGAGCTGGCAGCTGTTTAATGAGTGTTTGATAACGAAGCCCGTACAATAAATGATTATATCAACCGAATCGGCGAAACGAAGCTGAATGATAAAAACAAGATTAGTATAAGAGGAAGAGAGTTTTAGTGCACAGATTGTGCAATGTTTGATAAAACATCGGTTGTTATTTCGTCCAAAAAACAATTGATATTGTAAAGTGCTTAATGCGACTGTTGCTGAATGTTTGAAATGTTCTTAATAAGTCAGCGCTGAATAATTCTTCTTGTTAGAGACCTATAAATCTGAGCACGCTTGAATTAAATAGACGATACTTTGAATGTGCTATGTCATAAGTTGCTAGGAAATAAATGTTGTTAATTTATTGTGTTATTTTATAACAGAAAAGTGAGTCGTCATGGATGAAAGAGGAGAGACGGTTCATCTGCAGGCAGTTCCTGACTCCGTCGAGAGCTCGTCGCCATTGCCCGCCAAGTATGTATAAAATCTTAGTTAAAATTTAACTAAAATAAACTTCAAAATTTTACAAACGTTAGATTTTAAAATTCTCTTTAAATATGAATTAAATTTATAGTAATATAGATTTAATTCATATTTAATAGAAAGTGTTGATATGTTTGTTTTTTTTTTTTTATTGACGTAAGGAACTAAGAAAAATGCTTAGAATCTAAAAAGTATTTCCACTCGCGGTCAAGTATATTTAATATTTAACCTTTTTTAAAGCTTCCGTTCCTGAAAAAACTAAATTAACCTAAAATTTAGACCTTGCAATTACACCTAAAGTCGCGTGGAAACGCGAGTTAAAAATTATGATAACAGTTACTTATAAATAATATATTTAAATGAATTGTCTGTTCATTATAAACAATCCGAGTTTAAGATAAAATTTGAGTGTCTTATTAAATTGAACTTAATAGCTCATGTTTATTTATGTACCAATTATATAAACGCTATAAAACATGTAGAGTAAAGATTTCAATATGTACTTACATTCACAGAGAGGATACCGATGAGGACTACGACCCGCACGAGCATAGACAGTTGGCAAAACCAACAAAGTAAGTAGCAAACAGTTGAACTTAGGTTCAAATACATCAGAGTTAAAATTACAAACAGTCGTGCAATTGACATCCATCTGTAAGTCACAGGACACACCTCCTGACGTAGCTACCGACGGGCCATTGTCTGTTAATTGAACTAATTTAAAAGTGATCCACCCTTACCGTCCTTACTAGCGATTGACGATTTCGGGCAATTTAAATTGCTCTGGCGTCAAGTGAGATTTATAAGATTTTGATTCGACCATTGTTATTAATCAATTTCGAAGATGAATAAAACGTGTGTAAAATTCCTGTAATGATGTACCACATATATTTTTTTGTAAATATGAGCCATCTTAAAGATAGGAGGAATTAGTTTTTTTGTGTATACTAAGTTTCGTTACAGCAACGCGGAGACGTTGATTCATCTGCTGAAGTGTAGTTTGGGGACTGGCATCCTAGCGATGCCGCAGGCCTTCGCCCGAGCTGGTCTCGTCACTGGCATCTTAGCCACTGTGATAGTTGGAGTCATAGTCACGCACTGTCTTCACGTTTTGGTACGTTTATTGTTTATTTGTTTTTTCTGTGAACGATTCGTCTTATATTTTATTAATTTCAAAGCTAGCGATAGTTCACATAATGTATTTCTTCAAATATATCAAATAGCACTGCTAGCAATAATTACGAACTAACCTACTGTTGATTATTCACGATGAGATATGTTAAAGGCTGGGAAATTACATATATATATATATATATATATATATATATATATATATATATATATATAGAAACATATAAGATAACGGAAAGGATGCCCGTGGAAAACAATGATTAGAACCACTTTATAGATTGATTAATTAATTTCCCTTCACTGTTCCATCAGGTGAGGTCTCAATACCAAGCCTGCAAGCGTCTCCGGGTGCCTCTGTTGACGTATCCCGAGTCTATGTCGACAGCGTTAGGCTGCGGGCCGGATTTCCTTCGTAAGTTCGCGCGGCCCTCCGCCCTCGCCGTGGACATCTTCCTCGTGGTCTACCAGCTGGGAATCTGCTGCGTCTACATTGTGTTCATCGCAGACAATATAAAGAGAGTGAGTAGTCACGAATACACGAGCTAGTTATATTAAATCGACTACTATGATGACTATGATACAAATGTAACAATGTTTATAAACATAATAATCTAATGCATTTGAATAGAAAATCCTAGTTACATAATCCACTGTGACCAAGGTTGTAATTCATATATAACATTGTTATGCATATATAGTACGTAGAGACTTAAATGTATAATATATAAATAGTATAATAATATGTAGAGCGTCAATTTAAAATCATTTCATCATGCTAATATAAAATACAAGCCGACGTGACCCGCGACTCCGAGCCGCCGGTTCATTGAGACCAATTGCAGACCCTTGCGTCATAGCGTTACGTATGGGAACAGCAAAGACCCTGGGACTTTGATACGGTGTTATTGGTATTGTGCGACCGGGATGGATTGTAGGTCAAGCTCATTCTATCATTCATTGACAACTTAAACTTCTATTGATATCGTTTATCCTCTAATAATTGTTAATAGTTGATTATTTTCTCGTTGAAACATCCATAGTTATTGGTCAGTTGATAAAAGTTTACTTAGTAAAGTATTATTTAATGTTAAAACATAATTAAAGATTTAAATAATTAAATATTATTAAATTAATATAAATTTTAATCGTTTATTGTCGTTAAACGACTGTATTGGCTCTCATGAGGCATTTATTCAAGTAAACATACGACCAAAAATGCCTCACATCATTTTGAAAGAGAACTGATACCCTCACACTGCAAGATCAATATTGACTAGTACAGCTTATAAGTAACGCGAGGAAATGGTCTAATAAAATTTAAACACCTCATCGAAATTATTTGATCCAGTTGAGAGTTAAAATACACACACACACACACACACACACACACACACACACACACACACATACAGACAACGGACTATGATGTAAAATTAATGAAAGTTTTCTGACGAGGGTCAAAAGTAAATATTTAAATTAAATGTGCTATTTTATATACGAGTATAATATATTGATTGATTTATGAAATACATTTTATTTACTGTAGCCTGTACATAAATAGTCTTCAAAATTATCTACTTTGAAATATTAGTGTGTACAGCTATTGATGTTTTATTCAAATACTTCAGGTTTGCGATCCATATTACAACATGGCGGTGGAGTTGCATATGCTGATAATTCTGCTGCCATTGATAGCCTTCAACCTTATCCCGAGCCTTAAGCTGTTGGCGCCTTTCTCCGCCCTGGCCAATGTCATGACCTTTGTTGGTTTGGGTATTGTGGTGTACTACCTGCTTTCTGGCGAGAAGAAGTCAGATTCACCCCTGGACCTGTGGGGATCTACAGCGACTTTTCCGCTGTTCTTCGGAACTATACTTTTTGCCCTCACCGCCGTCGGTGTGGTGAGTCTCTTCTGTTACTACATAAATCTTACTTTTCGTTCTCCATATTATTTAATTTCCACTTAAAACGGCAATTAGTTACACAGTCATAGTTTAAACATTCGTTTCTTGAGGTAATTTTTCTATATTAATAAATTTTGCTAATCAGATAGCCGAGCTAAACAGTCGTTACTTTATTTCCAAAAGTCGACAAAATCCCAAGTGTTATAAGTGATGTTTCTGACGTACAATCATTGTCTTAGGTGATAACGGTGGAAAACAACATGAAGACCCCCAAATCCTTCGGCACTCCTTGCGGCGTGATGAATACAGGAATGTTCATTATTGTGCTGCTGTATGTGGCGGTAGGGGCATTGGGATACGTATTCTGCGTGGACAAGTGCAGCGACTCCATAACACTGGATCTGCCTCAGAACAGCCCGTAAGAAGCGTATAACGTACTTTGTAGCTGACTGTAACTCTCACTTGAACTGTCATACTTTAACAGCTTTGATCTGACATCTCTGAATTAAAAAAAAAAGTTCGACAATCAAATAAACATACGAAATTTATTGAATTGAATCAGCCACTTTCTAAAATATATATATATTATCTGTGAATGGCGATTGCTATAAGCTATTTTCAGAGTAACGCAATTTAAAAGAAAATTGTATTCAAATGTAGTGATGTTTAATAAAAAGCTTTCCTACTCATAGACATAAAAAGCAGAGTTACTTAAAACATTGCAGTATAGTTTCTAAGTAAGCAGTTTTGTAAATTTAATTAATTAATAGCATAACTTTAATAACCCTGTGTTTGTAGCCTTTGATGATGAGTTCTCTCGTAATTTAAGCGCTCCAAGTAAACATCGTGACACTATTGAACGTTAAGAGTTAAACATTCACAAATATACTCACATTGTTGTACTAAGGCAGTTTGTTTAATGAGAAACGGGAAACGCTTCGTAGTTGGAAAACTTGTGATAAGCATATTGTATGATTATCTCTGAACCCATTGAAATATATTCAACATTTATTAATAGCAGTGTCAAAAGTTATTTAAATTTTAATTGAAATCATTTATTATTAAATTTGATTTTTTTTAATTCACTTGATCGAAAAACAATAAGAACTACTAGGTGAACATTATCTTTGTAAGTTATTATAATTTCAGCAATCTTTAAATATATTTTAATATGAAAAATACATCTATATCTATCTATCTATCTATCTATTCATCTATCTGTTACATTGGATCAGCACCAGTTAACTGATTAATATTTCCAGACTGGCGACCAGCGCTATAGTAATGTTCGCGGTGGCAATTTTCATCAGCTACGGCCTCCACTGCTACGTTCCTGTGGAGGTGCTATGGAAGGGATACGTCCTGCCTCGCGTTGAACGCTCAGCACCAAACAAAACACGATTCTATGAATACGCTCTCAGAGTATCTCTTTGTTTGCTCACATGTGAGTTACGAATTTTGCTACAATATTGTTTATATTTCTTCCTCTCAGAAAGCTTTATAATTTCCCGATAAGACTGTCTTCTGGTGGAGTTGTTTTAGAAGCCTTACCAACTGATACAATATTCTCTAGCATAAAACGATTTAAACTTTTGTGGTATAAACAATTGGGGTAAACTTGTGTAATGAATATTGCGTATCCAAGGAGTAGGGTAGCGTAAGGTGTTTTTATTTAGAGAGAGAATTCTTTAATCATTTTTCACGTTCATAGATAAAATGCCACCGATGTGAGTACAATATTTATACAAGAAAGCTATCCATCCAGGTAACCTCACGGGAAACCACGTAGGGTTTCCATTGAATCTTGGTCCAAAATTTTTACAAAATGAAGTCTCATCGCTACAGCAACTATATTATTCCTTATTATTTTAGTTCGACGCAAAAATTCATTAAGCAAAATATATATGCGGAACGTCACCACTGAGATAGCTCAATATATATCGATGGTGGCTTAGTAGGTAGTCCTAGCAGTTATAAGTAAATTAAACTTAGCTATGAGTGCAAGCTGGGAAAAAATATTGATAATAAACTAAGTGCCTATGCACTTAACTTCTTCATCAGAAAAACATACAATTGGGTTGTCACGATAATTAGACTTTTTGGTGTGAAGGACAAAAAGCACGCGTTGCTGGGAGATAAATAAAAGATCGTGTGGCCGAGAATGTAATAATGATGTTTGTGTTACGAAAATATTCCACATAAATGTTATTGTAACTATCTCGTATTAACATTTAACAACAATTTTCTTTCTTTTCATTTATATAATTTTGATTTTTTTAATAGATTTTTTTAACATTTAAATGATATTCAACTTTTATGGGATACTCATATACATGGTCAAATTTTTACGCAGAGTTTTTTATCTTTCCTGCACAAAACTGTTATGGAAATAAGTGCGTTTTTAGATTAATATTTGTGTAAATTTTAATGGCTTCGCTAATTACTTAACTTAATGAGGACTACAAAACTACCCTCCATTGCTTAAGAGTTTGTTTGTTAGGAGCTTTAATACTCCGTTTCACATTTCATGTGTAAATTTTTTATTTTTATATTCCGGATGTACTGAGCAGTATAAGTGTGAAAATACTTCATAATATATATATTGTTTATTCTGTATAATGATCGTACACGAGATTTTAATTGGTCTTAATGGTGACCATTAATACATCCGGTTGATGTTTCTTTTTAAGTTTCATATAAGACTAGGTATTTATTTATTCATCGTTATATTCATTATGTTATTCTGAACGTGTATGTTTTGTTTCACAGTCGTGCTGGCGGTGGCGGTGCCACGTCTCGGCTTGTTCATATCACTTTTCGGAGCTCTCTGTCTGTCGGCGCTCGGGATATGTTTTCCAGCTTTGATGGAAGTCTGTCTCAGCTTCCCGCAGCGAGCCAGCAGATCCAGGAGCCTGCTGTTCACTAAGGACGTCATCCTCTTCATAATCGGCATCGTGGGTCTCATAGCGGGGACCTATACAGCTCTACATAGCATCGTCCGCTCTTTCACATAGACACTACGATTAAACTGACTCCCACGCCCAAAGTCGATTTATTTATTTAAAGTATTTATAAATATTTATCTATTATATTGTTACGTTTATTTAAGTTTTTGAAAGAAATGGTTGTGTGTTTATATTATTCGCTTATATCCCTGGATACTGTACGTGGAGTAGATATGGTCACGTGCCTCCAGCTGTCAACCGCAACAGTGAGATGCGAGATCAAAGTATAATAGTTATAAATGCATGAAAACATAGAAGAAATATTGTTAGTTGAATAAATTTTATCACGTTTGTAGTTATTTATTTGAAATAAAATTGTTTGCGAGGAATTGATTGAGGATGGCTGTGCGGTTAAATTATGAATTATAAATTTTAAACAGTTGAAGTTGTATTTGGACAGGACATCGGATACACGGTTATGGATGGTACAAAATAATATACCGACCAATATAACAAATAGCAAACTATTATATCGTGAGCAAATTAATATCTGATGCCAGCGTTTTTGTGGGACGTATTTTTATATTGTGATGCGTTGTTTGTGAAGCGTCGCGTTTGTTGTGTTTCAAGTTATAATTTTTTAAATTAAATAATACATCAAACTATTGCGTTTCATTGTTTCTTTTAAACCTATTCATGTAGCTATCAATCGAGGAACTGTTGGAAGTCGAGTGAAAAATACGAACGGAAATGTTATTTTTTATCATTGTAATAGTAAATTGCATTTTCGTTACTAAAATAAACATAATATTCGATGTAGATGTATTCATTGCTGTGTGATATTGAGGTGAAATAAATATTATATTATATACATATAGTAAGATATCTTAACACTCGTACTAAGGGGTGCGGGTTAATAAAAACTCTTTTTTGTGCAAGGTACTTTTTACAACGTTTTATTACATTTAACAGCGAACGAGACGTAGTCTCAGCGTATGTTTCAACTAGGCTCCGGCCGCCGGTACGGAATAAATAAACATAAATACAACAATTAACGTTTATTTCAATTCATAGAACCATAAATTATATTAATTACTACGTACATCAATATGGTTTTATGTTGTTGCAATAAAAATATAAACAGATAAGGCGATATCACGGTGAAATTTTAATATACATAAATGAGGCGGTGCTTCAACAACAGTGTACAAACACACGGACAGCCCTAGAAGTCGAGATAACATTCACAAGATGATTTACTGATAAACATTTGACCAACAAGTTGGGACAGAGGACGCCCTCACATCGGATACAATAATATTTCCTTCAATACATAATATTATATCATTTGATATGAAACAGTGCATTTAAAAGTTAACGTTTTTTTTTTCTTCTTCAACCTCTTCGTCATAATAAAATTTCCCTCACATGTAAATCTTTATAGAAAAAACAATTTATTGTTCTCGTTTTGTATTCATAAAATACTTTCAAATGCAACAACTTCTTAGTCTTAGTTTTAAACATTAATTTTATTTGAATTCAATAAACATTCAATTGACTCATTTATCAACGACAAAAACCTACAAAAATATATTATAACATTAGCGCGAGTCGAACAGGGCGAAGGGGAAACGAGGAGAGTAGGTGATGCAGTCAGCGGGTAGGGCGCCGCGGGGCGGAGGCCTACCCTTAAGACGCGCTAACGCGAGATATACATAAAAACTAAAAAAAAATAATAAAATAATAATAATAATATAAACTTTTAAAAACGTTAACAACTACAGCCATAACAAAAATAGACTAATAACAACTATACTACGGAAACTACTTACTACTTATTCTATAACACTAAGTAAATTTAAAACGAAACTAGTGTTCGCTCACTACGGAAACGACAGAGGGAGACGTCTACGAAGCGAGCCGGAGCGCGGCGGGGATCGGCGGGGGTCGGTGAGGGATCGGAGGGGGTCGGCGGGGGGAAGGGGAGGGGAAAGGGAAGGGGAGGAAGTGGTGGTGTGGTGCGGATGGTGGGGGGGTGGTGGCCTCCCCGCCGCCGACCGCCGCCGCATTACATCTATCTATATACATCGTAGCCACTACACTTGCGCACGCGAGCCACTTGAGCAAACTAGCCGGTGAGCCGATCATCTCGGCAACATATAAATATTCAACAACTTTAACCACGCTCCTCCACTCAACCTCACGCTCACGCTCGGGACGGGGACACAACAGGCATTCTCTAAAAACAACGATTCTCCATAAATTTTGGTCCGTACGTCGTTGACTGACCCTGTAGAGTGTCGAACGGTGTCGGAGTGAATTCATCGAATACGACGTTAGATCAGTGTTCGAGCAAACCTTTGGTAAGGATTCACAATATTAGACTAAGGTGATTAACTTACGGTAACTGCGTATTGATTACTTCTATGACGTAACGAAGAATAATAACTTAAAAAAAAAAAACAAACAAATAAATCTCAGTTTTAAACCAGTCGATTCGCCATAACGTTCCTCAGAGGCTCGCGCGCAGGACAGCTTGCAGGGTACAACTTTACATCTATTTACTACATGTGATTACATAAGCACTTGGGGAACATATTAGCGAATCGAGTCGTTTTTTTTACACGTAGGGGTAGGAGCAGGGTAGCCGGGTGGGGCCGCTGGACTCACAGCTAACAACATTGCATAATAACATTCAGATTAGTCAGTAGAGTACATGTAAACCGATTATTTGAAAAGCGTTAAAAATATACGGGCGCTGTGCCCCAGACGACGCGACGCGCTACGGTGACCGCAATCTGGGGACAAAGAGTTATCGTGTTCAGAAACGTGAATAATGTCAGCTAAGATTCTGCCAAAAACTCGGATACCATGGAAGTGGTATCAAGTTCCAACAATTAAACATTAGATTTGGCATGTCTATTTCAATAGTAGGGGATATTTACATTCTTGTGGCGTGTTTGTGCTAGGTATCCCGTTTATACGTCCGCGTACTTTGAAAGCTTCTCGCGCAGGATGTGGTTCTCCTTCTTCAGCAATTCCACTTCCTGCCGTAGACCCATGTTCTGGAATTTAATAGTGATGTATCAGATTTGATAATTCTGGTTGATGAGATAGTCATGAAGTTGGAATTTATGGTCCATGTTATTTAATAAAAAGTCTGTAGCAAGCAGTTGAGATCTCAATGTTGCCAAAGAGCTAGGAATATTTGTCAGCTTGTTTAACAATCGTCTTCCGATGACGGGAGCTGGACGGGGTTCTGTGTCTGTAGTTGTCAGAAATGCTTTAGCTGCGGGTGTATATGTGTATGCAGTTTGCTCACCTCCTTTTCGAGGTAGCCAGCCCGCAGAGCGATTTGGTTTTCCTTCATGCGGCGAGCGTCACGAGATCTCTTGGCGGCCATGTTGTTCTTCCGCCGACGGGCCCAGTACTTGTCGTCTTTCAGGTCATCGGGTACAAACTGCCGGTGACGGCGATATGGGGTTAACACGCCGCGCCACACACTCATACCACCCTTCACCATAATTTGAAGCTTTATCTATACACTGATGCTACCATCGCTACCGCTACCAGCAACCTTCATATTACAGTGACCTCTTTAGTTGAACTCCCTCATTCATGATGCCAATTCAAATTAAACTAATCACTTATTTTGACTCGGTTTCGGTTGCAAGTGTCGGCGATTAGAATATTGCATCCGTGTGTAGTAACTAGTTTCTATGTAACTCATAAACGATGTCATGCATACTACTTCATTGTCATGAATTGCATACGAAATGCATGCCTAGATAATAATGTATTGCAAGATTCTGCTTTAGATCATAGTCGTTATACCTTTGGTGTTTTTAAGGGTTATATAGTTATTGTGTGTTTCATTTCAACTATAAAAGACTGAATCATTATTCAAATGTGTGTCACCCATCGGCACATCGTCGTCTGATTTTCAACTATGAACTTAAAAAATAAAGACGACTTCCATCAGGAATTCATTCAATGTTTCAGTCTTTTAAAACCTCTCCATCCCTCACTAGTGTACAGTACTGTACGTGACAACTGTTGACTTAAAACACAAGTGATCTTATAACTTGTCCAATAACCAAGTAAAAGTTGCATTCTATAGTTTCAGATGTTTTTTTTTTAATGTAAAGTATTAAAGCATTCCAAAGTCAACAGTAGGCTTTGTACATGTTAGTATATCATCGAAGCGTTAGAAGCGTTTGTCATGCTTTGTGTGTATCAAAGTGTTGTGTGTGAGTTTTGTGTGTGTGTAGTTGTGTGTGTGTAATTATTTTATATCGTAATAATATGTGGTTATGACGAGTTAGAAGGACACGTATTTAACGTAGTAATTAAGCGTTAAAATTTGTTCGTAGATAACATGCATGCAGACCCAAATCCTTTTCGAAGGCCGTTCAATCTGACCGAATGTTGAAATGTGCAAGTGCCGTGCAAGTTGAATTATAATTACTTTCAAATGCGAAGTTTAGGGAAACATTTTGCGATTACATTGCATACAAAATTTTAATACGGAGGAGAGACTCCGTTATTGCAAAATCCTTTTTTTCTTTATATGTTTCACTAAAATCGTTTGCCTAATCATGTCGGTAGTGTCGCTGTATGTCTGTATATGTGTTGTGTGGAGTGACGCCGCTCCACGCAGGCAGTTTTGCAGCATGCCGCTAGGAATGATCAGCGCACTAACTTCATTTACCTGTTTCCGGGACTTTTTGATCATGGGCTGGGGCTTCAGCTCCTCGTCTGAGAATGCCCTTGTGCGGGGATCGAAGTCACGACCGGACGACGCCATAGAGAATGCTGCAAATCAACGCAATGGATTCAATCATAACTGGCCTTGAAGTGATTACGTACCCATAGTACCGTCCTCAATCATAATAAATTGATACAACACTTTGTTTCCTATTAATAAATATTATTTATTCTATTTAGACGTATTGGCAGTACTAACAAAAAGAAAAATATACCACATATTTTTCTTTTTGTCATGAGTAATGGGTTTCGTTATTGTGATCTTCATAATACTCACTGGAGTCGGCTGGCGATAGTGGCGGGTTGATGGTGTCAGGGCTCATGCAGTCGGAGGGCGAGGGCGAGCGCTCGCGCTTGGTGACGGGCGCCTGCAGGCCGAGCCCCAGGCCCGCGCCAGCGCCGAACGCCGAGCTGCCAAGATGCGCCCCGCCCAAACCCTCTCCGGGCATGCCATTCTCGGACAGGAACTCGTCTAAGTCCACGTACTGAAACATGCGTATCCAATGTCACACGCCGCGCACTGCCGGTAACACAGCGCCAGACATAGTATTTCGCATTGCACGGATCGCTGAACAGTTCGCTAGCTTCGAATTATTGATATAAACGGCGAGGATCGGATGGTGGAGGCGTGGGAGGGCGCGGAAGCTACTCTATTACCTAATGCGGGCAGCAGGTCGAGAAGCCGATGAGAGACAAACACACAACACGCAGTAGGTAATAAAGTTGAGATTACTGACTTCTTGTACCTTGAGATCTGGGTCGTAGGGTAGCGTCTTGTCCCAGAGGTTGGGTCCCAGGAAGGCGGCCTGCGCCTCCCACAACTCGCTGTCATCTTTCTTGTCTTCCAGGGGATCTTTATTGTTCACCGACTTGCCTGCAACAAGGATGACGTCGCCCGGTTACTGCCAGCGGCTTGACAACGGCGAGCCTTCTGTGCTAAGCCCTTACCGTGCTACCTTTTCATATGTTACGTTAAGCACATTCATGTCGACCCATGTCACAGAACAGACATTGAATGGTCCCGTTATACGATTTATGAAGTATATATGATATGAGCCAGCTATCCACAAAACACGGTAAGGTTATATATGTACAAGTGCAATAAAAGATTTCACGGTTGTCAAAGCTCACAGGGACAGGGCTAATATTAAGGCGCAGCAACTATTTAAACATTATCGACGTAAATTATCATATTCGCATATTGCGGTCAACGAAAACCAAATCGCTTGAGCAGTTAAAGTTATGTATATACATGTATACATACTTATTATAAACATACAATATGCGTCTTAATTGTTATATAGTGAAAATCACTATTAATATAATAAAATGCCCATAAAAAGAAAAAAAATAATAAATAATGCAATTTTATAGATGTTTTATAATATAATAATATTAAAATTTAAAACCAGAATTATTCATTTATTATAGATTAATAACTGGAAAGTATAGTCCTTACGACCCGTGAATCATGTTTACAGTTTGAGTAAAGTAAAAAACCAACCAACTTGTAAGACCAAGTATATATATATATACATATATATAAATGTATGGAACAATAACTACATCGGCGTTACGTGGTAAGACTTGTTAGTATTAGGAAGAGTGCACGTCGATTTGCTCGCACGTGCAGCCGTGGTGGGGCGGAGACCGAGGTGTGAGGGGCGAAGGCGCGGAGAAACGATCACGTGCACAGACGCGTGAGGGACCGGCGACGAGAAGGGTCCGGACACGGCCCGCAAAGCCTTTAGATCAATCGCTTAATACTCGACATTAACTGATTCATAAACATCGAAGGCTACCCTATATAACCATTGTTCTTTAAATAGCTCATCATGAAAACCTAATACATTACACGTGGAAGATATAAAAACTATAATTAATTAATTTTTCACATTAAGAACATTTCTGTATTATTATAAGCCTCGGTTGTATATATATACTAGAAAATTATATATATTAAGATATGTATATATATATATATATGTATATATACACATAAATTAAATATTAAATAGACGTTATTAACAATGACATTGTTTTGCCATATATAATACATATTATTCTATGATATTATTTTAAAATAATATTTTAAACGACATTTAGAAAAATATATTTTTTATTTTATATTCAATAGTTCATTACGTAGAGGTTAAATATTTATAAAACTATTACGACGTTGTCTAGAAAAGACCTGCCCATTGTTCCGCAAGTTACATCCATTACGACAAATTTTACAAAAAACAAAAAATACATATACACATATATGTATATAAAATATAATTTTATATATAATTAATTAAATCATGAGTGATATGAAGTGTTTAAAACATTAGTATGAAAAACGATTAGTTGGTATAGTCAATGTTCAGTCAAAGATACTATTACACTTTCCATAGAATTATGATGTAAACGAGCCGTAATTAATTCCATATACGGAACCGATCTCGCAACAATAACAACGAGAACGGAGGCTTCCTCGTTAAAAAACCTAGCAGCAGGAGGAACTGGAGGAAGGAAGTTAGTCGGTTACGTGCGCGACACGCTTTCCCGACGTTATGCGCCCGCGCATCTACCGCGGGCACTCATTATGTTACCGTGCAACCGAGCTCTGTATTACGTACTGTTATTTAAATAAGACCGCCTACAACAACAAACCAGCTGATCCAAGTCACACAGAATCATAGGAAATAAATTCCAATTATAATTTTATAGGCAATTTTATTTTTATAATTATGTTTGTTGTGAAGTAATCATAAAAAAAATATTATCATCTCTCTCGACATTGAGAAAGTTAAATAAGACACATAAGACCTTATTGCTATTATTGTGTGATTTGAGAGTTTTGAGATAATAATGATAAACGGTGAAAAATATTTTTAATTTTTTTTTTCTATATTCGATAACGTTAAGCGGGCCAAACGCACAGATTTATAAAGGAAGTATTGAGACTTAGGCTACCTTCCGGACAAACAGCTCTCACTTTCGAGAGAAAGTTATGACGCCATAGCTATGCAATGCTTGCTCATTTTATGATTTGCTATTTCTTAATATATTTATAGTTATCGAGAGTATCATTACAGGATAATTTTGTTATGCTTAACAAAGATATGAGGTTGTCGTACGTACTCAAAGTCTTTACTGTGTTATTAAAGGTATTTTAAATCGTTGAATGTATTTATAACGAATTTTTGGGGTCATTTAAAATGTATATAATATTTTTAAGTATATTTTCTTTATTTGGTAATTTGCTTGAGTAACATCGTCTCGATAAACGACAGTCATTCGTTTCACTCAATTCAATATCGATTCAATTTTAAATGTTCACTCACTCACTCAGCTATCTTAGTTTCTAATCATTACGACCGCATTATATGAAAATACAAAGTGTAAAATCATACGCACTCGGCATAGCTTAGTATTTGGCAATGGATTATAAGAGAGAAAGTGTAAGTCAAAACGTGAGAGTACTCTCACTTTTGTCGACCACTTGCCGAGTGGCGAAAGTTGTGGCGAATCGGTTTTAGCCCCTGTAACATATTACATTATCAAGTTCCTCTCAATCCCATAGTCCGGCACGATAATGTTCCAAACGAAGTTCAAAATCAGTTCCTGTAATAAATCCGATATAATTCTATTCTATAGACGTTCGGTAGATAATTGTAATGCTCGGCGGGTGGTGGAAAGCATAATTGCGCAACTTTACTTCCTACTTGGAAAATATAGGTAAGGAGTGCCGCTGGGGAGGGAGTGAGGTGAGAGAGGGGGCGAATGCTGGCTCATCGGGAAATGGTCACTATTATGCAATGGAGAAAGCTAATATGTTTTCCGGTGACGTCATTTTCGCAACTGCGTTAATCGAGAAAGTCGTAAGCGACACCTAAAACGCTGTAGGTTTTTCCAACAAAAAAACAACCTCCTTCGGTTTTGGTGTTAACGCATTGTTGGTAAACAACCTGAGGAGGCCAGTGGTGCGTGTCACTACAGTCAACACGGCCGCGTGTCTAATGCACACACATGTCACACGCTCTCGTCATCAACGTCAGATTGATTTGACATTTAGTGAAACAATAGTTTGTATGCTGGCCAATGAAATTAACGTGAAATCTATACGACGTATCTTGTATATATTATATATATATATATGTACATACATGACAAAACAGACAATAGCATCATAATGACAAGTTGAAAGAAGCGTACGTCAACTGCATTAAATACACATGCCAGTGTTATGTTATAGGAATTTGATGTATTGTTATTTTGAATATATATATATATATATATATATATGTGTATATGTGTGTGTGTGTGTTCTTTTAATAATTACAAGGACAACCTGATCTCGGAATTAACAAACAAAATAATTTAATTATAGCACGCAAAGCATAATAAAACTGTTTGGGACGTTCGGTTTTAATTATGACACGAATATTTGAATATTTGGAGAAAAGCATAGAATAAAAATCATATAATTAATTTAATTTTATACGTTATAAATATTTAATTTAATCTGGCGAAATCTAGAAAGTTATAAGGAGAAGTTTTTAATTTTTACATACATATACATATATCTAAACAATTATTATAAATAAGGTTTATCCGGATGTGATATTTTCATTTTCGGTTTCATCTTATATTTATTATATACTTAAAAATAGAATAAATATAATGTTAGGAAGGAAATAATCTATATGAACATTTTGTTTAGATGAATTTTACGTTGAAGTTGTGTTGAACGTTCAAGTGTAGCGTTTGTGATGTTTGATAACATACGTAATTTGATCGTTACATATATAATTGACGAGGGATGTCGTATTCAAAATGCAAGTAGGCAAGGATAGACAAAGAATAAATCGGCAAGCAGAGTGCGCGCGCGCAACGTCAGCAGAAAAGTAAAAGTCGGAAGGTTGGTGCGGGGCCTGAACACAGAGGAGGGCGAAGACCGAGGGGGCCCGGGGGGACGAGAGGCGCCTAGCGACGCGGAAACTATACCGGAAGATTACTTTTACTCTCACCAGCAAAGCCTTAGCCACCCACGATACGAACGCTTTCAAAACTAACAAAATTTTCCTATGATACCGGATGTGGTTTCGTCTGACGGAATCGTAAAGGTCGACCCACGACCTTATATCAGAAGCCCTTCTATGCTAATCACGCACATAATTAACTCGTATTAAAATTGAGCTACAACTCCTATACGAGTAACATTCATTTAATCTCTGACCTATCCTATCATATCTACATTTGTATTGCGCGGTCATAGCTATTTTTTACGTCGGATATGCAACAATTTGAGCAGTGAAAGATGATTAGATTGAAAAACGATGTCAACCGTAGAATAAGGGGACAGGTCATGAACAAACATAAGTATAAACTATATCATTATTCTACTATGAGAACTGGTCATGTGCTGTTGAATGTCAACGAGGTATTTCAAACTTAAAAAATGTCGTCGTTAGATTGGAATGTTACGTAAAACAATTTAATTTTCAATGTAATATAAACCATTTCTACAAGGTGACAGCAGTCCAGCCTTCCAGATATCAAAATCACACATAAAGTGTCACGGAAGCATACCAATACCTTTTATTAACGCTCAATGTTTACAATAATCAAAATTTCCGCGGTGGCCTGACCTCTTGATAACAATGGCATTGCTGATTTATCTCATTTAGTATAGAAAACGTAAATATCATATCGTGCTGTCAACTAATATTCGGGTTCCGATGACGTCACTAATCTGCCGAGAGCATTGTCAAGTTTAAAAGTAAAAGTGCCTCGAGACGATCGCGGAAGAAAACACGTGGCGCGGAGAGAGGCGGGTTGAGGGGTACGGGGTGCGCGGTGCGCGGGCGCAAAGGAGAAAGTCGCGAAAAGGTCGCTACTATTTCCCAAATATTCGAAGTGAAAGTGCACAGCCACGGTCGAATTGATCAAAATAAGTAAGAGAATTCGAGTCGGAACTTTAAATACAATTATCACTCACATCTGTCTCATACAAGAGTCGGTTCGATTTTGTATTAGATTGAATAACCTATTATTATTTTTGTGTTCTCGTTGAATATAACCGGTTGGCGATGTAGAAAGTTAACAAACAAAAAAAATGGCGATCATGACTAAAGAGCAATCGAAATATACCAGAAATATACCGGAAATGTTTGCGACATCACAATTTGACACATCTTTTTAATTTTTGAGATTGAATCGTGTCAAATGTACACTTTAATGTAGCCCTTAAGAACAGACTTTTTTGTCATACAACTTTTTTGTCATACGAAAGCGAGTGACGTATTTAAATTGATTTTGACAGAGTTGCGGTCAATGGAAACGCGGAGAAATAGGGAGACGAACGACAACGAACAAAGATCACAAACAGCACGTGTAAGATTTGATCTGTTAGCTATTAGTTTAAGGAACTGAATGAATAAAATGAATTCAACAATCGACCTTCTTATGATAACAGAATACGTATCTGTTCAAGAATACATTTGTATATAATTTTAATTAATTTCAAACTTTATAGATGTCTTAGGAAATAAAAAATAAATTAATAACGTTCCAATCGAACTGAGAATAATAAATATATATTATAAAAGAGAATACAGTTGTATAAATTCCAAGAAAATATATATATTAGATCAAAGAACGTGCCACAGTGATTTAAATTACTTAACCTTGCATCGAGGGTAGTTTACATTTCACACGCATGTGTACGTTATTGATATGGTTTCAGAAATCGAAGTAGTGATGTAGTGATGCTTAGCAACATATTCAGTTTGGTACGCTGGAATATCTGATCCACTTTGAACAACTGAGCGAATAATTCATGATTATATTATTTACAATTATAATTTGTGTCTTTCAGTTTTTAAATTTTGTTTACTAACTGCGTTAACGGAGGAAGACAGCGGACCGAACGTAACTTGTGGGTTTCAGACAACGTGAATAGCTAATAATGTATACGGTTTACTATATGTAAACGCGTCGACTGCATTGAAATTGACTGCAGTGTAATGAATACATAGGTCCCTGTGATAAGGGGAGTATAATAATCTACACTATTTGACCTACTGATCTAACAGACGCGATTTACAGATTGATGCGACTGTCACCGGTAATCTAGGTACGGTTTCCCTCGCTAATAGACACGTTTACCTACCCGTTCTCAGCTTCTTTTTAGTGGTTTTCCTTTTATACAATTAGGGAATAAGAAACACTTGAAAATTGTCCAAAAATTTTTAAGTGAAATTTCACAACAATTTGTACTTTCCCGTTTCGTGGAATACAAGAAAGTAAAAATAATTAATTAAAGAAACAGCTGAAGAGACACAAAAACTAGTCAGATTCAGCAGTGGCACAAAGAAATGTCGACAAAGCAAAAAGTTCCGTCCGATGGTGTGGTACGATCGGATACTTTCTCTTTTCAGGTGGCGAGCTCGAGCTGAGCCCAGGTCGGAGACGAATTGAAGGCGCGCAAAAAAAGAAAGAACGGTTAAACGAGGAACGTTTAATCCCGAAACTGACCATTGACAAAAACGTGCTGCCTCCAAATGTGGTACTGACTCCACCTATCATCGTCCTGGACGTGGCCGTGCTGCAGTTGCGGCAGCGAGGGCAGCGGCGGCGGCGGCGCCGGCGGCAGCAGCTGCGGGGGCGGCGCCGGCGGGCCGAGGGGCTGGACGGGCTGCGGGTGTTGGTACTCCATGGGGCAGGTGTATTCCAAGCGCAAGGCGCTCTATCACTGATAACACATCGCGAGAGGCGCGGTCGGCGCTGGCGCTGTGCGCGGGCGTGCGTGCGCGGCGGCGAGCGGCGCGCGAGTCGTCAGCGACCAGCCTGACGGCGCCTGCGCCCCCCTAAGCCCGCCGCCCCACCGCCGCCCCCCCACAGAGGCCTTCGAGCCTCGGACCCCTTGCTAATGACATAATATTGATTCACGATCTCGCCGATGATAACCGATTACCGACACACATAACGCGCACGAGTATGTATACATTCTTGTAAACAAGCAACGTGCCCTAGCATCCAGGTCATCTAACACCAAGAGAAGTCGCCTGCCAGTACCCTGTTACTACAAATCAGATATTACTGATGATGTGTTTGAAAAGATTCTCCGGTGTCCTAAACAGTATTTATTACGCGTTGAATTCTTCGGTACGGTAGAACTTTCTTTGACCAAATTTTTTTAAACCACACCAAGAACGTATTTATGAATGAGGAAAAATAGTATATTATCTCAGTAGCTCTAAGACGATGTTAGTGGAATACATAGAAGCGACAATCAAAACATGTTACATTGGAACTAATATTTTTCCACAATACCTCGAACAATGGGCTCCTGCACACCAGATGTCCAGATTAGAGATTTAACTTTTCGTGTTTTTTTTTGCTTAGAAAACTACAATGAATGTAGTTTCTAAACAAGTTACTTCATTGTAGGAAGTTACTAGAAAATTACAAGCATCACTTCAATAAGGTTATGGGTATTATTTGACCTTGATCTCGCTTGTCGAATATATGTATGTGATAGCCATGCTATTGTCTCGCTGTTGAAAACTTTGTTTTACTCCTCTGTAATGGCTAGATGTGATGTTGTTACAAGGAAATAGTTTGCCGCGGATTCACGGCTCAGTCCGTATTAAAATGATATCCAAATAAAAGTTCAATATACAAATTAGGACATTTTAAGGCGACGATTATCGTAGTCCATGGTTGTGGAGAGAAAATCGATGATATTAAGGTCACATTTTAATGTAATAAGTCTGAAATTTGATGAAATGGTAGTCGTTTCTGATGGATAAGAAATCCCGGTCGGGATATTAAACCCACCAACGTGACTCAACTTGTATTGCCATACAGATTTCTCTGTATAGGAAATATCATGGCTGGAGCTTCGAGATTTAATCCGAACTTACAGTGGGCGCATTATATTAGGACACGGTTAGGCATCTGTAAAAATTGTGATGCATAATCCTAAGCGCACAGGTGTAGTAGCATGCGCATGAGTTGCGCAACATTGTTTATAAAACACAGCCGTCACAGCCACCTGGTAGCTCCCCATTCAATGCTGTTTAGAGTTAACGCTCGCTATTCGTTTTTATTATACTTACTTTTAGACTATTATGCTACTTGTTATGTGTCGTTTCTTCATAGTTTTTTTTTGTATATGAAGTTGTATAAAAACAATACCGTTGCAGTAACGTTAATGTTAATATGGTTCTATATAGTAATATTCTAGTGAAATTAGGCTGAATTATAACAAGCCGGCGATACGCGAGCAGTATCCATCAACGTTGAGAGTACAGCCTTTCAAACAATTGGTTCGAACTCTTACAACGGTATATTATCGCGATCTACCGAAACAATTGTCTTAGGATCCCTTGCCGAAAGTTCGGCGGTTTTCACTTTCATGGGGGGAGGGCGGAGGAGAGCGGGGTCAGGGGAGGGGGGCGGCGGGGTCCGAGCACACGTTTTGCTTCTTAGCACAAAAAATATAACCACCTTTCCTTTCTCAAAAATGTTAACTTTCACTAACCGAAATCGAACGGTGTTCGTGCACTTTGTAATAGTGACCGACGCTGGTTTTAAAACTTTTTTTTGACTATTCATACATATATATTGATAATGATTTTAACGCTCGAATTAACTTGTTTTATACAAATATATGACGTTATTAGATTCTTGTAAGATTTTCTGTTACGTTAGTATCAAAGTAATATGAAAGCTGTTATTAATTGACCTTAGTCACATTCCGATCACCGACGATTGTTTGGTTAAAAAGCAAAACAAATCCTTCATAAGGATTCGTAAAATTTTTGAAAGTTTCTTCCGCAGCTTTCTAAATATACCTTGTCCGATGTCACATGGCTGGGATATTTCCAGCATCTTTAATCTCATATCAACTCAATAATATTGCATAACCGAGATTTTTACGTATATCAAATAAACTTATATTAAAGAGCATACATTTTGTATAGATACTATTTATATCAATTTAATTTCATTCCACGTTCAAAGATTATATGTGGTACATTAATGTTATTTTTGATTTAGCGCCGAACGTATATATTTTAGTAATGGATTCATATTGTTTGGATCGAAAACGTGAATCGAAATGAAAACAGTTGTATGAAATATTTATAAGTACACATTATACAAAATTTGTATAAATTTTTTAACAATAATCGATCGATTTTGACGTTCAACATGTACGGAATAAAATTTTATGGTATTGTCTGATATGGAATGCGTTGCAAAACGAGACGAGACGGTTTAAAAAAAAAATTTAAATCTCGATTTAAAGCAAGTGGGGCGGTGAAAGTGGGAGGCTATATACAGCACTGTTCCTGAACGGAAAGTCGTTTAGACACTGGATATTATAATGTTTTGAAATTCTGTTATGATATCTTTGTATGTTATTTAATTTAGAGCATGCTACTATGATATGATGGTTAGTTTTAACAGCTCTATAACGATTTGTACATATATAGAGTTTGGGACTGTTGATATGTCTTAATCGCACTTATGCCTTATGTATTTTAATACGTTATTTTATTTTATAAAACCCGTTGTTCTAATTAGAAAAAAATATGAAATGCTCTTTTAAAATTCAATTCTACATATGGTGAAAAAGTGAAATACAACACAGTGGTGAAGAGATTTAAATAGTACTTTTATAATTTTGTTATTTGAAACAAAAGCTTTGTTTAGTTTTTCCATATATATAAGTAAATATATTACTTTGTTTCATTCACAACCTTATTGAAATAAGACGTCCTACATCTTTATATCCAACGAGATACAGGTTAAATTTTTCAGCGTATATGTGGTCCGAGTCCAGAATAAATTTGAGCACAGAGTATAGATTAAAAGCCTCTGTGACTGTGAGCATTAATCCCTCTGATGGATATATACCATTGACCTGTATCATGGCTTTAAAATAAAATAACTTGTTGTTTAAATTTAATTATAACTTTGTTTGATAAGTGAAATTAAATATAAATAAAGATGTAAAATAAAAACGGATGGTTAGCTTTATTTAATATATGTTATTTGATTGAAGGAAAATTAATTGATCTCTAATATACAAAACTAAGATTATCGACTGCACCTTCTACGTCCCAAAACGTAATTTCCCGTTTCATGACATGTTCAACTTATCTACCCGTGATCACGGTTGCCGCAAAGGAAACGAAACGTCGGGAGTGTCAAGCCTAAAATAATAAAAAATACGCGCAGCTTATCCGAAAATATTAGCTTTATTTGAACGAGTACACGCGAAGATCTTAGATATCATTAAAATTTATATATATATACAATGAAATTATTCAGCTGTCTCCTCTAAATCATATCGTTCATTTATAATGATTTATTTTTACAAATAAGATTAGGCTATATCAATAAGGCGATTATAATGTCCGCGGTTCACGTGTCCCCCTACGTCGTACTGACGGACAATCTACAAAGACTTACATATATATAAATGTGGCCGTCCATTTATCTGAATGGAATTTATATGTTCGTAAATCTAGATTATTTAATGTTCCTCTGATCGCGTTAATGCTATTCCACCTCATTTATCTGCATTTGACTTTAAACATCGCTTTTATAACAATTTGCGTTAGTGACAACTTGTTTGTTCTGCATGTGTGTATGTATTCATCAAATAATAAATTACATAATATTGTGAAATAATATAAAATTTATATATATATATATACGAATTTAATAAAAAGTATGAGATAAATATTAATAATAGTTTTATTGTCTCAAAGATATTACGCTGATATTTACTTGTATATTAAGGATAATATTGTATATATATGCGTGTTTTTTAATAGTTTTATATAAAAAAAATATGATTATAATCATAAATAGAACATGCCCGCTGTTGATGATAGAACTGTTCTCAGCTCATTGTAATTATTTGTTCTATATTAAGTGATATTTGATACGTGTTCAGCGCGAGCGATCTCAACAATCAATCTGCTACACCATCCGCGATTTGTTTGCAACCGAATTTTAATATCTGTACGTTGTGCAGTGAAAATATGTCACAGACTCCGTCACGGGAGTTACATAAATGTGTGTAAATGATATGAAAAATTTGAATTTTTTTTTATTATTAATTCCTGCTTAGTATTTGCATGATTATCTTAGTTTTTCAAGTGATAATATTATATCGTTCGCTTAATCAAACCCACACAAAAAAATTCGCCCTGCTTGGCCTGGGCCGTTTCTGGACTCATCTCTATCTAACGGCTGGGTTCACTCAGCTTTATATATTACGTGAGAAATATCCATCTCTCTAACTTTACATAAAGGTATTTATTTGTTGAAACTTTTTAAAATCTACCTCGTAACAACCAAATTCATCACGTCTTGTGATGTATCATAACGTATTAAATAAATTAATTTATATGATTTTAATACGAAGACATAAAAAATGTCAATATTTACATGCTATATAAAATATATGCTATCACTGCTTCAAACATTTCGAGTATATCTGGATCATGAACACTTGTAAGTGTCTTGATTCATATGAAGGACTTCAATGTCTCGTCGGTCGGTCAGTCAACACTACCGCGTTATTATGGACCGGATCCTGTACATGAACTTCTGTAGCTTGCATTAAACAATTGCAATTCTTACTCACCACACACTTAAATACACGGGTCATATACATCATATACAGAATAACTGTCGGACACAACACGACTGTAAACACATAGCCTGGCCGGAGTGCGAAGCCGGATAGATAGCTTCAGTACCTGAATGACAGGGGAAGAGGCGGCGCTGGGCTACTGGAGCGGGCTGTAAGAAGCAGCAGTCAGGCTGGGCGGTGGCAGAGTCTATCCCCATGTCGATGTAACCATGGCGATCGAGCCGCGGCCATACCGCACGATCGCCGAACCCGACGGATAAACGATCAATCGTGGTGGCGTATACGACCGCTCCCGTGAAGATCGAAGCGGGTTTGAGCCTGGCTGCTCGCTGCACGTGTTCACGACGCACGGCCGTCGTCAACGTGCACGCCGGCGGACACGTGACGGCCCCCCTCAACTCCTCGCCGCCCCACACACCCCGACCTTGGCTCGCAGTCACTCGTGTCCTTGCAGGGGTTCCGAGTTTTGTATAGGTTTTTATTTTCCTTTCAAGAAATTTCACGATACTTGTATTGTTATTTTCTTTACGTAAACAGTCGTGGGTTTATCTATTTTTATGTTATGTGATGCAATCTTCGTAGTCTGGACGAGCACACGCCTGAGCCCGGTGAGCGTCGATATCGGCACCACGTGAAATTTGCTGTGATATTCCAGATGCATTCACGTGTCGTGAGAGGAATCTCAAGAAAATCATTCAGCTCGTCTGTTAGCCACACGGCTGTAGCAATACAGGATTCTCCTATTAGATTTATTTTAATTTAGGTATACCTTAAATTGTTGTTATTGTCTTTTTTTGTAATCTCCTTTGAAATATATTTCTACGTCATCTTTATTATGTAGCCAGTTACATAAAACACTTAAAAAATATTTTTTTATATAAAAACATATGTACTTATAACAAATTATGTGTTAAATGGCTAGTAATTATTTAAATTTCCTAAACAGAAAACTGTCTACATTACGTAGCGGTCCGTAGGTCGTAGCAAAAATCGTAGCGAGTCCAGATTCGTAGCCGGTTTTAATTACTATATGGAGATTTCGTCTGTGCCTATTCTCTCATAACAAGAATTTTTTCGTCACCCAGAAGAGGTGAAATTATTTTTTATATAAGAAAATTTAAATGTGCTCTCATTTCCTTTTCCCTTTAAACGCAACTGATTTGATACGCTAAGCAAGTTACTTAACAATCCCAAACTCCTTGGTTGCTTTGTAGACGAGTTTAATATTTTTAGACTAAGACGCGGTGGGGTTAAAGTACTAATGAACGTTAAGTACTATTAAATCAGTAATTAGTTATTTCGCTATGTTAAATAAAATTGTAAGAACACATGAGATTTTAAATTAGAGTATATATATATACGCTAATTTAAACGCTGATATTGAGGAAGTGAGTGTTTGAAACCTAATTGAGTAGTTCGCATCGCGCATGTACAAATATGATATAGGTACGTAGATATGTATGTAGACATATATGATATATGATATGTGAAGAATATCTATCATGGCATAATATGATAGAGGTATGTTATGACATGATATGTGATTGAAATAAAATGAAAATAGTGATATACCAACCGTATTTTTTGTTGAAACCAGCCCCGTGACTCAGGAAATCTGCAAATAACATGCTGAATTTAGAAAAATAAATCATAAACTAATGATAAAGTCGAAAATAATAATTCATGGACATGCGTGGTCATGAATAAAATGTATGTTTGACTCTATGGAAAATTTTAAAGTAGAACAGAAATGAATAGAATATAAAATATAGATGTGTTTGTTGAAAAAAAAATAAAATGAAAAAAGACAAGTAATTTCATAAATAAATGACGCAGCTGTTAGGATTCCGATGGAAACATTAATTAAAATATCGCACGTGATAAAAATTACACAAGCATGTGAGCTAGTGATGGCGAGGTGAAGAGAATCTCGTACAGCGCCATCTCTGCATCAGCGAAGTAAACTACTCGCCGGCCGACTAACGAGTCTAACATTCCAACTACGTAATGTCAATGACAGCCACATGATCAGGTGGCGCTGTCAACCACGTGCCTACCAAAATAATGGAAAACACAACATACTCACCGTTTCGACTCATAATTATCGATCAACCTCTTCGAGGATTTAATGGGACCCACAATTAATATGAAATCCTAATTATAACGGATTGAAGTAAAAGACAGAATCAAAATAAAAAATTTCTTTGAAGACTAATAAATCTACGGTCCGGTCACATGTGCGCGGAATAGGCAAAATGTACTCAGCGGCGATTGGCGTGTACGAAAACGGTGGTAAAGCAGGCCTGCACCTCATAGGTGGATCGAAAGATTATCGGTAAAACAGTCGTCGCCAGCGCACGTGACACACACACTAGAAGGCCGCGCTTATCTTTCGCATGACACGTTATAGATGGCGCTACGTTACATTTTGTTTACAATTCAAGAGCCGACTGTTGAGGTGACATAATTTCACATAATCGTGAGTTGGCGAGTTAAGTTCGTTAATAATAAAAACTTTGTAACTGGTTAGCGCCCGGATGAGTTCCGACAAACGTTTTACTTGTACCAGCAATAGTTGCTTAGACACGCGTTGCGACCTTGGCCAAAGTATGATAGCATTGAAGTACATGTCGAATCCGCGGCATTAAATAGATGAAACATGAATTATAATTTTATAGAGTAAATAAAGCAACCGTTTAATGTCTTAACTGGAATAGTTTGGAATAAGTTTAACTAATAAAACCGTATCTAATAGTGACATACATGCTGGTGAGTTTAGGAGTTTGTTTCTAAGCTAGTGTTAATTTTATTTATGGCTTGCGGGACTCATTTCTTGAATACATACATAAAAGTTGGCTTAATAAAATCAGTCACCGTTGGTGTGGATGTGGAATTTTTATCTTTAAATACGAATATGCGAAGACGGAACATTCCCTCCTGTTTACGGCGCTGTTCCTATTAATATTTTTTATCTAGCATTGTACCACGTTGTAAGGCCGAGAAAAAAATTATCGTAAAAACTAATGTTTGCGTTTATTTATAACGAATAAGACAAAAAAATAATACAATGTTTGCCATATTCAGTTAAGTACCGAAACAGCTGCAATGACTGATAGATTTTATAATAGCTTCTTTATTATTATAGTATAATTAATGATTTTTTTTTAATAGCACTTGAAAAACCGAATGTGACTTGTCACATCCGCTTCCTAAATGAATATAAAATATTTATTCTTATTGTGAACTCAAACTCGCAATAATTAAATTATGTTCGTATAAAACCTCTCGCGGTACATAAAAATAAAACGTACACTATAATTAATTACATTTGAATTTCAAAAGAGTAAACAATTTACGAGTATGTATTTCTAAAGAAACCAAGTGTGGACATGCAAATCATGTTTGAAACATACAGATTCGTAGAATTGAAGGAAATTAAATGCTCATTTTACGACGGGATAAACGTTAGGTGTAACTCGTTTCACCGAGGATGGCACCGCTGAAGTAAACAAGTGTTAAGTAACAACAACTATTACACTTATCAAAGGAAACGTCGTGAAGTCGAGTTTTAGATATAGACATATTCAAACTTTCATTAACAATATTAATAATAATGAAAGAATAAAAACTTATACACGTCACATTCAAAAACCTCATGCCAAATAAAACCCGATCAAACACGAAGCCTGTAAAAATAATAACCTTTCTATGATTATTCAATGTTGTTTATATTAATACGTCGGAGTCATAAAATATAGTATTTTTATTTTCGGCACATTTGGCTCTAATGGTTGTCTGGAGTATGAATCGAGTAAAAATGAAACGGTCAGCTGAGACGCATTTAGTTTATCAAAACTATCATAATCACCGGTCCTCAATTTCTAACTTAATTATATACCGTCTAAAAAAATGGTTTAAATTAAAGTCAGTAACGCAAATAGTCTGAAACAGATTCTTCTCGCCAGCTCCACATTTTAAATCTACATTTCCCCCGGGCTCGTGTCAGAAATTCGAGTAAGGCTGCATGATGTTTATCAGACCGATTAATTAATGATTAGGATGCGACTGTGACCTACATTTCAGATAAAACGAGTTATGACACACATATAAACTATGTAAAATTGTATATAGGCTTCTATTGTGTTTGAGGTATTTATCAGGGGTGATATGATGAGCACTAGAACATAGAGTCGAGTGCCCGATGCGCAGACTACACGCATAAGGTCTTAACGTTAATATTGTTATGAAGAATATATGTCAAGCTGAGAATTTAAAAGGATTGTGGAGAAGCATCACAACAGAAATATTGGTCAAGTGCGTTCGTGGCCCGCGGGTCGCATTGGGGCGGCTTTGTTTGAGGCTTAACCATTTCATGTTGACCGAAATTAGGACTTCTATGGCATGAAATCATTAAAATTTTATCTTAATTTATCCCGTTATAGGTTAATATTTATGAAGGCTCTCCTACGATGCTTTATATGCAAATAGGCTTCATCTTACATAATAACAACGCCTGGAAAATTCAAGCATCGAGTGCTTTGATATCAATTATTTTAACAGAGACAGTTCTAATGTGAGTTCATATTTTACTGTAGTGCGTATTGTCCACGTAGGTGTGGTAAGCTATTAGAAACGAGCAATCCTCTCACCCATTCAATAATATAACAAAATACGACTCAATTATCGTGAATACTTCACGTGTGTGTGTGTGTGTGTGTGCGTGTGTGTGTGTCACATTATACTCTCCGAGTATCACGGCACATCCGCCGGTGTAAACAGAAATCTGCCGAAACGGAATTGCAATTTGCACTTCCACTTCCCATTGTTTACTCTGTGAAGTACATAATGTTTACATTCCCGACATATAACGGATAATACATAAATCTCTCACGACGCAAATATATTTTTATAGGTACGAAATATACGTATTATATGCTAACGAACTCATATGTATAACTAGACTTCAACAAAAGGTACATTTAAAACTAAGCGGGGATAGAGAGCGGACAAACTTTAATTTCTAGAACGTTCTTTGTGGAATGGAGCCGGAATAGGAAGCCGTGCTGGGACCTGAATATAAAATTAATTAAATGAAGAAAATGAATGAAACGAATTCTCCCGGAGATTTCAAAGTGTAATGTAAAGATGGCGAGCAATTAAAATTAAAATTTATGACAAACACACAGCAAAATAAATGAGATACGTTAAGATACACTCCTAAGTAAACGGCTTTAAACAAACGAACACGGGTGTAGGCAGTGTGTTAATAGCATACTTGAACATTGTGATAACACTATGAACTTTTTGTTATAATATATCAGATGTATGTAATTTATATTTAAACAGCACTTACCGACTTGATTATATTATTTCAGTTAGGAGCTCAGTTTATTATTGTTATTAAAGGAATAACGTTTTAAAATATATAAAAATAATTTTACGTATTAATATAGTTATATTTGTAGAGTGTCGCACATTGCTATCGCTTCAGGGTGGGGTGGGTCTCAGTCGGAGGAGGGTGCTGCCAGCGAAGGTCGGGGACGCGCCAAAATCAATGCCAACCGGATGCGGATGTGATACAACACAGCTGTCTAGATTTTGTAGACACTAATCAATATATACAGATGAAAAATTTACACTATTAACATCTAAAGATGACTCGCTAATTGTTATATCATTCATTTTATTGTATCAATAATAATATCACAGTATATAATTTAGTTTCAATGGAAATTCCATTTAGTTAAACTTTTTAATGACTCTATGATATTTAATTTATAATAATTTTCACGTGTAAACATTAAATTCGAAACACAAATACTAAGTCTACGTAAGACTAAAATTGAGAGGATTAGTTCTTCACCGTCTCAACGTATAGATATTGCAAGCAAGGAGATTAACAATCCCATTGGAATTGAGGTTATATGGGAGTTTGAACGTTTATTAATCCGTATCAAGTTCAGCTTTCAAGGGACTAGATATGAATGAAAACGTTAACATATATGTCGCCTACACTATTCCAGGTAATATCTCGAATCCTGTCTGGAAAAGCTTTTGAAAGCTTCGATAATCCGACAGTGTTGGACAGATTCAATTTGTGTGTATTAATCACGGTATGGACATTCGCGTTTTCATCGCTATTACTGTTTTAAATGTAATTATTAAATAATAACAGCTACTGAATCGTGTAATTTGAAGGTCACGGCCATGTTATACAATTTTTGTACGTAAATATTACATTAATAGTACGTAAAAATGATGAACATCACAGAATTTTTTCTCTCTCACCTTTAATTATCATACATAAAACGTTATATTAAAACCGTTTCATATTATATTATTTTACGAAGTTTAATTTATAGCGTGATGATAAAAAAAATAATAATATTAAACACCGGCTTTAAGTTGCTATATCTTATCAAAATTTCTTATCAAAAATCTGACGTTACGTCTCTGCGTCTGATAGATTGCAGTGAGCATACAAATTAAAACGTTCCGAGAGCGATACAGAAACTAGGTAACTGGTGATAATGAGATAACGGTCTCACGCCGCACTACACGCTTATCTTGTTAATGGCTTATGGTTGTTTAGAGTTTCTGACTTATTTGACCATTCGGACAGACACACAACTATATGCTGGTACCGAAACAGATATCCGGTTTTATCTGGATAAATCTCAATATGCCCAGAATAGGAAATTAGTGTTAGAAGTGTATGAAGTGGTATAGATGATAGATGAACGCTCAACGACAAAAGTTTCCGAAGGTTCACGTGGTATCGAGGAAATTATGTAGATGAGATGGTACACTGTTCACTTGCTTTCAATGCATATATTTGGGTCAAATGAGAATATGTGTTCCATTATATGACCTCGCCAGCGAAGACGGTATTAGACATCGATATATATTTTATCTTTCCATTCAAATTCACGTCATCGTATATTAAGTCATCCATCAGTTTTAATGATAGTCATCTTTGTACAAAAACATCTTAAAATAAACTAAAGTGAATTAGCTTGAATTAGATTTAAAGTTTAAGTTCGGCAATAAGCCTGACCAAGTCTAGCTCCGTCTACGCATAGCGTTTATCTAAGTCCAGTGCTGGTAGATTGCGGGTAGGTTATTGGTCGGAGGTGACAATTGCCTATCACTATTGACCGTCGGCTCAACTGAGACCAACCAATCTATAGATCGAAGTCAAGCCGCACTATCACACATTTCAGCTGAATATCTAAGCTAATGATAATAATATAATGATTGATATTTAATTGATATGTTATGTTTATCTTAACCTCCATGGCCGAATGTGTACTACGTTTCAAAAATCATTAGTTTTCGTAAATTTTTTGGGTTGCTTTTGAACTGATTGACACTTTTTTTTTTTATTCGTGTATCGTCAATATAATTGTAGTACATCTTGGAAAAAAGCGCTGTTGAAGCTACGTAGAACGTCCATATTGTTACTCGTAATGTATATAAATTACGAAAAACGAATTGCAATGTAAGATTTGTTCCATTACAGTATAAATAACAGTGAAATTAATTAAAGTGGAAGTTATTACGCACGTATTTTGTAGAACATTAAGTCCTCATGGCACAATTTTTGCTATGTAGGTTTTAAATGTCTGATACAAGAGTACAACAGCTCGCGTTTTAAAATATAACATTTGAATAATGACTTGAGGCTGCGTGCCTCGGTCTATGAGATATACCCTCCGGCTGATGGGTTGTGCCCATTATAATAGCTACCAGCTACTTGGTTTCTGTCTCCTGCTCGTTTTACGATAGACGACTCTGTAGATTCCAGTGTACTTTGAATGCCTTGAAAATGTCGAGGCCACTCTATTTCATTGTTGACCTAGATTTCCATGAGCTTCCTTCTAAGCGTCACATTCATTGCCTGACATAAAAAAATCCTAGACTTAACGTCTTAAGCTACACCTTTCAGATTTACCTTCAGGCTGTTTTGAAAAGCATTTTATTCAAACTTTAAATTAAACTTTTTTAGCGGATATCTAGTTAAAATAACTATCTTGACACGCAATCGTATCACTTTGACAGTTCAATAATAAAATATTTCATTCTCTAAAATATACATGTTAAAGAACGTAATTCTTGGATGACGGATACTGAAGATTGTCGAGGGATTCTGTTAAAAAAAAAAACAAGTAAATATATTCTATATTTAAAAATGTTTAAATTTATTCCATTGTTCATGTTCGAATACTCGTACAAGACGGATGTAATGTAAAATCATTGTTATAGCTGTCTGTGACCATACTTAGCAGCACATTTCCCAACTAAATATAAATCTGTTCTGATGACCACACAATGTGACAATAAGATAAAAAGTAATTTTAAACTATTGCTTATTCATGAAGTGTAGTGTAAATTGGCTTAAAGATTTATAACGGTAAATCTGAACGAGTACATTTTTCAGGTTTCCCATTTATAAAGCTCGCGCTAACTGATGCATACGTTGATAGAAAGTATATTTAATTTAATATGTATTTTTGTTATAAAATTATACTCTGTGTATATATTATTTATTTATAAAAAAGTATAACTCATTACAACCATCAGATTGTCAATCTTTGATGGTGAAACGAAGTATTTGACCGATATTATCCTAAACAGCTCTTTTGGTGAGTCAAAAGTAGATGATTATGTCATGGAAAGAAAAACTTTCATAATCTAGCTACCTAACTAGTAATTTTCCGAAGTACGTTACAGACAAGACACTTTGACGTGCTGTAAAGGAGATGGAACAAAGATGAAGTATTTGAATAGATTATAATTAGTTCTGAGGATTTCGATCTTGTGTTATTTTGTAACAGTAGTTTAAATTTAATTTCAATTCCACAATAGTCATGAAACTCAAAAGGCAATTCTACATTATACACTCAACAATGGACCGCTTTCTTTTCAGCACTGAGCTTTGATAGGTGAATTCTAGTTGTAATGTCTCTATTTTTGAAAATGGACGATACAATGGCAAGCAAAAAGCTTGTATAAAGTTTAGAAATAGGTTTCAGTTCTAAAAGTTCAATAGGACAAAGGTTTGCCCGAGTCGTTGCTATATTTCGTACAGTAAAGTCCACTTTATACTGCGAGAGGTTTTAAAGTAATCATTTTGAAACAAATTAAGTTAAGAGCATTACTCCTGAAAGATTTTCTCCTTGCAACCCGGCTGCAGGTTAAGATGTAAGATTAAACCGAGGCGAGGACGAAATTCTGCGTTACACAGAGAAAATTGGGGCCTTCATTTAAACTGCTGACATTAGTTTATATCGGCGTCCAAAGATTCTTATATTTTTGGCAACCCATAAAAAAGGTTTGCCAATCACTGTCTTCTATTTTATTAAGATATTAAATTTTAACTTTCCTTATTTCAAATCAGCAGTTGAATAAACGCACTTAGGTATGAATATTAACAGTACCCGATTTTTTGTGTTAAATAAATTATAAGTTTCATTACAAACATCACTGAGATGATCTTAATATTTCGGAGTATAGTAATATGGTTGGGAATAATTCATAGTTTAGTAATGTAGAGCGCGGCGTGGCGCGGGCGTGGCGCGGGCGTGTCTACCGCGACCTTCAGTGAGAGGTATTTGGACAGATCGTTACTTTATCAGCGAGTTTATCTTTACATACACACACTGTATCACTTAATTATGTCAAAAAACAAGCGATTTATATTATATTTATCAAAATGTATGAGAATTTTGAGTGGTAATTATTTAACGAGGTAGCTATCGGCGTTTTTGGTATATATATTCTTATGTCGAAATATATGACCTTCCATTATATTTTTTTTTAATTTTAAAGTCGAACACTAGCTGACTTTTTTTGTACATGTTATTACATGTTCATTAATTATCGTGTAATGCAATATTATGAAAAGATATATTGTTCCGGACAACCGTTATCCCTTATTAATACAGTTTAAAAATACACAACTTACTGGCTACGGAGTTAAATTATTTTTCTGTGACTTCCAATATGCTTGGCAATAAAGAGACGACAATGAGAGAAGCATTCATTCAAATATGAAATACATATATATATATATTTTATTTTATTGTTTAAATTTAAATATCATTTATAATTGAGATATAAAATATTATAGTGATATAAAGATTTTACTGAAATTAAATTTTCGGTGTGATACTTTTTCTCGTGTTTTTTTTTTTTGAGGAAAAATATACTCGCCTACAGTTCAAGTAAATCCTGTTACTAAAAGGTGTTAATGAAATTCACTACCAGCTCGATGCTAATATTTACCCTGTTAACCGAATTATATTTGACATATAATTTTTTATGTGGCAACATCAATTAATCTGACATAAAATTCAATCATCTGAGGCGGCGCATAAAAATTAAAAAACGTATTTTATGATATACATCAATTTGTTTAACATTACAACGTCACGTACGTTAAATATGATAGACCGTTTTATAACATCGTGAGCCACCGCGAGATATAAAAAGAATATTACAATGAAAATATCATGTTATCACAGTTTCTAAATCACTGGCTCAATGTTTCCGCAATGCGTTTGAAACTTTTCTACGGCGATTTTCCTTTTAGATATGATAAGAGTTTAAGAACTGCGCCACATACGACTGTTTTATGGTCAGGAACATAACACTCACAGCTCCTGTTATATTAATGTCAAACATTAATTAATAAAAGTTGTTTCGTCTTTACTTGAGAATGTGTGCGGTTGAAAATATGTTCTTTGAAATGAATGTAGATCTGTAGATCTTCTGAGTTCATAAGTAGTTTTGCAACCGGACTTTAAAAGCCGGCATCACAAAGTTAGGCTAACCGTTGTATAAGGAACAGATCTCACGGTTAAATAAGAATCTATTAACCCGTAACCGTTCGGATTACTGAGATATTAAAGTTGATAATGTTTTTTGTAATGGATATTAGTGACTTCATTGTACAAAGTATATATTTTTCTTCACCGTCGAAGTGCGGCTTGGATTTTTTTTTAATTAATACGACTATATATATTTTTGATTATTATGTAAAGTGACGTCACTGATTATAAATGGCTCGAAACATTACCATCTTCATTAATGGCCAAAATATTTACAGTAATCCATTCAGACAAAATGTATTGAAATCTATTTTTATTAATTAGATAGAAATATTTTGTAACATAAATTTTATGAATATATCAGACAGACGAGTGCGTATCTACAACAGCCTAATACAAGTTTGCTTACACGACATACGGAGCCTGTTCAGTTTTCAACTATTACAAACGATTCCAGTCTCAGTACACTCGTAATAAGAACGGTAATAAACTCTCAAACGACTATATAAACTCTCGCCTTGTGCTTCGGCTCGTGCCTCGTCTTGCGCCTCGTACGCGAGTGTAAATCCCGGATAAGATATATGAATGAAACACTTCAAATGTTCCCTATCACTGCAATCATGCTTGCTTGGGCTAGGTAGACACTTATATTTTTATTTATATTTAACCAGAAAAATATCAGCTTACACTATAATCAAAATATATCGTTTCGATCGCGGCAAAGGTAATTGGAATCCCATAATTATTTTGTAATTGTCGTACTACGTGCAGCGAGTTAAGCTCCACAGAAAAATACTACCTTTTCCAGAGCTGCTCGTTCGTAACGTACACCAGAGCAACATTGTCCGAATGAAATTTTCATTCCGTAAATATTTACGTAAAAGAAGCAACAAAACCGCTTAAAAAAACAACGATTGAATTCATACCAGTCTTTATTTACTGCGGACATCAAAATCGATGAGTAAAGTATTTGAAAAAGTATCATTGGTTATAATCGTTTTATTTAATAACTGTATAAATACGGACAAACTATGTAGATTACTGTTTCTTTTGTATGTAAGGGCACTGAAAATCCGAATATCAGACGACTTGCTATAAACTATAAGGAACTCTACACCTCTCGTCTTATTTCAACGAGATTATAAAGAGCTGAACAAGATTCCTCTGAATATGATTAGCAGATTCTTTTACTAGATCTAACTTCAAGATACTCCGGGAAACTTCTAGCAGATTCTTTTACTAGATCTAACTTCAAGATACTCCGGGGAACTTCGTGAAAATATGAAAACTGCTATGTAAAATGTTTTTGTCACAGTAACATTGCTCTTTCAAATTGTGAATCTGTTTTAGCGTGACGTCTAAACAGAGACCACAGGAACCGTTTAATACTTCTAGAGAATTACTTAACCCATATCAGCAGTGAATCTATAGGTGATTATTTTAATTTGAAATCATGGGAGTCGTGACTCCCAAGTGTCTTAAGGCCATTAATGCGAGGCTTGGAGTGTTGACGGAACGTTTATTTTTATAAAATATTCTTGTAAAAATATATTTCCAACCTGATGGTCCCTTAAAGGGTCTCGACACACATTTGGACCGTAGACGATTTTTTCAATTAGCCTTGAACATTTATTAAAAATGTTTTCTACGTATTACACTCAATGTACGTATGCAGACTTATCTTACGGAAGTCTTTACGTATATAATGTGAATTTTTATCTCGATTATATGTTTGTAAAGATGTTTTATCTTTCCTATTAAACGTCAACGCATTTAAAATATTCTCCTTAATTTAAACAATTGAGCTTGAACAGTCATTATTAGAAAGGTTTCATTTTAAATCATTTTTCTTCCAAAACTCATTGGGTTTTGAAGTTCTGGACAGAAAAGCAAGAAATTCAGCAGTATTTCTAAGTATACGTAATTTTAGTCAAAAGCGAACGTTTCAATTTATGCCTCCGAGCATTTTTATATAATTGGGCTTTGGTGCTCAATCGGGGCGCCAATATGTTTGCAACCGTAGACTTTGACCACTCGACCTGACGGGTACACTAAAGTATACGTGTGTTCACGTCACATATTCAAAAGCCTTAATCTTCACGGAAGCCTGATTCAAAAGGTCCACATTTCGAATATCCGGGACTGAACAAAAACGTGAATCGCAAAAGTGCTTTTTATTAGGTGGTTGTATTAACATCGCGTAGTTGCAACTGGAATTTGGCACTGCACGAAATAAGCGCCCCGTTCCACTCTCCGAGTTATAGAGGTCAACAACACTTGCACGGGTCGATCGGAATTGTTTAATTGTCATAATAACGAAATGCTCAGCGACGCCCTCGCTTCCTCGTAAGGTTTTTGTGTTATAGAACAGTTGGGTTGAGACAGAAAAAGATCTAACCCTGTTTTATACTGTTAACTAGCAATAACTTCAGATTAATGTAGAATTTTGATTTCCTGTGTGATTCTATGTGGCACAGTTTAAACAATCTACTATCGTATCACGAAGATAATCTTCTATAATCACGAGGAACTGGTAATCAGTCAGTTAAGATTACGTGGGACGGATAGCTATCACCTGCAATGCGTCATTGACTCGCACTTGGCGTACTTAAAGAAATAAATAGTCTAATGTATCGTATACAATTGGACTTTGATGATATTACGGAATTTTGTACACGTTTTATAAATTCACATTTATCATATATAATGATTAAGAAGCGGGAGAAATAGCAACATAATTTCAAACGAATTTTCCCTTCATGTTAGTTAAAACATTATTGCTATGAATATTTTCATATAAAAGCAAGTTTCGAAGTGTATTTCTGTGAGATAGCTTTTATCGCGGATTCGCTCGTTTTTCTTTATTAGTTACATGTTACGTCAGGGTTTTTTGTGATACGTTGTATTTTAACTAACACGCCAATATTTTCTTTTGTATTGGAAAAATAACAAACAATTTTAACCGTACACATGTAAGGTTTATTTTATTTTTAGTTCTGTTTACCTATATTTTGTTATTCACAGAAAATTGTATAAAATTGACGGGAAAAAATCACCGTTTGTGAACCCATGTCGCATGTTTAGATATTTATATGATAAAAACATGTTTTTAATCACATACGTGTGAAGTTATGTATACAAATACATTGAATGAAAAGTGAAAAATGTACAGCTAAGAACGGAAACTGAACAGTTCGTTCAAAAATTATTATTCCTAGAACCAGGTGAATTCTAAATGGATTTAATCTTTACGGAACTAAAATATTGAATGAGTTGGAGTTTTAAACAATTTTCCGCTTCATTCGTTCATTACATTCAAGGCGATGGAAAAATATTTTTCACGATGAAGTGAATAAAATTAATGCCAATAAATGTTCATTTCTTATTTTTTATTGCAAGCTACCCTCGATATTAAATTACGCTAGTCCTCTGTAATAGTGAACTTTAATAATCAAGCCTATATTATATTACATTGTTTGCTCAGGTCCACCAGATTCATCAGATGATGATCAGCTGTTGAACACTTATATTTCGGTAGACGGAAGTTTGAATGTATCGAAATGGATTTAAGAATAAATTCCCTTCTATTTTTACGAGGAATGCGAGTAACTGGCGCTTCTGTTACCGTGGCAGGGTTTGGGGTGGGGGTTCTGGGGGAAGGGGTGCCCTGTGACCGAGACGTCTCGACGCCAAGGGGCGTCGACGGGTCCGCTCGCGATACCGGTCGTTTCAGTATCCAATACTGCACTACCCACATAATATGTGTCTCACAAACATCATAGTAACAGTGCACATATGATATATATTTTAAATCTCTTTACGTCATCCAGACTCACGAGCTTTGAAGTTCACAAGCTTCTGCTTTTATCGATGACATTCAATAGCTGAGGAAGAATCAATATTATATTAAGTTTTCTTTGACTTTACACTTTCAAATAAATATTATTATTTAATAAATATTAATAATAGATTCAAAGTCAGGTCATACATGTATGTCCAGCAGATAATGGAATCTGTATATTATATTGTTTGTATACTATGTGCAGAGCTTATACGCTACGTTACATTGAATGAGATTTTCTCAATCGTGAACTACTGAATACCTACATAAACTATTTGTGAAAGTTCCAGCGTCCTGTCGGAGATTCTGGAGCGTGATAAGGAATTCCATATATCCGCATCCGTTAGTTTACTCAGGGATTTATACTAGCATTCATATAAAACTGTATCATCAATTACTTATATCTTTACGAATGATACTACAACCTATAGCTATTACAACTGAGGTTTTTAAACGTACGATTCTATTAAACCGGACGACTTGTTGTATACATAAAGACAATAAAAATTTTCACTGGTCCTTTAATATATAAAAAAAAAGGTTTTTCATAACATACCTACGGCAAAATTATGTTTATAATATTATACAAAACAATATGAAACAGTTTGTTGTAATGAATTAATTTGTATTTACATCAGTTATTCAATATCTACATTTATATAAACAAAGCTCATTCAAATACGTGAAAATTAAATGTCACTACGTGTCACCGAGGCTAGAATATTTAACTAGCGATTATATGATCAATTACTATGTTAATTATTATATATGACATAGAAGCGGTGCGTCGCGAATCAGGATTAAATAGCATAGCAGATATAATTACAGTGTAACTTACTATAAGCATAATAGGATATTCAGTGAAGGTTTCTTAGACTGTGGCGCCGGTGGAGTGGAACCTAATTTAATATTACCCGGGCACACAGCACCCCACTTGCTATAATTGTATCCCCTCAAACTTGTTTACCCCACTGCTGAACTAACCTCACCTATTGTTTTCTTAACACACTTTGACTGAGTTTCCGGCAATATGATGATGGATTCTCCACAGACTATACATATAAATATAACTTCCATGTGTTCTTTATATCATATTAAATATTTTTTCATATATGAGAAATTTTATCGAATATTCAAAACAGAAATTTAATAGTACATTAATTGGGAAAAATTACTCCGTTGTTAACTTTATTGCGAGTTTCAAATTTTTTACTTTATATCATACGTGGAATATATGTTATGATCTATTTTAAAACTTGTTCGCTATATTCTGTGTTATTAAAATTGCACAGAATACACACTGTATTTAATTTTGTGGGAAATGAAAATGATATCGCAAAATAGGGAAGGTTTTAAGTTTATTAAAAATTCTTTTATTAAACATGCAAATATAAATTATCTGTTGCTATGAATAATTATCGATGCATTTACAGTGTTGCCATAAACAAAAAATATATATATTTTTAATAAATTGAAAGAATATTTGTATTAGAGTATTGCCCTTTAAAATAATCTTTTAAGAGGATTAATATTGTATAGAATTAATTGAAACAAACCTATTGAATCTAAGTCTTTGTGTGTTTTTCAAATAACAACATTAAAAATGGTGTATTTTCCGGCTATCCTTACAATAGCCGTAGATAAGTCAGCGCTGGTTTACTCGTTCAGTCCCGCGTGAAATTAAACCGAACGAAACATCCCATTTTCCGGTTCAAACGTAAGCACAAATTTAATTGCTAGTTACAAAAATATATTTAAGGAATAGTTAATGTTTATAATAATGTTATGTTTTGTAATCGTTCGTAATATGCGGTCATAGTTATGTAGCCCACATCTCCACGCTTCGCTATGGAGTACGTAATATATAAATACAACAATAAACCGTCTCGCAACAACATTACTAGTTCTGAGCGCATTCTCATGCAAATATCATGTAGGTACATGCTTTCCCGCTTATCGTTTGAGATGTTTACGTAACATTTCAGAAAAAAAAACAATTTAAAAAAAAATAACTCACCTAGCATTTCAGTATAACCAGGTTCAGGGAATTACATTTAGTGTACAGGAAGGCTTTAAGACATTATGAAACAGGAAATCGACAAAGATTTCATTTTAGATTCCATTATGGAGGCGCTTAGTCGATGTAGCTGACAAGCCATCGATTTTGAAGCCTAACTATCTCTCTTCCTTGCTGATTAACTTAATAGATAATAGATCAAATCATCCTGTATATCATAAAACAACATCAGCTTTGTTTATTATTTTTATATTAAATTTAAATCAATAAAACAGATACGCAGAGAAAGTAATTTACAATTACATCGTAACAGGTCAAGGGCTGTCGCAATTAAACATACACGAATTAATAAATTTAAAGTGACCATTAATTTTCGCTATAAATTACCAGAAACATATCGAGAGTAATTTTTTCACATTGATTAAGGTAAATACGACATTGCCAGTACAAGCATAACCGGGTTAAGAACATGCATGTTGTTGCTGACAGCAATGTGTAACGAAGTGAACCTCCGTTTGATGGAATTGATGGCTTTCATCGGCTGGATGAGTATTTCGATACCATGACAAAGCCCTAGAAGTAAGGGTAGTGGATCTCAATATTTATTTAACCGATATATTCATATCCCCTCTTACTTAGCCCATTCATACACTAATGGCCGTCAATTTACTAATGTAGGAAAATTGTTGTTGTGCACTTTTAAATATCGAATTAAGCAGGATATCTACAAACGGTGCGCTAAAATCAGATAAAAATAAATCTTATCATATGTTAAAACGAAGTATGTTAATGATAAATTATAAAATTAAATTATTGTGACATTAGAAGCCGAGTTCAAAACAAACAATCGAATTTTTGGGCAGCGGAGACTGGTGCCAGGCGAAACCACCAGCAGAAATAACCGGTTGGCGCTAAAGCGTTCGGCACTAATGTTGGTACGAATGCTAATGACGAAATGATCACATGATCCGCATGTTGGACATCTCACGAGCACATCCCACTTGCACGAAACTGAAGATTGAATTGTCGAAAGGGAAACATCCAGAGAGCTATTCACTAAAATCTATTATAATCCTTATTTATGACTTAACAGAAGTGACAAATAAAAACGCATTAACGTCCGGATGGAGCTGTGATATGTGTTCGAAAAATTTTACACACCATTAACATTTACAATACTCGTAAAATTTTAAGAAAAATATTTTAAGACGGACTTATATATTATTAAATATACGGCGTAATGAAGACGTGAAATAGTTGTGTGGTTTCCGTTTAATAATAGTTATAGTGTCTAATATTAGCAAGTGTAATAAAGTTTTAGTATATCCAATTAATCTTTGGTTATAAATATAAATTTGGCATTCCTTTTTCGCGTCTTACGTGTGATCTGTCGCACGCGGTCTGCTTACGAGATATCAATAAAAAAAAAATCACAAACACGAATCTGTGTCAATTACATGCAAAACCCTTTTCTATTCTATTTTTATGCCAGTTTTATTTTCGTTCGTCGATGGCTCTGTTGATTTTTTTTTTAAATTTTATTGTCACAAAGATCATAAGAGCAGAGTGACTAAAGTTATTTCAAATAAAAATCAACAAATATTCGTAGCATTTTATTTTCCGATACATGTCGAGTTTGTTTTCTGTTCATACAAATGTTTACTTTGAAAAATAATTTTACGCCTTCTGGTATAATACTCTTAAAAGATTAATATATTTATAACTAAACAGCTTTTGCCCACGACTTCGTCTACGTGGGTTTCGGAATTATAAACTATTTTTATATTAATTTTTAGCCGTGTAATTAATGAACTTACAGAAACTTAGTTCGCACGTAAACAACATACACCAAGCTCTCTTTTATCAAAACAAGCTGCTCACTTATTTCCCATTAGTCACCACGGAAAGTCCATTTGTTTGTCCTTTTAAATCCTTACCATGACAGTGAAAGATGTGTTGGTTAGTTAACTAACATTAGTTAATTTACTCTGTAAAGACGTGTGACACTCATGTGTTTTTTCTGACGTTTTAAAGACAATAACTAGGTCGTTCCTTTAAAAAAAAAATTATATTTAGTTCTACAGATATTTAATTACGTCTCAGCCCAAAACTAAACCTACTCTGAGGACCTTCTCTCTCATTTGTAGATTGGAATCAAAGCATTCAATATTAGGGTCCAGCTTCCAAAGTATCCAGTGTACTACGAATTCTCCGGTTATTTTCGTCTAATTGGAAAAAAATATCTCAAGTGTAAATTTACCACGCTCAACATTTGGTCATAATTTAGATGTATAGCAGGCGACCTGTCGTTGCTCACATGACACATCTTGCCGTCTATAGAAATATATATCAAAAATATGTCATAGCAAATTTAATAAAACTATATTTCATATAATATAAAGTCGATAAATGGCTGCTCATGAAGCCGGAAAGAGCTTACCGTTTATTCGCACAATCATTTTATTTTAATTGCGATGTTCCAAAAAAATATAATCATTCGGTTTTCCTTACTTTGTAGCTCTCATTTTATATAAATTGAAATAGCTATATTGGCTTGTAAGGTGTGGCAACCCTACAGAATAGGTGTCAATTGTTATAAAAGCGAGCGAGGCCAAGGTCATGGTACTTTAGCCAGAGGAACTCGCCGCTTTACTGTGATGCAATTTACGCTCCCGACAGCGTATATTATGCTGCACTCATTTGCTGCTCTGCTATTATTTATAGACTCGCTGCCTCTGTTTGATATAATGATGTACAGTAAATCGATCGTTGAGTACAAACATTTGGTTGCCAATGGATACCGGATAGCTGATAAAAACTTTTCTCAAGGAAAACCTAGCGAAAATAAACGCATGTTTATGTTGATAATATTTACGTTCGTTTTAATTGGTTAACTTTGTGCGTTCGGTGTCAGATATTTAAAGTATGCAATGAATGTAGGATATGCAATAATTTGATCTCAATGTTTATTAAATATGTTTTTCGATCATGATTCTGTGCAACGTGAACAAGTACGCTTCAAAAGCCGCCAACGAGCGTTCATTATTCAAAATCAAGAACGAAAATATATTATATGAAAGGGAATGTTGTTAAATTGTTCGTATTGTGTGAAAGTTAAACCGATCGAAGATCTTTTATAGTCAATACATTATTTTAAAAAACTATTTTATTGCTTTTGATTAAAAAATCCAAAAGTAACTATAATGAACGTTATATATATATATATATAATAGTTTAATTATGGATGATGAAAAAGTAAATTACAGTATAAAAAACTGTTATCGAAAAACATCCCTCAATATTTCATCTAGGATTAATATTCAGATGAATTACTGAAACTAAATCAATACAAACAGATTCTTTTATATTTAAAAGTTTTTGCACAATAAGCGGATTAGTCTTAATATCTTAACTTAACTTATTTATAACTGTCTTACTTAAAAAATAAAATAGCTCATAATTCTCATTTTAGCACAACGATGCCTTAATTCCAACCCACACTTGGCGGGTTGTAAAAACATTCTTTGTATCAGCGTACTTAAGACTAGTTAATAATTTTCTCGATAATACCAGCAATTTCAGCTCTCTATTCTCATCCTGGCAAACGTAGACAGTGTAATTCAGATCTAGTCTTAACTGAAATATGTTTAAATTTTTGCTGCTGAGACAATCATTGACATAAATAAATGTGTACCAAAATGTAATTTAGTTCAACCGGTTCAAGGAACACAACACGGTGAATTTTAAATTATATTTGTAACTTTCCATTAGTACAGTTTCAGTTTGCCGAGATTTATCCAATTTATATCAGCAAATTACGCAGAATCACTTCCGAATGTATTGACCATTTCGTCAAAAAATCTGTCCCAGCATGCGTGTATAAATGTTTGCTATTTTAATACAGGCTTTTGACTTTATATTGTGTTCCCAACGCAATTACTTTGACCGTATCAATATATAAATATAACTGAACTGTCACATTTAATTGCATGTAGCGGTGATAACAGCTGACTGCCAAAAAATACGTGACTAATATTAGTCTGAATAAACGAAATCTAGGTCTTAATTTTATAAAAATATATATAAATTTAGACGTCAAGGCTGTTTACAAAAGCAACATTCCATCAAAGCGAAGTCTTCTGTTTCGTTTCTCATCAGAATGGAGTGACGTCTCGGAATATTCTTTACGATTAATTTTAAACTACACTATTTTTATTGTAAGGCCGCCTGCCTCGGAGACGAGACGACGGTGGTCATTCTGACACAACCCTTTTAATATTCGGCACGTTAAAATGAAACAGTCCAATAAATAACCGGCATATGATGTTACAAAATTTGTTTTCTCAACACTAGTTTCTATTTGTAAAATTGAAATACAAAAATACTACCGTTATTTTGGGTGTGCTGATGTACACGACGATATTCCGTTGTAGACATTACAATTATGTTTCTCACTAGAAACAAACTATTTGTCTCGCCGACTTTGAGTTACTTAAAAATATTAATTGATATAAAATTTTATACAATACGTATAAGCGCTCGTAGACAACATTGTAGCGTTGTTCGTGATACTGACACGAACCTTTTTATATCGTATATAATTTTTTTATCTGTTACTTATGAATGAAAAAAAAACTAGCAATTAATAGGTAGGTATATGTATAACAGCGTATTCAGGAATTGAAAACACCCATGCTTGTTTATTTGAATAGGCACTATAAGCCCTAATTAATGTCAGCTGTACGTCTTAAATTATATTCTTTACAATATATAATTGCTTTTTACATAATAGAATTACCGTAAACAACTTCAGTTTTTTTTAAAAAATACACGTTCTATTCAAACTCCGCTGTACATTGCGGAGAATAAATAACATAATGAGAAGGGATTGTCATAATATTTACAACGAATGCTTGTTGACTAACTAACAGTCAAAGTTTAAGGTTATAATTATTAACTAAAAAACACCTAACTATGTTAAAACCTTGATGAATGCTGACGATAAACCATAGTTTTGCGTCACGTCACGTGCTCTCTAGAAATAAATAAAGATTCTTGCAATACTTTCTGGCGTCAATATTTAAGACATAAAATAAAATTTTAATGAAACTGGCTATTAATTAAACAGATCTAATCAAGTGCGCACGCGCATATTATTAACAGTTAACTGCCAGTTTAAGAGACATTATACTGATTTACAATCTATCATTCTGCTATTTTGACAATTGATTCTAACCGAATTCCAACTGAATTCCATGGACTTTAAATGTATAGGTATAAAGTTTACAGAAATTAGACATTACGTCACAATGAAGTAAAGGTCAAGTGGACGCCATTGTTTCCTGTGGTCACCAGCGAATATCTCATTGTATTTGTAAACGCAAGTGTCGTCTTTTATAACAATTGAACATTATTAATGGGACACTTCATAAAATCAATCAAATGTGACAAACCTGGCAGCTCTCCAAGCGCTGACATAAATAAAAGTATGATATGTAATTTGGTTTAATTGGTACCCTGGGACGAACCAATAGCACGTGAATTTCAACGATTCGCAAGCTCTCATTATATATAACACGGATAATAAAAGTCTCGGGCACAACAACATCCCGATTCCAAAGAATGTGACGTACACATAGCGATTTGTTGATTTGTTGTACTAAAAATATATTATAATTATCGGGACAACGTTTTTATGTTCTATATGAAATAGTGTTCATTAGGAAATATATGTTAGCATTGTATAGATGAGGCCGTGAATGAATGAATGGGGGAACAGATATGGCGGCGAGCGTGTATGCTCTCGCTATTAATACACTGTCCCGTGACCGGGCGGGGGCTTCTCACAGTGCGCGTGATCGTGGAAATCGAAAACACGCGTCAGTTATGACTTAATGTGTCTCGACTAGACTTGCAGACTATTATGGTAGTCTACAGACGATTTCAGTAATCCCTACAAGGTAAATGGAGACGGTAGACTAGCCTAGAGCGAGTCTATGGTGTATCTGCTACGTGCATAACTATTCGTTTTTCTCTATTATTAGAATACCATAAATTTAAACGGCATTGAAATAACTAACGCTGTGAGATTACAAACGGAATTATTTGCGTTCGTTAAAGTATGTTTGTCACGCTTGGGAATAATGTATTTTACATATGAGAAATATTATAAAAATTAGTCAACAAGCAGATCGAAAGATACATTTATTCTTTTCTTTATAACTAACGTAAGAAATAATATTATGGAGCAATTAAAATAAATAGAGCACTTCTTCCAATAAACGTTTTAACAGAGAAAGTGCCTTCCAATTACTCGTTTAAGACAAAGCTTCGAGTATAACAAACGTCCGCGACAATCGACTGCTGTTATTAATATAACAAATATTTATTGGAATACTAAATAGGACTTAAACGGTTTCAGGGTATTATCAGTTTACGAAAATAGCCTTTAAGACAATAATAATAAACATCATTTACCAGTGAAAGCAATCAAGACACCTACGTGCATATAGTTTGTAGCCGTATACCGAACGAACCTCTAGAGAAGGTTGTACGCTAATTAGAATACGGAAAGGCTTTGAAGTAGCTTTTAACAATATCACGGAGCACTGGATGAACTAATTGTTCACTTGGCAGAATAACGTTTAACGATGTAGTCGAGATATATAGCAATTTACAGCAGAACTGCTGTATCGATTCCACCGAGCCCGGAGAAGTTATAAGTTTTTGCTGCGCTTGTTAACGCCTGATTGCAATAACAAGCGACCCTGACCCGAGGACCACGAATGTTGCTCGTCGTCGAATCGTTAAAGACCCCACCTGTGATGTATGATAATCGTATGCGGCCCAGAATCCCCTTTGATTAGTCAACAAGATTATTGGGCTGTATCCTTTGGTTCAAGCGTAGTTTTAGAGTTGTGTTTAAATGGAAATAGTCTCTGATACTTCATTACAAATTTTATACTTTATAAGTTTCTTAAAGAACAAAAACATGTTGTTCAAATCGGTTAGATCGGGAAAATATCACTATCTTTTCCTGCCTGAACTAAAATCAGATAAAAATATACTATATTAAGTGGATATGACGAAATCGTTGCAAGTATTGCTATGCTCCAACTTTATATAAAATGTACAATTTTAACGCCATAAGCTGTGTTTTATATAAAAAAAGTGCTAAAAATACACCCCTTCAAACATAAGGAATGTCTAAATAGCAAGGTAACACACGTGTCATCCACCGTCAATCCCCTTACCTGTGGACAAAAGAAAATAAAGATGTTAGTAAAAGTAATTGTAATATTACGAAATTAATATTAAAGCACCCTTGTACCAGCGCTGAACAAGTATGGTCACTGATTATGTTACGTATAACGGACTTCCAAAACTTGCAAGAACATTTCCGTTCCTGACCAGCTCGAGAACCAGTTCCAGGCTTTAAAAGTAATTGTAGCAAATCGTTTGCTCGGTTAACTTAACGTATTTTAAACTTTAAAAGTTTCGGACCGAGCAGCGTCTATTCATTTTTAATTCTAGCTTGCGTATTACCTTCGACCTTTGAGATTATGTTATTTGTTTTTTATTAAAAACGCTACGTTACTACGACTTAAAATTTAAAACATATTTTAACGTGTGTTACATTTAATTCTGAAGTATTATTTCATTAGTTTAAGTTGTTGATTGATTGAATATTTTTCTAGTCGTGAAATAGGAAATTGATTTTCAAACAGAAAGACAGAAATGTCTACGGTATCACCGCAAAGGGTCGTGACGAGGAACATTTGTCGTATAAAACCTATTCCGTTGCTGGGTAAAGTAATATGAAGCATGACCTACACACGAAACATCCCTGCGCAGCGTATCACGATTGCCGTTTGAGTACCTACCCGGGACCCTGTTATTGGAAAAACTGTATTATTTATTGCTTTGAGTATTACTTTTATATATAACTTACTTTAAACCAAATTTTCAAAGCTCTGACCGTGATAAGTTACATTACTCGTGTACACCCCAAACATAGCTATTAAATATTTTGTCATCACACCAAACGAAAATATATCAAAGAGCCTCATGCTGTGTATTCAATACACGAACCGAGGTAAATTATATTAAATCACCCCCCGACCGTGACATAACGCGATTCGCCAAACTCCTTAACAATATTCGGACGAGTTCCTCAGGACTGACAATTAGTGTCTTGTTAACTGAGAACACCCTGTACTAGAATGGGACCACTGCCAGAATTGTCTTGAACACCCTAACGGAGGCCGACAGAAAATAGGAAAAATAAAAAACTGTTCAGTATCGAATTACAAATAAAATCTACGTATATTATGTTGACACGAGTATTCTTAATAACTCCCACTGACAGTGATTATTTTGTATTACCACTTTTATAGAATTCTCAACTTTTATCCTATTCCTGTTACGTGTGGGACTCAAAATGAACTTTCCAACGCCTTCGTAGCGATCTAGAAAAATGTGTACAAATAAAAAGCTTTGGAAAATAGCTTGATGATTGGCGATGATATAGTTCATATATTCTATATATAAGTTATTTTAACGTTTATCATTTAATGGAAGAAGATTATTCAACATCAAATATAGAAATAGATCAAAGGTATCCCATCAGTATAATGAAGCAGTGATCGGAATTGACGTCTATTTCGGGGAATACAATTGACGTAACCCCTGTGTGTTCTCGATACCTGCCACCCCTTACTTGGCTCTTTTTGATGTAATTATTTGCGAAATAAGCGAGTCCACGATCGACAAACAAGCTGCATAACAAAATCGCTGATAGCGTACCTTGTTTGTCCAGTATTCAACGGAAATTTTTGAATATTCAACAAAAAGGTTTTATATAAGGACATCGAATGATAAAATGTTTTTGTATTAAAAGAAATCGAGCCAATATTGTTAATTTTATATAGTATGTTATGTACAATAAAAAGTGAAAGTACGCACAACAATGTAACGGGTAATATGTAACCTATTGTGATAGATCACGTCTTAAACTAATCACGGCGGTAATATTGAAGCCGTACGAAAATGTAGAACTAGGTTTCGCCAGTTAGCAGTTTAAGAAAATCGTGACAGTATATTTAATAAGATAATTGTGAATTTACTTAACAAAAGGATACATTGCGTGTTAAAAAATGACTTAGTGGACAAACATATTAAATGAATGGTCACGACATTAGTTGGTGCTATATTTTAAACAAGCTTATACCCGTGACTTCGTCTGCGTTGTATTAGAAATTACAGAGAGAAATCAATAATGTCCAGTAGTCACCTGGCAATGTCACCTACAAAGTCAATTGACTATAAACTAGAGGAAACATTACCCTTGTGAAGTACACGGAAACATAGGATAAATTATAGGCTGTATGTTATTGTAAAGCCTAGGTCACATCAGTGGAAATCGTCTACAACGTCGACGTCACTACATTCATACATCCTTAATGACAATGAAATATTACATTATCGAGTAAAAACCTGTAACAAGAAGGATTGTTGTATTAGCTATATTTATTTATCGAAATAAAAAGAACAGATTAATTCTGATCAAACTTCAAGAACATACGAAAATTCATTATAAGTAAGCGGAAATAGAAAATCGATAAAACGAGTAATTAAAACCTCAGGATAGTCATTGTGCTCCTTGAGGTTGTCTCGTGTAATTTTATGTAAGCAACGAAACACTATACGGATGATGTTTGTGGAAAAGAAAATGTGTTTTCCGCGCCGGACGAAAAATAGTGTTCACATAAATAGAGAATGTTCTTAGGTGTGATGAAAATTCATGTTTTATTATTAGTTCTTCCGTGTAATTATTTCAACATTAAGAAAAAAATTTAAAATTGGAAATTTAAATTTATATTACAAAATTTAAATTTGGAATGGAATTAAAATAATTCAACTGGTCTCTTCTTGAGGTGGCGGGTTCGAGTCCCGGCTCGTGTCGGTGAATTTTTATTTCATATATTCAATTCTACATATTTTTAATATAAGGTCTTTTGTTTTCTTACAAATATTTTATCCTAAAAAGACATTTCAATAATATAAAGAATTGATCTCAGTCTTAGATAATATAGAGTTGTATTTTATTGGGTCTTAATAGTTACATCTTGGTCAAATTAAATATTTGCGCACGAATTTTTATCGATGCTGTCTCTAGTCATATGATTTTAGAACGTCCAGATAAATGTAGATTTAATAAAAGTCTAGCTGCCCGGAATATTCTAGATTTAAAATAGTCGGGCAACCCATTTTTATATTTGTTACACGGTGATTGAATTAAGACGTTTTCTGCTTTAGGAACCGAATTTTAATCAGAAGCCAACTTATATACTACATCAGGATCACATAGGCTTTATGTAGATATTTTTATAGAGTTTTGGTGGAAGCACACAATGATTGTTTTGCTTTAAATATTGCTTAAGCCATCCTGATGTTAATGCGATGAAAACTTTGGAGTGAAAGTGATTAATTTGTAAAGCTGAGTTGATTAATAGATCGACATACATCGACGGATGTCCTCGAAGGTTGCGTGTTCGTGTTAACTACTATAACAATAAGATTTACTGTTAGGCCACTCGCATTATGTTTAGTTATTGATATGGAAAACTAATTGTTAGCAATGCTGTCCCATCCACTGACCGAACACTGTCATCTCCAACGCAATAAACAGGCATTCAATTGAATCAATGGGCGTGAATAGGACCAAGATCTTCCTGCACCGTGGACACGGCAGGTATGCAATTGGGTTAATGAATATCTGGATGCAGCACTTGGACACGTCACCACTCTGCCAATCACTCGCATCGCTGCAGCGGTTTGGCAACCTTGCCTGCTGTGCGCTTAAACTTAAAATCCCGACATAGACGAAAAATGTTCGTTACTTATATACATTTATGTCCATTAATCTACTCCATTGATATGACATTTATCTGAGGAATTTCTATGAACCATTACCAATCAATAATGCGTTTAAAATATATTTTAAGTGACTTTCATTGTATAAATAATTCGATAAACGTGAAACAAAAACCAATGTAAAACATTTTTAGAAAGGTTTGCAGAAACTAATAACAGCAGTGACGTGTCGTTAGTTTATTGTAAAAGAGCCGGTCGCAAATAACTGTTAACAAAAGTAAGATGGATTGTAAGACGTGAAGGATCGGTATGCATATAACATGAATTAGAGGTCATCTTTGACCGAGCTGGAACCGAACGTTGGGAGTGCTCTGTAACAAAGCGGCGTGAACGGGTTCAAACTCGACAAATGGAGTCAGCACCACAAAGCATTAGGACTAAACCAGCCAGGGTTTCAGATAAAACTGAGCGAACCATTTCTATCGAATAACTGAGTTGCGCGAGAATTTAATTTGATTTACAGCGACGAACAAAATAGGTTATAGCTTACAAAATATCACGCTTCCAGCTATAATGGAAAACTATTTTTCATTTTCATTTAACTATTTGACGTTATTGTTCTGGAAAGCAATATTAATATTCCCCCGTGTCGACCGGCCCCGAATAAAAAATATAATATGTATTTCGTTAAATATTTTAAATGTCACAATCGAGTCGTTCCGTTCATTATTAACAATCTTAAAATATATATAAGTTTTAAAAATAAGTGCATGACAAAGAGCAGCTTCCACGTAGTAACGATGCCAAAAGAATCGTAGTGTGACCGACTAATGGGCGGCAAAGAGGACGCTCCCCGCTGACACTACTCCTCCGAGCGCTGAGGAACTCATGTACCAGTTCAACGGTCATTATAAATAGATGCATTATAGCCGAACTGCTTATCATATTCTTTATATAATCCAAGGTGGACGGCCAAGTTCGGCAAATCCTCGCCTTGATTACAACGTCAGCCTGAGCGTTATTTAAGAATAAAAATCACATAATCGTTGAAAAACAGCACATCACGTGGCAACATAAGTGTTTGACACTGTATATGCGTGTCGAAAAAATGTATTCCTTGGCAAATGGCAGCAAGGTGTTAAGGTCAGCTAAAATGAGTTGAGTTATGCCAGTTATACGAAACTATAAGTTTTAATGGCAGGCAAATACCGAGACGAATCTAACAAGTGAAATGCTATGAATAATTATAATAACAGACAGGTTTAGTAATAAGTTGGTAGTTGGGTTGTGCTAATGCTTCGTATGTATAAGATGTATATGAAGCAGGTATTTGGGTATATTCGAGCGATGCCACAGCCCGACCACCGATTGCGGGACCGCGTCGTGCTTAGACGTGAACGGAATCCACTAAACGAACACAAAAGACTATAACATAAAAATGCATAGCGTCATATAGAGAAAAATGAGCATCATACATCAAGGTGAAGTTACGGCTCTTGCATGGCCGTCGTGTTGATGGGGAGCTTCATATTCAAGTACGTTTAGGATACATGTCAGTCCGAGTGGTGATGATGTATTACATTGGACGAAGCTAACTGAGTTAGTTGCCAAGCTGATGTGGTCAACACTAACATATAGGTCATGTCACAATAAAACCGAGCGATAAACGAAACATCGTCCATCATGACATTGAAACAGTTAAGAGTAAATCAATAATTTGCTGAATCAAAATCTTTTTTTATTAAAATATCTGTATTTCTTTAATTCGATATCGACGAGTATACAATGGAATTCAGTATTCAGATAGCCGTTGGCTGTAACTGTATATTAATATCGATATATTGTTATATATAATATAGACGTAAGGTATCGATAGAGATAATTGTCAGTGCTTCACCACAGCGACGCACGGCGATGCACATATCACGCTAGTTGGCGGCTGACACGATATCTGAGCGATCCCGACAACCCAGCCAAGAGAATACCTCCACGAAATATTTACAACAAACGAAATCATCACTGTGGCAACCATCCATATTAATATAACAACTACCTAATACAATTCACTAATCAATTATTAGGATAACATTTGTATATGACTTAAATAAAACTCTGAGTGTCCCATTTACACCAAACTGACACTATCGCCTGTAACAGAGTAGACTTTTCTGTTGTATATCAAATGCCGCTGAAGATATTTACAAGGATAGATAAACTTTCAAGATAAACAACAAAGTCAAAAGAAAACCGAGATGATTTCACGTCATGTCATTATAAAATTTTATATCCGACACTAATGAAGCATCGATTTAAACAGGCTTTATATAAAAAATAATAAGCGCATCTAAATATATATTTAACCGATTCTTTGTACAAATAAAACAATTTCCCGATACAACATACTGGGTATTTGTCGTATAATCAGAGCATTAATTAATAACACCTTAATCGATATCCAGCGACCTAGAATTGACCACTTCGCAGAAAATACAATAGGAAAGTGTAGCGTCGAAAACATACAATATAAATGAAATTTGTTCAGCTGTCTGTTGTGAACACAAGTGTTTTATGAGAGCGGCATAATATTTGTACCATCAGGCATCAGGCGGATGCTCTGGTATAAAATCTGACACCGAATTGGGATGATAATAATCTCGACTTAATGAGATCTAACACTTTCGAGTTTTGTTCATTTAAATGAAACTAATATTTTTTTCGGATATACTACGCGGATTTTATTTTTATTTTTTTTTTGTTCAAACTACACACTCCCGACGTTTCGGTGACGGGCAGACGAGATGTGAATATCAATTTACTTTGTAGCACTATAGCAGCTTTGAAGTATTACCAGATAATAACGTTATATCAGCCGTCTAATAATAATTACATATGCATAAAGATAATATTAAAGTGTTACTACAGAACCAAGCCTCTCACAATCGGATTAAACCATTAGTGGGGATTAAAATTATTCGAGAAAATTACACTCACAATGGATATTATTTACAAATTGAAAAACCTAAACAAATATAATATATAAAAAACAAAACAATCATTAAAACCGGATACATATATTTTTTAAACTGGGTTATATTTGGATCAAGGACCATTAAAATTTGCGAATTCTGCAATTCGTGACATTTGATATAAAATAAAAACATATACGAAGTTGTTAAATAAATAAAACTGTTAATTTCCATGATAATAAGTGTTGTGTGTTACAAATGTTTAGCGTTGTAGCGCAAACCTGACAATTGAACGTGTACGTAGGCACTAAGAGGATCTCTGTACTGAGTTTGCACGAGTTTATTCCGTATGAGACGGTGCATGTGTTCTGGATTCACATTTTTTATTACGGCTCATAAATTCAGGCCGAGCCTTCAAAGGACACACCGGTACTTATTGTCCTTTTTAATATAAATACGTTGTATTTTTAAAAGGAACCTACACTAGGTGTTTCTATGGCATCAGTATCAAATTTCAACAATGCGAAGGCATCTCACTCTGAAAGGATGCGATAATATTCTTTAAAAAAATCCGTCTTGCACTACACATATGTTAAGACAGAATAATATTCCGTTTTCTTATTACTGTCTATATAAATAGTTTGTGCGAATTTTATGCAAGTGTCCGGTTAATGAACATTCGTCTCTTGACGAAAGACAACTTACTTGATAACTTTCTATCGTGAGCAATCAAAGTGTGAATTCGAAATAAACATACAAAATCAATTGAGCATTTATATTGTCTTTATGAATAAAGTATAAATATTGCGCTATTGTCAATGTGAATAGATTATTGACAAAGAATAATAGACATAGATTTGATAACAATAAGTAAAAGGTCGTTTGTATTTAAATTATTATTAGGCGGAAAAAAATTAATTCAAAAGAACTAGAGGTAAAAAATATTTCAAAGATAAAATCTTATCACGTTTTAAGTCAAATGTGACTCATTTTGATAATCAAAACGACATTTTTTAAACTAATCCTCCCAATATCACAGATGCGGGTTTGTGAGGATTTATGGACGTTTGTTGCCTTTACGCATAAATTACTGCGACGATTTTGATGTAACTTTACAGTAATATAGATAAGACATTAGAACAGGACATAGGCTATAGTCAATCCCGGAATTCTGTTTAGTTACTGCTGGATTAAGGATAACATATAAGGATAAAGTCTACGCGGACAAAATCTCAGTCGAAAATATCAATTATTAATAATGGTAAGTTTAAATAAACTCGTATGTCGGAAGCTATTTGACCTAACACGACACCTTGAATGTTTAATGTTATATCGAAAATATATAGTAGAAGATAATATATGTCGTCCATGTATATATAATTATCACTAAGCTAGCTGATAAACCGCTACTTTGTTGGTCTTACATATGTTAACAGATTTGTTATTCGTAAGAAAATATATCACCTTGTGTTGGTAAAAATTATCTTTCCTTGGGATTTAAATAATTTTATATTAAGTGACGATATCGCAATATCTTTTTTAGATAACGTCCATGTCTTAGAAATAGGACTAATAAGATTTTATTGATTTCTACGCAATAGGTGCACCATCAGGAGCGCAAGATTGTAGACCTCCATCTTCTAGTTTTTGTAGATAAAAAATAAGTATCTGATATAAAATATATAGTAATTATTCCTTATAAACCTAGTTTAGATATCACCAGATTATTCGATTCAGTATTAGTATTTAAAGTAAATGTTTGCTGTAAACGGACCGATTAAGAATTATCTTTTCGATAGTCACCCGGTAATCCTTATCACATATTATCGTACGGAATATTCTTTAGACAACACTGGAAGACTTACTTCTATAACATAAACACCGATCCTTAAAATACATGTTAATATATTATATTTTATTAATAATATTACAGAGATAAGCAACCTTAAACATCCGAGATAAACCTAAATAATTTAAAAGTACGAATATGGGTAGATATTGAAAATTCGAAGTCTGGGGAAGTTTACCCCCAAATTTATACTATTGAGGCACTGCCAGAAAACTACTGTCTGGCAAATAAATCTATCGTACGAGAAACGAAACGGCGGCATTATGAACTTTTAGAATTCTCAAGTACCAAAAAATAAACATTTAATTGACTAAGATACAAAGACGTTATGATTGCGTATTATTGGAAATCATTCAGTGTTGTAAGTTTTGTTCACAATCTGTGCAAGTTCTGGTGCATTCGTTCGGAAATTAGAAGCTGAATGCGTTGGGAAATAGTCACCAAAACTCATTAGACAGTGGTGATTGGAAAACTTATAGCGGAAATTTTTAACACGGAACGAGGATAAACTTTGCATAAATAGATTCCAGTAAAAAGTCAAGCGAAAAATTATATTTCTGTGCATAAAAAAATAACGTAACGTCTCAAATTTTACGTTTCTAAATAAATATAAAGTGATTTTGAAAGGAATTACAATCGCATGGTAGATTTTCAACTGTTGAACACTTTAATAAAAGACATCTCACCCCCCCTTGAACACGGCTATTGGAAAGCAATTAAGACATCGAGTAAAAATATAAAAAAAAAAAAACATTCGAATGTACGTCAGTTTAATTCTTATATAAAATAGCATTGAATTGAAACGTTGCTATTACAATAGATGTGTTTTATTAATGTACACAACATGGGAAAACGAGGAAGTAATCTTAGTTTATCCTGTCGGACCTTCCTGAATCCTTGTTAGTGCGTCATAAATGATGTAATATTGTTAGTTCATATACATTGTTACTTAGGACTTGACTAGCTTGTTTGAGCTTATGCTGGAAATTCTCATACACTTAATGACGACATTACTGAAGTCTGAATCGCCCCCGTTCTATGCCAGGAATAGTGCCAATGCATTTTATCCAGACTTAGATAAAGAAGGGAAAAATTCTTAAAATGTATGAACTTAAATGAAATTTTTAATTAAACAATAATATGGTATTAAAAATATAATTTTCTACGATTGGCATTGACCTATACAGTTTTGAAATACTTCGTTCCTACTCCTATTGTATATCGTTTCTTTATGAGAAGTTTTACCTAATGCAGGCAATTATTCGAATTAAAACTTCAAAAAGCACTTTTCCTGAACAGAATGCGTTTTATTTTAAGCATGGAAATTAACTAACGATTTTCTCAAAGAGAATTTTTAAACTACGTTAGCGATTTCTTCTAAGAGAATCGAATGACAACTCTCTGAACGATAGGAAAATTGATAGAGTATTCCGAAAGGTCTGTTGTATTTTTCGATGTTCTTTATGATACACGACAGCAACAGCAATGTCAGAATTTTTATTTAACTTTCCGCGAATAACTCACATATATGAACTGAAAGTTATAGACGGTTCGTTGTTCGGCCTTAATAATTTTCAGTTGAAGTTGCAGGAAATAGCTGGCTTTCTATAAAATAAAATTTCTCACTTCGAAGCGTTAGCTGAACTTGGCCACGTTTATATCATGAGTCGAACGAGTAACTCATGAAACTGTATCTAATTAAACCAAACTTATTATTAAATATAATGTTTACATCAGATAGTTAAAAAAAATTTAACTTTAGTCAACTTTTCGAAATAAATTTCCACATATTTTTACTACATTTTTAATGAAACAAAAAGCGGTCACATTTAGTCCTTCGATGAATAATTGAAAACAACGAAAACATTTTCTCTTATAGAGTTAACATTGAATATTTCTGTATCATTGTTACAAACCAGAATTGAAAATATGAAAACATGATATTAATATATTTTAGTTTTGAAGCGGCTATTCCTGGAGAGTTCAAAGCGTGGGATGGGTGAAAGGTGAAAAGTCATCGCGTGGGCTCCGTCCTCGAGTTGTTACATCCCATTCCAAATATTATATAAACTATGATCTAACAATAACAACAGAATTCCCTTATGTTGATCCGATCAAATTCATCCCTACAATATTTGTATATCACCAGTATAAATTGAACTCAGTTAAATTTTCTTATAACGAATTTAACGATGGGACTCTTCTAAGATCACTTAATTTTATGTTTAGGTATTTGGAATAAAATATAAAGACGATAACGATCGACGTATGAGTGAAATGAAGGTCATCCGAGCAGTTCCAGCCTAATTAATATTCGCGGCACAGTTATCTCGGTTATCAGTGACCTCTAGCCGTTATCATCCCACAAGATGATATTGAATGTAGCAAACATGCGTTTGATTTATAGATATATTGATTTTAAGATAGTTTAACTTCAGTCTCTTCCTTATTACGGTCCAAAGTTTCGTTGTCATCACGACAGGAGTAAATCTAAGTAATCTTTCGCTTAGCTTTTCCTTAAGCATAAAAAAATGAATCTTCTCGTCTCTTTGAATCGAGTACAAAGAATGATAATGAACTATCAATTATCAAATAATACGGAAGAAAACATGACGAGTAAATGAAAAATACTATGAAATGTAAACTGAGCATGAGGAAGCATTGGCATGCGTGCTTCTGATTGTGATACAAATGAACATAGCCACTGATTGTTTTAAAACGTAAAATATGGTATCAGGATGATGTAGATTTTGATTTTAATACAATAGTTCTAAAATCTACAGAGTCAATGAATCGGAAAGGTAGGTTAAGGATGAATTTACAAGCGTCCTGAGCATAGGATGACGTCAAGTAACTGTGCAATTAATACAACTTACGCTTACAAAGGCTAACTGCTAAGCTGTACTTTTTAGCGACTAGTACCAATCATTCACTTATAACCGCCCGTTTCTATTTTCCACTTGCAATAAAAGTGCCTTTGATATGCTCAACGACCACTGGTTCACAAACTTTCAATTCATTTCAATGTTCTGAAGTGGATGAAAATTGATTCGGCCGTTTTGTTAACAGGAATCCGTGTCAATCTAACCGCGCCGCAAAAAAGACCTATTGCTTGTCTTTATTGTTTGTTTCTTAAATTTAAATAAGGCCATCTAAACAGAAAAAAACACCTTTTCATTAAATATGGCCAAGAAATAATGTGATGCTATAAAGCGTAAGTGCTGAAATTTATAATTTCATAAGAATACTATCATAGGATTCCTAATAAATAGCACATGTGTTGCAAAAATCTGCACACATAAAATTCTTTCCAGTGAAATAGAGCCTTTTGAGTGTGTTCGATAATCCGAACGGCATAAATTCTTTGAAGCCTTCCCTTCTATGAGCTCGGAGCATTTCAAAGAATCCTTTCTCTGTTATTCCGATTTTTAATAGCGGAATAATGGAATTACGCTTCCGTTTGTGGAGCTGAAGATATCTCTCCGTTTTAAATGGTTTTATAAAATTCCATTTTTCACCTATAGACTATCTCTAACAATAAGGCCACCCCATCTGGAACCATCTGATCCTACCCTCCATTAAAACCTTTCACGTCTATTAGTTTATTAAAGACAGCATCTGACAAACACAAAACGCGCTTTCATAATATCACATAAAAGAATGTTATAAGTTAGTCATATATGTAGCTAACCTATTTCCTTTGTACGACCACCACACATAACTGTCATCTTTAATAAAGGTGTTTTCACAACATAATTTTGAACTCAATAACCCTTGTTTTTAATATCATATTTAAAAAAAACCGATAGAAAAACTTCAGCTTCGTTATCTGACTGAAAATGCATAGAACCTTTTTTTGGTTTCCTTTTGTTTTTTTTTTAATTGAAAGTGAATATTAAAAGTGTAGGAGGTCCAATAAAGTAAGCTGAAAATCACAAACAAAGCGGTCTCTTTGACTTTTGGAAGCGATTTATTATAGGCAAATATTCATTTTGTCTTTCTAAAAATTTAATTTTCTTTGTCCTAATTCTACAATTTATATGCACACATTTTAACGGCTATCACTATTATTATATCCGTAAAGTTTATATATTTACCACAGACCGTAAAACGTATTTATTCACGAGACGTGTTTTCACGGAGTGTTAAAAAAAAAGGTTCAACAAAAATAAAACAGAACTCTCAAAGGAAGATAAACATTTAGCATTAAGATATTCACATTTTACTTTGTCTTTGGACCAAAAGTTTTCGTTTGTATGGATAAAAATAAATAACTAACTATCCAAAATATTCTTTAAGGCATATCATTGTTCCGTAACACATTTTCTACCTAATTAAGTGATGTATGTGATTTTAACTCAACTCGAGCATCCAGTGTGAACGTCGAGCCAATGTTAACGGACAGCTTGTAGGTGTCTTAAAAACTTTGACAATTTTAAAATTATATTATATGCCTCTAACATGAAATTAATATTTTTCGGATTACTACAGTATGCGAGAGACTGATCTCGTCTGCCCGTGATCATTGTTGCTGCAAATTAACCGAAACGTCGAGAGTATGTAGATTTAAAATAATAAAATACGCGTTGTACAATCCGAAAAATATTCGTTCTATTTAAATGAATACTCGCGAATGTCTTAGATATCATTATCCTTCTAATATATGTATTATACATATGTATTAACAAACTTCAAACGACTCGCAACTCATACGATTCAAATGTTAAACATAAAATGTCAAAAAAAACGTGAAATTCGATAAGTACTTATACAAATTGCTATATTAATATTTATGGAAATTAAATCTATTATTATGCACAAACAATGTAGCGTACAACGAAAGAAATTGCAATAAATTAGAATTCGCTAGTTAATTGCAGTTGAATATAAATTTTGATTTTGAATTGATAAATTTCTGAATGATGGGCTACAATTATCTTATTTAACTGATCTATATTGTATAATCAGTCGGGACAAAAAAATATTGTTTGCAAACAACGACGACTTGGTTGCAAACAGTCGGTGAAATCATATGTATTTAGTAGTATGTATTTGGTCCAAGAACGTTCGACTTAGGAATCATACAAAAATTTTCCGTGATAAAATTTTATATATACCTTCAATAAACACTATTATAATCTTTAATTTGCCTGATCTCAGATCTTTTATAAATAGCAAAACGCCTTACTACCTATTAAGGCCAATTAAGGTATTAATTTCTATCTATAAATAAAGGTATTTATAATTTAATCTCTCGGATTAATTTAACGATTGTTTTCTTTTGAGAATAAGCTAAAGAAAACACTACGCTATAATTACGCTACGCTACACTACGCTCGCACATAAACCCTGGCAGAAGTTATATGAGACTGTCATTAAATGGACGTAGAACAAATTTCCACATTCGATACAAAGATAATTTAAATTAAGAAAACACAATGTCGAACATTAAGATAATTGGATGTTCCTGCATAATATAATGCTATACTTCATCACCGATGCTTTTCATCAAATTGACTTCAGGTTTTTTAATGGAAGGACCGCATCAATCATGATTACTCGGAGCGTTAAACAAATTTTAAACATCAAGACTCCATCATCAATATTCGAAATTAATTTCACTCATTGATATAATGCATTATTTTAAAATGGCAGGTATATAACAAAAAAAAAATCTTTGCCTTTTCCTTTAATTATATTTATTTTTTGCAAAAATAACATACACATAAAGACTATGTTAACCTCCGGTGCACTTGAAGCCGGGATGATTTAATTCAATTAACTTTAAAACTGTTTTGATTAACCCTAACGCTGATTAGAGAGGAACGAGGTGGATCTCTAATGTAATGTTTGAAAATCACCAACAATGATTTTTAACTATGATGATGATTCTGACGCTATAATTAGTATTCAGGTGACTTGCGCACGATAATAAACTGCTGTAGAAAATGCTAGTCGTGATTCAGTTACATCGAGATCAGATACAAAGTTGCAGTCCATATATATTAAGGTAAACTTATTATGATCCGTACCGACGGCGGGTGTTAGTGAGGAGAGACGCTAAAAGTTCAACTGATATTAAATGATAAATACGTAATCATAAGGAGTGATGGTTTTTTTTCATCTCGTCTACCCGTGATCACGGTTGCTGCCAAGCACCCTAAACGTGGGGAGTGTGCAGTTGAAATAACAAAAAAAAGCGCTGTATATCCGGTAAAATATATTAGGTTTACTTAAATATGTACTCGCGAAAGTCTTCCTGTTAGATATATCATTACAGCGATTTATCTAATCAAATGATTCACATCCAACAAAATATTAACTCATTGAGAATCAGAATAAAAACACATGTATAAATATTTCAAAACCAAAGTAGTACTATATTTAAACAATTATCTGCGTTTTATATTTTGATTTACGGCGTAAAAGGTAATATTAATTTGTAATACCTCAAAGGCTCCCTGGAATTTAATTATAATGTAATCAGTGGAAATGTCTATTTTAAATTTGATATCAATATTAATATCTGTAAATGAATATATATTTTTAAATTACGGCTTCGAAAAATTAACAAGATTCTATCGATGTAACTTTTCCACTTTATATTTACCTAGGATTAAGTGATATTTAATTTCCTTTGAAACCTTCCAAGTGCGCTTTGATGGCGCTCTCGAGTGACAGATTTTGTTCCGAGGATACGACAACGCGATATCTCGGTACTTAAATACTATGGAAAATTTTCCTTCATTACGCGGCAATATTGAGATCGGTCCCTGAGTCACAAAGATTGAGATGATATGAGACGATGTACAAAACAATGAAAAGGGTGTGAAATAGATAGTCTCTAAACCATTAGTAATGTTAAGGTAATACTTCCTTTTATTGGAAAATCAATCAACCTTAACAATGGTGAGTTAAAGAAATAAAAGAAAATAAAGTCGGCGCCTTGAAAAAACTAACATGCTGGAAGGAATCTTTAAAAGAAAGATCTTAATAGGTGATAGATAAACTTTGAGCTTAATTCTCAACAAACCAATACTAAAATAACGGCTAAAAACATTTTTATTTATGAACAATTTTGTTAAATATTTATATTAAAAAAAACATACAAAGTGATTATATTTTATATATTAAAAAATCCTAGAATTATCGGGGAGGCTATTAACCTAATAGAACGCAGGATGTGATGAAAAATACATACATATGTATATATATATTGGCATGTTATCTGGTTACTGGGTTATCACATTTTTACATCAATGTCTTTTAACAAATACTAAATAATTAGAACTCATGTCCAAAACTGAGGTTTGTATTTCCTTTTAAAAACTACATATAAATTCAGAGTTTTCCGATCCTTTACTTCTTCAACAAAGACAACTTCCCATCAGTCAATCGATTCACCGTTCGAGTGCCGGGTCCATCGTTGCAGGGAGAGGAGCTTCAACAGTGCCTGGGACTTGCGACCCAGGTTTAGGTTAAGGGAAACCTATCTAACGCGCGTCCTCCACCGTCCACCTCCACCGTCCAAACTCCTCGCTCTACCTAACCAAATTTGAAACGAACCTACTAGGCCTGCCTAGGAAGTATGTTCTTTCAACACAAATTTATAACACCAAGTCGATAAAATCCTAACTACAACTGCACTTAAAGTTACTTTTCGATAAAAATATTTTTTCCGTAAATATAAATAATTTCTAGATTATCCAAGTTCGTTACTTGAGTAGTGTAAGGTAATTTTTTTATCAACCAGTGAAATCTGCTCTTTTCAGATTATTTAATCTCGCCGTCTTTTCAGTTCAATGATATGAAAAATTAAATATATTTTCTACAATTTTATTAATAAAATATCTACTTCATTGGAGATATAAAGTTTTGATCTCAGTGATTGAGGAAAGTTTACTGTTCATTTTAAAAACATTACTTATTTATTGACTGTGATTTCAAGTTTTCATGAGATGCTTTCAGATTATTACAGGTTGAAATTTTAAAATTTTATATAAATATTGTATCATTAATTCATAAAATCATATATATAATATTCATAAAATTCTATTAAATTTTATTATAAGTTACAATAATTTTATTTCTAAGAAAAACCGTATTATGAGGCCCTTTAATATTTCCAAGTAAATCCTCACACAAAGTATAATGAGATTAACTATTCCTAAGTTTTCAAATTAGCTAATCTTAAACATTAACGGAGTGAGATTTAAAACAACCGCTCAAAGCCGTCCTTCATCAAAGGCGGTGCCTCTTAACTCCATAAACAGTTTAAAATACATTATTCCTTTTGCTTAATCTTAATGAATCTTTCTACGGTGACTTTGAACCATTTCACTTCTATGCAAGAAAAATACATACTAATTGGGTCGTTGGCGTACTTGGTTCGATATAATGGGACAATTGGCCTAGCTGAAAAATATTGTGAAAAGAGCACAGAATGTAAAACGTCCGTGAGTCTGAAATACACAATACAATATTCATGTTTATTTATTGGAGTGCATTTTATCATTCACGGCGTCATTTGCTTGTTCTGAATGTCAACGCGGGAGACGGGGCGCGGGCGGGTTTGGTTGTGAAAATCGTTGCCGTTTGCTGTTAGGTTTTAAACGGAAAGACACCAAATAATATTCTATAGTGTTCACTAATTATTAAATAAAGTATAAGATAACGTCATGGTTATTATACGAGTTTAAATATCGCTTAATATTTTGATAGAGAATAATAAATAAACAGATCGAATAGATAACGTTAACAACGTCATTTTGAGAGTAATAAATTTCATACGTTACGCAATACCAAAGATCAAAGTTCAACATTTTGAGATCGTGATACCGATCAATCGGTTAAAAATATTCTGCTAATAATAAACTTATTATTACTTAAACAAAAAAACTATAGTAGAATAAATAACGCGCCTCCAGCAACAAAGGATTAAAGTTGTTTTGAAATCATCGTGAAAACATTTTTATTGCTAATAATCAATTCATTAAGTTAATTTTACATTTCACGCCAGCTTTTAATATTACATCGCAACCTTACAAGCTAAGATGTGACCTATGCATATGAGACGACATAATCATCTATAATCGAGTCCAAATTTGCATTACAAGATTCTCTTGAGTGTGGAACTGACTATCTGAATATTTAAAACCGTGACATTACATACATTTATTTAAAAAAATTGTATCACCAAAAGCTGTACATATTCGGCAAACGTCAAAACAATTTACAAAAGCAATAGTTGTTTGTCTGATGAATTAAGAATCACACGCACCCAATGAGAGCTCCGTCTCGATAAGGCGATCCTTGACCCTCGAAAATTGTCAACACACTAGCAGATGTTATATTATTGTCGTCAATTAAAGCGCTCGGACTCTATTGCTATATTAGAAAAATATATATTCTGTATTAAAATTGTTTTTCTATGATACGAATGATATATATTAATGAAACAAAACTATTTATTATAATATCAAACGCATAGATGCCCAGTCTTAAACTCCGTCCGTTTTTAAACCACCAGACATGTTTTCCTTAACGCGGGAATTTTATAAATAATGCCAATTATTATTAATGTTTAGGTATCCTATGTGGTAAATCTTCAAACATATTTATTTTAACCTATAAAAATACAGAACTCTTGACGTATTACGTCAATAATAATTAAATGTAAAGAGCGACCTCAAAGACGACCTTGATTTTTTTGTGACACGATTAAAAATAATCAATTACAAAGAAGTAAGTAATGTTGAGTTGAAGATCTTAGTTTATTTACTTTGATATCGAAACTGAAAATAGTGCTATGAACGTTATATCCGGCGCTCTTTTATATATTCGGGCGTTTCACGCAATATCCCGTGACGGTATCCCGATTGCTTTTAGAAAACCCGAGGGAGAACAGCGAAAACTCTGTACAAATATGTATGTAACAATTGCAATTTATAACTTATGCATTGCTAACTAGAATCGTGAATGTAGAGAGCCAGCGAAACTCAGGTGACACAAGTTTTGTCTTGATGACGACCTATCAATTTTTTAAGATCCTTAATGAGGAAAAAATATGTTTATCGAACATGAAGCACGTTTGTATCAATATTAACTATAATATAGCTATTAGTAGGTAAATTTACAAGCATTATTGAATTTTCAAATCACAATCACATAATCTAATGAATGCGTGAAAATTAACATCGGCGCAGGAAAAGGTCTTGTTTTCGACAGCCCGCCAAAAACTTGAAAGTTACATTTAATTTCATGTTTAGAAACAAATCTAAGAGCTCTGCCTCACGTGCTTACGAATTAGAGGTCAGAAAAAAATTAAAACCTCTTTGATATAGAGTTGTTAAAATAATCGTACATCTTGTAATAGCTCACGTAAATTCAGTATATTACAAAGGCCAGCCATAAGCTACCTTGCTAACAGTTCAACAAAGTTTAATTTATGGCACGTTTACTATTTTAGAAAAATTACAAAAATTAAATTTGTTTGATGATTATATTGAATAAAAAATAAATGATATTTTAAAAGTTATCAAAGTTCCACGTCGGGAAAAGATGGTTGCTAAAAGAATTAGGAACGGCGAAACTTTTAAGATGGGAGATACGGCATAAGGTTATATCAGATAAGAAATAAAGTTGCTGATTGAAAATTTGAATTAGTCGAAAGTTTAGAGTTGACTTTATATGTAGTTGACCATTTTCGTCCAGAAAACTTTCTGCTTTTTTTTTTAGGTTACTTTAATTTGATTTGTCGATGTCAATAGAACATAACTTATTTCATATATAAATATGACATCTGTATTTTTTTTTTGTTATTACCTTAAAGGTTACGTACCTTTGACATGAAATATAATTTATTTTTTATAAATAACCAAATATCACTAACATGTAACACGTCGCCTCGTTTTCTTTAATTTGAAAATTAAGCTGTGTACTCGTATTTGCATATTATATTCTCATAAAATCCACCATGCAGGACATAATGTTTTTTTGTATGTATTCGAAATGTTAAATAGATAGTATTTTTTGTTAAAGTCTTATTCACTCAACGTTTGTTCAAAAGGAAACGTTACTTTTGATTTGTTAATCTCACAATCCCTTGCTCTATTCAGGTGTCACTAACAATATTTCGCCAGTAGGTACATACTGTATTACATAATATGACGCTAAGTATGTGACACGACACCATCTGGGATCGTTTCACCGTCGGTCATTCCAATCAGCATTGTTGGTTACTTACCATTCCGACGACTTCACACCTACGAAATCGTTCAGAAATCTTGCGTTCATATATTTTCATGTATTCGATTTGAAATTCGCTTTTCAATTTATTCAATGTCGAATTACTGAAAGCTACTGTCATGTTACCTACAATTCAAACCATTAATAGTTCGAAATATAAATTTCAAACATGATTTTAGAACGGAGCATTTCAACGTCAAAGTGAAATTTCAATTGGTTTAATCTACATTTTATTTTAAAAGATAATTGTAATAGAAGAAAAAACATTCTTCCAATTAAATATTATTACCACAATACTCATATTTTGTAACGTGTTATAGAGTCTCTATATAGAATAGATAATTAAAATCTTTACATGTTATCTCAGTTGTGATAAATTATAGAAAAAATTCAAACAAGTGACAGCGCTTACATGAGTTGTGAATGATTTAAATGACCAATGAGAAGTGAAGCAATTTGACACTCTCAATGTCGGGATCGGATCAGCTCAGTTTGACTGAGAATGTTTATAAAAATATCTAGAGCTGGTTAGTGCTTTAAAAAACGACTAAATTTTGTAATCATGTCTACTTATCATACAACTGATAGCAACTTTGATACGCAGATAAATGTTGTTTGAGATTTTAAATTGGTTAGCTGATCGCTGATTAAAAAAATCACTACTGGGTTTATTGTCACATATATTCGATACAATTATTCGAATAAATTTTAAGCAAAGCAGTATCGACTATTATATATTCTATAATATTTTTTAAGAATTTACATATTCATATATGTATATACTTCCGCAATTCCCGCCATTCATACTATCAAATATCAAATGTCATTTTTAATGTGTGCCTCTCACTTAAATAAATTTAAATTTATAATATCATAGTGTTACTTTAAAAAATATAAAATTTCTTCTTTAGAATATTCATAAACTTCTTATTGATGGAAACATTTAATATTGGATCATACTGGTTAGGTCAGCTCGAAAAGAGAATTGTATTATCAAAAAAGGTGGTAATTCACCGAAATTTAAATTCCTGGAACCCTCGACTTATCTAACCTTATTTAAAGGGACGCCTAAATAGGACGCGATCAAAAATGCCGCAGGAATTGTTGACAGGTTGACTGTCACTATTTTATGTCAAAATCCATTTGATTAATTCGATTTTATTTTCAAACGTCCACCTAATAACACTTAAGCGGTACGTTAATATTATTCGTAATTTCGTCACGGCCTACGTTATTTATCCATTTGCATATTAATTTACGGAGATCACATTTGTATAATGTTACATGAAACAATGCTTTTGACGTGACCACGTAAATGGGCACTGAAATTAGGGCAATAGAGAGAATCTAGGTGTAGATTAAAAGTTATGTTTCTTTAGACATGCAGACGATTTTTAAATAACAGTGAATTACTCAAACATTACGAACATTTCAAGGCCCTCTCAGAACCGGACAGTTAAAAGCGGTAAGATTCGGACTGATTCGCAACGAATTACATCTAGTTTAAGCTAGAAAGGTGCTGGGAGTTATGGCTCCTAATAACTGAAAGGAACTTCTTCGCAACTACATCCGGCTTATTAATAACGTACCTTCAAATGCATTTAAAAGAACTATTCGTTTGATAAAAACAAACGTCAAGTACATATTGTGTTTCTTAAATAGTTGTAGTTTTTAACGTATCAAGGAACAAATTACAGAAGATTGTTATAACAAGACCTCTTTTTGTAAATATTTACTTGTGTGTAATTTTTTCCTTCCCCGATTTACGAACTCAATATATACAAACCATGTGACAAGGAAATTAATGTTATATAGTGTTATATACAGCCGCTGATAAGAAAGACACTGATAATTGTCTTGCGAATGATTCGCTTTGTATCGATAATGACTTACGACATTCCACTAATTGAGGTTATACGCAGTAACACATTTTTATTTCGGAGGTTAAAGTTCCTGGGATGATAATTTTTCAGCATTATTAAGGATATCTTAAGTATTCAATGTGAGGGTGAATTTGAAATGGCTCGAGGTGAATGCAAATGAAGTGACGTCTGTAATATAGCCTTAGTCAGAATGCTCGGGTTCGCTTTGAATAGCTATAATTGCAATCAATGGTTGGTGAAATCAAACGAAGGCTATATATAGTAACTAATTTGTAAGGTCATGTTCGAGACCAAAGTTACATTAATTATTACGGCCTATATAATATAGGAAGGCAGCAATTATTGCAACAGGGCTGTCAAATTTATGCCTAATAAATTTTAATGATAAAATATTATCGAATTATTAATAGGGACATGTTCAAATTACATCATTATATTGTGCTGAAATTGTTCCAAGCGGATGATATAACTAATTATAATAATTATCTTTAATTTTTTATATATCTTTTTTGGCTGGATAAGAATTATATGTTCTCGATATTGGGAGACTGAGCTGTTGTTTCGTATTCTCTGTTAATCTCTGCAGTCCTAGTGGTTGTGTGTTCCAAGTACATCCATGCTTGACATCGCAACGTTCGGTGCTTGTAGTTCCACCGATATGAAAAACTCGCCGTTCAGTTACTGCATTCACAATGGTTAATGTTTACGATGTTTTCCTCGGAATGTCAGAACCACATTGAAATATTCTAAGAGTAGCGGAAGCGGAGCTAAATATAACTATATTGGTGTCGGTTCGAAATTCTGAACTATTCCGAGGATTATTTACGAGCTCGTCCAGTTCGCCCGCGGCCAGCCAATATCTATTGTGACACCGCCGCTGGAGATGGCAGGGGCATCTATCCAAAAAGTGTGAATACATCGAAATATTTCTCGACTTCCGAATCCGATCGTGCTAGCATTACAGAGGTCATGCTAAAGACCGTTTACATTGAAGCCTACTACATTGTACGTTATTGGCTTCTGTTTATTTGGCGCGTCCTCATTCATGCGAAAAAATGGGAAGCTATCGAATTGAAGATGTAAGGTCACAGGGTATCGATCGGCAGCTGGGGACCGCACTGTCCGTACCACGGCGCCGACTCGCATCGTCTCCGCAGAATCATATATCACCACGTGCATGACATTATTCTAATAGGGAACCCCGAGCGCTGATACCGATAGATGTATCTAATCCATTCCAGTGGGGGTGAGCCGTGAGCCAGCCGGTCGATAGAATCCGCGACGTTCTACACTGCGGCAAAATGAAACGGGCCAAAGTTGAAGCGAGGCTCGAATGTAAGCGGGCGCATGAGCGGGCATACTGACCCAGTGCCCCCGTGCCGCACGATCTGCACGAGGGTTGTCGCGTGATGCAAGCCCAGCGCCAGCAGCCAGAAGTGCCCGGTCAGCGGCCCGCCACACTCGCAAGCTCGCTACACAGAACACTCACCGTTTCCGTTTATGAGGGGGTAATCGTCGTCGTGACGACCGATGTACGTCTTCAGTGGGGTGTCCGTGAGGGAGGGCGACGACCTGTCCCTGTCGCTCATAATAGTCACTTATAACACCGCTGCAGATACAATAACAACACGGGTCGGGGTGAAGCCGGCCCCGTTGCGCTGACGACCTCCGGCCCGCGCGAGCCGCGGTTGACAAATAACTGAATATACCGCGGCTCGTCTGAGCTCCGATCCCTCGCAACAACCCACTCGGCCTTCGCTCCTCGCGCGATCAATCCGCTCGCGCCGCCACTGCGCTGCCTCGCCAGCGCCATCTACACCACTAAACGTACAAGCTCATCCCGACAACAGGTGGCGCTTTGCCGCTACGCTTTAAACATTGGCTTTAAACATTGAATGGATTGTACTTTATTTTTTACACATTTTGTCTATATACTCCGGCAAGACCATATTTTAAAGCGTAAATTTAGGTATTAGATTTTTTTTTAGCTTATATAAAAGTGGCCTTCTGATGGCATCAAGTGTACTTTCCAGAAACACTACAATCAATATAAGTATCATCTCGTCTTCGTCTTCAAGAAACCCTTCATAAATTACGAGGTGGGGATATAGAAGTCAAATGAGTACTAATGTATACAAAATTTTGTGCTTCCAATACCCAATAGGTTACACGATTTGTGAATAATAATAATTTTTGTTTTGGGGTACCTTCTACCCATTTGCATTATATTTTCTTACTATTCTTTATTTACACAAACTCATATGATTTCTTTTACTAAGTCTAATAATGCAAACGTGACTAGCAACGTTTAGGTCTTTTGTTTTATAGCCTCGATAAATTTCTATCCTGTCATTTGATACGACGAATTTGTTTTCCAAATAAAACGAAATACAATTTTAAGTGAGCTTTTTATATGTAGCCATTCAGTCGATAATATTTCTGGTATCTGGATCCGGGTGTCGTTTACTTAAGTATTATTTTAAACGTATAGTTATATTTTCTCTGTTTGTGACGATGTTCTAATACCAAGATAACATTTTAGTAAGACAGATTGCTCGATAAACCTCTCCGCATTGCAGTACCTAGTCATTCCGGAGTCTAAGACTTGTTTTAATTAATAATGACTACGTCTTGTTTATAATATTATCAATGAACGTGGTGTCCGTGTATTATGTATATTGTTTTAATTAAGTTCCACTGACTTACAAGATACGAAGGTTTACGAGAAAGGTAAAAAAAAAATGGGACCTACCTACCCACATCTCCTTTGAATAAATTAATGCCTCGTAAAATTTCGCACATTCAATCAGTATTTACCACAAGATTTAATAGTCACACTACACACGGATCGTTTCCAGTTCTCATACAAACATCTGTGTTAGTAATGTATTTCGCGAAGATTTGTGAATAAAAAAACTGAATACGCTGCGTATGTAGTCGTGATTCACACTTATAGTAAGAGTAGATACTGAACGCAGAAGCTGTTCTCATTTGTACAACCATCGGCAATAGTACGGAGGGTTAGCGTTTATATGTAATATAATACTTTCGCTAATTAAATGATTATTGTCAATAAAGAGAAAAATTAATGTAGGATTCAGAGAAAAGTGAGCAGCTACGTTTATTATTGTCTTAATGCTTTGATTGTATAAGACTTTTCAATATAGAAGTATAAAATCCACTTTTGACAAAAGGAACTTTTTGTTTTATAATAAGAGAAGTCCTTTAAACGTATCCTTTACAAATCGGCTCTGAATTACGAACAATCACTTCAACCACGAGGACTAAAATTCGTTGGCGAAAACTTTCCATAAATATAAAAATAGAAAAGAAACGTCTGTTTATTTGTTTGCTTATTATTAACAAAATTTATATAATCAACATAAACATATAATTTAAAAGGGACGTAAAGAATTATTTAGTTTAAGAACAATGCTCACAATGGTCACAGTTAAATAAGTCCTTATAATGAATTCCTTAATAATTACTGTAAAGCTATGTTGAAGAAATCTTAGAAATATTTAGATGCGAGACATGCTGAAAGAGGATTATTATATATTTTATTTGACATAAGAAAATACATTATAAGTACAGATGAATCTTTATCGTCTTGATAATTCCTGTTAATACCTCTTTAAAGATGTCTAACAGTTCGTTATAGTTAGGTTTTAATAACATAATTAATTTAATTACATCCTTATAATAAAATGGTATCGGGCTCAACCAGATGCAAGGTGGCCGTCTGGTTGAAAACACCCCCCTATCCCTTCGTTGTAGATCTTCCTCGCAGCAAGGGAATGTAACAGTTTGCCTGCATGTTTCCTTCGCGCTATAATTTGGGTGCCTTCAAGATAAGCGTGAATAGGCTAATACTGAGATAGTTCACCACCTACGACTTCATTTCCGCCTTCCAACGTGTGGATTGATAGTAAGACGCTATCTAGTCTGATTAAAAAATAAGGTTCAACACCCGACAATCAACAATGATTGACTATTTGTATAAAAACCCAAAATTTTTATTCGTAAAATTATTCCTCCATGCAGACAGCATGGAATGAATCTTAGTTCGTAAAGTTATATAGTAATGATGGCGTCATACAACTCACATATTCTAATATCAATAAAATATTTACTTTATAAATAGCCCTCCAGGACCAGATATTATATTAAAAAAAAAATTCGTACTGTAGAAACAATACACATACATTATGACTAACATGCAGAGGTTAAGACTTTCAAACGTTTGAAATATCGATTGTTCTCAATAAATAACTCACGCTTTTCGTTAACCTCTGTTATGAACGCCACTTGATATTTCAGAGCACTTAAAGTAATTTTGGATGTCATTTCGCTATAAACAATATATAAACTGACGTCTGACATTATTCAGGGGCGGTTTTAAACTGAATTATAAAAACTACTGTTAAATATCAGTTCGTGAACTGGTTTACAATACCGATATGTCTTGAAATATATGTAACTATGGAGGCGCGCTTTGGTTTACGATCAATCTAACAGTTTTATTATGCTGATAATTAATTAAATACATCGTTATCATAGATAAGAAGATACATATTCATTAGTAATAAAATATCTTTTTTTCTATGTCAAACGAGAAAACGGCCTACCCGATGGAAGGTAGTTACCGTTACCCAATGACATCTGCAACATAAGAGATTTTGCGGATACGTTGGCAACCTTCGTGGTTGAGAAGGAGAAAGGGGTGGAAATAAAGATATGGCAGGTAAGGTAGGGAACAGGAAAAGAACAACCGGCTCTCTCACTCATTGGACGAACAGCAGCCATTAAAGACTACTTCAGACCGATCTTCTGTGAGAGGGTGGTACTCCCCCGGTCGAGCCAGCCCATGTTCGAGCTGAAGTTGTAGGACCACAGCTAGGCTTTACAACCTTACCACATGAGGGCAATATCTTGTTTTGAATAGGAGTAATTATTTTATTCATAAAATGCTATACATTCCATTTTAAAAACTTTTACAAATCCGTTAGTGTTTCTGATTGTGACTAAGTAACCTCTGGAGGGATCTGACCAGTCAATTGTATTTTATAAGAAAATAAATCATTTGTTTAATCCATATACAGCTATTAATAAAATAAACTGTCTATGTATAATATTTCAAGTAGTTTATTAAAACTATAATAGTGATGTACATTGAATGTTTTAACCGATGAGTTTTGTTTGTGGTGATGAATGTGTTCCATTGGTCATCCACGTAATCGTCTACTGCGTATGGCGGGAAGGTTGCTGGTAGTTTCTGAACAGGTATCGTCACTGGTATGTCTTTACGTTGTCTATGACCTAACAGAGCCCTGAGCTCCCTCTCAGCGACGCTGGCCGGCTTCGATGTCGTGGTTTCTGGCGCTGAAACAATGTAGTTCTTGTTCAAAAATGATCCATCATTATTTGTTCTGCTGTCAGTGTGTTCATTGATAGATGAAAACAAATTAGTTATTCGTCTTTTTAAGTTATAATTTTCACTTTCCCTAAGGAATAAGTAGTAAATATATGCCTATGAATGTATCATAACGATTTTCAGAAATTATTTTATTTATCATCAACTTATGTGTATGTGCTAAAACCATTTCTCGTCATGGAAGTGTTGCTCACTGATTTGTTTTTATTGTTTCCTTGTACCCATTTTTAGTTGTTCAATTATTAGTACATTACTTTTAATTTGTCATTAAAACACATCTTCCGGGAAATTACGCATTGGTTTTATTAATAAGTTAATGTTATTACACAGTTAAATATCACACTTAACAGTATTAAACAGGAAGAGTAACAGAAATCGTTTGTTTTACTATCAAGTAGAGACACGTCTATGTAATCACAGATCATTTCATCCCAATTGTCTGTCAGTTCGTGGATGTTGCGGGCACCAGCTAAAAGTTTGCGCCGCATCAATTCTTTGGCCCTTTGTATTCTCTCTGGTGAATCCTCGAAAATCTGGCGTGCCCGAAGTACAGGTTCCTGATGGATGCGTTCGACCATCACCACCGTTTGCAACTTGTTCGTCACTTGCAATAGCACGGGTGGTTTAGTTGTTGTCTTGTTTTTGGAACTCTCCTTCCTTTGAGCTTTCTTTAGTATGGACAATCTAGATTGCTCCGCAAGTGATAGGTTTGAGTTGAGCTTCTCTGTGCTTTGAATGGATGGAACCGTCTGAGTTGTATTTGTTATTTGCGTGGTTAGAACCACGGAAGAGGTAGGTGTTTCTGTCGTATCAGTTACTGGTTTCGCTGTTACAGTTGACGTTTCTGCCTCTTCAGATGGGAAAACGCGACGGTAATAAAATTCCTGCAATCTCCGGGTGCTAGCTGGCTCCGGTTCACTTGCTGGGCACACACAAATCTTCTATTAGTCCTTGACATTTAGAGATAATCACCAAATTTATAACAGATTGAATTTAATAACCACGAGGTTTTTACATGATTTGAAATACAAATGCGTCTAAAATAAAAATCCCATCAGAAAAGTAACGTAACTTTGGAATATCAATAGGTTGGTAGCTTTAAACCTAAACTTATATTATAGTCGTAGGAATAAATAAGAAAATATTTACCTTTCGTTCTGCGAAACAATTCCGGCAGTCTGTTCTTTAATTTGTTGATTCTTTTTATATCCATATTCTCGTAGTCCTCATAGTCCGGGTAGGCCTTGGAGTTTACTTTATTCTTTACTAAATCTTTAAGGGGATGATTTTTGATAATGTTTTCTATGTTGTCAGCATCATCGACTCTTTTAATTTTTGAAATATCTTCATCACTGTCAGCGTGCAAACGTTGTTCTGGCACTTGTTTTATTGTTCTGTCTCGCGGCTTTCTTCTAGGGACTCTCATTGTTGTATGTCTGATTGCAAATCTATCAGAATCTATATTACCTTCATGTGGATGCCTTTTACTTAATTCAAAATCATCTCTATCGTCTAAATCTTCAATGTCATCACTTCTTCTAGGGTGATGGACGAGTCTTCTACTAGGTTTTTCTGTTTCAGCATCTTTTATACGAGTTCGATGTTTTATGAAACGACGGTTTGATTTATATATAGGAACTAAGTCTTCACTAGCGTCTATTTCCTCTTCATTAGCATGACTGATTTTATTTGATCTTCGCCCTTTTCCTTTCGGTTTTTGCCATACATCATCATCAGCGTGTTTACCTGGATACGTTTTGACCGCATCTAAGAAGAAGAAAGAAATGTCAATAAAATATGTAAACAGACACAATAATACCGGTAGCAACATTTAATGAAACAAACCGCGTGAGTCTTCTTCGTATTTGTAGTCTAGAAGTACGGAAGCATCAGGCGATCGGTCAGGATACTCGTCAATGGGTGCCGCCCCCCGGCTGCCATACTCCATGTTATAATGAGGCAGCCCTGGTGCAGAGTAATCACTGTAACCGTCGCCAACCCCACCCCGCACTGCCAATATACGTACCAGAAGCACCACAACCAAACGCATGCTGTCGCTTTGAACGTATTCCTAAGATAAAACGGGAATATGAACGTGCCATATACAAAATATCGGCATTATTAAATGTAGTGACTACGAATTTGACATCAATAACTTATTTCATAACACTATCGGCCATGTTGATATCCAACCTTTTCATTACTATTTTTAATTGCCAGTGACTACATGCGTTTTTATATCTAGACTTCCGGCCTATTTCTTAAAATTGTATTAGAAAGTGAAATTTAAAAAAATACCCATTTCAGTTTTTACAAAAGGAAAAATAATGATACTTTGCAATAAGACTTCTTCCGAGTTGAATTGTTTTTTTAAAGATCTGGCTGAATTTAAGATTTTAAACGTCTCACAATGTCATTTGTGCAAAATTTAAAATGATTTATTTAATTTACGATAACTAACATAACCCTTTCTTAAGCTTAAAATGAAATGATGTGATCCGTTATGAGCGACAAAACTAAAAATGAGAAGGAGGAGAGCTGTGACAAGCCGGAATCAAAGTGGACCTGTCCAGAGGCGAGGAACGTAACACATCCTCTGGTACCGATAACAGCAATGTCAACGGCTTTTATTAGTCATATGCCGATTTAGATATAAATATGTATCTACAAAATTTCAGCGCTATTACGAGTTCAGCCCAGACGAGATTAAGGCGCTCGAAGAATGCGACAGAGAGAGTTTCTACCAGCGTTGTGTGCCTTTCAGTTCGGTTTTCGCAGCTACCACCTACGCCTGCGTGAAAAACGGTGAGTACCAGATAGCAGTTCACCATGCAAGTTCATGGAAGTAAGAACTATCCTGACGTACTCACATTGCATGATGTAAATTAATTCAGAATATATGTTGACGTTAATGTAATTCTTACTTCTGTGAATGTGTTTTTAGGGGTTCTGAAGTCCAATCCACATTTCGGTGCGTTCCCAAAAGTTATGCTGGCAGCCATCCTCGGTCATTACTACGGAAGAATTTCGTATCTGATGGAGTGTGATAAAAAACTTCGTCGTCTACCAAGTGACAGCCATCTCGGCAATGTTATGCGTCAATATTATATAGAGAAACAAAATGATAGTGACCCAAAGAAAAAGAAATAGTGTCTTTCGTAACCGAATTTATATATTTTGATACATTTGTTTATTTATTATTTTCTATTAAGTTTTGAAAAAGTTTGTCAATGCATAGTAGCGTTACACGAATGAAATCTTTGACATTAAACTATGATTATAAACGATTTGTTAATCATTATGATATCCGCTCTCACGAAATGTTAGTTCTTTATCAATACACAATTGGAAATGTATCAGAGCCTGGCAGATACTTATAATGGAGTTAGATAATCGATAATTCCTAAACTGGTTATTTAATAGAAAATATTTTAAATAGATGGACAAGCGAATAAATAATTAAATTTTACAAGAATATGAGAGAAGGACTCTAGAACATGGTCCAAATAAGAATAATCCAACCGATCGTTTGCCGAAATGTATATAATGTAGAATAGTGTACACCACTGGAGTGAAAAAAAATTTAACAAGATTTAAGAAAGTATGACCTATGTGAAAAATACGATAAACGGGAAAAAATCTCTATTTTCTGCGAAGACAAACTCTTGGAATTTAATACTAATGTCGTTTTATTGTACTTACTAATCAAAGAGTAGTTTGATTTAAATAACACATATGGGATTATTTTCGGTCATAGGAATTATCTGAAAAAGATTATGAAATTATTATACAACTTGCTGTGACGGTTGTAATGGTTTATTTATAATCAGAAAATAATTTTGATAATGGGGAATAATTAGTTGACGAGACACTATAATTTTTAATGATCATTTACATATTAGAATACTAATAATATAATGAATAAAATAGTTTTATGTCAGACATAATATGTAAAGAGGTAAAATAAATATGAATGAAAAACTCTTATGTTGTGGAGAATTGCGTACGAAAGAATAATATAAATGGCATGGTGATACAAAATGCCATTGATGGATAACACACTCCGGTTACTTTACCCCTACCCCTTAATTGGCTGTTATGCTTTATGCATGATAGAAGGATGAAAAAGTTGAAGGCGATTTAATAAAAGTTCATGTTTAAAATAATTCTATTATGACAAGTAATAATCCAAAGGATACATAGAAATTAATGAATTATTCAACAAACTTTAAAATATTTACCAGATTATTAAAAGTTTCACTAATTTAAGTCTGTTGCTGTATGTACTTTATCAGATTTTCAATTTGACTTTGACTTACGGATGACGGCTGTAACTGTAATCTATGTCAAAATCAATATTGCGAATATTACATTGACGTCTTTTCCCCGGCGATCAGATCTGAGATATAATTATTTAAAACCATAAGTTTTATCCCAGAAATCAGATAAACTATTAATTATAGAAAAAAATATGAATGACCCAAATTTATATGGTTACGAAGATGGTAGCCCTGCGGCTCGAATTTCACCGGTAAGAATGGGTTCGTGAGAATTGAAGGAAAACGGTAAATCCTTTTATAACTTGTGGTCGGATCTCCTACAGGCGCAGCACAGGTTCACTCAAGACGAGCTGCGCGTGCTTCAGGAATGTAATACCGAAAGCTTTTATCAACGCTCCTTACCATTTGGCACACTTCTCGGTTTGGGCACATATTACGGTGTGCAAAATGGTCAGTATCAAAATAATTTTAAAATATGACTATTATATTAATCGTTTCAATATTGAATTGTGTGGAAGGTGGTGTCTCGAAGATTTTCTGTGTATCTGCCATCTCATCATTGAATACCTTTATAACAATTATGCAAATGGTAAATTGCCGATTTTTGTACCTTTACTCATAGGTTTCAAGCCTTACAATATCTTTAATAGTATATTTGAACTATGTGTCAATGACCAAAGTATACTATTAAGAACAATTGTCAGTTGTTGGTAATTAACAAGTAACAAACAGAAATAATGGTATTGTAATAACTAAATATTCCACACAGGTTACTTGAAACCCAACCCGAGGTTTGGAGCAGCTCCGAAGGTGGCATTTGCAGTGATTGTTGGCTACTTTGTAGGAAAACTGTCATACCAACGAGCATGTGCGGAAAAGTTGATGGCACTTCCAGGCAGCTATATTGGACAATTGCTTAGGGAGAAAAAAGAAGGGAGAGGGTAGGTTAGGTTATATAAGTTTATAAGACAGTAATCTATAGACATTATTTTGATCATTCTCAATAAGTATCGGTAACAAAATGTTAAATTCAAAGACATTTCTGTTCCACAGCCCTAACACATCACTGGCTCCAAGGAATTCTCCGGCCATGTTTGGTGCGACTTCTGACGATATCTACTCGGATGCAGGTCCAGGAAATTCGTTGGATCTGGACACTGATCGGCCGCTTTTCAGTGATGACCCTTACAATCCTAGTTCAGATTCTGGTAATTTATTAATAACAATATTATGAGCTAATGATTTCTTATAGCTGTTATAGCTGAGCTATAGATTAAGATATGTAACTCAGTAGCAGGGTTTTTCATATATCAAAAAATTTATTTGATTTCTGACAGTAATTTTCATGTAATTAAAGAAATTCTTATCTTACATAGTTAACTTGTGTTACAAACTCCATACTAAGTTCTAATATCACAAACATATAAAGTGGACTGCTTGAAAACAGGTCCATTTCCTCAAACTCCTGGGAGTGCTCCGTCTCAACCGACCCTGTCCTACGATGAGCTGAGACGTAAAAACCGAATGGAATATTCTGAAACCCGCCAAGACCCATACAAGTGAGTCTCAAGTACAACTAACGTTGGAACAAATATATTAAAATAGTCTAAAATGTTACAATTGTTTCCAGAATGGATCCAGCGATTGTGCCATCGGTGACCAGACCGAAAGCCCCGTCAACACCCACAAACAGATACGGGGACTCGATGGAATAATTGACTGGCCATGTTTTATATCGCTGTATTTAATAGAACCACGGAAATAACATAAAATAACCTAAAATAGATTTGGTGATGAAACATGTAGTGCGCTTCGGGTGTTGTGATTTAAACTATGTGTATGACGTATCACACGGAAGCGGAAACCGTATTTTCAGAGCTAATGTCTACATTTCTTATGCATCTTTGAAATGTGTGAATTTTTTTATATTTCAGGAGCTTATTTAATACTAGCGATGTAACAATGGTACATTGGGCTCGGTATCAATATATGCCGAGCCACTGTTTTTGTACCTTTCCTTTTGAGTTATTTGTGCTATGCAGATGTTTACTGCGATTATATAGATCAGAATGTTGAATACACTAGATAAGGGTTCCAAAGGCTTTTATTTTATACCTTACATTGTCGTGTTTGTTGCTGAGCTGTCAAATAGCAGGCGAAGTTGCGAGTCGATGCTAGTTGTGTTAGATGCAGGGCGAAATAAAAGATGTGCAAGTTTTGAACACTATTATATAATTAAAAAAAATTAAACTTAAACAAATAAAAAAAACTTCAATCAACAACATAGAATTGTAACTCGAGCGTTTTGTAACAGAATGTTTGAAATAATAAAACGATCACGTATATGTTATACTAATCAGATGCCACGTTACTGTGCTATCGATATCCGAGTGAGTCACATCACTATTCGGTTGTACGTTTGTTTAACTTGGCCCAGTAACTCGACAGGTCTGATTTTAATAGTGATTTAAAAATTAACTAACCCATACCTATAATATTTACAAAACAAATCTAAACGATACTCGCGGTACATGAACTGTAGAAATAGACATTGTATTAATTTTATTATACATACATAGATTGCACGTTTCAACTAGAGTTAAAATAAATGGCCACCTGATAACACTAACTACGAGCCACATACTATTTATTTGATAGAACAGACGACGATAATTACGTGCTACGAAGATTTCAATAGATCATGCTGTAAAAGACATTCATATCAAAATCATTGTGAATCAATTTACCATACATGTATTCAGCTACAGTCCACATTGAAAATATAAACACCGATATCCTTTTACTTAGCAACAGAGCACGCGACAGTCGATAGATGGCGGTACTGTGCGAGCGGAACCGCGGGTAAAGTATAATGTACAATTAAATGTCGGGATATATTAAATATATGAATTTAAAGCTTCGCCCATTGGCTCTGTCTACCCTTCTCACCGATATAAATAATGTGCCGGAATGTAAGAGGAATATTGTGAGGTGTCATGTTACGATGGTCATATATTTCCAACATGAATTAAATGATCCGTTCACTTCTACCTCGCTAGTACATTCCGGGTCCTGGTCGGACGAGACGATCCGCGGATCACCAAAGACATCCGGCACACAGAAGTATATGAGTGTATAATATAGATAAGTGTATAATTTTTGTAAACGTCCTAATAGAAATAAATCACGATGGACAGAGAAGTCGCTTCAGTCGAGAGTTTTACACGTCTATATAGAAATATATTGGTCGAAATATTGTATAATAAAAAACATCAAAGAAATATTTGGTAACTATTCAATGACGGGAAGAGACGGAAGAGACAATTTGACACATCAAACCACGTACTGGAACTACACAAGTAACGGAATGGCGATTGACGGTGCACGAGACCAATCCGAAGACATCTAAGGTAGGGGCCATGGGAGTCCAGAGATATTGACCGGTCCTCCAAGGCCAGCGTCGGCTTCTAGCAGGCTCATGATGACGGCCATGGCAGCCTCACCATTGCCGTCTAATCCGAGAGGGGGGAGGGGAGGAGACACTGGTAAGGGGCTGAGCGGCAGCTCGGCTTCCGGTGATGGCGAACTGCCGCCGGCAGCGCTCAGAGGGACGTTGTTGCGAACCTGGTTGGAGTAGTTCACCTCCCCGCCGAGGATATTGTCCACGAGCGACGACTGGGAACATTAAGGACCAACATTAGAAATTGCACTTCGCAATTGACAATAAAGATGCGTTTTACATGATAAATATCTGTACCTGTTGACTGAAGACGGCGTCTTGGAGCAGGTCGGAAGTCAGATCTGAGAAATCGGAGGAGGACCTCCTCAGAGCTTCTTCAGCGATGGTAGAGCCGATCTTGTGGGACTCAACTTGGGAGTCTATCAGTCTCTGCATCTCAACGTCAGCTTCTGACAGGGGTCGATCCATGTCATCTGGAATAATACATAGGATTTAAAATTACTGTATTGTTTATGAAGAAGCTATTGTAGGTACGTACATGTGTGTGTGTGTGTGTGTGTGCGTATTTATGTGTGTATGTGCGTGTGTATTACGTACTTATTTTGTAAATGTCATATTGGGAGCAATCCTCCGGCGGTGGTTGGACCCTGTTCCCTACCACCACGGTGTTGTTGGCGACAAGGCTTTCTACATCCTTGGTCCACGGATTCCTGAAAATGCATCTTAACGTTTTTAATGGCATTCGGCGACGGAAAAAGTCACCGGATAATAAGATTAAATGCCTCTTCCTATAAAATCCGAAATAATATGTTCTGGGAATTGCAAAGAGATGTGTTTTTGATTGCATTAATTTCAGCAGTTTTGGTAAGCCTCAGAAATAAAACCATTAAAATATCTGTATATTAGCTCTTTGTAGTGTGTTTTCTAAAATATTTAGTGCGACGTGCGAGTTCAGGCATGCTTCCTATAGCACGAGTTTATTTCCTTAAATAGAAATCACCGATTGAGATGAACGAATTTTCGTTAAACTTTAACTGATATAGAGTAGAGTAAAATTCGAAGCTAACAAGTTATGGATTTTATTACATAGATGTGTATCAAGAACTTACTTGAAGGGTTTGAAATGGGTCTGTATTCTGACGTATGTGCCGTCTTTTTTCCTGAAACAGTAGGGAGGGGTCCTGAGGGAGTCGCGTCTCAGTAACGCCGCTTTGTGGATCCTAGCCACGGAGCCCAATTCCGGGGCCAAAATATACTCGTACATGCTCGTGCCCAGAAGCTCTTGAGGCAGAAAGCCGAGAGCTATAGTTACCCTGGAGGATTTAAAGATCAGATATTTATTCCTTGTATATAATCGTGATTTTTTTTTGTTTTATTTTATTTACTATATGACATTTAGGCGTTTGATATTTATAGAATCTTTACGGAACAAAAAAACTAATAAACTGAACATCCCTTGGCGGTAGGTGACAAAAAACAAGACCATCAGACACTTCTGAAGAATCTTGTACCCGAGGATTAGACAATAAGTGAAAGTAAATCCAAGAAACGATAAGTTTTGCGGAGATTTCTTTGACAGTAATGTAACCGACGGACCTCTGATCAACGAACAGGAATTTCCCATCGGGGGCGTGTCTGGAGATGTACTGAAGGTATCTCGTTTGTGGGGCGGAGTCGGGATGCTGGGCGAGATCAGCCAGTGCCCTCCCCACAGCCACCAGACACGACAGATTACAGGATTCTTCTTCAGACCCGGCGTCCGTGCAGCAACCGTCAGACATCTCAGCCGGGGCCCAGGACTTCAGGTACCCTGTAATAAATCATCGGCACGAACTAGTTTAGAACTTTCAACCTCCAGCATACTGTGTTTCATTTGCTATGCAAATTCGTCTATTATGTTCTTATCCCCGTCAATATACCAGTAGACCAGGTCAGTAGAACGCATGTGTTGTTATATCTTATATATGAAAGAAGTGTTAACTAACTTCCTTGTTCCGCGCTAACCTGTGCATTGAACAACGCAGTATTTCTTCTCATGCGCCTGTTTTTTCTTCATCTTGGAGTTGGGCTCCTCCTCCTTGACCTCGCTGGGCTGGGTGTTTGTGCACGGCTGGCAGGCCTGGCTAGACTGGCTGCTCTGGCTGGCCTGGCTAGGCTCAGTACGGCACTTGATGCGGCAGAAGAACGAGCGCCGTGCTCCCGGACACAGTCGAGACGCATCGGCAACGACATCCGGCTTCAACGGCAGCATGGCTGGCGGGTAGCATGATGAAGACATAGAGTCAGAAAAGCCACACTTTCGGAATAAAATGCAAGAAATTTAATTTCGATTATTTGAAATTGCAATAAGAGCTGTTCTCACTTTTAGCATCGATTAGTCTTTCTCGCGGACTGAGGTCGGATGATGAGAGCTGCTCCTTCACCTTGCCGACGTCTTTTGGATGCAGCATATCGAAAAGGCTCTGACCTATCAGCTCCGACTGCGAAATAAGAACACTTTGAATAAGAGACATCTCGTTATAAATTAGTGACAGGAATTAAGCACTGTAATTCATCACGCAAGAAACGCAACAATGAGTAACAATTCGCCGAGCAGCTAAAAAATATATTCGCTAAAATCATATCACGTTCTATGGTGGGCTGTTTGGATTGAAGATGATAGAAGAAGGTTTTTTATCGCACCTGATCATAGTTCAGCATTCTTGAGACGGAAGCGGAAACGTAGAGGAGACGGCCTCGATCGCAGCCGACAACCATCAGGAAGCAATCCCTGGCAGCTTGGAGTACCAACGCGTTCAGTTCCGTCTCTGACAGGAAGGCTGGGCGCGGCCTGACCGTCAGCGGGCCGGCCGACAGGGCTCCCCTCACCGAGCGCAGATGCTGCACCGCCATGCGTAAGACCGTCAGCTTATCCAGCTTCCTAGCCATGGCACCGCACATGGGCACCATGGAGCTCAACTCTGATATGTAAGTATTCATTTTGTCGCGGCGCCGTTTCTCGATCTCGCTGTGGTTCTGCCTTTAAATAAACAAAATATTATGTGGTTCCGTCAGTGTACGCGTGGATGTTATTTGCTGCGCTATATGTATTGTGTTATATGGCTACCTCTTATCCGGTACGGTGCTTCTCGAGCGCGTGTCTTCGGAGCCGTCATCGTCATAAGCGCTGGCCGTGCCGCTGTAATGTTTTTACGAATTGTAATAAAAAATATATATCTCTACAGACAGGTTGCAAACGGGAAATAGCATTTATTAGCATATATTTTTGTCATTGTTATTAAGTTTATTTGTTATGTAACCTGTCGCCAATCGGAAGGTCAAGTTTAGAGTATTATGTAGTTAATATCAAAATAGTATCCAATGTTATTTAATAGTTAGAGATTACTTGTGTTGCTCTTCAAGATCGCGTCCGAGCACTTTAATTGGCGCACAACGCCCTTGGGAACAATCGCCAGCCGCTTCGTGGATAGCAATTAATATGTTTTGATAGAGACATTTAAAATATATATAAAACTGATATTAGAAGAAAATTATTTATATATTTTAATTTAATTTAATAGAGGTAACATTGTAGTAACTAGGATGAGAATAGTAACGAGTTGTACTTTTATTTGTACAAGAGAATAAATTATTATTATTTTTTTTAAATATAAATTAATTTATTATAAAAATAGACTTGCGAAAGATTCATAAATTTTTGTTATTTTCGTTATAAAAGTCTTCAAAGTGTAACATCTTTCTTTCAAATTCAATTTGTAAGTATTAGACGTAACGTTTGACCGGGTGCTTTAATTGCGGTTATTGTTACGTGAAACCTTTTAAAAGTTAACTTTAGTTGTTAAAGACCCTCCGTTTCGGTAACATTCGAGTGTGTAAATTACTTTGAAAATCTCACGTAACTAATTCTTAAAACGTATGACAAAAAGATAGCTCTGTGCCTGTTGAAATGTCACCACCTCCAGCCGTATGGACACGGAGTTGTGTCATAAGGTAAGCTGTGGTTAAATTAATGTTATTAGGGGCACAATGAATACATCATTGCGAATGTCTACCGCGATCTACAAATCCGATCGCTAACGAGCAATTAACCGGACACAAGTCAACAGTGGACGTTGTTTCCCCGGAGGCCATGTAAAGCGACCAGCTATATAATAACAGAGACATATTGACATGGAAGAGGCGACGGAATTCATAGAAAAAATTTAGAATTACTTTGTTTAATACATGATTGAAGTTGCTGAACTGAACTTTACAATTAAACTTTGAACCGTTCGCTTTGATCTCAATGGATGGAAAACCTTCAAACGGTCCGTGTTCAGTTAAAGGATGTGAACTCGTACTAAGGTATATTCAGTAGTGTTCATAATTAATGGAGTGTACTCACTAGGATGACGGTTTCCGTTTCCTGTTGGTAGTCGCGATCTGCGGCACGACAGCGGCATGTCCAGACATCGGTACCTCGCAAACCAGCCCGTAACCATCCGAACTGCAACTGAGCCCGTTTACTTAACTTGCTAGACCGCCAAGTTGGTAAACTTACTTGTAAAATATTCGCATACCCAGCGAAGCACAACGCGATAAACTAACCCTGCTATTTGGTTAACGACAATCCTTAAAAATATATTCTACATATATCTCGCAATAGAACTTCCCGGGCATTCTTTATCCTCATTGATCATTACAAATGGTGAGTAAGTTTTTTTTTATGATTAAAATATAAATACTCTCATTATTAAATCACACAACTTTCTCGCATCTTCCGATTCCACAGCCATGCACCGAGCGTTGCATCGTCTACCAACTAATGGAGCGAGTGGGAACTTAACAATTAGTATAGTAATTGAAATTTTAAAATCAGCATTCCTGGATCGTAGATTGCTACAGAAGCTTCTGTTACATGTATTTCGCATGCTCGCAATAACTAAACATAATTGTGCTGTTCGTTGTGTATTTTGGTAATTTTACACGATTATATAATACAGAGTCACGTTTTTGTAAACGCTTTTCATTGTTTTTTTGCCGTCAACAAATTCTACGAGGAACTTCGTGAGGGAAGCCTGTCATGGCACTGCTGTGCTCAGCTCGTGCCTCGTGAACTATACTGATTAATGTTGATATTAATACTAACTATTGCTGGTTCTTCCTCTTCCGTGGATCTGGTGGTGGGTTGTGGGGCGCGTGTGGTTGTAAGCTGAGAACCGCTCCCGCTCCGGCCATGTCGTCGCACGCTCCCGGTCCCGCTCCCGCTCCCGCCCCCACCGTCAACTCGTACGACGTCGAGCTCGCGTTCGACCCGCTGAGAATATAAAAAGATTTTAATATTAATAGGTAGAGGTTACTGTATATTGGTTGTGCAACTAAATATGACTTACTATTTTTAGATTAACGTATTTATAAATATAAATAGATATTACATTGGATTAGTTTCGCATAACGTAGATCCAACAAAAGCATTCGTATAAAATTCTCAAAATATATTCATTTTCAATGGCAAACAGATATTTGATCATCGTTGTCGTGACATAACATCGTGAGGACATGTAATATTCAAATACTGTAGCTGCAAAGGAATTACATATTCTGTATTACTCCCACTCCTGACTAATGATTAAAAGTTCCCTATGAGCTGGCGATATTGCTGTTTACAGGTGTGTTTGGAGAAATTATTACGGACAAGCAACGTTTGTTCTACAAGCGAGTGGCTAACGGTCATTTTATTAAAAATAAAGCGATAAGGGAGGTGTAACACGTATGTACATATACGATAAAAAAAATTAACTATTACGCAAAGGTGAATTAATAATAATGAAAATATTTATAATATTTTTAAACGAATTCTAAAATGTCGGCCTTGACATTGACAGAAAGAATTCTCTGATATGAGATTGCCAAACATACGGAACAATATCTTACACGTATGTAAACATCAGCGCGGTCACACTGACGTTTCATTTTTGAACAGTCGACGGACGAATATCGTAATCAATATGAGAATTGACACTAACGACGTAACAGCGTACGAACAGATTTTAATACATAGTGATATCTATGATTTTCGCGTGTACATATTTAAATGGAATTACTTTTTCGGTAGCTACAAGTTTTTTATTGTTTTATAAATACGTACTATAATTTTCCGCTCGTCTCGTCATCAAAATATCTATTATCTATGGTATAAAGGGAGTGTCACATGTAATTGTCGGGACAGACAGACAGGCTGTGACGGTGTGCTGCTGAATCTGTGTCATCGGCTGCTGTTTGTGTTTATCGCGTTTCTATTAAGCTGATATATGGAACGGGAGTGCGTGCAGCGACATGTGACTCGAGAGATACAACTAAGCACAAACCCTGTACAGAAACAAAACAATGCACAAAATCGCAATGCAACAACAGCTATGCTGATAGACGGATCTCACAGTTTGTGTACTCGGATCGCATTACAAGTGTCGCGATTATTAACATGTTACATTAAATATATTAATCAAAACTAATTTTTTATAGACTTTTTACATCGTACGCAATAACGGCAAACGACATAAGAGCTGAATTTGTAATCAGTATTATTAATACTCGTTATGATAATTATGAAAGAGAATAAACTTAAATACTCTCCTATATTATATAAGTTTCAGAATTAATATTTAATTTGTTTATAAGGATATAATATAAGTTCAATAACCATATAAACAAATGAAGTATCAATTCTGAAACTTATATAATATAGGAAAGTACTAAAATTGAACTTATATAAATCACTATTGGACCAATTCGATTGATAAAAAAGAAAAATCCAACGAAACTTTTCGTCGGTAACCCCCAGAACTTACGGCACAGAAGCAGAGCCTAAGTATATTATAATAGCCCAGAGGCTTTGTAGTAATTACGACAAACTGCACAACTTCTTATAAATCAGTTCAGAGGCGATCTCCGCCGCGAAAATGCAGTACGACTTCAAATTTTCTACAAATCTACACTATTGCAGGACGTTTGTGAACGTAGCAATACAAGTGGTAAGATTTATGAATAAATACAGCAAACGATCCGTCAGTAGTGTGACGTTGCGTACTCGTGGTAATGATGAGGTATCGAAGGGAAAGTATTCGTCGGTCACCTGCTGCGGCAATTCAAATACGATTATGGGATTTTTTAAAGAAATCTGATACTGACATAACATAGTAGGATCTACACAGAGAAAATATTTATGTATGTCTACTATGTAGAAGAGATTGTTTGACGTATCGAGCTATTGATATACAGACGTAATGTGTTATGTGAGGTCAAACATGACTGTATTGTTATATAAATAAGTGATTCTGTATATATATGTGTGTATATCAATTGACCTCAAGGAGGGCGGCGGCGCCGGGCGGGGCGGAGCGCTAAGACCCGCCCGGAACACTCCTTCCTACGCAAGAAGTTCTCCAAAAATCCACTTAAACAATACAAGATTCAGTTGAATTTCCACGCATGAATGAGTTCACAGAATACGTACATACAAATTCATATATATGTATATCAAAGTGGTGTCGCCCGAACTTAAAAACTAACAATCCTCAACTTAAAAATAAAATATTTTTCGATTTTCAGTGCATACGACAGTGGTGTTCACTTTAAATGTATCAAAGTACACATCCGTTTTGAAATTCAGAGGCGAATCAAATCAAATGTGAATACATAAAAGACGCGTAATGGAATAAATGTTTCGGGATGTCACAGATTTAACATATTTTTTTTTATAATATTTACAAAATGAAAAGGTGTGATAAAAAAAAATTTTTTTTTCAATATATCCAAATGTCCAGCGGCTCGCTGGTGCGTCGGGGTCGGGTAATATTTTTATATGTGAACCTGCTTCAAATTCAATGTATGTTTACATTTAACGTGCAGTTTACGGCTTCGCGTCACGATCGATGCCAACCCGCTAATACAATAAAACTAATTAATTTAACAAACCACTACTTCAGTCAGCTACCCTCCCTCCCCTGCCCGGGCTCCCCGCACCCCGCTGGTCTCCTCGCAGCACCCTACACGACCTCCCCCCTCGCCCACGCTTCATCTCACAATCCGAAGAATATTCTAGAAATTTGTCCAAATACTCGAACCACATCAGGTCGAACAGCGACATTCATGATTCCCTATATTCTGAACGCAACATCAAACGGCAAGTTTGTATTGTAGTTTACGAACGCGCTCTCTTATGGCTTGTGGTTTTGTAGGGCGTCGTCTGCAAGCTATTCAGGTGGAAGGGTTACGACTATATATTATGCCGATGGTGTTACAAACATTGGTTAATAAATATTAAAAAGTATTCTAACTTCTTCAAGTTACTGTACTTGGTTTTATCGACATCAATAGTTGAGTCCAAACTTTAAAGTTTCTAAAAATATTCAACCGGAAGGAAGGAGATTTGTTCAGTAGATGACACGGAAGACTTAACGTGTTAGGGCTTTCAGAGATATTGAAGAAAAATGCGTTTGACAAACAGGAGAGGTGGAAGAGACGAAAACTATTACAATAGCAATCATCTATGTTTCATTGAGATTAATATAAAAAGTAACTGATAATTTAATTATTAAAGACAGACTGAATTTAGGGAACACCTTGTATAGGTAAAATATCGAGATTTCTATGGAACTGTATCAAACTAAAATATTTCCAAAGCTCTATAGATGCGACCGTGTGCGTTCAGCAATAAAAAAAAAAACGACAAAACGACAGGTTTTATGCGAAAATTTGAATTTAATTTAATTTTATATATTACATTTCTAATGAGATTAATAACAGTTGTGTTAGAGAATTTACGAGACGTTTGTTCTCCAGTTTGGTTAAATCTAATTAGGTACATGCTCTTATAGCGCGATCATGAACTGTGTCTTAAAGGACGGAAGGAATATACAATGCTCGATATATATATGATACCTAATTTATAAACAGTAAATGATTCGATCTCGCAAGGACATCGGTGTGTGTTATACAGAGATTCATTTCAGACTTCTTGTATTGGAAATGAGAATACTTCGATCTAATATGCTGTCCCTATATATATTAAATATATATATACAAGCAAATGAAATATTCAACAATCCTAAAATTCAGTCATCGTAAAAGATATGTGACGAAAACTATATAAAAAAAATCAATATCTATCTGTTAAAATACAGTCCAGTATATAAATATATTAATATTGTTACCATTAGGTCTAAAGTCCTTCCGTCCAGCAATAGACAAGCGTCGATTGGCACAATTTCACAAAGGGGCAGATTAATAGACAAGGCCGAGTTTAGTCACGCGTCATAAGTTTAGTCCCATACAGTTATAAGTTACAGATCTGACTTAGGAATACTATCAGCATATACAAAAAGACGATTTGAAACTTTAACAATAATTGTTAAACGTGAAAGTAATAGTTATGTACGAAGCAGAGAAAAACTTCGTGTAAGTTCAGAGTCCCGGAGACTTCTCAGCAAAAGTTATAAAATATGGATTTCATAAAAAAAAAAGGTCAACGGATAACATCGAAGTTGGCCAATTATCAGTTGATTTTCTAAGTTTGAAACATTTTAATCCTGATAAAAAAAACACAATGTTGAAACGCTGTGTTAACGCCAATTAAAATTTATAATTAATTGTTTCGAAACCCTTCAGTTTTATTCAATGCAGGCGAAATATATTTACTTGTACTCTTGTTTGCCTAATGCCTGATAGTTCTGTTGCTTGGTATATTACATGAAAAAAAAAGTTTCTGCTATCCAAAAGTAACAGACCGTCACACTAGTCTGATCCGATCGTATAAACTAAATTATAGCAAATAAGCTTAAGGCCTTCGTGACCTTTAATTGACAGATAACGTCATAGTAATAAGTTACGATGAATGTTGAGAGGCAGCCGTAAGACTTCATTACAGATGGACGTCCATGAAGGTTATGCATGCACATGCAAAAGTTATATATAATCCAGTGTGCACAAACAAGAGCATGCGAACCGTCTGTAGGGACATATATTAGAATGCCTCTACTTATATGAACCGAACAAATGAGTTGTGGAGTTTAAAAAGAAAGAAGCATTTTTCAGAACAATTACTTATAACACAAGTTATACAAAAAAAAATATTTATTTGAACCAACAGTTAAATCGTTAGATTTTCATTTCGGTAATCGCGTTTTACGACCAACAGTTTATTTTTATAACTTAACTTAGGAAAATAATAAGAAATACTCTAGCAGTGTGAGATGAAAGTGCGTAGTAGCAAATGACGCGACCAACATACATACATACATTCATACACACGTATGCAGCAACGCTGCGTTTTATTATTCAATCGATTGCATTATATTGCATACTGTAGAGTACTATGAGGGCACCGAGTTGACCTTGGACGGGAATAATTACTATAATCACACATCACAGAACGCATTACTACGGTACACGCAGAGAAAATGCTCTTGAGGAAAATTACACCACCAGTTCACGTCATTGTTATAGATTTAGAAAATCATAGCATCTGAATATTTGACAGACAGTGTTTCGTGCGAAGGGGCGTTCAGCTAAAAAGTTAGGCGGTATGTTACTCCGTCAGGACACACACACAGGCGGGACAGTTTGGATTAGTTACAAATAAATTTAAATTTTTGTATGTTTACAATAAAAAAAAACCTATATCACGCGATTCACGATCTGCGATATGCGATACTGTAAATTTGAACACTTATAAATGTTTGAAAAATTCAAGAGAACTGATATATTAATAGAAGTGTTTTATAATTAAATTGTTTTCTCTCAAAGGCATCTCGGGTTCATAGAGGCTCGGTTATATCAATGATGGACCTCGGCGAGCTAAATCCGTTTAAAACGTTACATGATAAACATTAAAATCTAGTTGAAAATATTATAATAATTATGTAAAAAAACGGGTAAATATTTAGCGTCATAATTGGTATTGTTTAAAAACATTTCTGTTGCTCGACTGAGGTATTGTAACGGTCCTGATATCGCTTATCAGCTATGCAACATTTCTTGCAAGTGCTTTCGAACGCTGTGTCGTTACCGAAATACGCAAGCGTTTTTAAAATTCAACGTTCGTTAAATCATTTCCTCGCTATGAAACGCTTCACAAAGGCCAATTTGAATCTGTCGTTTTGTTAGAACTATTTGTTTAATTGAAATAAAACATATAACGTAAATGTGAGAGCGGAACTATTATTTCACTTTTAATAACGTCCAATACGGATCGATGTTATAAATGAAGTGTCAATGAAACAATCAATTATGAAGTAAGATGAGAATTATTCAATTAAAATAAAATTTCCATCGTAGCGGTTTATTGTTATGGTGTCAAGGGTTTATCTGACTTGTTACGGTGATCGCCCGTCTCGGACAAACGTGTATGCACCAGCTCGGAGATCATTGTTCTTCCTGGAAACGTTTCTGAAGAGATTTTATTTTGTATATTTATTATTTTGGGGAAGATGTTATGTTAGTTTGTAGGACATTTCGTGACCTTTTCTATATAAATATTATAACTTTTTTCAGGATATGATCATATAATTGATGAGAAGATTGTCTTCAAGATTTAAAGGAAGTTACGTTTGACTTTTTAAATGTATTCTCTTTATATTTTACACCACAAGTAGTTCTTATGATACGAAAGATTTCGTAAAACAAGTTTCGGTATAGTTTAAATATTTAAAAACTACGTTTGCAGCGCTTAAGACATTGAGGTGTTTGAATTGAAATTCAAATGTGCTGATTAAAACATCGACGCGGCCGTCGGTTACGGGAATGCAGTTTGTATTTCTTCTACTAACCGTCCCTTTGCTACACTGACACGACCTGATACAATTTTTGTGATCACAATATCAGATACACCACGATCAAGACAAATAATAATCCTAAAAACGCTTCCTGATTACCATGAACGTATAGATAATATCATTTTTAGAATTGTGAACAATTTTTAGACGATTCAGACTAACATGTTACAGTTAAAGTACATCTGACTAAATATAAAGGGTGGAGTACACAAACGCATTTCAGTTGTGAATGTACCTATGCATATTTAAAACATTCTTTGAACAAAAATATTCATGACATTAGTATATTAGGAATATTTACAATAAGTATGACTTAAACCAATTGCTGCGTAACTGAATATGTTAATTTATTAATACAAATCGGAATTAAGAGTTGAAGCCGGGGCGTGAACAGGAAGGTGTGGATGAAACAGATATATCAATGAAGTCCACTTAAGTTTTAAGGATTTCCAAGTCAAGTAAGTAATATCATCTATAAAAGTTTTTGAAATAAAATTTATCATTTTCCACAGCATAGAAATATATGTGAGGAGATCTAATGCTGTGTAATTTTGGGAGGTTGGCGTTTAGTAGTGTATTTGGGACGAACTAGGACCCTGGGTGTGTTTAGTGGCATTGAGGATACCTTACGGACGACCTTCCTAGGATAAGATAATGAGATTATTGATACATAAAACGCATTCATAGCAATAGCTTAAAAATAATGATATTAAATTCTTTAACGAAACCCTAAAAGTACGCTGAAGCCTGAATTAATAATAAGTTTTCTTAATAAAACTTGATAACCTTACAAAATATAGTCTATAGTCAGGCAGTAGGTGAGATGTTTCATTATTAAAGATTCCTTTAAAAAAATGTTATCGGATCGCCGAGTGATTCAATTAATACAAGGAACTGTGATTCATTTTAAAATTAAGTTAAAAAATATCGACAGGTTATTAAAGCTCATTGGTATCTCTTTAGTATTATCTGCGAGTTTAACTTAAAATATTTACTATTGGAATTTTAGCTTCAAGTTAGTTGAATTGAATCAAACGGAACTTTTTGATACAATGTCTAGTGCATTGAACACTGTCCATGTACATGGGTTGTAAAAAATAAAAGAATTAGTAAAATTAAATAAAAACTATTAAACCGAAGACAGGTGAAATGTGAATAATATTTGATTAATTTCAATCCACCTAAACATGGCTCATGTATGTCAAAGTTTTGCTAAATATTATAACAAAATAAACAAACTAATTCTCTTTATTTTATTTATTTAATAGCGAGCTTCCAAATAATATGACAGCTGGGAATTTTCATAACAACACTAAAGTCTTATAATAATTTAGCTTTAAGTTGTGAGTTCGAGGAAATTAAAGATTTAAAGTTTCCAAAAATATACTACACCTTAAAGATTATTAACTGCATCTATATGGAAACAAATCAAATAAATAGTCCGTCAGTTCAATGAAAGGAATATCAAGAATGGTTTGTCAAGCGGCGCTAACGAATATATGGGTGGGTCTGGACAATATGAAGGTGTACATAAAATATAATATCAAGAGTGCCAACGTAGGATAATAGATTTAATACTGATCCCGTACAACTGGACTTGCTCGCAGAATATACAATTACAGGACCAGTCTGTAAAGGTTCCTAAAATCCTTAATCCAATCATTGACTGTGAACATTTTTAGATGCGAATGGAAGCAATGGGAAAATCGTATCTGGATATCCAGAGAGTAATCCCTTACTCCACACACTAATCAAATCGGAAGGCAGCGGCTAATTAGCTAGTGTGTATACATGTTAAAACATAATCAGTTTTATTAATTGCATCGGGAAATAGAACTCGTAATGAATATTGAAAACATTATCCGTTTTAAGAGGGCAGGCGGCTACTAACGAGTTTTACTATTAACGGGACCTTAATTTATAAAAATTATTTGAAAAGCCTATACGTGTTACGTCGCCGGGACGTCTTGAATTAAAATCCGGAAGTTTGAAGAAAGTGTCACAAGATCCTATATCAGTTAGACGCTGCGTTTGACTTATTATGCTCCTCAGTTTAAGCCTCAACGTACAGATGACAGCAGCTCACTGTGCCACCTGTTGAGAGCTGCCTGGCAAGCTATCATCTCCCTAATAGCCTTTCAAACGCACCCCTCCTATTACATTGTTGTCAAATCATTTCTCCATCAGGCGTATTATTAATATTTAACTAAATTTAACTTTAAACGACACACTGAGCAGTAACTTCGATGTGTCTTATAAAAAAAATATTTAGTTTGTTTCTGTAAGACATGTTATATACGTGTATCTACCATCGATAAAGTTATCAGAGTTAGTATCGTATAGAGTTCTATTTACACAGCGACACACTATGTGTCGCAGACTTCACTCAATTTCTGCGAAGTAACACAATAAGTTTTCTAGTTGAACACATTTAAATCGATGAGTAAGTACAGAAGAGCGCTTAGTTTATATGTAAGTAGCATACAAAAACTTTTTATGGAGCTTAGAGTAAAAGCCTTCACGCATCGTTTGATTAATATTTAACACAAAACGAATTCAAAGACAAAACGATGTTTCGTTAATTTTTCACTTAAATCAATATAGTCAATCATAAGGATAATATCTTGAAATGTTTGTTAAAAAATTTTTTTTTGTAAATTTTGTTAACATTAAGCCGAAAAAACTCTTCGAGATGTGTGACGCGGGCAGACTAGTTTTGGATATACGATTACGATAATTCATAGATATATCTCGTCCGACAGAACTCTATGGACTTTAGATACAAAGTGTATGAACACGAATATGTTTTGAAAAAGTACAAATCTCCAAAAAACCCATTCATGACAGAAAGTAGGGTTAAATAAAATTACGATCGTTTAAAAATATTTCACTTAAATTATAAAGAAAATGTACATGACAAAGAAAAGTTATCATTCTCAAATTAATATAAATTCCTTTTCATCATTATATAGAATAATATGTATTTATTGAAAAAATATAATCAGTTTGCTTATGTTATAAGTAAAAATTTTAGACTAAAATATTGAGATTATTTTGCTGACCTTCCTTTAAATAGTGTGTAACATCGACTTAATATAACTGTCCGCTGTCCATCGATAAATTAACTTTTACTATTATATTCTACATATAGTTAATCACACTTAAAAAATATATGACTATTTGAAGTTTATCTAAATTATATTAAGAATTATCATTTAAATTATTGAATGAAATGTTCAAATAGGAAAAAATATCTTTGATATATCGTTACAAGGATTACGAAAAAGTTTAGTGCGAGCAGTAGACGCACTTGAAAAATTATTCTTTAATATTTTATGTCATATATAAAATATAATTAAATACAAAATCCAAATTATAATACGTAATATAGTCATAAATATAGAATAACCCAATATTGATATATTAAAAAAGTACACTTTGAAGTGATTTAAAATATTTAAATTGTTTAGTGTGTGAGAAACAAAACATGCCAGGAGTGGTGACGACAAAAAAAATACAGAACAAACCGAGACACTCGCAAAGAATCACTATAAAATAATATCCTTAGATAAATACGTTATAAAAACTCACTTAAAGTCGTAAGAATAGTAGTGAGGGGCCGGCGGCTGGAGATCGTGCATCTGTAAGTAGAAGTCATGAAGACGAGTGTACTCGCGTGCCATGGCGACCGAGTCGGCTCGCCCGCAGGCCTTCACTGACGGATAAAGGAACGCAGCGAGCGGCCGGAATCGCTCCGGCTTCAGCCCCCCAAACTTACAAACAACCCTTGCAATTGCAATGAAATTTCCGTCTCAACATACTTCTAATTTTCCACTCGTATTACACAACAAATAAGTCTATATTCTCACCGAAGACGTAACTACACTCATTAATATTTTGAACTCCAAATCACATAACTAACGTCTGCAAATAAATTACATTCATTTTCGTGATCGGTTGGAAATAACAAGAAAAAAACAAACTAAATAATTATATAAGGAAACAATTTCCTACGAGTCTCGCGGTTATACATGAAAAAAATCGTACTTTATAATTATCATGACATAAAAAAAAATAGCTGTGACTTTGAGAAGCAAAGAAAAATTATAACGTAAATCCTCTATCAATATAAATAAAGGCTCTCGTTTCACAGAATGTAACATTTATTTAAGTACTAATAGTTGCGTGTGAATATTCAAGCCGAATCATTTAGAGAGCTATCTCAGAGGGATTAGCATGAACGTAATATATTTTATCTCCTTACAGGACATGTGTATCATATTTATGTAACGAGGGTTCTGATGTAGACACAGTAAGAGGGATGTTGGTCATTTGGATAGAGTCCAGCTCTCAAAGAGACAGATCTAATGAAGTTTCAATAGCTGTTGATGTATGCGCATATATTATCTAAAACACATATTGTCATCTCAACTGATAAGTTTAAGTTGTATTATGTTATGGAATCAGTCTTCAACACGAGGAAAGACAGGTGAGATTTTCTATTGCACGTTATTGAGACCCTTGAAAGTTTCTTACATGCATATCATTGTTCACAATAACAAGTGACAAAAGTATTATACAGTTATAATCATACTTATGAACTAGGTAAGTATATTGTAAGAAATTCTTGACTGTGAATTTAAATATAAATGTGCGCGCGCGTGTGTGTGGGGTGTGTGTGTGTGCGTGTGTGTAAATTTAAAATAATTTTAATAATATACTTATATGATATAAGTATATTTAATAATTTGTAGACTTTGTTCGTATTCATTTATGTTTATTATATAAGCGAGACAATCAATAGGTTAAAATTTAGATCAATCAATACAAACGGAGCGTTAATAGTTTTTAATAAATTTGTTTTTGTACAGTATTAACAAAGATTAATGAGTGAGAAACGGGAAACGTTCAGTATGCAGTGTAACTCTGCAAACTCGGACTAAACGTAGTAGTTTTCAGCGAGCGCTAAAGACGGCGTATTTGTTTTAAAAATATTAATAAGTTGTTCTTTGGGTAACTTAAATTAATCTAATTATCAACTAGGAAGTTAAAGTTTTACGAAGGTGGTTTCTTATAGAACGAGATATGCTCGAGTCTAAACTCTGTATATTATGAAATTTTCTTTGCCTTGTTTATAGTTACACGGGACAGGTGTCATACTTTTCTAACTCTCGTTCAAGGAAACAGCAGTTCGTTTAATTATACTTACACTTGCTAACTTTAACATAATATTGTGAGTTATTAGTGTATGAGCAAACGTGAAAGTTGGTATAATAGAGAGATTTGGTTGTACAGTTGTGCCATTTGGGAATTAATGCCGGGATGGATTTGGGACAAAACACAAAGCCAAAGCAGACAAAATGGCACAGTCGTTCACAAAGCAGATCAGGAAATATAATCGAACCGAAATACAAGCCAGGGGCTATCGATTTCTAGTTACGGCTAATTTGTGTATAATTCTAGTATTGAAGGTATCTATCACTATACATGGCCGGGAATAGATTTAAAAATTACATATCTATGCATCAAGTAGATTTGTTTGAACTGTCTAACTTATTGCATATTTTATTTATTAATTGAGATCAAAACAGTCGAAAGAAATCATTTCGAATGACTGCCTTCCGCGTTGAATCCCGTTTGACAAATACGTACGAGATTTTTTTTATGGATGTGTATGTGTGTATGTCACATTCATGGGCGCTATGCGAGGACTCATTAATGAAAAACGTGAAAAGCATCGTATGTAGAATGACGAATGCAAACTTGTAGTAGACATAACTAGTTACATGAAACTATGACACAACAGAAGAACGTGACAAGTGTACATATTATGTAGGTAAGTTATTGTAAAAACCTAATTAGGGAGTAAATTCTTCTTGCATGCATATGCCGGTCACTTCATCTTCCTTCGGCTGGCAACACGTGTTAATCTCGAAAACATTTACAAAGCTCATTACGATTATTACAAGTTTCGTTCGCAATACGCACGAAACGCTGCTCGTCCTCATTCACTAAACCGATGACGTGCGAGGTTTTATGAATAAAAACGTGTTAACGCTCCGTGTGCCGTGTGCTGTGATGTCAAGAAGGACTAAGCACACTGAGCTGAAGCAAAAAAAAAAACAACTTGTAAAAAATTTGCAAACTATATTTATAATTTTATAGAACTTAACGTAAACATAAAAAGTAAATAATATATATATGTATATATAATTTGGACATTGTAAAAACCATTTCGTCAGTCAATCTACCAGTTATTTAGGATATGCAATATACTAGATAGATTATCACAGATAGTAATATTGTTTATTAATTTTTGATATAAATCCGATTATCATAAATGTTCACATTATATAATTTATAGAATTCTTTTTGACAATTATCACGCTTCTGCGGAGCATTCATTTAACTGAATCTATTTATTGTATGAATATTTACGCATAATTAATTAATTTAATAAATAACTTGACATCGCATACCATACAGCAGAATAGCTTTAGTTTTTTTTATGTGCCAGGTGGCAAACGAAAAGACGGTCTACTTGGTGGCCACCGTAGCCCATGGACATCCGCAACATCTCTGTTAAGGATGCGTTGTCAACCTAGGTTTTTTAGGAATAGGGAGGGCGGTAAAAAGGAAGTGACAGGAAAGGGTGGGAATAGGGAAAGGACAATTTAGTTAGGTATTAGGTAATAAATAAGATTAGTAATGTATATGTATATATAATAAGTCGACTTTGTCCCATCTGGAGTGGTATATTACATTTAAATATAAAAATTAAATATTTTTATAAAATATCTTATTATTTTATTTAAAAAGCCATTTTCAGAAATCTATTATGTAAATTATGTGTTCAAATTTGTGAGTAAACTTCTTATTTCTTATTTTCTGAGTTGTGAGGATGATTATAGATGAAGTAACATTGAAACCAATATAATATATATATTATTTGAATGTGATCGAAATTCACTTACAGAGCAACGTAAGTTTGTTGCATCCGACGTAATTAAATATTTCATTTCTTTGAACGCGTAATTAGCAAGGACGCGGGCACATGTGTCATAAGGAAACCGCTGTGAAGGTCGCACATAACAAAGCCACAGAGCGTGTTAGATTTAAAGCGTTATTAATATTCATATCGTTTTTAAACATATGCTAATTACCCAGAATACAGTAATAAGTAGAAAGATTTTAAAACCTAAGATCTCGACACCTGTGACTCTCGAGAGCCGTGCAGATAGAATGACATAACATTGGTAAACTATACTAGACTCTAGTGATAGTGAATGCAGCAGAGCTAGGCATAAGGCGTCCCCCTCGCCCCCTAACCCTCGTGACATATAAGACATGCCGCCGCCGACCTTGAACCTGACCTACGCGAAGATGCTTCCTCATTTGATATATTAGTGTCACCGTCAGATGAAACGTCTGAGAGACGAGGATAGTTACAAGCGAGTCATGCACACCACACTGATAGTGTATACGTGAACGTATCGTTTTATCGACTTACACGTGCCGACGTTAGTAAACAAATCGCATTGTATCATTATGCAATGCGCCTTTTAGAAGAGTTGAAATGAATTATGTACACTTCAAATACAAACGGACGGTAAGTTTATAAGAATGTATCGACTCACACATATAGCTGTTTATGTTGACATTAAAACTATCGAAAATGTCATAGTCTTACTAATATCGGATGTCCCTGGTATCTGCCCGATCTAGCGTAAGACGCATAGTTGATTTTCTAGGTAGTAAGCACAGAATATTTAAAAGTGTTAAAAAAATCATTCAAACTATCCCGACTCCCGATAAATTGTATATATTCTAGAATGGTCTTTATTTTAGAAAATATTTGTTATTTCCGAATCAAATAGCAGTAATGTTAGATTGTTAGTATGAGACACGCATTCGCCTACAAGCAATGCATGTTCATAAGCCAATCAATGCCATTGTCAAACAAATGAAGCGCACTCCATAAATTTAACACCCGTTTGTTAAATACTAATAACCAATAAAATATGATTTTGTATATCGTGAATGAGTTATAAATATGTCAACAACGAAATTGTAGGAACGTTCATCATTAGTATATCGCTTTTTTAGGTTCTGGTCTGAGCAGATTTCATAGCATCGTTAGTTATTATATATAAATAGAGTTATTATTTTATATTATTAGAAACTGCTCTCATTATTTTTATATTCCTATGTGTTTTATTAGCACGAACACGGTTAAGGAGAGAAAAGACAAGGAATTACTCAGCTTATACGATCAATAGGTCTTTTTATAAAACTTCGTTAAGATTATATTTATCCGAGGAACTATTATGCGATTATTTTTATATTGATAATTGGATGCCGAGAACACCTACTCTAACACAGAAAGTACAGTCAAAGTAAAATATAAATACACTAATAAGTCCCTATGTACGCCTCGTGTATACTCTGTTAGGGTGTGTTTAGTAAAGTTAACCTATAGTTCTACAGATCGAAGAGTTTGCTAGAGGTCCGGCGACCGCAAGCCGCGTGTTACACCCCTGGCTGTGTAGGGACGATAATCATACAATAACAATGTTAAGTTATATTAATTATAAACACGACAACAACTGTAAACACTTGACGCTTTTTGGCATATTCATTTTCTTCATCTACTTCAATTATTAGCATATCATAATAAATGAACATGAAAATTAGAACTGATATAGTTGCCATTTTAACCGAGAGCTTTAATGACAAACAGTGACCATAGCCATCAAGGATGGTTTAGTGCTCCCGAGTATAGCTAACATTGATGAAATCCCAAACACAAAGGCCATATCCCTGTCAAGGATGTCAATTTAATTCTCAAACTAGACCTGCACATAATATTCTGCAGTGAAATTCATGTCCTATCTGACAATATTTGGTTATTGCACTAGATGGAAACACAAAACGGTGTACGAAATATTAAATTGAAAATTTGCATTAGTCTTAATCCCACAGGGGGATTTATTTCACAGCTTTTATTCATCCGACGTACAACACTGCGCGTAATGTGATAAAATGAAAAATATGTTCCGATTGGTCAATCAATTAATGTGATTGCATGGACGGGCATTATTGGAAGATATTTGAAAGGTTTTTAAAAAATCTATACAGATCAATTAATTTAAAAACCAGCTCGACAGGATTAGCGATCGAGGATGAAGCGTACATGCATTTTCATATTACATTTTTTCATTCTAAATCTTGACTATTTCATATCTATATCAGTGTGTTATTTTTATAACTAAATTTAAGCTCGCAAATACGGGAACATATCCCCGCGGCTTCAATATACGCTATTTGATACATACACAATACACAATACATCAAATATTGGATGACTTCAAAGCACAAAGCATTTCTATGATAAAATTTTAGTTCATTATAGAGCAGGATTGGCAGCTGTTGACGGAACTGTTAATGATTTGTTTTAAAGATTATATTGAAACTACGAAATCAGAAGTGAAGAAAGGGCGATGTCAGGGAATTAAGCTATAAGTTTATAATTAAAACACACCTCGAGCTGGGCGTGTATACTTTATCAGGAAGAAAACGCAGACGGAACTCCAAAAGGGGGAATAAAATTTACCAACACAAACATAATATGCTCGTACAAGTGGTGGACTGCACAGGACAATATTAATTCAAGTTACATCCTGTTAATGTTACAAGGTTACAGCTCAGTTGTTGATCTTAGCCCGCAAAACATCTCGTCTCCGGCAACTACTTTATACATATACAAAGAAAAATACATACTTTATTCGCTTCACTAACTTCGATTGGATAGATTTTTATAAAGCAAATAATGCACAAAGCACTGACTAAGTTACACACACACATGCGGATAAAAGTTTAATTTTTATTTGTTCTGATTAAATATTCCGGTAGGTACATTCTTTTTATAATGTTGTTGGTTAAAAAAAAAACGAATGGATCGCCTTCATCGTAACCAGATCTAGCAGATTTGGAACCAGCGTACTTACTCCAAGTTTTCACACGTACTAAGCTTATTGAATGAGATAAAGGAAACGCTTTTAATGTCGTGACGGTAGCGGACTTGTGCTATGCCTATTGGTAACTAATACTTTATAAAACCTAATTATCTAACGTAACTTTGCTAAATAGCTATAGTATAAAATCATTATTGCTTATTATTACATTTTTTTTAACGTTAACAAATTTATTGTGAAATCTATTTTTAGCTGTCATGTTTTTGCGAAAATATATTAAGTTTGTGGATGTAAACAATACAGAAAGCTTTCGTAATAAATTCCGAGACAACCAGCACGTTTCACACGAGGTGATGTTTGTTGAAATTAAGATGGAAATAATAAGAAAAATAGTTAAGGAAACAAAAGATTAAATAACTTGTGCGTGGCGTGCCTCCGCGCGGATGAAGTAGAAATTCATTTTTAAGGAGTTTTTGTGTTTCTTTAAGTGAAGTAGGCATACAAGCGTTCTGGTGTCCCGCCTGGAACGTTAGACGTTTCACGCAACCTTGTTGGAAGTCGCAGAAGGAGTTTCACTTATATATAATATATAATCAACGAACTAAAAACCTTATAATATTCTATATAGGTAAAGCGTTATTGATTAATCTTCTCCTTACAAAATAGTTTATTCAAAAATGCTGATTATATTGAACTTAGGACATTTTTTTTTACGTAAATTATTTTATGTACACACTGGAATTAATAAAAATCATTGTACAAAATTCAATTGTACCAATATTTGTTAAGGTCCACGTGATTTAGTTTCAACAAATATTAAAACAAGCAATTCTTTGTTTCGTTTCATATAAAAAACTATTTTAAACACAAAAAACGTTTGCTTTGTAAGGAATATTTTATTTCAATAAATTAATATACTGCAAAAGTATCGAATATCAATTAGAGATCTCATATAACTGGTTGATATCTTAAACGATTTGTTTGCAAATAAAAAGTCAGCGCTAGTTTTCACTCAGTACCGACCATCATTACTAGAACTCCGTTTATATGAAATAAACTTAATTAAAAGTGCTTTAAGATAATGAATGGTTAGTATAAAGAAATGCGTCAGTCACAGTTCATTTTATTTAACATTACGCAATAAATTTGCAACAACACCTCGTGCACTGTGACTTATGCCGCGTTAAATCTTATAGCAGTAAACATTCATGACTTATTACTGAACTAACTAGTTACATAAATACGACATATGTAAATGCCTTCGACATACTCGTGCTATCTTAGATACAGTCATAAAATAATCGATTTAAATTAATTAAAAGCTACTATAGACGCTGAGTTATATAGATCTGAGAAACTAATCTTATTATTCATATAATTTTATTTTCGAAATAGATTTGAGATTATTTTTAGATTACGTAGTTCTAAAACATATATATTTTTTAGTTTGTGTTTCGTACTAAAAGCGATGATTGTTTCAACGAAACGGCTAACTATACCGTTTCATAGAATGTTATTTATGAAAATTTATATATTTATATATATATATATAAATGAGGTTTACGATATAAAAAATTCTCTTTCACCTTCAACAATCGGTTACAATCTTATCAATGCAACTTATCGAATACATATTTAAATGAGATTGAATATCAAAGTAATGTAATGTGTTACATAAATATGGAATACACGATACAATCTAAAGATGGGCGTTAAGATGATCAGCGAGGGCGTTTCTTAGCTGACTTTTTTTTTTATTTGATATGATATCTGTATGTTTGTTCGTGACGTAATCGTCGATATCGCTAGTAGACTAATAAACAATTGATTAAAGAATCGAATCTTGATTGAGCGGTAAAAACGTTGTTTTATATGAAAATGAATAAGCAGGGGCAAATCATTTCCTAATGACGGACGGGACAACTGATCCTGAACATTGTTTCAGTTGAATTACGTCAGCATATAATGTTATTAAAAACAACTCGGTATTAGTATGAAAAAAACTATGAAGAGAATATAAGAAAAACTATGAAGAGAAAGAGAAAAAGGAATGATTTTATAAAACGATAAGTAAATATCGTTAATAATATAATAATTTAATTGACCTTCAAGTTCAGCGATATTGATTTTCACATATTTACCTTCCACTCTCTGTCAATCTTCACCCTTTAAAGAGTTAATAAAGAACAATAAATATCAAAAGACGAAAGAACGCCTTCCTGAAAAGTAATTTTAAAATAAAATCTTCGTTCAGATTTTCTTGATCGACTCGGCGGTTTAAGGAATGTGATGCTGGTAATTTTCTCAGCTGGATTGCCGATATCATTGTGTCTTTCTCGCGAAATCGGTGACGCAATTATTATCGATTTAAATAATTAATAAAATTTACACTTAATCTTTGTGATCATGACATTGTTTTTTCCTTATATTCTTGTCCTTTAAGAATGGTTTTGTCTAAGAATATTTGTAAGTCAAATTGTTGATTGCTAATTATTTATTATACATTTTGAATATATAAAAAAAAAACTCTCACACCTGAACATGTGATCGATGTAACTTTTTTGGCTTATTAATTAATAAATTTAAATTACTTTTGCAAAGCAGATAATTCTGACCTATTGGTTTTAACCTTGTGAAATTTTCCGTTCAAAAACGTTGACGGTTTATGTTACACAATAACTGTTATATGATTTTGAAGAAGAATAATAACTGGAATCACGTTACCAAGTAAACTGCGTAACATGTACACCATAAATTATTATATCAAACAAACTTCAAATGAAAATATTCGTATAAAGTAGAGCTTTTTCCACACACGGAGGCTCAGCGATATACAGCGAACCAGTTTATATGATTTTACTATAAAATTTATTTGTATATGATACTCGTTATATTTTTGAAAAAGGGATTGTAATAACTGACGAAACGTCTGAAAGCATTGACTGGTACAGCATGCGATAGGTTGAAAGACATGGATACCGGATATCAGGCGTGCGACGAGCGAAATTAATGTTTTAAATAACAAATACGAGAGCAGCAGATGGAGACGTAATATATAAAAAACGGAAAATAAAATATGCGGAGGAAGTTTTCAAAGCTGCGAGTCTCATGAACACAACGCCTACATAGTTGTAGTTGTAGTTTACAGTCCTGTATGTAACAAACACTAAACATTGAATAACATGGAATATTCATCTGAACATCTTTTAATGTTCATCACATATAGTAGTGACAGACCTTTAAAAACACTTATAAAATCAATCACTCAAACATTATTGACAATGTTTAAAGAATAATAACTATCTTAATTTTTTTACGTCTTTGACCACTTAAGGTTAGTGTACGAAGCCAACAAAGCCGCCAGGATATTTAATCTATATTTAACTTATGTAACGTACGTCTATTGTAGACTCATTGCTTTTATGCATCAGGACTCGCCGTCCGACGACACTGGCGGAAGTTCTTCTGCAAATACTATAATCGACATATTTCTGTGATTATATCTCGTCGAGCCTAAATTATATTTAGGTTTCAAAATAAAAATTTAGAATTCTACAATCAAAAGAGAGTAAAGAATTGTTTGTGATGTGTTTATAACACATTAAAATAAATGAATGATTTACAAAAAAGAGTTTGTTTACGAAATGTGGTGCTGCAAGCTAGATTGAGTATGTTGTTACTAGCAATCTGCAGCTAGAACGTTACAGGACAAGTCTAAAACAGGTCACCTGGCTGAGGCGAAAGACAACTGACATAACAAATCGCAGAACCATTCCATGAGTAACAATCTGTCAGTTTTATTAAGCATTGGAACTGAGACACGACCGCAGTCAACAACAATCACACAACAATCTTAATTGGTCATTGCCATTATATTTACGATTCCAAAAGACTAAAAAAATAGAAAATGTAGAGCGATTTCAGGTATATAATTGCTACCGAAGACGTTGAGACTACTAGGAGTCAATTTAAATATAGCAACATTATTAAAAAAATAAAAAATAAAAATAGATTACCGCTTATCTACTTGAGATTATAGTGAATGAAAAAGTCTGAGCTATTGTTAGCCTGATTCAGAATTGTGTAATAACTATGACGTAATTCGATAAAGTTAGTACATATTTCTAACTAGTTGCAGTGCTACGAGTTAGATTAAGAAAATATTTTTTCATATTTCACAGAAACAGATGACACAACTACTTGCATAATATTATTCAAATAAAACGACCCACATATGACTTACATGTATTCGTATAAATATCACAAAGCAGGAGCCTTATAACATCATTGATATAATACCATATTAAACGTGATTTAGGACAAAAAATGTTTAGTTAAGGAGTTGACATGTGTACGTTTTGTTAAGAAACTTGCAACCGAAAATTACTTATGACTTTTGATTGACTATTAAGTAAATCAATATTTATTTATGTGTCAGCTGTACGAGATAAATATTAAAACAGACCTATCAAAGTATTAAATCAAGGAGAGAGCTGTAAAGCTTTTACCGAACGATTTATTTTTAATTTGACAAGACATCGTTTTCGCTCCTGTCTCTCATTGTTTAAACGTTTTTACATCATAAAGAATAATTAATGCAAATGCCATAATTGGATGTAAAGGAGACCTATAAGATTCTCCGATTTCCTAGCTACTTCCATGAGAAGTTATATTTAAGAGACTTTCCGAAACAAAACCACACTCGCATTTATTCAGCGTCCGGTTAATGTTAAATTTTACGGACATATTTGTTCAACTGATGCTATAACGACGTACCTCTATATACGCGACACTTAAGATGATATGGTAACATCAAAAACAAAGTATAGAGAGACATACAGAGAATTTATGGTTTATGTAAATTAAATAAATGCATTGTTACATTATGAATTAGGGATTACATAAGATTAATCCACTTCATCCAGTCTCAATGAATGTCTGTGTCGATATCTGTATCGTTTGTTTGAATCTATTCGGGTACTACCCTCAGAAACAGCCAAGCCCAATTAACAATGGTTGTCACTGACACATATTTAAGTTATACACAAAGTTATAGCTCATGAGTAAAAAAATATATTGCAATTCAATTAATCACTTGATTTATTTAGAAACCTATGAATACGGAGCAAGAGCACAGCTAGTTTTATAATGTCTTTGATCAAATTCGTATCACAGAAGACCTTGACCATGTCGCCGTTTCGAAGACTAACCAGTTCTCGCGAAATATTTAGAATGTTTCCCTATACTATTATGTCGTCACATTTATCTTAAATCCGTAACGTAACAAAGAAATCTCTCACATCTTTATAATGAAAGGATGTCAAGAGATTTTTTATAATAAATCACCTGAATCTGCTTCCAGGGACAACAGCTAGTATCGGACTAGGAATATAGTCTATATAAATATCTACAAAGGTCAAGATCAGATTAGTCGTACATTTCATAAAGTAATTGGATTATTATAGCTTGTTAGGTTCTCAGAATAACCGAGACAGCCACGGTTTCAGTCGGTAATTACTGCTTCCACACTACACATGCATATTTACCTGCTTAATATATTTTCGAAGCATTTTATTCGTTATTAGATTAAAAGAACTTTTTATATATCGTTAGTAAGTACGCCGATACTTGTGATGCACGAATCGAATTACCAAATTTGCAATTTTATAGCCATTACACAATCAGACCCATCCTGTAATCATTTTTTTAGTGAACAAAGGAACATAATCGGATTCCAGACGGAATAACATCTTAAACTGTTCCAATAATCGTTTAAATTAAAGTAGACGTAAGTACTGTTATATCGCAAACGATACGAACGATCGAACGGTTTACAAATCTGTCATTTAAACCGTACTGTAACATTAAATCTGTCAAAAATACCTGCCATGTCCGTAACGCGTCATGGCGCAAGGCTGCGGCCTCTGCGCCCGGCTTCTTTACCTGCAAACAGAGCAGCTCACTCAAATCACATAGCATCGTCTTAATATAACACACATCTCGACTATTCATTTACAAAACAAACATAAACTTAGCCTGCTCGATGTAACAATCAAACGTTTGTTATACGGAAAATTTACGAAAACAAAATGTCAATAACTATATATATATTGAAACTAAATAATGAATGAATATCGCGATGTATATAGATTCAGCGAGAACACTTCGGGTTCAGATCGTTCTGGATACAGTGTTGTGTAACGTGTAAGAGATGTCTCATGAATCATACATCGAAGTATAATTCCACGATTCATAAAAAATCATACACATGACGAAACATTGAATATATAATAACCAAATACGGACCCAACGGTCGTATGGGATGAAGGAAAGCTTGTAGACGACAACACAGAGTACATCACATACGAGCTGTTTGACGACAAGACGTGCTCAGTATCCTCTATATACCAACAAAATATTACTAACAGTGTTTATAAAAAAAATCAAAATAGTTGCTGTACAAGTTTTTTTTGTCCTATACGAGTTTCATTAAACTCATAGCTATATCGTTCGTAATCCAATCGATCACATAAATATTGTTTTGTCTGAACCCGTAATAAATTTCTTTGAGAGACATATTAGTTTTTAGGAGATCATTCGTAAACGTCGCTGTCTGTCTGTCACGACAAAGTTAACTAAGTCTGAATTGAACACACGAGATTGTGACAGAGTAGTTTTAAAAGTACTCTTCGGGCTGTTTCATATTCATATTTTTTTCATATAATCATGTAAAAAATAATCGCAAACCGTAATTCTACTTAGGTATATGTAGAGACTTATCTCCTTATAGCTTTATAACAGATAGATGTACCACAATCTACTATTTACAATTGAGGAACAGTCGAAATAGAATTTCGTTTCGAACTAATATAATAATAAATAATTTCAGTTTTTTTTTTTTCATAATACATCGTTTTTAATGTGTTTTTATAGGCGTCGGTGCCATTCGTGACGCTCGAAACCAATCGCCCGGTCAAGATAATCTGTCCGACAGATTCGTTAGTGGTATTATGCTCGTTAGCGTCGCATTCTTTTATACCGAGAGGGTTTATATTTGTTTGACACGTGAAAAATGATTTGAGGGTAGCCGCTGTTACTAAACATAGCATTAAACATAGCTATGAAACAAACAAATTGATACGTGTAGTTAATTTGTTTTATTAAATCTGCGTGAGATTTGGATTCAATTCGGAAATGTAAATACGAAAAATATGCGTGTCTTATATTCGCCATACATAGATTATTATCACGCGTTCTTCTTTGAAAATCTATGTAACGAGACATGTAAGAGTAAGAGAAAGAGTTACCTAACTTAACTAACGTAGAATATAAGAATTTGTCCGTTTATTACGTTGTAAGCTTTGAAAACAGATTCGTTGCCGGTTTCACGTAAATAACTCAATAAACATTACTAGTGATACGTAAATCATTATTTTTATTATCCTATTGATAACATACAAAAAATTTTACCCATTTGCGAGAAAGTGATAGGTTTTATTTCTAATTTCTATTCGTTATTTAAAATATTCACATTATACTAATATAATAAATATATCGGTCTAACTATAAAATACAATATCTTAGAACTAAAAGGTATCCCTCTAGAAAAAAATTCGAGGCGATAATACCTCAAAACTATCTATATAAAATTCATAAACGCTTATGCATTTCCTACTCTGAGCGTTGTATTATTTATGATTCTATATCAACATAAAATATTATTAGTTATAACGTACAAACGACAGTCGATTCAATTATTACCTACTGCATATAAATACGCGACGGACGCAAAAAATATTACGCATCGTATGTAAGGAACGTCCCAACTATTATAAGAAACGCGATATTAAACTGGCTGAGATATAACTCGACAGTTTCCTGCGACTTGAAGTGCTCCGATCGTTTTTGACAAAGTTTCGCAAACTGTAATTGGGGATACTCGATAGGCATAAGTAACTTTCAAGTGCTACAAGCCCCAAGGGGTTCATATTCATACTTGTAGATGTTATTATCAGAATACAAGCTATAAGGACACTGTTAAAGTAATTTATATATATATATATATATATATATATATAATATATAAATATATGTCTGTGCATTTAAATAGCGTCCGTATTAAAATGTGTCAATTAAATTAATATTATTTAAATAAGTTGGTCATTAGCTAACATGATGGGTCGTAACAATTTAAATTATTACAGTACGTTATATTGCTTTTAAATTAGATTGGTTTTATTTCGAAATTTGATAACTCATCAGTGATGTCACACATTAATCGTGATAATAATTAAATGATCACGGTACATTACGTGATATTAAAATAACTGGCGCAAGAACTAGCCTAAATAACGATGAAAACACAATGTTATTATTTAATTCAGTGACTTAATTGACAATTTTAAATAAATCGTCAGGTTTAATATTATCGGACGAGTTAGACATCTTTCAATGTACCTTAGAGCGACAAGAGTGACCTTCGCAGACTAAGGTTGAAACAATAAATGTGAGTGATTCAGTTCAGTTTGCTAGTGTGCATAAATTTACAAAATAATATATATATATATATATATATATTTTACAGAAGTGCTAGATGGAGCTACATTAAAATTTTATGTTTTATTAGTCCATTGTTACTTACTTTAAAACAGATAAATCTATTTTAAAGTAGGTGTATATTGTGTTTAAATATCAAAACCCTTTAAAAAATGTATGAAATACATTTTATTTTTGTTAACATTAAAATAATGTGAAATAAAAAATAAACCATAAACAAAAATTGGAATGTGTAAGTTTTGTTTATTGGATTCATAAGTACGTATATATATACCATTTATCCACTTCTCACTAACAACACACATATTGCCCTATTATCCTTTTATCACTGTATAAGTTTTCAGAGTAAATTAGCATGAAGTAACTTTTTATGTGTTAGTGAAAACTTTTAAAGTTTGTTGTAGTCATGTGCAATGTAAACAAATGTTTTATTACTTACTGGCCACTTTTGGAAGTGCTGGGCTGTTGACGTATAACATCCATTCCTCGTGAAAAAGCATGGAAACTTCAAGAAGTTTTAGTTTTATAACTCTTCACCTAGTGAGAACTATGGACACTGTGACTTAATTATGCAATACTAGTTGACTTTAACACTTATTATAATTTCAGTAATAAATTTACTTATAACCAACACTAATAAGGCAGAATTTTTTACAGCCGTTTTGGTATTTTTTTAAAGGAATAAAAAATACTTCGCACTTTAGAAGTTTCTTCGAAATTAGAAGTCACAATTTACAAATGAAATGTCATACGGTTGTCAAAGTGTCATAATAGTTAAATTCGTTCAGAAACATTGATTAAAAAAATTAAATTTAGTGAGTTACTAAATGAGGAACTTTATATCAAAACTAACTTATTTAATCTTCTTTTAATAACATGCAACACTTTTAAACATTTTCTTGGGTGTATACTTCTATTTCAATAACATACATTTAGTTCAAGAAATATCGAAATTTTATTGTATTTAGGCACCTTTTTTGTTAATAAAATGAAAAGAGAATCAAAAATTAGCATATTTAAAAGTATTTAATTTTATTATTTATCAGTACTCAAATGTTAAAATAAAACCGAAAACTATGATACAATGTTTCATATAAAAAAAAAACACTGTTTAGAATTTAAAAGTTAATACTAATCTAATATTGAGGTAGTGTGAATGTTAATCAGTTTGTATGCGGTTACTATTTTATACTTCCAGTTAATTTATTTTTCATATCTCAAAATTTTTAGAAACTATGTCTTACGAATAATTTCCAGTGAAAAGCTGCAAAAAAGTTACTTCTTTCTTTTGCGAATTTTAATACGAAACATCTTTTTGTTAGACTACATTTATTTTCATACCAAGGGTTTCAATATTGAACACGTATACATACGTAAAGAATAGAACTGCAATGGGAACTTACAACATCTCTGTATATAAGACAAAGAAATTCAATCAAATCAAGGTTTTAGATCTTCTATGAACACAAATAAATGCCATAATATGATAAGGCCACGTCAAAAACTCATATCAAAATCACGAGGAAAGGAAGGAGAAATTAAAAAGATGTATAAATTTTTATGACAAAAAACATGCCATTTCTGATGATGTATTTGATTTACTTCAAGTCCTACTCGCTGGGCATCTCACCCAGCTGAAGCTTTCATCTCACTTCTTTGTCCTTGTAGTCCTTCTTTGTCCTTTGTCGATTTCATGATTTACCGAAAATAGGCGGCATTTTTTAAATCTTATTTATTTATTTAAATTTTGTAAAGAAAAAAATGAATTAAAATACTTACCTATTTTCAAAATTAGCAAAGTATAATTGACCTCATGTTTTAATTAAGTCAAGTTTCAAACACCCCTTTATAGGGCAGGGCGGTGGAAAATTGCATAATAGTTTCTTGCTTATTGCCTAGATGGCGCTATCGGAACTAAATTCTGTAATAAGCACATAACATTTAATTTGTTAAAAATTTACATTTACACCCGTTTTCGCCTGCAATGCCGTCGGCACGAACATCAGACAGAGATGTATAAAGTGTGTTAAACAAATAGGAACCTACTTTGCAGCCTTTTCATTTGAAATAACCTAGATTTCGACTCCAGCGCAATCTGCCGGAATAATTTGTAAATCTAAACTCTGTGATAAATTTCCACCGAAATGCATACAAAAACTCAATGAAATCGGTCCAGCAATTTAGGGATTCAGTGAAATACAGGTACAGTAGAATTATATGTATAAAAATATCTGCGTTTTGCGAAGCGGTGTTGCTAACAAAAAAAAAATTATATATACTATAAATTATTTTTGTGCATTGTCAATATAAAACTACAGTTATTTCGGGGATTATTTTCTATATTTTTTTTACAGTTATATTAGCTACAGCATTTATTTATAATAAAACTGTGTCAATATAGACGATACAATTTATAATCAAACTCACAACTATTGGGACATACAAGTTTTGGGATTTGAAAAACCAGATTTATATTATTATATATAAAAAGTCTGTCTGTCTGTTTTAAACAAAGGAAAACAAAGGAAATTTGGAAGGTTCAATGTATGACCAGTTCCAAAAATACAGACAGCACAGCGAAGGCTTGTGTCAGTAAAAATAAAATGTGACGAAAGCAGTAAACATTTATTTCAGCGTCAATAAACAATATGTCAGCACTTAATATACTTAGTTCATAATGTACTTAAATTAATTATAACAAATCATATAAGTGAAATTCATTTTATAAAGTAAATTTAACGTCAGTCAATGTGATTGCAGGTTACCACAGTGTATATAGACCCTTAAATATTTTGTGAATTCTTAACTTTATATAATATGGACGCCAACAGGGATTGTAATATTATATTTTTGTGTTATATGTATATATATACAGACTTTTCTATGCAATAAGTCGTTGTTCTACCAAAGGATGGCTTGATTTTTATATATTTTGTAACAAAGTCATCTTAGTGCCGCTCCACATGAAATCTGCCCGCAATCTTAATTTGACTTGTAGTTATCATATAAAAAAAGAAAATAGCACGATGTATTAAAAATAATATAAATCAACTTTAAATAAAACAGAGTCGATGAATATTCCTGTTGTGTGAGAATTAATATTTAATGAAATAATTCCGGTTAAAAAAAAAAAAAAAATGAAAAGTGACATATTATGGAATAGCTACATTGATTACAAACATCTATATTCGTCGGACCTTCGGTATGTGGCGGCGTTGGATTGTATAAGTATTAAAAAAAGAGATAATAGTAAAAGCTTCCGAATATAAAATTAAAGTTTAAATTGATCTTTTGATAATACATAAACGTTCAGGAATTGATGATTAAAATAATAATAAATTAAAATGGTTGTAGATTACAGAGTGAGTCCGCCGTCCAGCTACCGATAGACCTTCGATTTACTTCTTGGAGTTGGCCGACTTCAGCGGGATCTGAAAAATATGTTTTTATTTATATTACACACACACACACACACACACGCGCCACATATATGTGTATATGTGTGCGCGTGTGTGTGTACTAGATGAGAATCCAAATAGTTTTAAAAGTATTATACATACATGTAACTTTCTACTGGAGCACTATAATTAATTCCAGTTTTGTATATCATAACATATTTTGCGTTCACCACAATTTTGTATTAAACAAAGCAATTTCGTGATACGTTTTATGAATTTAAAAAGATGTTGTTATCGTATTCAGTGAGATGCGTAACGGTTATATTAACTGTCACTAGAAGTGCGACGGGTTAGTTACGAATGTTGTGACTAACGTTGGCCCGCTGGTCCTCCATGCGACCGGACTGAACGCGCATCAGCTGATTGAAGAACGCGTCGTCCGGGGCGACCTCCTTCGGCTTAGGACGGGGCAGTTCCGAGCGCTGGTCGTCCAGACGAGTGCCCTGGAATGATGAACTGGTTAGATGACCTCCATAAGGTTTACACATAGAGTTTGAAATTAAACTCCTTACGATTCTATCCCCCCCTCCTCCCCCACCCTTAATAACAGTTTGTGCCGTCACACAAACGGAGTTATAGCTATTCATTGGTATATGAATTTTATTCTCTGATGATAGTGTCGACGTTGACTTATGCAAAAGTTGTAGTAAGGAAAATTTTAATTTGCAAGTTTTTAGTACTATACAATTGAATAGGAATATTATTATATTAAAATGATTTAAATGCTTTTTTCGCACCCACTATATATATTCAAAGTACATACATGTTTCATTTTACATTAATCACGTGAACACGAGATCGTATATTTAGTTATGTGCTAGCTGGGTGGAAGGACGTTAAGAAGACGGGGTATCATTCAAAAGCTACTTTTGTAAGCTTGAACTAAGTACGAACCATAGCAGATATGGCTTGATATTAAGATGCTTTTTATTCGTAGATACAAACATTATAAGATGACGCAAATGCTCTGTGTATCATATATTTAAATGATGCCGCCATTGAAGGATTTACTGCAGAACCTAACTGAAGAGAATGCAAACATTGGACTTATTATAACTCCTTTGGAAGATAGTTTAAGTCGTACGGTGGGACGTTACCTGGACACGTGCGATCATGTCAAGGAAGTCCTCCTCGGGCCTGGTGCTGCTAGTGAGCATGGGGCGAAGGCCTGGCAGGGAGGTGGCCTTCGCTTCCTTGGTCTTCTTGAGAGGGCGGAGCTCCGCGCGCTGGGAATCCATGCGCTCGGACTGCAGCACCGATATCATCTCCATCATATCCACGACGCTGTCCGAAGCCCTAAGCACGAGTTACGACTTCAGTACACAAATATATAATATCTGTAATCCACAAGCGCACAGAAGCTTTGTGTTCTGATACTTTGAATAAAATACGAATACTCATCATACCCAATACTGTATAAATTCTTTGGATCTATTTTGATTGAGTACGCTCATTATCAAATAATAATGAACACATACATTTTCGTTTAATTTTATTAATATATTTTTGAAGTTGTAAATTACTTCCCATATTATTGTTCTGGAGACATTATGTCGCGTTTATATATAAATAAAAATATAAATCGGAATTTATGATATAATTTACTTAACTGGCGAGTACGTTTATAGCCACGCATGTAATGATATTATAGTAACAGGTAGGATTTAATCCCGTCTAAAACAGTTTATACTCCGTCAAAGAACCGATTTACGACTGAATATAAACAGCGACTGAAATTTCTATCGGTAATCGAGCATAAAGGATCTGAACTCTTAATTTATTTGACAAATGTTTCACTGTAGCTATTTTTGTGACAATGAGAAAAAAAATGTCTGAATCCGAGAAAAATCGATATATATTTTTTGGTCTATTTGATTTTGTAACCAAAAAAAGACAGATTCAAACAAATACATATGTATGTATGTACATGTTATATAAAAACGAACATTGTTTTACTTGGACCTCTGCAATTTTTAATTTATATTGAACATTTAACATACGTTATATATATAATATAACTGAAAGGATTTACCCTGCTAAAGTTATATTAAAATGTTAAAACGATTTACGTTTACGCGCGCGTGTTTATGTGTGCTCGTGTTAGTATGAGCCTGAAAGATACGAGTGCGTGTGAATGAGTGAACGAGTGAATGAAATTTACATTGAATACGAGCGATTGCGTACAAGTGCATGCGTGCCTGCACTCGAAAGGATCACAAACGTGTTCTATATCGAAGTCTAAAACATAAAACGAATCCGTTGATACGAAAGCTTTTCGGGCGTTATATTAATTTTCATTCACTATATTGAATAGCATTTCAAATACTGTATAATCCTCTTGAACACGATAAAGAGGACCTGGGAGCGAGCTACTGGAACTGTAATTATAATTTTCGAGTCGTATATTAAATACACTGCAGTATTAAATACATTTAATGCTATTGAATTTGATAGCTTCGAGACGACGACTTATATTTATTAAGATATTGAAGTCCTAAAGCTGCATCTGAACATGTACAAGGGGATAAACATGTTGAGAGTATCATATAGGAGTAGGATTTACCTTGAGATTTATTTCCATTGAAGCATTAGACATATATAAGGACTTAGTGGCACAATAGTAAAGACTTATGCAACGATAACAGCAAAAAATACACTCCGTCCCCTTTGGTTTTCCCGATAGCAATAAGTAATTTAATAATGCAAGCGAAGACGCGAAGCAGAGCGAGAATTTTATGAAGTGTATACAATAATAATTAGAGAGCAGATATCAGTCCGGGAGACTTAATAAATTTTGTGTTATAATTATAATACAAATAAAATACATAGTTTTTATATCAACAGTTAAAATTAATACTTCATTTCAGAATTCCAATTACCCCGAGGCAATAAATATTACAGCTCGCGATAAATAAGTTGCGGATAAGGTTTCACTTAAATACATTTTTGCGTACGTATTCTTTCACTTCTCCGTTCCGTGTTATTTGTTTTTCGTGTTTATTCCAGTCCGATTGTTTATAAATTGACGTTCAATTTAATTGCTATAGAGAAAACAACATCCGATGGCAAGTCGATGAGCTGAGGCTTCACTTAATGCATCAGGCATTGTTAAAGTCTGGGCAGGGCGCGGACGGACATGAACGATTGAACGTCAGTTGCAGGGTGTGATAAATTCGGGGGTGAGCTCTCATACGTTAACTATGATAAAAAAACAGATCCGTTTGTGCGTTGGTCGACGTTTCAGAGCAATTTGTTGGGTTAGGTCGGCTTCAAAGCAATGTAATAACTGGACTCTGACCTTAGCGCATCACGGGCGGCCGTCGTCGTTCAGTTTTCCAATCGAAATCCGTTTAAAGATTAACAAATAATCGAATTTAAGCCTAGACGATTGTCACGTACGGACGAGCTTGTCTTTGCTGAAGGGCCGGTTTTTAAATTACTTTTCATTTTATATTGAAATGGAAATATTTTTGAGTGGAAAAATATGTACAGTGATTCCTTTGTTCGGAATAAACTGTACTGCATATTAGTTTCCCTCGGACGTGGCGATGGCCTGTCGGTAACATTATACTCTGATAAACAAAATAATTTAAGCCATTAAAATGGTGAAACTAAATGGATTATTATTTATAAAATAACAAGTTCGAAATACGAGAGCCCTTTTGATATAATTTTCTTTGTTAATTTGGTAGCTGAAACACTAAAATCTTTTATATTTTCAACGAGTAAGGTATTAATTTATTTTCGCCACTCAGCCTTCGAGCGGTGTGGTGGTTTAAATCCGACAACCTCTATCGGGATAAAACTCTAAACGTGTTATGACATCGTAATACATCCGAATAATTTATCCGGCTACGATTTAAAATGTAAAATGTAAAATGTTTATCGAAATTCCCGCGAACGGATAAAGTTGAAATTAAAATGCACTTTTTCGTACGAGATCGCTTTTATAAGATTTTTTTTTTATTTATATTAACAAAACATTTGAATCAACTTTTTAACCATCACAGAGAGGTGTCAAGTTTCATAGTATAGAAACGAAATGTTGGCTTTAAAACCGATAATGTTATTTATGCGTTTTGAAGCTGTTAACCAGTTTTGGGATGCAGCCGTCCTTTGTACTCATCAAACATAGCTGATGCTGAACGGGGTCAGAATAGAATCTAACCAATACCTATACGCAAGAGAGCCTTCATTGTTTGAGGCTCGTCCTGAAATTTTGCATATTGTCAAGAGGATCGACCTCTTTTGAAGGGCTTACATATATAGTTATATAAAATAAATTGATTTCTAGTAATCACCTCACAAAGAAAATGTAGAGAAATAATGAAGCCGGTCAAGGACTTCATAAAATTAATTATGACGTCGAAGTTAAATCTTTTCTTAACTACCTACACTCAGTCTAGAAGAAGACGAAATTTAATTACGAAATAATTCTCAACACTAAAAAGCTATTAAACATATATATGAAATATTATGAAAATAATAAAACCGTTTGTTGTAAATTGTTGTTAAAATTCATCGCAAACATAAATTCTAAACGACGGAGAAAATTCGCAAAAAGGAAATTTAATGCACTTAAAAAAATTAGGTTTTAGACAAAACATAAATAAAATGGTACCGTGATCGTGTTCACAAAACATGCGTGGCGCTAAACGTAACACTCGCAGACAAAATCTAAAACTAACACTGAGCTTAACTAAGAAACAAATTAAAATAACAAAATAAAAGCAGAATACTTTTTAATTCAATCATAAACTACGCAGACATTCACAAAACTATCTGAAAGTAAAACAAAAAAATCGACAAAAATCGATTGTCAACTAATATAAACGATAATAAATAAATGAACACATAATAAGTATGTAATAACGACGGACCCGTACGGCAGGCTTTCGATATCGTCGTCCCTCTTCTTATTTTTCCTCATGAACAGTCCCCCGAGACACATCATGGAAGCAGCGAGAGCGTATAATGTGCCGATGCAAGGAATGCAACGCGTCACTCCGACCGTATGACCGGACCAGGCCGCTGTGCAAGCGCGAATGACCTTTATGTAAATTTTCGAAGTAAGCATCCTATAACAACCTGTAGACCTGCACTTTCAGCCGCGCATCCCTTGCACAGGTTGGCCGGTGTACGACGCCGCCCTAGACTTTAACACGAACACACTACGACTCAATTCTCCCCTACCACATACACACCTTATACTATTACGTTTCTCACAGACTGAAACCAATTATTGACAAGTTTAAAGATAATTATAACTCAATGTTCATGATGAAGAATTTATTATTTATGAATTTCCATGATGTTTTTACTTTAGGCATGAGAAATTATTATTGCAATAACTATTGGATTTATTTTATACAAACGGAATCTGTACGAAATCCGTTTAGGCGCTGCACAGGAGTGCGCAACTGAAAGGTTTAGTGTATTGCGTAGACCGCAGGTAGGCCTTGTGCACTTGATTTCTTCGTTTAACAAACACCGCAGGATGTAAGCTTATTTACCGGTGGGCTTGAATGCTCTATCACACGACGACAGCCGACTGCCAGCAAAAATATAAATATATCGTTTGATATTTCATACTTATCTTGTATTGAATTCTAGTAAATTAATTGTATATTATGACCGAAACAAATGCGACGCTTGTTGCGCGCTTGATATTTGTTTACGTATTATGTCCGGATAACGAAATTTAAAATGTTCATGTTTTTAAAGAAATTTACTTCGCGTATTAATTTACGTCTGTTTTGAAATCGGCTTTGATATTCTTAACGAGTTACGTCGAAACTGTCGGTTTGTTGCTATTGAAATGTGTTTTGAAATATTTTCATTATAAAATTAATTATGTATTTTATACATTATATTTTTATATATTAAACATTTACGTAGATAAACCCCTCAAGGACTCATTGTTCTATTTCTGGTAAAAAATACAAGGTGACTGGCTGCTATTTTGTAAACACTTTGATCCGGATTAATCGGATTAAAGGAGTTGCTGGAAATACTATTCCTATTTTTCCTTTAGTGTCAGAGGGTTAATGTACCTGATGTGGAAAATATTGAAATATAAAATCAAAATACAGATGTATTTGCAGACGAAAAATTCTGTTCGAGGACGGTAGTTGTAAAAAAAATTGTCTGAGAAGATTGTGACGTCTAGCATGGCGGGCATGGGCATGACTATGTGAAAATATATTTCTATAAATTTAATACAGTCAGTTTATTGTGTGTCCGTCTGGGTTGATAACAGACTGCGTTTTCTCATTCAAATCATGTTATTGGCTGATCAGTCGAAGGCAGCGTTTTGTAAGGTTCGACCGGAGAGTCGCAAAATATGAAACGCGGATGCATACATATTAATAAAACGTGAGCGAGTTATTATTTGATTGAACACATGATTACATACACGACATAGACTTTTAACGCATGTATGTATCTTTAGTTTGGTGGAAATGTTTATTAACGACCTGTAGGAGCGAAGGCTACACTAACACCATGATAAAATTCATGCTTTTCATAATACAAACTAATCGTTGTAATCCTCTTCGCATCGCATTATAATATTTAATGATCCTTTTAGAAGATTTTTTATAAAATATAAGTCGGTTTTGCATTTTAATAAAATTTCAATCTGTTGATAAATTTAAGTTTATCTCCGCGGCCACTATCCCAGCAGACTGCGCGCTATTGATGGAATAACGTTAATTAAAAGCCGACATTGACGCCTTTATATGCTTTGATGGTTTCCTTTATTTTATTATTATGTTGTATTTTTCTCAATTTATTCCTAAAATACAACAATATATACATCTACTGGAATGTCTATGGTCGTGTTGAATGACAAATGCCTAAGTTTCGTCATGTTAAATTAAGTTTAATTAAGTTTCTTGTTGCAATAATATTTCCAAAATTTATACACAGTATTGGCCGACGATTTTAATTGAAGAGAGTTATGAAACATGAACATAGCCCGGGAATTATCGACCTCGGTATAATAAGGTATTATCTCGATGTAGTGTATGATGTTTATTACAGACAAAATAATTAAAGCCCCATTGTAAATTATAACACGAAACGTTGATTTGAATATTTTGAATTTCGGCCTGTAGCATGGACAATGCAATTTGAACGCAGACCACAGATCTGTAATAATAATGTATACATCAAATGCTCTTTCAACCAAGTGCGATCACAAAGCCTTTCCAGTTATTACTCCAGTGCAATCATTAGCTCAATAGTCAACGGTAAATATAATTAGTGTGAGCGTTCCCCCCTAAAACACAACGCTATTCGTTAGGCACATACGATATTTAGTCTTATTAACAAAGAGCAGACACGACAGATTCATTCATTTTCGATGAGAGTGTCGATCGTGTAAGAAATCGTAGAAATAACCGTCATACAGATCTATTTGTATAATCAATAAATATTATAAGAGTTAAGGCTGTGAGACTGATAACTTCATTTTAACTACATCTTCGTCGTTCGTTTTTCCCCATTATTATTACTAACACATTAAAGTTAAATATTTTCTTCTGAAAATAATATCAATTTTAAAGTATCCCTCTACATGTGTTGTGCGCTACAATTATTGACGAAACCTATTGGCGAGGGTGTTCCTGTTACGGAAAAACCAATTGTCTTTTGTTCATGCATTTTTGAAAGTGACACGATCTACACAATAGTTATGAATTTGGATAATTAAAATCGCAGAAGCAAAATTCCTACATTTACATTCTTAGTATGGTGGGTTGGGCTCTAAGACTAGATGAATTTATTGAGTAACTTTTTTATGTATGAGAGTCTTATTTTTTTTCCCATTCCTTTTGTACCACGTACTTTCCTACACAGTGAAAGCTGCCTAACTGGCCTTAATGTGGAAAAAGGATTTCAGGATCAAGGTAAGGAGTATAATTTCATTCAAATTCCGTTCTAAGCTGTCTGTAAGGTAACTTTTATATTTATGTTCCTGTATATATGAACAATTATAAGTCTACTGGACGTGTTCATGTCACTTGATGCCTTCAAAACGGCTGGATCGAATTGAGTTTATTTTTTGTATGTATTTTGGTGGCGCATCGGATGGTTTAGATTTAAAAGTCAACTCGGCAGATGGCGCTGCAGCCGGTGTCTAAATTATATAAAATAAAAAGACTGCTTTCCATCTTCACTCTCCTCTTCTGTTACCTTTTATGTCCTTTTATTGTGGGTGGTATATAATAAAACGTTTTCTATTCTAACACTATTTAAATTAATTTTCACGTTTGAAAACACGTAACGATATCGTTACGATATATTTCTCGAGCGAGACAACGACATATGGACAGAATCATCATTGATCCCCAGCGGTTATAACGAGGTAATTCAATATTCAATGATTTTAACTTTATTTAATACGACCACATTTTTTGATGCACTTCCACATGAGCATACAGGTATTCTGTACATCGATATTATCGTAGTGAGGAGGTGATTATAGGTGATATAATAAATAGCTGAAATCTCTTTGTTATTATTTTCATTATTATAAAGTATGCGAGATTTTGAATATAAAACAAAATTAACAATTGTTACACGATTAATTATATAAAGACTAATCTGTTATTTATGTTTTTACTGTTTAAATATCTGTTTAAAAACAGTCATAATATAGAGATAGAGAGAGACAGAATAGTCACATATTCGTTGCGAGTGGATTATTGCAGACTTACTTAATAATGTGGGGGGCGCTAGCTGGCCATTGTTAACGTAGACGCTATTCACAATAGACTTTACAAAATTGTTAAGTCTAACAAATTAGCCTGTACGATAATTATGGTGAAGTATAAAAAACTTTAGTTGTTACACATAATAAAGTAATCTTATATCCTATAGAACATACCTTTATTTATGACGACCACAGTTACAACATACAGATAAAACAAAATACATAATATGCCTCCTATCAATATTTATAACAAACACAAATTAACATTCATTTAAACCGGTATAAATAATAGGAAAATAATTTCGTTGCATTATATTCGGTTTCCTTGTCCCCGTCTAATGGCACGCTTCATTGTAACTTGAAGTTATTGAAATTCGTCGACTAGCGCAATACCAGCTGAGTGTCATGAATGTTTTGTAGATTTACTACGTGTCGGCCCAATGTGCGCTAGACGTGAAAAGACTTAAGTCTTACTACGTACTAATGAAGATACTGTACAGCTTATGACTTTGGAGTTCTGTACAACCATGTACTCATATTAAAGGTACATAGAGTAAAAAAAATTTTTTTTTTTTTTCATATATATGCCTTGAGCCGGGGAAACTTTATATTAGATCAGAACACTACCAGAAGGTGAGGCCTCGGCAGAACGTATGTCGTTTCTCACAGTACTTAGAATAACAAATGTGTTTTAAATATAAAGTTAAGGAGAAGTCTATCGCCTCGCTCCTGCATAATTCATTAACAGCTTCGTTCAGGGAGATCGTTAAGCAATTAATGCACAATATTAAACTCGAAAAGAACAAAGTAAATCAGCCTGTATATAAATATGCATATAGTACAATAATCAGTCAACCTTTTATAACTTCGGTTAGTCTCATATATTTTTAATATAAAGCAGCAATCAATGTGGGACCACTATAAAATGCAGGAATTGTTTTCCGATACTAAATCGTAAGTAGTGAATAAAGAATTGAAACGTGTCTAATGTCTTCAAGGAGTTATGTAGCTACAGGCTGTGTTAGAAAGAGGCTTAGATCTGAGGATCTGCTAGTTGAGTGTGGAACCACAGCGCGAAGACTGTGCTCGAGAGGGCTTAGCTTCGTTTGATCTAACAAAACTTGTTCCTAAATATTGAAGTTTAAATTAGCTATACGATAAACAAGGTGCACTCCGCCTCGCAGTTATGTTTGTGCACCACCTTAGAGCGGTGCGACACGATAAGGAAAATATTCTATGTTAGATATAAGTAGTAAAAATAAAAAAAATATGTATATTTAGCGGTCATTTGACTTTGTCTATAATGTATTTTCATAAACGATGTATATTTTGTACGTTACTTGAGACGCTCCCACCGATACCATTCATGTTAGTCTTAAATGTAACTTGTTCGGTCGCTGCAGAGTGACCGAAACGTCGGGAGTATGTAGTTTGTAAAATAATAAAATACGCGTTGTATAATCCGAAAAATATTTGTTTCATTTATATGAACCCTCGCGGAAGTCTTAGATCTCATTATATTCTAGTCTTTTTTGTCGGATTTAAGACCTGCATAAATTTTAACGAGTACTCATGAAAATCGTTGACCCCTCGTGACCTCTTGTGTTTAAGCGACCGCCAAACGAATTCTGTTAGTTAATAGCTTCATTGATTACTTTAATAATATTTTTCCACCACACAGGTTTTCAAATGAAACAAAACAATGAATAGAACCCTAACTTCAATGTAAATATTTATTTGCAACCCCGAATCGGTCAACACTAACGGACTGTTCGCGGTTATAAATCAAGCGCAGAACCAGTAAATTGAAAATTACACGAGTACTTAGTCATTAATATATTTAAGATATAATGTAGCTTGCGAGTCCGTTTTGTAATCGGCCTCAAGTTCCACAAGTACAGCTGCTTGATGTATGCAGCGTTTATCAGACTATTAATTCATAGACATCGATTTTATTCAAACCGATTTCCTCACAACGTAATGGCTTGGTAAATCCAATCGCTCGTTACATTATACACTTGTCATTTAAGTTCCACATAGAGTATCAGATGCATCAAACGGGTTAACCCTTGTTTAAACTTACAGACGGTAATTCAGACGCAGCTCGCCCATGTTCAATCACTGTGAAACGAGGACAATGCTCTGTCAACAAACAAAACAGTCCCCGCTTTTTCGTATCCAAATAATATACATGAACGGAATTCAATAAAAACTATATTGACATATATAACGAGAAGCAAGCGCGAAAGGCGTAAGCAGAGGTATTTATTTAATTAAAAACTTAATTTAATTCAAAACATTTTATATTTATTTTGTTTCTGCCGACGAAAAGCAGAATGATCGAGGTACGTATCAATAAAAATAATTGTTTACAACGTTACGTTCGGAAATCACGAACAATAAGGGCGGGGAATATAACATCAGAACTGTAGACACCACAGAAGCCAGACAGGGATATATATGTTCATGGGACTTTTGTATCGTAGCAACTAGTTTTAATACAACGTAAATATTAATCGATAGTTGAAGTAAAAAAGATTAAAAATCAAGGAAAATACAGGATCGTTAATATTAAAGGTCATCGATTCACGCTTTTCCAATTAGACTTCAAATCAAGAACATTATTAATGAGTGTTCATAAAAACTGCAAAACTTCTTACTTGAAGCTATGAAGCCGCTGTCCCAATACAACAAGAAATATAACAGTAAAGTTATCGTCATAAGTACGCTTGTAAGTTTTCATGGACGCACAACGTACGCACCGCCTCAAGTTTTTCATTCGTAAGTGAGTTAGTGAATGAGAAACGGTAAAAACTTCGTGTGAATTTGCAAAACTTGTGGTAAGCAAAGGTTTCAGTAAGATCATGTCAAAAATATTGTAATCCTGGCTCATTACAAATAAGTATATTATGTATATAGCAGTTAAGTTTAGCTCATTGGAACGTGAATTTAACTAGCAATTTATTAAAATGGTTAAAATTAAGTTAAGTGAGACAGAGACGAAACCTTTTAGCATTCCATGGATTCACCGTGCGGGTGCCGGGTCCATCGCGTTGCAGGGAGAGGAGCTTCAACAATGCCTGGGATTTGCCACCAAGGTAGTGGTTAAGGGGAACCTATCTAACGCACGTTAAACGCTCACCGCCACCGTCAAGGCTCCTCTCTCTACCTAACCAAATTTGAAAAGAACCTGCTAGGGCTGCCTTGGAAGTGCCTTCCAAGAATGAATTGATATTAGTTCTGAACAGGCCCAAGTCTTTTAGTAGGTTGTAGAGATATTTTGCCGCTATACCTCTCGCTCCCACTTCTACTGGGTACAAATTCAGCAGAATTTAACTAACATTTTATTAGAATTGTTATTCTATAACCGTATGGCCATATGGTATGGGACGAGAAACTATCATTTAATATTTTTTCAGCAAAACTTTTGATATATTCTCGTAAATGCAATATAAATTCCTGTACTAAAATCGTCAAATGTTCATATTCGCTTTGTAAAAGATTGTTATTCAGATCATAATATTACGTTGCGGGTTAATCACGCCTTTGCGCACTAGTATTAGTTTTTGAAACTATGTTTTAGGAACTCCTAACACGTAACAGTTAAAAATTAATTAAAAACTTGTAGCAGTGTACCTGTTTTATGTAACTGGAACCGTTTCTGACATTTAACTAATGTTATATGTTAAAAAACTTTATTTTCATTTTAGTATAGAAAAATTTGTGTTTATTTTTTGTATATAGTTTGACGGAATACATTTAAGCTCTTGTTTGAGACAGCAATACTTAAGACGCGGTTAGTTTTACCGCTACGTTTAGCGACGAAATTAGTTTATTTAAATTCTCAAGATGCGACCTCCGCCTTTGTAAAAATGTTCACAGCCTGATAATAAATGATTGCACTTAGTTATGGATACTTATTTAATATTATTAAAATGATCCGATATAACATTTAATAAGTTATCAAAATACAAACGAAATATATCCAAAAATTTGATTCCTAACCACGTAAATTAAGTCAGAGAACATATAGCCAACGAGTGAAGTAGCCAAGCATTAGTTTAACATTTCCAAACACAGGTTATCTTTAACTTCGGGCAGATAAAATATGAAATATCATATAAATTATAAGGGCTATTCTACACAGTTTTAAATGAGAAACTTAATAGATTAAAGACTATATCTATTTATATCTTTTAACATGTAACGATTATTCCAAGTTCAACAGTAAAATATAAATGTCATAACGTTGTGATTTTAATAAATATCCTTACGCATATTTCGTCCGTATCAATTTTGACAGTATTAAAATCCACGTTGATCCGTGCGTAATTCTCTTGATATTCGATGTAAAAAAATTAACTTCACGTATTAATATCGCGAGTAAAAACATGACGTTACACGTTACGTTTATTAACTTAAAGCTTTATTGATGGAATTCGTTTTGTAATAAAATAGAAGGTCCTTGAGAAATACCTCTATTGTTTTGAAATACATTTCTGTATCGACGTATAAGACGCGTTACCAAGACAATGAAAGCTACTCATATTACTTTCTGAGTCATTGTATAGATTGAAGTCACGAGAAAAATTATTAAAAATGCTATTTTATAAGAAATCAATGTGTTATTAACAATATAAGTTGTCGCAGCCAAGGTTGAATTATCTTGAGCGGGTCGAGGAAACTAAGTCTTTGAAGTAGGTTGAATTTTTATGAACAAAATAGAGTGAAGTTTTCAAGGATCGTCATGCATTTTTAAGCCCGACACAATAGGAGTGGTGTTGTATGTGTGTCTGTCTGTGGTGTTTTATCTCGAACGGATCGACCGATTTCAATGCGGTTTCTGATCATTTGATAGACAGTTTCTTGCACGTTTATTAGCAACTAGTCATATTAATAACTATTAAGTTGTTCACGCTAGCGTATATCATTGTGAGATGACAATGGACGAGCCGGTTTATTTAAAAAATCTAATAAAATTGATTTTTTTGAAATCACGTACGGTATTGAGTTATGCCTTCTTTAACGAACCGCGGACCTACAGAGGAAGGTCTCGTAGAAGGTTGTTATTTTATTCACATAACAATAAAAGTTTTGTTAAAAAAAAATAGTTTCATTGTAATTATCGTTTTACTCTGATCATGTAAAACCAAGATTTTTTCACAATCCATGCTTATGTAACTATCTGATTGGTTACTGTCTAGAACTAACGAAAATTCTTTATTATTCATCGGGCTAAAGAGCATATTTTAGATCGATCGATATGTTATCCCATGGCGTTTATTACGATTATAGAGAGTGGAATAAATGACATGAAATTTACTCATAGGACAAATCATATATATATATATATATATATATTATAATAATAATAGGATCTAAAATATTCACTTTAATGATACTAATATTATTCGGTATTTCGCGAATTTCATTATTATTTTAAAACTACATAATCCCGACGTTTCGGTTACTTTTCATCAACCGTGATCACGGGCAGGCGGGATGTGAGTGTCTGTCAGTCGGTCTTGTTATTATGTTTGTTACGAACTTCGTGTACAATGTTTGCGCTCGGATGCTAAAGCATTGCGGTCCACTAAGCCCGATCAATTACTGTAATTTTGATGAGGAGTGAGGAACTTGTACAAACAACCAGCCAGAGGTAATTAAAAATGGACTGGTTAACAAAGAGCAGCATTTAACAGGCGGGCTTGCTTAGTCAGTTATCGTCTAACTTTTGATTTGCTTCGATTCCAAAGAAAAGTTGCAATGCAAGAGCATACCATCCTTTTTTTATTCCTGTTAATTACACAGGTCTACGACAAAAACACTGTCTGCATGAACTTAACTAATTTGTATGTATTTAAGTGTTCTGAAAACAAACAAAAAAATACTCAAAAAAAATTCCGGAACGTCTGATTTTTTTGCAAAACGCAGAAATTTATCGAGATTTTTGGGCTAATTTGAAGTTATAATTAAATAGGTAAAAATTTATATTACTTATCGATTTTAAATATAAACAGGCCATAACTAACATAACCTTCTAAACATATAACGTTTTGTGTGAATGAAATCAAAAAACAAACTTGTAAGTTGTGCGTGAACGGGCGCGTTAATAGTAGCGCGGCACCGTGACTTTAACTCGTCAGTGATTTATAGATCGGTCCAACATAGTACAGTCGTCTGTACGGAAGCGTGTTGTACGCCTGGCAGTTATATATGGTAATACAGCAACTTAATATTACTGATATGTAAAAAAATATACTTCGCGTATTTTGGCTTAAAACTTGGAGATCAGGATCAGTTTGGGCACCTCATAAAGTCCTACCACCGCTTCATATAGAGCTGGGTTGATGAAGCAATTTGTAAAGTCATTTCGGAGAGATGGAAATTGCTATATACTTAGTATCAAAGTTGCCAGGCCTCTCGGAGGCAAAGTTGAAGGAAGGTGTTTCCGTTGGACCAGATATACGTTGGCTTAAGGTTGATCCACAGTTCATCACAACCATGACGGATCCTCAAAAAGAAGGGTGGGTTGCCTTTAAAGAGATTATAGAAAATTTTAGGCAATAACAAAGACCCTAACTACAAACAAATCGTGAAGCGAATGTTGAAAGCATTTCAAGCTTCAGTTTGCCTAACGGGTCTTAAAGTACATTTTCTTCATTCCCACCCGACAACTTTGTAGAAAATTTAGGAGATGCGAACGAAGAGCAAGGTGAACGATTCCACCAAGATATTAAGGAGATGGAAAAAAGATATCAGGGGAGATGGAGCGTCCCCATGATGGCAGACTACTGGTGGATGCTTCAGAGACCTTCCAGATGCTTCCAACACGCGAAAATGTACCAAATGTAGTCTCAGAGGGAAAAAGAAAAGTGTTTAGTGCTTACTTATGAATGTATTTTGGATAAATAATAAGTTTTGTTACGCGATTATTAATAAATTAATATATTTAAGTCTTTTATAGTTTATTTTAAGATGATAACTGATTTAACATAGATAGCTAAAGTGTCAGAAAACGTGACGTTCCATGACTGAATGAAAATCATTTTAGGTTTCAGCACATCCAAAAATATAAAAAATTCGCAAAAAAATCCAAAAAGCTCTCAATTTTTTTTTTTTGCAGACCTGTGTTATTTATCAAAAATATTTCGTTTGCACCGTTGGATAATGTCGTCCGGATGAAAGACATATAATTTGATTGTTTTATGAACGTCATTATGTAATAAATGTTCAATAATATCCGATATTAATTCTAAATCTATAACGAATATTGATTTTTATAGGTCGAATCCACGGAGGATTCATCTCGTCCGAAACCCAGTACACTTAATGAGTTAGGAACATTTAATATAAAAAATTACTAGCAATTTAAAAAGTTTATCGGATTTTCGGATTATCCAGCACTAATCATATAATATGGCTCAAGCGGAGGTCTAAATTATTACAATCTCGCAATCATATTGAAAATAGGATGAAAACATCGGAATTATATTAAAGAAGCATATCTGAGCTTAAAATTTTAAGCTAATGAAAGTCTAGGAGGATGTTTTGTCAGACAAATGTAATAAAACACAAGCATATTACTATAGTAATGGACTGGGTGTGGATTTTAACCCTGGATTTACACTCACGTGCGAGTCGCGAGACGAGGCACGCGAGTGTAAAAGTAGATTAAAGATTACTCTCAGGTATCAAGGTGAAATCAATAAAAGCTTATTTATTTTATACAAAGTATACGTCGAGTTAATAGAAGCCATTTCTGTTAGTAAAGTTTTAACTTAAACTTTTAACGAACTAACTGATAACACTAGTTTACAAAATTTAACTTTTTGTTTGATGATTTGTTTATGTCAAATCTACCCTCAAAATTTCTTCAGCAGCTATAGTTAGTTTGTTTTTGGTTTTGTCATTTAACCTTATAAATTAATTGGTAACGGTCGTATTTTAGTGTTTTGAGATAAATATCTAAAGTTTTTTCAACATGAGCAGTTCAAGGAGATGTTGTTTGAATAAGCCAGATCACTTTTGTTACATTTGCGGAGAATATGCCTTTCACTATTGCAGAAAAGTTATATCACAGTTGGTGAAAAATACCTATTTTGACTATTTTGGGATGCCTTTGGATAAAAATGAGAAGTCTTGGGCGCCTAATTATGTTTGTAAATCGTGTGTGGAATATTTAAGATTATTGAAAAGTGGTAAGAAGTACCTTTAAATTTGGAACACCGACTATTTGGCGAGAACCACAAAATCATCTCGAAGACTGTTATTTTTGTAGCGCGAATGTAAACTGTTTAAACACAAAAAATCGGGCTAAATGGCTGTATCCCAGTACTAGTTGTGTACAACGTCCAGAGCCGAAGCGATTGCCTAGCTCTTCAGTGCCTACAAAGGTGTCAGAACCCTTAGGACGAGACATTGAATGTACATGACAGTACGTCACAAAATGATGCTGATTTTGAAGGTATGCCCAAAGAGTCAAAATGCTTTACTCAAAATGAGTTAGATGATCTTGTTAGAGATTTAAATCTTTCTAAACAAGCTTCGGAATGGCTAGCATCAAGGCTCAAAGAAAAAAAATTGCTTTCCCCGGGTACTAAAATAAGTTTTTATCGTGAAGGAGAGAAAGAATTACGATGGTATTTTTCCGAAGAAGACGGTATTACCTTTTGTTCAGACATCAAAAACTTGTTGATAAAAATGGGCTTGAAACAATACCAACTAAACAACTGGCGTTTATTCATTGACAGCTCAAAACGTAGCCTTAAAAGTATTTTATTACATCATGGAAATAAATATGCTGGGCTTCCTATAGCCCACAGTACAACGTTAAGGGAGGAATGTTGTAACATTTCGCTAGTTTTGGACAAAATAAAATACAATAACCATCAGTGACAAATTAGCGTTGACTTGAAAATGGTGAATATACTTCTCGGTCAACAGAGTGGTTACACTAAGTTTCCCTGTTTTATATGTCTTGGGACCGTAAAGCTAAACAAGAACATTGGATAAGAAAAAACTGGCCTTTGAGGGAAACGATGGAGCCTGGAAAGCAAAATATAGTCCACAATTCATTAGTAGCTCGTGACAAAATCATCCTACCACCATTACATATAAAACTGGGCATCATGAAACTATTTCTTAAATCACTACCCAAAGACGGCAAGTGCTTTTCTTACATTTGCCAAAAATTTCCGCAAGTCACTGTGGGAAAAATTAAAGCCGGTATTTTTGATGGCCCCCCAAATTAGAAAACTTATAAAAGACACTGAATTTAAAAAGTATATGACAGATTTACAACTCAAGGCTTGGACAGCTTTCGTCTGTGTGATGCAGAATTTTCTTGGAAATAAAAAATCTGAAAATTACATTGACCTTGTAGAAGATGTTCTCGTACAATTAAAAAATATGGGGTGCAATATGAGTATAAAACTCCACTTCCTACATAGTCACTTGGACCGGTTTCCGGAAAATTTAGGGGATATGAGTGAAGAGCAGGGGGAGCGTATGCATCAAGACTTACGCATCATGGAAGAGCGCTATCAGGGTTTCTGGGATACGAATATGATGTCTGACTACTGCTGGTCCTTGATACGTCATTTTCCAAAGTCTACACATCAGAGAAGAGCTTTAAAACGTAGTTTTCTAGAAGTTAACGATTAAATATGTTTTTTTTTTGTAGTTTTTCTTAGTAAATACGTTTTTTTCTATTTATTCTTATATAGCTGAAACTGAAAAACTAGAGCTGATAAAAATATTCTAATTATATTTTTGGAAATGGCATAGCATATCTAATCAACAACAATTAAAATTTCTTTGGCAACAGATATACTGTAAACTAGTGTAATTATTCGTTAATATTGCATCAGGTAGACATTTAGCTCGGCTGGCATAAGCCTGAATTCTATTTGATGACCGTCCTTAAGGTACGGTGCGTTCTTAATATATATTTTTTGGGACACTTCAACGGAAATAAGGCCAATCTATTGAATTCTAATGATGTCGTAAATCCGAACGTTTGTCATATACATTGATTCTATACAGCTATCTCTTACACAATACTGAGCTGGTTTTGATGAAGCTTTGCCGTGGTGTAGTTCAATGCATAAGCTGTATTTTGCTCGATAACATCGTAAATGTTGTATTGTGTATGAAATCACGTGGTTGGATACAGTTTGTATAGTTTAAACAAACAAAATTTTGTATAAAAGTAAGGAAAGTTTATATTATGAGTTGAAAGTACGAGAGGATGAGGTCTCATTGAAGCTACTTGTATTTATATATATATATATATATATATATATATATATATATATATATATACTATATAATAGTACTGGAAACTTCGCTTGATAGTCTGATATAAACATTTTGACTTTTTGGACGTTGTGATATTTTTCATGACAGCGCCATCTGTGAGTGGACAGCGGAACTACGTTAAGTCTATATAGACTTCGACAGACAGACGAGATAGTATGAGAGCAGAGGGGCTTGGTGATTTTAATACTATCAATAATACTATTAATGTGATAAATGAAATTATTTGTGAGGATTTATATTGAGAGGAATATATTGCTCTTAGAAAAATTTTTATAATAAAAATTTAGCTTAAAGGAGAGTAAATTACTGACATATTACCATGTTTATTTGTTTATAAGACGATAGTATATTTTGATCTAAATAAAAATTTTCTCTCATACAAGTTACAAGCCTATATTTATTTGGTTGTTTGTTGGTAATAATTAATGAGCAAGTGATGAAGGATTTTGACATGCCTCGGAAGGTTGGACTGTAATAGGAATTCATCATCAGCCTATCAGAGCCCACTGCTGAGCAAAGGCCACTTCTCACATGGAGAGGGTTAGAGCATTAATCACCACGCTCGCTCAAGACGGGTTGGCGATTTCAATCTTATTATTTGAATATAAGACCAGGTTTCCTCACAATGTTTTCCTTCACCGTTTGTCAGTGGTGTCTGAATACTCTTAGAAAGTACATATGATTCGGAACAGATCACATTGGTACTTACCAGGTTTCGAACCTGCGCCCTCACGTATGAGAGGCGGGCCTTTAACCTCCAGGCCGCCACGACTAGGAATTGTACTAATAGGAATTGTAGTTTATTAACATTTGATCCGAGAATATTTCTGGAGGAACCGGAAATGTAGATCATTTGTATAAAAAAAAATTATAATTAAATTTCAATGGTTTGAACTTTTGAAAATATACACTGAGATTAAACCGCGAGGGTGTTGTTAAAAATACGTTGATTTCGATAGATAATATGAACGAGATAAATAAAAAATCGTTTTCAGTAGATGACAAGTAACAAGACCAACAGACACTCCCATCACGTGATCGTAGCTGTTGAGTTAACTTAAACTTTGTTAAAATATAATAATGAATGATAAATTAATTTCCTATATATGAGAATTAGTTTCGTTTTGACTCGTGACGTCACTTAGAGATGTTTTCTGAAGTGAAACTTCTTATGCTACCTCCGACAAGGTCGCGTTAAACGTCTAACGCTGAGGGAGAGAGAAAGAGATACAGGCATGTATAAAGTAGGAGAGAGAGGGAGAGTGAGTATGGAAATTCCAATCACATGCGCATTGTTCTCGCTATGCAGCGAATTAAACAATGTGAGTGATGAGATTAGTTAAATACGTACTCATTCTGTATCAATTAACTTATAATATTCATTAAATTATTATAATTAATTTATTTTTCAACAAAACATTACGAAGTTTCCCTTCTCTCGGGGTTATTTTATATAGTGTTAGTATGTTTAAGGTGTGAAGGGATGATGTGTGATGGGTCAATACTCACTGGTTCTTTCCGTTGCTCGCGGATCTCTGTAGCTTGGGTCTGTTCTCCTTGTTCTTGTCAAGGCTTGCTCGCTGCTCGTCCATTCTATCAGACTGACACCGAGCCACCAGCTCTATGAACTCCGACGGATCACCTTCGTCCGACTCGCCCCGGCTGATGTTCTCGCCGTCCTTCTTCTTAGAGTCAGGAGTTATCTGAGGATGTTTTATAACAATCCTTTGTTAAATGAGATCTTATATTTTCATGAGTATTCATTGAAATAAAAATATTATTCTTCGTATTCACTACGCGTTTGAAATCATTTTTGACAACATAATCCCTAAGTTTCGCTTGCTCTGCAGCAACCGTGATCAGGCAGACGAGACGAAAATCTTAGTTTTATTCCTTTGTTAGTTTGTTAATAATTTATATATATATGTAGAGATTTTAAATATTTAATGTATAAGTAGATCTATAGGAAGAAATAAAATTTGTTGTCTCTTATTGTGATATGTAAATATGTTATTACAATTTTCGTTGGCCGATCTATTTCTCCTAAACTTTGGAACGGACATACAATCTGACGATACCCTTTCTGGCAGACGGCCGGTGTATTCGATTATTCTTTGTTAGTTTTATACTTAAACTGGGAATATTTACTTTTGTTTCACGAATTTTATAAATTATCAGCTCAGGTCAAGCTATCTAGTATTGTTTAAAAACATCTTAATATAAGCAAAGAATCACTATGAATATAGTTACATAATTTTAACAAACCTGTATTAAAGACAACTGTTCCATGCTCTGTCTTCGCACCCTGAGCGCGTTGAAGGGCGTTCTAGGGGCTGGTGCATCATCAGGTGGGGCTGGGGTTTGTTCCGCAGGCAGACCCAGGACTTTGCACAGATCACCTATGTTCATCTGTGCTGTGGCCATGCCCAGGACGTCCCCTAGCTGAAAAGAAAACGTGATTATATATATGGTATCGTTGGTTCAGCAGTGACTTATAGATCTTATATTGTAATTCTAGTTCCTTAGGGTGTATGGATGTTTGTTGCACTTCCTCGCAAAAACGACTAAACCGATTTTGATGAAACTCAACAGCAACGCATCTTATATATCCGAATAAGACATAGACCATATTACTATACTATTAATATTGGAATTCTGTATAATTGCCATCGTATCACGTCAGAAAAGTTATGCTGTATAAACTCACATGAAACAAACTAGATGTCGCTACTCTTGGTTAACCATATTTAATGTTTAACAAGCTTCATACGTTTCCATCAAAGTCCACGCAGAGAGCTGTCAAAACTAATATATATACGTCCTGCAGACAATAACCAAAAAAAAAGAAACTGACCTCTTTGGATATATTGTAATGCTCCTTAGCGTAATATAGCGCTTTCTCGTGATTGCCGAGCGCGGCGTGCGCGTTTCCCAGCGACCAGCAAGCTCTGCCTTCACCTACTCTGTCCTGCAATCTCCTGGCCGCGGAGAGATGCCTCGCGTGGTACTCCTCAGCGATCCTGTACTCCCTCAGCAGGGTGTACGTGTTCCCTAGCGAGTAGCACGCCTGTGCCTCGACAGCTGCATCTCCCAGGTCTTCCGCTAAAGCCAACGTCCGCCTGAGAATTCAGATCGTCGTTAACGTGCGCACTAAATTTATATCATTATTCATAATATATTTATTTATAAACAAAATAAAATCGTTGGATAAAAAATAACTACTTCACTGTCCCAGTACTGAATATCTAAAATTAAAGATACCACAAGCAAGATTGACACCTTGATACAAATAGCTTTATAATATAGAAACTATTCTAAGCTCGTTATTTAACATTCAAGCCTATAATTTAGAACGAAATATTCCAAATGTGATTTACGTATCGGCGTTTATATTAACAGATTTGTATTGAAGTGTGCAGCGGTACTTATCACGATGGAGAGAGATCAACAATCTGATATTCTTATCATTCGTCAAACAAATATTTGGAACATAGAAATTTTCGGCGTCACATGTTTATTACAAAAAATGTCTCTGTAATATTTAATATTCAAATTCAGGGATACCAACATTTCTTAACATATCTGGAATCACTATATAACAAGTTTTTGAGAAAATGACTGACATACGAACACACATACATACATAGAACATTAATAATAATAAACTACAATTTTAAGTAACAAACAAACAGACGAACCAGTATTTTTTTCTTACAATAGTTATATATATTGTTATATCAGCCTATTTACATAGGCTATATATAAATTAGATAAGATCATTTTTTATATATATATATATATATTTATATATATCTGTGTGTGTGTTTTATTAGTTTACCCCACTCAGATATCATTACCACATACAAAACCCTGTAAAATTATTTTAGATAACACTAACAAAGCCAACTTGCAACAATAGTTATGCAATGATAAAAATAAAAATCGCCTTGTAATTCTTAATAGCAATAATATTGATTGTGATTTAGTGATATATCGCATAGCTATATGTAAAACATTAAAGTCAATGCCATTAGCGATACATGTATCCAGGAAAGCTATTTATAAGGACAATATGCTAGTAACTATATATATTGTAATTATATAATTCAGCAGGCTTGAAATATATGGTTATTCTTATTTAGTATATCAGTTAATTTACACACACTTATTTTAGTATCAGAGAATAACGCTCTATGGAAGGCTGTAAGTGATAATCGTTAAGGCTGTTGTATTGAGAACGGTACGGCTTTGATGAAATTAAGCTATGCAAAGCAAAATTCTTTAAAAAATTTACAAAAATTACAGCAATATTAAAATGATTATAGTAGAAATTGTTTGGAACGAAAGAGTCATAAAATTTAAACAGTTGCTCTGCATATAGTGCATTTATTTTATTATAAAATATAAGTGGCTGTGCAGTGAGTAACGGGCTATGAGGGGTCCATATGGGACTTCAGTACTGAGTTAATACTTAACTCCTCTCGTAATAGACGAGATTGGGGTCACTTGTCCCCCCAAAGAACCAGAACCCAAAACATAATTTGGACCCAAACAAATTTAGGATAACCTCAACTTTTAACCTTTGTGTTAAATGATAACCGATTAAGATTTGAATATTTATAAGATGTATAAGTAACTATAAGCAAACAATAGCAAATAGCGTTTAAATGTAACATTTACAAACTTCGCTTACGATATTATGCTATTTTTTTATTTTATACAACTAACATTATTGTGGATGCTCGGCAGGGCTATGTTTAAGGTTATTATCGCTTATCCAGCACAGCTAGTTTTGGGATAGTCTGAATATATGCTTAAAATTTTATATTTAATTTTAATACACTTACTTATAATGTTCAGCTGCATTCTCAAATTGACCGAGGAATATATGTGAATTGCCCAGATTGCTGTTAGCTCTTCGTTCGGCAGCACGATCACCAACCTCTTGGGCTATCCGCAGTCTCTCTGTGTGATATTTAATGGCCCGGGTGAAGTCACCCAGCAGATAGCAAGTGTTCCCCAGGTTGCCGCACGCTCGACCCATAGCTTGGCGATCGCCCAGACTTCGCATTAGTTCGAGATTCTCTCTAGAACAGCATTATGATAATGTAATATTTTAAATAAATGGCAGTAGTTAAGTAATGAACCACCAGGAATGAATAACTACAAAGTGTGATATGTACAGCTGATTCGAACTCACTCATAGTAAGCGACCGCCTGCATCAGACAGTCCCTAACTTCCTGTGGGAAATGTCCTGGATCGTTCTGGCCGACCCTCCCCAGTTGCTTCCCCTGGGCGTGGTACACGTTCCCCAGGTTGTAAAGCGCCCGACCTTCACTCAACCTGTCGCCCAGTGAACGGGAGATTTCTAAATGACGTTTGCAACATTGGATAGCCTCACTGAATTTTCCCATTACTTTCAATGTGTTACCCAAGTTGCCTGATGCCTTCGCTTCGCCTAATTTATCGTTCATTGTTCTGGAATATTAAAAGTCCGATATTAGGATTACTACTAAATGAGCATAATGATAAGAATACATAGAAACTTTTTACTTAGATCTCATATGAAAAGTTTTTATTGTACAGACATACACAACTATATAAAAATGTATGTACCAACTCACCTAGCTAATGTCAGATCATGTTTATGATATTGCATAGCTTTATTGTAATCTCCTAAGTAGAAGTATGCATTGCCCAACTGGCTGTATATGGCGCTGAGGGTACGCAGGTCGTCTGTACCCGCCTGTATAGCGGCTTGGAAGAATGCGACCCCAGCACGACAGTCTCCTGCCTTACATAGCCTTTCACCTTCCAAAGCCAGTTCGAGGCACATTGAACCACCATCGCAACTCTTTAAGAAATCATTTTAGTCATTAAATATATATTATTCCACACTACTACTACAACTACTACATAAATAAGATGATTTACTACTACTACTAAATCATCTTATTTATTATATCCAAAGACAGATTCAATGAAAACATCAAATTGATGATCTCATGATGAGAACTCATCAACATTCATGTAATAGTGATATCGGATGCTAATTTTTATTTATTAGGTATTAAAATGAAATGAAAGCTGGTTTCTAAGTTAGATAACGAGCTGGCGTTATTATCGTCTCACACATTCATGCTTGTGCAATACAAATATTTGTGTTTCTGTGTGTTCCTCCGTAATTAACGTATTTGTTCCGCTGTTATATAATTCTGTGTAACAGATCGCTGAAGCATTTATGATAGTTTTATGATAGTTACAACATTGCTAGATTTATAGTGCTATTTATCTTTGAAGTAGCATTTGTGTAATGCTATGCTTATTTAATTATTGTGTTTATCATCACTTACATGAAATTGTGCCTTAAATTAATTTCTATTTATAAAACCATTATTTGTCTAACCATAGCAAAAAGATACTATGACATAATGTAATTAACTTATTCTAATATAATTTGCCAGAAACATTCACTTATATTAAATAGTACAATAAACAATAAAGGACTACACTAGCTACAAGGGATAGTAGTTTCACAGTACAACTAAAACTCTTAGTGTACAATGTAGTAACTTGTAAGTGTTGTAAATATTTTAACATATTTGTAATTTTCTTCATAACTTTGTTTTTCCTACATTCATTTTACTCAAAATACATTGTTTACAAGGAGACATTTGTACTTGTTCCTTAATGATCCTCTAGAAGATAAATTACCTGACTATATTTTGAATTCGCGTTATAAAACTTTAATGTTAAAGCGTATAATAGTCGAGTTGTAGCTTCCGTATTAGGGTTCCAGTGAGTGAGTCATGATCAACGTCCTGTCCTATATTGGCATTAAATGAGGACAATAAAATTAATCTTAATTTTAGGGTCATCTAAAGCTATTAAAATATATACTTCCGTGCTAATTAAGGAAAGTGAGAAGTTCCAATTTTGAATATTTTTACAATACGCACCTGTGCCTCAGTTGAAAGGTTCTCAGCACTCGCACTAACGGACATTTTATGGAATAACAGAACTGACAAACTCAATAGGAAAACAAAAAATAAAATTAAAACAGTTTCGTCAGATAATGTTCATAGTTGTGATTGTTTGATTTATATGAGTTTACATGGGCGTGAACAACACAGTTATCATACAACTTCAAGAGGTACAGTTACTCAATTCATAGTTGTAAAGTTTTTTGTTTTGTGTTTAGCCTGTGTTGCCATTTTTATTGTTTTAGCTTATCACAATAACAATTTTGTATATTATTATATACATTTTTTTTCCTTTAATCATATTAATACTTTCATATAATTTCACTACAAAACATATTTTACTTTTCATCATTGCCATTATTTATAAATGCAATTTTTTGTATGTTCGGTTGAGTATAGATGTCGCTTTGCTATATATTTTATTTAAATTTTCCCATCATAGATGGCAGTACTGACGTTTTGAAAAATATTATTCTGTAGCTGTTCTCCTATCATACCGGTACCGGTAACTGAGGGTTTTAAACAAGTTAAAAGGATTAAATAAATTGCATTTTTTATAGTTTTTTGTTTCTGCGTTTAAAAATCCATTAAATGATTGAAATTAAAATAATATATGATTTTGTGAATCTTATATTTGAACGGAATAACATGTTCTAGCAACTTCTATGCGGGGTTGATTCAAGAATCAAATTAACGAGTAATGAAGTAATCTCCTTGGACTACACTCAGATATAAGAAACGATAACATACGAATTTATTTTTAAATAACCTAGTTTATACATATAATTTGTACATAATTACGTTATCAAACTAGCAAAACTAAATAGAAATGGAAATGCAAAAATTCTTTCAGTCACATTTTCCCCCGGGAGGGGATGGTCCCTCGTTAGCTATGCAAATATTGCGAGGTGGCACTGCCGATACCATCCGACACGCCCCCGAATTGAACGTAGCGCAGGCTCCTCTCACTGATTATTGTAGCTAAACTTGCTAAATGAAAACCATAAATATTTATTAACTAGTCTAAATAAACAGTCACTATGACTGAGTAGCCATTCAGATTAACGTGAACCAGAGGAAAATAAATTAAAAACATATGTCTAATTGTCGAGATTTTTTATTTTTTTATGCTATGGCTTCTTGGCATTTTGCATTATTAGCCTTCTGAAATTATTATTACTTGTCATTCACTTATTTCCAGTAATCAGCTTGTCTTTGATACGTTATTTACCTCTATGTATGCTATTTTATCAGTTACTTAATTGCCTTTTCCAAATACTTATCATAACTAATAAGTAAAACGAAAATGCTTTACCCTTGTTAAACAAATTTCACGTATGGGATTTAATATAGATACAATTAATATCGAAGAGAAGTACACGAAGCATTTTTTATATAAAATGTATGTTCAATATATGAAATTATTGAAAACAAAGACTGACCACGCTGCCATGAAGTTTCCTCAATGAGTATTGTATTCCTGGTTAGGTACCTACATTACGTCACATTTGATAGCTGTCGTGGTCATACATTTGCATTTATTGACACGTAACATTCGCTTTTATGATTTTTATATTTTATTTAACCATTTCAATTTTAGTTCATGTTTAATCTATCACTATGTACCTGTTCTTGTTGTTACTTATTTGGATGTGTACGTGAGCAGTAATGTTTTTTCGTGTGTTATATTTAGCTGCCTTTCTACCGATAATCGATGTAAGAATGTCAAAATCAATCATGAAGGGACTGAGTACATTCATCTTTAATAAAACTCTTATTATATTTAATCTGATTCATAAATCTTTCTTTTTTTTTAATTCACAAAAACCTCAGTGTATTTGCTAAGTTCTCTTTGTTTTTGATTATTCCGATATCAACTTTATACATAGGTATATAGATGGCGCAGTATTACTGGCCACATTAATATCAACCTGACATATCAAGTTCAAATTAAGCAATAAAGGAATATTAAGTTTTTCCAGATAAATAAATTAAAACTTCTACTCAAGTAAGTACAAATTCAGGAACTCTTAACACCAGCTACTAAATAAACCTCACTTTTTATCTGGACTATGTAAGACGGATATATGCTTGGGGAAGAGCATTTACTAGACCTTACTGACTCGAGGTTGTTGAGGGATTTGAATTGAATCAAAATATATAACATATAAGGTCCTTTTATCTCGTCAGGACCACGGGACTTTTAAGAAGGGCAGATAGGATAATTTTATACCTTCTTCAACTTGGTGCGCGTTTCATTATAATGCTACGTAATGTCATCTTGCATACAAGATGCTGTCAGTAAACAGTAATTCAAGCATTTTTGATCTCAAATACGATGTTACATTAAAAAATTTATATTTTTAGTTAAGAATATAATAAATTATAAGTATTTATAATCTCTGGAATGGCAGATATTCAATCGCGTGACTGTACTGGGACCAATTGCTGTTCTATTAGTGTTGTTAGTGGAGACATTCCTAGACAAGAATCTAGACACTAAAACAAGGTATTATTAATAAAATGTTTACCTTACCAACATGTGGCTAGGTCCCTAAACGTGTACAATATGTATTAGCTCCGATTACCAACATCGAATCTACAGATATCGATACTTCAAGATATTTGATATCCAGAAACGTCCAAAGGATTGTGAACTTTATGGCAATTAACCTAAGATCTACATAATTTATTAAATATTCGAGCTAACGTGACTTGCAGATGCACGGTGGTCCATAACAAATACCGACCACTAGTTACATTTTTGGGTGTAGATGAATGAAGACACGGTAAAGCACGGGTCCAGAGAGGGATCCACAGAAAAATATATCTGAATATACTAATAACAAAATCAATTATAAGCAAATGAATGAAATAAATCTGAGAAAATAAAAAAAATCTATCAAACAGTGCTCAGTACAGTTATTGTTAAACACGTTACAGGTATTATAAGATTGACGGTATTAAGACTTAGGACGTTCAAAGTTAAATTAAGGCTCTACATCCCAGCTACCCTGTGCATTATGACGACATGAAAGGCCGGCATCAGAACTGAGAATGATATATGGAGAGGCTATGACGTGTTGCTTTGATGCCACGTCAATATCTGTTAGTGCTTCGAGTGGACCACAACAAGCGATGAGACGCGGATGTCCTAAATCATTTGGATGAGACCACATTTAAATATATATATAATAAAATATAAATAAATAATAAATAATGTTAATAGCCTGAAAAACTTTAACAGCTATTCTAAACGGTCTTTGGAAATTAATCTAAGCGTGAACTCAATCTCAGAATGAAGTAGGATATAACTCTTATATTACATTTCTTTAGCTCATCCAAATATAATTGGCTCCTGGATCGTATCAGTTCGAGGCCAGAGGTCGGAATTTCGACGTGAGGGGGTTAAAGAAAACCCTGTAAGTTGTAACCTTTCCCAATCTGGTGCTTAGACGCGGGGACACGCACACACACGAGCGTTTTACACACGCCGAGACGTCGGCCACGACGCTCTAACAATGTACGATAATTTGCAATTAGGATAAGAACGTGAGCAGAATAAACAAAATTGTGTTTCACGTTTCAATGTGACGTGCCGTTTGACGAATTATTGTTGTTGCTGCGATCAATGTCATTCATTTTTCACTTAGACGGCTAATTTCTATTTTATGATGTAAACGCTTTCGTGAATAGGTTACTTGATCGATATACACAGGCTCTTTGTGGAAATGAATCTCCTACGATTACGAAAGAATTTGAAGTCGCGAGGTTACTGAATGTGTAGGTAATCAAGAGCTGAACCATTCGTTGTACATAGAAGCGGATAATAAAATCAATTCAGCGAAATTCACAGAGGTAACAAGATTATTCGTTTGCGTATTCCAATAGAACAAGTGCCTATTGCGTTATAAAAGCTCGAAGGCTGATTACTAAGCAATTATCAATATGTCTGTGTGTCGAGTCACGTGACTAACAATGGCGGCACGCGTCGCTCACAATGCGTCTATTGCCTGATCGCTTCCTTCCTGGCTACGTTTTTAAATGTATTATCTACGCCCCAATTGTTTTTAAGGGGATGATTTTATTAAATCGGCCGGCTAGCATTTTATTTAATATTCCAAATATGAGGGATATTCATAATGCTATTTGCAAAATATCGCTGTGTGTACTACATTTTTTTTATGACCAATATAAGACAATAATCTGGTTTTCGCAACATGCTTGCTGCAATAGCAGTAAAAGTAAACTTATTCAGCAAATCCCGTAAAGATCAAAGGGTTTAGAGACGGAATCAGCATAAGTATAAAACGGATTTGTACTTTTTATGTGTTAGACAGAGGCCCGCATGTCGGTGTTTGTAGTTGCAAATATAGTTACGTTTCGAAGGGGACGCCCCCTCCCAAATCATTTGCCCATTGAAGGCATCTTGAATTACTGTCAACTTGCGACAACAGTAAGAGCTTTTATTTTAAGTCTTCGGCAATTATTGATTACTTCGTTTCTCAATACAAATATTGCTAATGATATATTTCAAGAGCGCTTTAAATTCATTAAATACGGACAAATTGTCGGAGCAGTTTAATTGAATTAACTTTGTCATTGGACGTAATTTTGTTCCTTATTCACATTTATGAATTATGATGTTCTTGTGTTCGGTTTAAATTGGAAATAAATTTTCAATCGATTGAATTTATTATTACCTATATGAAGAGTAATTAGTGAATTCGGTTCGTGTGTGTTGTGACTGGATGTCGCCACTGTTGCCGCACAGGCGTCACTGCTGTTACTGCCATGGTTATATATTTTGTACGCGTCAATGTACTTTATCTGTACAACCCCCGAGTGGATTGCTATTCTGCGTTCTTGAAGTTTATATACAACTTTTCATATTCAATATTACATTCTTGTGACTATGCACGAAACAAAACCACGTACATGTATAGATAAACTCGAGAATTGAAAACAATTTCATTTACGTAAATTATTTTCCGGACGAAATCCTTGTTAAAGTTTTAATGTTTTTAAAATTTTATAGTTTATTTGACCCAAAATTATTGCACGTAACAACCGTAGCAAAATATCAAAACGCGTAGATCCACGTATTTCCCAAACGACAGTGAGCGGTGATTACACAGGCCTAATTCAATATATGTCCTCACCCCACACGGGGTGATGTTTAACTGTATTTATTACTTGATTGCAACGTTTGTGACGACGCACTTGTTTGACGTCCAAATTATACAATATTGTGACATATAAAATCATATGTAGGTACTATAACAAAATTATAACCAAGTGTCCGTTGAAAATATAATTCCTGCTTGAATCACGTTCATGAATGTTGTACGGATTTCAATCGATAGTAAATCTACAGGATGGTAGTTTTAAATGATGTTTAGCTTCTGCACAATTGTTGTTATTTATGTTTATAGCCACAGTGGCGACTGGCGACTCCTGGGACTGTAGCTTCTATACTACGAGTTACAAGAATCTCTCGAATACTATCCCGTACCTTAATCGAGCGTTTGATTTATCTAACAATGTTCTTTCAGTCACGAAGTCGACGTTATTTCAGCTTTTTACTGTCATTTACGTATATTATTTCGATTATTCTATTTGACGTAATTCAAATGATCCGAATTTTTAATTCAATGTTTTAAAGCAAATATTGTCAATTATCCATGAAGCCAATATGATTAAATAAATATTTCATACAGTATTTTACATTAAAAAAAGCAAGCCATCTTATGTTTTGTCAGCAGTTTCCGACATCATTAAGTCGTTAAGTTCAACTTATAGCAATAAAATATAATGAGCAAGTCTCACGTCGTAGTGATCATGTAACTATTAAAACACAGACTGTAAGTTTTAACGTTTCGTTATAACTTATAATCAAAGTCCCTCGCCGCGTCTGTCTGTCTGTCTGTTCGCGATAAATGGAAAAACTACTGCACCGATTATCAAACAGTTATCACCACTCGATAGCGTGATTCTCGAGGAAGGTTTTAGTATATAATTTGTTAAGGTTTTGTATTGACTTGTGTGTACATTAACGATATTTGTTGACGATGTAGGGAAAAAATGAGCCGTCTGAGAGCCTTTAACGAAAACGCTGCCTAAAGTCTTTGAGATATAACAAAACAATGTATGGTGGAATTGTGTATCTAATATACAGAAAGGTCCGCAGTGGCATATGTCTAACCTTTAGGATAACATACTATATCCATTTTACAACTTTAAAAAAGGTGGCATTTCTAAAGCGTTTATTGGAAAGCTATTTACATAAATACAGTATTAAGCCGTATCAAAATCATAATATAAGTTTAATAATTCTCAAAATTGAATAGGATACTTTATATTTTTTGTAAAGAGCTCGTGCGAAGCCGGGGCTGGTACCTAGTAGTAATAATAATAAAACGAACAGACGTATCTAGACAATGTTTAAATCACATTTGGTATGCAGTCTCTTACTTATATATCCTTTTACGCTGACATACAAAAATCGGTTTTCAATTACCTCTAAGATATCCGAAAGGGGCACCACTTAAAAGGATTTAATAACTCGGGATGCCGTAAATCAAATTTTGATTATGAGAATATAGGAAAGGACCTTCGAGTTCATAACTCAGGTAAGGCGTCGAGTCCTGAATGTGTTCGGTGAAAAAAACAAGCTATCACATCGTGAAATTTATTCGCTGCACGGTCGTCTTAGGTTTACAATAAAGCGCTGTATCGCACTGCTGCCGCTAAAAAGTAACTACACAATGCAAATGATTACAGTCAGCAGAACACTGAAAATGTCCTCATGAAATCTAAATATACGATGATGGTATTGACATTATCGGCGTTTATAGTATTGTGAGTAACAGAACGGCATCGAACGACGTACATATATCTAACAATGTGGGATACGACTGTTGTCGAATAAGTAAAACGTTTTGCGGACCGTACCATTAACAAGTGTCATAAATACGGGGCTCCATATATCTGTCAGCGGTGTCGTAATTTACGACAGCTGGTTACTCCGTGTAAACAGGCTTACAAAAGGTTCGGACGCAGCTTCCTGCTCTGAATTAGGAATCGCTGGCACCAGACAGCGTGCTCATTAACATTTAGTGTGTTTTAGCTTTACATTGTCTCAACAAATTAATAAATTTATAATATACGCGTTGTGTTATTTTTTTGTTATTTAATTTTAAAAGGCTATAGTAATAATCGTAAAGAAGGATGCCGACCTTTATTTGGATAGAGTATTTTAAACGGTCGAGTGTTTTTTGACTGGGAGCATGTTTGTCTGATGTATCCTTTACTCAGATATCAGTCGTAGTCCTAGTCGGTATGTGATGGTACACGCTTATAACGTTTATATTATGTTGTATTGTGTAATAAATATCCTAAAAATGTAGGTATCATTAACATTCAGGGCTGGCAGCGAGCGTTCATTACGTGTGCTGATGATGTCTCTTTACCGATGCTGCTATTCAAATTTATTCATATTTGGCACACCCCCGGGGCTCTTAGTTACGGCCTTTGTGATTCAGTAGCGATGCCCTGGAATTAACAACGTTTAGTTGTATCTGTATTTGAATCATTATCGTCATTATCTACTATTCTCATCATGAACAGACACGAAATATATTTTCTGCTAATAGTTTCCGTAAATGTTTGTGAAAACATTTTCGAGAGAAGAGCTTTAAAATTTATAACTTTGTTTTATAATATATATATATTATCACATAATTCCAAATTACTTTTGTTGTATAACTAGTATTCTCCTTTTCTTTATTATATTTACACTTCACGGTATATAAAGGAGGTACACGTATTGATCAGGCAGAAGACATTTTGTATCGCCTGCCTGTTCAAATATTGTAAGACGGTCGTGTTAGCGACTTCGTTATCCGCCAGTAACGAACTGTTTGCAGCTCACGGGCCGGTTAATCTAATAAACCCTGATCCACCCTCGGCTCGGATCCACCGCCTGGCGTTTTTCTCGGGGTTTATTCTCGTATCCAACAGGAGAGCGTGCCTGGAATACATCGCACCGTTTCATAAATGAAATATCTTAAAACATTCAATTTTCTAAGATTTCCAATATCTTTGGTTGATTTTGAGTATGTCATTGACATTACATATACGCTTCGGTAGAATAAAAGATATTTATTACACAAGTACCTACTATACGGACACTTTGTTTTAATAGTCCAGATATTGGCATCGAGACCGTACATCAAACCGTAATACTAGTTAAGAAAATACTTTAGTACATAAGGTTTATATGTGTGTTATCAGTGCTGTTATATCAGGGAAGCAATTTAAGCACATAAAGCCCTATCATTTATAGCTGCTTCTGTATTATTACAGCGCATTAAGCTCGATTCAATTCCATCCCTCAAATGCCCCGCGGTTTCCGTCACCCAGCTCCGATATATGAACTCCTCATAATTATCGCATTACACTGCCTCTATAACCGACAGTCGGTAACTCTTGAACGAATGAACGAACGAGCGGCGTGAGACCGATTTGTTGACACGCGACGCCTTCACACCTCGCTGACTCGATCGCGAATTTGTATCGACACATTCAAGCCATTATGTGTTCTTTTGCGTTGTAATAAAGGCTAAAAAGATATGATTATTGAATTTTAGTTAATCACAGTGTCACATAAGATGTTACTCCAATATGGTCCGTATTGTGTATCAATAAGGGCTAGTGATGTTGCCTTTATTGTGTTATAAAAAGATTTGTTTAATTCCGAATGCATTGTAAATATTGGGGAGGAATGTTCATTGATGAATCAATGAACTCCGTGTGATAGTTTTTTTTTTCCTCTAACAAATATATCTTCGTTACTTCGATTCAGAGAAAGATATTGTCAACGATTCATTAAACATCTGAAGAAGCGATTCGTATGGATTATTATAATATATTTAATCTGCTGTTCTGCAAAACACTCTTCATCAAAAACACCTTCACATTATATAGCGGACGACGACGAAACAAACTATTTTGTGCTAAACTTTTTTGTATATGAATAAGAGCTATGAATTTTATCCACACATATTTTGTTCCCAGTCGATGTCACTGAATGTGGTGTAGTGATGTCAGCATAACATAACATAACACGTGCTGGTTGAACAAATATTTGCCTCATCCCCTGATATCCCAAGTCCCTAAACGGCAACCTCCAGGGAGGTCGTATTAAAGACAATAACAGCGACAATTGCTAACTACTAGTTACACTAACAAGTCCCGAGAGTTTTAAATCCCGTTTGGATTGTTACAAGACGTATAAAAGGTTACACCCCTCCTTTCAACAATCGAAACGGTTTATTTAGACATACGTATAAATAATGTAACACTAATATTCATAACAAAATTTCGATATATTTAAGGGTCCATTACAACTTTAATTATAAACTAGTAATATAAACGCCTCTAACAGTAAGCAGATACACTAAATTAATTCTAGTCAAGTGTTTGTAGAACCTGATTTTTACTATACGAAATATTTCCAGTACATCCTCAGTGAGTTCGAGGGAACGGTTTTCCATTCAATCAGACAATTAACATACAATTGAAAGTCTGGTCTCAACGAGAATCCCCTCCTCGGTTAGGTCGGAAAAGTTGCCAAATAGGGGAAAACCTCGCTAGGGGGTGCGGTATGCGGGCGGGGGGCTGTGAGGGAGTGTGGGTTAGTGTGGGGGGTAGAGCGGACCCCCTTTGATGGGTATAATCGCGTCACAGCGGTCGGTTGCGCGCGCGACGCATAATCCCGTTGCTGTAATAGTCTTAGGCGGACAAAGGGCTGATCAAAAGCGGCATTTAACGCGCCAAATGTCATAACGGACCTGGCTGATCGTGAAAGTTTTTTAAAACTTTATTTAGGATATTTTCACGGACTGTACGAAGGTGTATTTTTAACATGAAAATATGCTTCGATTGTTATTACTTGTAACTCTTTCAGTGGCAGAAGTTAAAGCGGATATAATCTATATGTTATATATGTACATCTTACATTTATAATTTCTCACAAACTATTCCTTGATAATGTTTTAAATCCATGACATTTCACAACTAAGTTATTTTTTGCTGACTTACGCCAACGATTGCTCTCATCGCCCTCAGAGTGAAGCTCCCTTACATATATGATTCATTAAACTTTGCTTACAAAAAAATACATTAAAATCTTCTATTCCGTTTCAAAATTAATTATAAATATATAATACGGTTTCGTAAACTATTCTGGAAACTGTTTGATAATCAAAGCAAGTTATAATACCTACCGAATTAAATTGTTCTACAATTTAGTCTGCTTTGGTGTCTTCAGTAAGTATAATTTTCAAGTTCAGATTTGGTATAATGTCAATATAATTAAGATCTAAAAGACAGTTATATAATAAGTAATGTATTCACAGATGCATATATATTTATTTCCATATTCAGTACCTAAATTCCAAGACAAGATCATAGTCATAATAATGTCCAAAGCGCTTATTTAATGTGACATGTGACATAATTACCGTGAAAGTGGTGTTTTTTATGACAAATAACTTTATTTACTTATCTCTGAAGATATCAATGTATGGATATATTGTGAATAAACAATATTTTTATTTTACATTTTTGTTCGTCTTTCTGCACGACTGTCTGTCGGTCCGAAGTAAATTATGGAAATTTTTAAAAAGTAATATTCGGAATTTTCATCGAATGACAGTTAGGTGAATATTTTACCGTTAAAATATTAAAACAAAATACTTAATAATATAACTTTGATAACTCTTGGATTAAAACTAATATTTTTCGCATTTACTGCGCGTTTATGATTATTTTGCTTTTTCTTTGCAGCAACTTTGATCACGGGCAGACGAGATAACTCACGTACATAATACTATAGAAACTAATGTCTTATATATATTTACAGAACAAATAGTACATGGATATAAAATATCCCTTATGATGTATTTTAATAAAATATAAATAATATATGTACTTCCTAAAGCTGTACATAATGTACATCAGAATTATCAATCATAAATATCAGCGACGCAGGCATTGCAAGTTACGTACAACGTTCCTACACTGATTGGATCCCCGGGCAGTTTGAGAACGTAACTCGATTTCCCAAAACATCGATACAAACATGATCTGCGAGCCTTACAACAAGTTTTCACACAAACATCCGTGCGCTAGCATACGTCGGTTTATGATTGTTAAACTGGAAACGCCAAGTATTTGATTTCGCAATGCGAACTCGTGTTATATCTAATGAATAGTTTGCTGAACTTTCTTTCAAATTCTCAACGTTTTATCGTTCGATTTAATATAAAATAGCCTCAGGGTTATCATAAAATAACATATCTGTTAGCTGTAGATTGGTATCTTCATCAAACTATTTAGATATAATGACCTGTATCTAGTACACACATATATATTATAATATTATATATACATTCTACTGCTTTCTATGTATTTTAAAAAATAATCATGATACGATCGAGACTCGTCTATAAAAGTCTGCTATGATCAAAGCAAGATGCCTTAAAAAATGCGATGTTAACGTGTTTAATCTACCTATAATTTTGTAAACAAATGCTTTAGTTAAACGAGATAATTAGGTAGGAAGGTTGGTAGGCAGATTCGTCATAAAAGCGCAGTAATGAATTACAGATAATTGTGTAAGATTATGGGAACGGGGAGGTCGTGAAATAAAATTAAATATGTGTGTGTATTATTTATATAAATATCCATCCACCTGTGGTTTCAATGGCGCTGATGATATCATACAATTAAATAATTTCGGCTACAAACTGTCGGCCATACAATGTGTCCATTCGTACGTGGTTGATGCACCCCGTGTTTTGATAGGAATATCTGTCGCACAAAACAAAGACACGTTTTTTTATTATTGTTATGGGGTTGTTATTTGATGTGGAAGGTCTTTTACTTGTTAAATCCTGATAGCCAGTCGACTCGACTTGTTTTTTGTAATTATTTCGTAATTCAGTTAATAAAGGACTGCTTGTTCGTTTTAATTGATTTTCTGGTTTTAAGGTGATTTCGTCTATATTCATAATAATTAAACTTTTAGATATTTTTTTTATACACGTGTACCTTCTAGAGATTGTATTTATGTCATTTTCAACAGCTATTATAATGATATGTATATCTGTAATAAAAGGATACTCGGTTATTTAAAATGTTAATGAATACAAAGTTATGGTAGACATTATATATATATATATATGACAATTATATAATATCAAAAGTAAAACCTATCTAATGTTTATTTGATAATAAAATAAAAAAAGTACTTTCTTTATTAAATTATTGTTCTTAGCGAAGTTTAACCTCCTTGACGTTTGTATTTCTTTCGATGTTTTGGTGGTTGGATGGCGCAATACAAATATTAAAAAAAAAACTCTCCGAATTATGCAAACCATCCTCCGCGGGTTGAATAACAAAAAATGACTACAATTTCTATCCGAAACACACAAAGGGACAATCGGTAACGTGATTATTCGCGCGTAAAAATGGCAGGAGGGCGTCAACGTAATTAGAATTTCAAATTTTCAATTTGAAAAATCGATCTTTCCGGCCAATCCGGCAGCTTCCGTGGATTTGAGTGGAATTAAAAACTGTAACGGAAGTTAGCCAGCTCGCAGATTCAGCCCGAAGGGAACTTAATTGGGGTTTTCGGTAATCAGCACGAAGAAACCTGAATAGACATGGCCGCCGTCTGTACTTTATTGATATGTTTGTGTCTAAACATTATCGATTTCCATTTCATAACATAATCACTATTATAATACAGTAGGTCAGTTCGTGTCAAGTAACAAAGGGATAACATTATTTTTGTCACTCGAAATGATTGTCTGTAAGTACGGCGTGACTGCGTGGAAAACTGCGCGCTTCTAATCATGAAAACGAGACAGTTTTATAAACTATAAACCATTACCTAACGTATTTCAATATTTTTATATACCTTTATATACGTTTGTCCACTTTTCAAGTCATTAAATAGTAATTAAATACCATTGATTCAAATAATTTTACTTACTAAATACTTATTGTAGTGATTATTTCTTAGTAATAAAACATGCACTCTATCAAGTCAATCGACGTTCTTCAAACGTTATATATTTAATATTTTGATAAAATTAATGTACCTACAAACTGTTTTGTAAGCTCACAGTATCAATTAAAATTGATGTTGGCTTGCAGTTAATATAAATAAACTTTCAAGCAACGTACTAGATATAAAACGTGTTTTTTTTTGTACAGTTAATCTGTATACACAGGTGAATTAAACGAATATGTTTATAAAAGGCACAAGTAAATACAAAAACTTAAAAAATTCTATACTAAAACCTTCCTCGAGAATCACGCTATCGAGTGGAGATAATTATTTGATAATCGGTGCAGTAGTTTTTCCGTTTATCGCGAACACACAGACAGACGCGGCGAGGGACTTTGTTTTATAATATGTATTGATTATGTGCATTACTTACTTCTAATATCAATAACATGTAGGTCGTATCATTAATATAATTAACAATTAAAGTTATTCTATATTAATATAAGCACATATCGTTTTACATGTCACAGTACTAAGAAAGTATGTTGACAGTCAACTTCATTAGATTTTAATAAGAGTTGATAAATAATGTAATTTAAAAATTTCTACCAAAGTATTTATAATAGTTTTCTGTGTAAACTAATTGGGTTTTGTTGGATATATAGTTTTTGTAACAATCATATTATTTTAATTAAAACTTTTGGTTGAATTATAAATTCGTCAGCGAAGCAGAACTTACATGTTGCGAGTATTTAAAAAATAATATCTCATGTAATATAAAAAAAGTATTATGTAATGTATAATAAAATATATAATCGTTATGTTACACATTAAAAAATACTATTGCTTACTTGTAAGAAATAATGAGTAGGTACTTTTTATTCTAATAAGAGAAAATTTTACCACTTAACATCCATATGCTTCGCCTAATTTTCCTATAATTAAATATTAATGATACTAATCATTTATTTTGAAGAATATTTTTCATTGATAAATAATTGACAACAACAATAACGTATTTCATGATATTTTTGTAATAACAAAACGTTTATTTTATGATAAAATCTACTAACAGGAATTCTTTTCTCATTTACTATGAGTTCTTATTAGGACATAGCGAGTATGTCATGACTCAATAAGTGGAGTGGTAACAACTAAGAGGAATTGTTACCAACACTCCATAATACTATACTCCAATCTTAATAACTAAAGTTTTAAGTTTCGCAATTAAAGAATTTGCATGAAAAAATGCACCAATTTCCAGCTTAATATAAGAAGCGACCCAAATATGCTTTTGTCCTGTGACCCCAAAAGCTAAAATCCAAAATTACTATCTCCAAGTCAAGTACCATCACGGCGACAAGCGCCCTGATTGCGGCAGTGTCATTTGTGTCAGACGAACAGTAATCCCACTCGTTACGAGTACAGGCGAGTGAACAAGTTATATCGATATTAATAAACGCGGACAAACATCTGTATAATAAATACACTCAATAGGAAGTGAAATAACTTTATATAAAAAGTAAAGGTTCATGTACGGAACCAAATGATGCTAGCCGTTGAATCGCTTTTCAATTTAAATTATTACATCAAGTATATGTACATTATACATCAGAACGATAACATTAACTTAAAACAGTTATACCTCTTATTTATAAGTTAGTTAATATGGAAATATTTTTTTGTTTATTAAAAAAATATATATAAAGACTTTTCTCGAAGACTGTATATTGCATTTTCTGTTGCGATCTCGCGAAAATGTCTTCGTAGATACCATAAATATTTCAAGCTATTTTTTCATATTACAACCCTAAAGACAAGCTGAATCCTATCTGTATAGATTTAAACGAAGTTGACTTCACCCGACGTTAATTCCTACTCATGTAGGTATATATTTAAAAACATAGGCAGGTATATTTTATTTAAAATTCTAACAGCTTTTAACATAGAAAAGTTCAAACTCTTAATGTTTATAAAATGTATAAAAATTATTGATTAATTTAAAAAATTATATCACTTCCGTTTCATTCAGTTATTATAAAATATGTGTAAGCTTTTTATTATTATATAGGACGCCAGTAATAACCTCGGAAGAACTACGAACCAACAGTCATAATTTCACACAGTACTTATAAATGTATATGAAAATTTATAAAACCGCAATAAAAACTAGCTGTATATTAATTAGAGGTGGTTGTAACAATAGAAAAACTGTTTGCGGCGCATAGCGATCAATTGTAATGGGATATACGGAGTGCGAAGCTGTTCATGCACGCAATAGATGTAGGGAGAGCGAGGCGTGTCGGCGGCGGCCAATGACGGGGCTCCGACCATCAGACCCGCCTCGCTGAAGGTTAGTGTAGCTGGGGCCTGTGATGCGGGTTGTTGTCTTTGGACTCTGTGCTGTGCTGTGACACTCGAATGAGATGCGTTCATGTTGATCTGGAAGTGATACTCTTACTAGTCTAGAGATGAAGGTGAGTCTGTGCCTCCGTCTTTACAAACACACCTCCATCTACATTACCTTATTATTATTTTTTTATATCACTTGTTTTTACGAAAACATATGAAGGATCATATCGTATTCTCATATGTACCGAAAACGACCGTTTCCTAATATTTAAATACTAACATTTAATCAAAATCCATGATGGCTGTGATAAATTCTAGGTCTGGATATACTTATTCCAGTCTCTGTACATTCTTGATGAATATTAATGATGACTCTTTAATAAGCTTATTTATATATGTGTATATAAACTTAATGTATTCGTTGTCCAAACATCCCATATAATGTTGGTAGTACGTGGTTGTAGAGACGACGCCGTCGGAACCAAATCCAATGCACGGCTTAATGTTTCTGTTTGAAAACTACTCCAAACTAACAAAAGCTATTTATCTCATATGCTAATTATTCGTTGTGATGCTGTATTTGTTTAATTTATTTAAATCTTCGTTGTAAACATATTTTATACTGAATTGAAAACGTATGGCTCCCATAAGTGACAAGTCGGATCTATCGCATCAACTTAAGGCTCTAGAACATTACCAATAGGCAATAATACTACAAAACTGTTTACAATACACCGTCTGATCTAAGATTTTCCGAATAGACCACGATTGAACAATCATTGATTTTTTTAATACTTATATTCATTTATCTATAAAGTACAAGGCTTATTAACTAACTGTAATTTGCTAAACGGTCGGTATAAATCAGTTTTTTTTAAATAAGATAACACATGCTTAAAGTCGTCATGTTTAAGTAGGGCTATTATTATTATTATAAATTTGGTTCTTATTTATTTCAATTAACTGGAGTAGGTATTAGTCGTAATATAATGTAAGTACAAATAAGGAATATATTAAACAGTGATGACGACTAAAAACGTTTTTACTTACGATACAATAATATATTTCTATGGATACATAATTTCAAAACTTCGATTAATTTTAAATGCTTTCCACATTTAGTAGACTTGTGACGGACGGACGAACGGTCTTATAATATGTAGTACGGAATAATTTATAAATACATTTTTTAAATTAGTCTTAAATATAAGTGAAACAAGTAACATTCAACGGCTGGAACTCGTGAGAACGTGGTAGACGTTGATCCTATATGATCTTATATTATTTTATTGTATACAAACATTAATGTTAGTTTAATTTCAAACAAAAATTGTTCTCACTTTCATCTTTCATAATTCGTGTCATTTTCATATCAATCAATAAAACAAACGCCGTAACACATGGAGCTGAAGAGAACAATTTAAAAGTATTTACATATTTTATCAGCAAAATAAAGATTTACAAGTCACATGTTCGACAGCCATTTTATTAAACAAACGTAATCATTTAAAGACCGTATATTGTTTAATATTCTCTTCTATTCATTATTCACTATTTAAGATATTTAACCCGTTTCAATAATTCATGAGAGATTTTAATCACGCTGTTCTGAGTTTATCTCAATGTGATACAAGTCGTCGGCTATATAAAGAGTTCGCTACTAAAGGCTTGTAACCGTATGTAGGATAGATAGGTTATTGTATACTCAATTTTGATATTAATTAGTTAAAGGAACAAATCGCGCGACTCATAAGAGTTCATTTTATATTTTTCGTACTAAAAAGGATTTATTTTATCTTTTTTTTTTATTGTAAAGCGCGCACCTAAATATTTTTCACATTAATTAATCTTAATTACATTCAAGTCGAAACTTTATCGCATTTGTTTTAAATTATTTTAATGTCACGGCTTGCGTTTTTGTTGTTTTTGCATACTCTTCAAGTTTTCCGCACTCCGTACTTATTAGATTTTTAATTAAATTTGCGGCCGCACCCTACAACAGACTCCTAAATTTCGGATCTCATCGTCCACAGATAAACCTCCCGACCACGGTTGACAACAATTAACTCAAGCTGATATTTCTTTGTTACTTATAGGTACTATATAAAAAAATAAATGTATGTATTTGACAGCTTACATATTACACACTATTCCTAACTACTATCAAATTTATAATTCTTTTCAAATGAAAAAAAAATGTATATATAATCACTTAAAAAATGATATCGGCGACTGGCGGGGCTCACGACTAGGCCGGTACATGTTTGGTGACAGGATCCCTTATGGAGCTATTAATAATGCGCTCACAAGCATCGGAGCTGGTTCCGAACACTTTACATTACTACCTATCATAATAACATACAGCATGTAAGATCGATGCTGTATATAATCTCGCATCAAATCCGATTATTCGAATCGGGTGCAACCGATAAATCGTCGCCCGTGTCGGCTGTCGTCGGCGGCGATTCGTTACGTACCGATTTACCGAAATTATACGATACATCGAGAAATATGGCGGCGGTGCTTTAAAAGGCTAATATGTTATTTAAAGCGATCGAGCCGGCGCGGGGTCCCGTCGTGCTGCCACCGGCTCAATGCCGATATTAATGATCGGAATGTATCACGTTTGATGGCCTGCGAATGTCTTCTTCTTGAGCCGCTTGACGGGCAAGAGCCCGAACCCCTGACCTCGGCCACCTCTTACAACTAACACCACAATTGTTAAATACGAGAATACGGAGAGAAATCAACCAGTCAGAGTCCCTCTCAGGTCACTTAAACTAATAGACTTAAGTTTATGCATTAACACTTCCTTGTATAAACAAATAAATATCACAACGTGAAAGTAAAATGAAGTTTACGATAAACTATTGTATTAAGACGGATTCAAACCGTTCATTTAAGTAGAGATCCTTTCGCATATTTGTTGTTAGTAGTAATTCTCTTACAAATTTCTTGAAACTCCCGAGCGTAGTCAACGAACTCATTACGACGTTCCGACAAATGACCGCCGCTCTATCAAATACATAACAAGACTATGTAATAATTAAATGGGAAGCTTAAAAAGATTTTTACTGAATTATATATAATATATATAATACATTAAACTTACAGATGTGTCACATGTGAAGAGCGAGGCAGCTATAATTTTTCGTACCGCCATCACTCACACACGCTTGATTTTATTTATTCTTGTGTAAAAGCAAATTACTAATAAATAATAAAGTGGAACTATTCCTGTGTTACGGTAAACTTTAATTTATAGATGTAACAGAATAATTTATACACTATAAACTTATTAACATTGGAAAAGAACGACAAATTATGACGCGCTGTTAGAATCAGCCCTGGGGCGATTCGTTTAAATCAAATGAGAGCATGTTATATACATGTCGATACCGACGACTCTTCTCGTTCCATGGTATGGATTTTATAATTATATGTATATATTACACCCAAAACTCTTATATACAGACGCACGTTCACTTTAAGACTGACTATACATCTCGGAGGACCGACTGGATCACATCAAAATATTACATCTAATTGCAATATAAATATCTAATAAAATTACGTATGAATACTGACAGTTGATATATCTAAATATTATTATAAATTAATACATTTTAAATATTACAAGAGGAGTTATTAATAAAGGCAATGAGTATTTGTTTGTAGAACACGTACGCGTCTCGAAGGTGTCCCTTATTTTCGATCATCAGGAGCTGTGCATGATCCGTCCATGTTGGATGTGTGACATGAGCCAATATGAGCCATACTTAAAACATGATCACGATACAAAATCTTAATAAAAGTAGCTCAAGTTGTAAGATGTTTATCTTTTACGGCATAAACGCTCTAATAATATTTTTTAACCAATAGATGCTACCGTGGCTTTAAGAAAATGTTACAAAAAAATGTGTGACACGGTGAAGAGGGACGGTCGGGCGCATAGATTGTTCTGTTTATATAATAAACAATAGTGTGGACTGTGGAGAGGCTGCGAGGCACCGAGGCGACCCGCTCATTGTTCGCGAATGACGGGAACCTTCTCGAAAATTTGGGTTCCCTTACATAAAAAATACGATACAGCTAATATAGGTATATTAATTACAGCATATTTGTTATAATTTAATGTTTTAAACTCTTCATTATATTTATAATAAACGTGAGAACTTTTGTTTACCGCCTCACCGCTGTGTGATGTATTGTGAGCGAGGTAAAAAATGTCAAATCTTCAATTAATAATATTTTTTGCTTCGAGTTTGTTATTCGTATATGATACGGGTTGTATGTCTCGGCGTCTGGTTTCCTCATTCGTCAGGAACCTTAAGGAATGCTGATGTACGGAATCCAAAGCTTTAAGTTTTGTTACAATTTTATTTGATTTATAAAATAAATTTATTTAGTAACTGGTTACGTTTATTAATGAATATCTACTCTCTGGTTATACCTGAACCTATATATATAACGAGTTGATGCATTATATACATTAAATAATAAAAATAGTATTTGTATAATTTTTATTGTCCTCAACCTGAGGAACCACTCACATAGGCGTTGATAACGTTTATAAGATACTTCTCAGGCTGTTCTTGGGACATAAAACACTAGCTGTGGAGTTATTTGTAACAATCTAAAGTAACAAAATTATCATTCAGTACATATTGATTGTGTGATAAAAACACTGAATTCTATTGAAAAAATATATTCTATTAAATGAGCGTAGGTTGTAAGTAACAAAAACGGCAATAAAAGTGATTGTGCTGTTTCGGTGATCGACCACGAGAAAGACACACAGACATCGCTAATCACGTATCAAATGACTGTGAGTTAAATCGAATAAGATGGCTATTGATTAATACAAAATACTATTTTATATTTTTCCACAATCATTCATCGCAATTCGGAAGAGGATTTTTTTTCTGTTCGTACACAAAGAGCTCTAGTTTATTAATTATCTGTATTTTAATACAACCAAAACCTACACAATGCGCTGTTGGTGTTATGTGTCACGTGATTAATAAATTCGTCAAACAGAATCGTCTTGTTAATAGAAAACGCTTCCAAATAAGCTCGAGGATGATTTAGTGGAATTTATCAAGCTTTGTGGCCGTGGAGAGTGAAGTGCCGGTGATACATCACAGCGGTCAGCGAGCATTATGCCGTTCGTCCCACCCTTTAATATTTCATCAGCAGATGCCTCCAATATTAATAGTCAATATTGATGGAGCACCCACACAATGGCCCGGATCACAAAAACTGTATAACCACGCAGTGAAAACATCACATAATTCACCTCGCGCCTCTCGACCTCTCGGCCGATGCAGGGCTTTTTGTTAACCGACGTTTTCTGATATAAATGTTGCATAATTTTTGTACCTCATTAATACCTTTATTGTAACGGACGTCCCCGATTCATCACCGTCATCACCGGTTTCTGATGCGTTCCCGTTCTTACACTTTACATAATTATTTCTGTTGCCGAAACATATGATTTGTTCTACGCTTATTATTACGCACGTAATATTTTACGATAAGTAAAGAAAAAAACGACTGCAGTCATTCGATCTGAAAGATTCGACTCATAAAGTGTAATAATTTTAATATAGCATGTTTAATCTCCAACTGGCGAGGATATTAAAGCGACGTTATAGCGGTCGTATATCAAGGAGAGCAATAGGAGGACAAAGCCGGGGTCTCATTGTAGCGAATGATTTAAAACAACCTCCGGCGTAAGGCGAGCGCGGTAGCGATTTTCAATAGTTCGATGTAGCTCCTGGGGTACCTCGAGCGTCAGAAGTGTATCTTGAATAGGTTTGATTTAGGTCAATTCAATTTTTATTACATTCGTATTAAGTATAATATTCTAAACTGATATTTCTCTTAAAAATAATAACCCTCAAGACAGTGTTTTCGATAAATGCACCGACGCACACAGTTCTAAACACAAGCCTCATTAGAAAATTTCGTTGTCTGTACAAAACTTAAAATGATGGAATGTTTTTAAGACAGCAAACTAGCTGTTCAAATACGGAAGTGTTTAAAAATGACATAAAATATATATTTTTTTATACGTACAGATTTATGTTACGAATGATTTTTGTAAGGCGATATTTACGGTCAAAACAACAGTATCAGTGTCTTCTATGAACAATGTATCTGATTGACTAGTTAAACGCTTGTGTGTTAATTAGATGCTTTATAATGATATTGGACAGTCGTTTAAATCAAAAATATAGATACAGAGGACCGTAAACACAAAATAGACACATTCGGATCAAACGCAGGTTTTTTTGGATTCTTCTTCTTCAAAAAAAATCATTCTCTTATCGCAGACGTAAAAAAATCCGGTCGACAAACATTATTAATATGCAAAACTGATTCGGCGATAATAAAAATAATAAATAAAATAATATGATAAAAAAAAATAATGAAAGAACCGCTTCGAAATATATGTTGTATGTGACACAGCACGTATCAAAAACAAACTCGATAATCAAATGCATCGTATTATAAAAATATGTTTCTAACTATGTAGGTACTGAGCTAATACTTTTAACCACCTAATTACTGTTGCAGTCAAAACTAATACAACGATTTCTGAGATATCTCCTCGCCGACGGCTTTATGAGGAGAGTCGGCGAAATGAACGTGTGTATGTGACTTTTTTTAATATTTAAAACAATTAGTTTAATTATACAAGCCTGCAACACCGCAGTTTCATAAAAAGAAATACGTATTAAGCGATTATTTGCATAAATTAAAATGCCTGTGTCTAATAAAATCTTAACGAAACAAAATCACCAAAATTAACTTATAAACCTGTAACACAAAAAAAGAAACACCTATTTGTTTAAGTATACAAAAATAGAATACGTTTTTTCGGACGTATAGTAATTAAATTCAAAGAGGTCGTATATCTTATAAATACCTATATGTATAAATATGTATCTATACAGGAGTGGATTCGTTAAATAAAAACATTGAAGTTATTGATAGCGGCCGATAACAGGGACAATCCATAAAGATATATGCAAAGTTTATTAATAAATATGGCATAGCTAATTAGCGGCCAGCAGTCTATCGGCTGGAGACAGACGTTGAAACACGGCTCGCTGAGAGGCGAGCTCCAACGGTCGAGTCACGAGAGATTTTGAAACGTCGAAGAGCAAAGCATCCAGTACAGCTTGCCCAATCTAACATTCATTATGATAGTACGTAGTGTTATCACATGAATAGTTACTAATATGTTCTGTTAAATTATATATATAATATGAAAATAGAACTGGCTCGTCGATACAACGTCGCCTCACAACAGAGTTTAGTCGAATGTTAGTTCGTTGTTAATAACCGACTGTTACCTACAAGGCGGTGTAAGGCAGTCCGTCCCCGTTAAGTTAATTTATTGGAGCGGTCATTTAACATTTGGGAAGGACCGTAAATTTCCGTGTCAGAAGATATAAATATCCGCGATACTACATTGTACGTAACAATTTGTTGGGAACCAGAATACTTTATAAGTAAAATGTTTTATGTTCATTCTTAATAACTTTCATTATAACCGCTATATAACTGTTGCCACATACATGTGTCATATATAAGTCTATTTAAATGGGTCTCACGAATGTAGGTTGGTCGGTGCTCGGTGTTGTTGAGATGACGCGTGTGAAAAACAAACTTACGTCTCCAGCTTTCTGACATCTATATTACAAGCTGCCGCCGTCTGTAACGACGCACTCGCCTCCCGCCGTCGATCGAAACAAAACCCAAATTATATAGGAATAGATATAATAATCGAACATCCTACTGTTTGTATGCACAGATTGCGTCGTAATCACTTGTGTCAATTGCTTCAATGTGTTACAGAATGATGGGTGATATGTGCAAAGGTGGCGCTGGAAATCTAACTCTAGGTCAACGTGCCTTAAAGTTCGAATTGCATTGCAAGTAATCATGAGGAGTGTGTTTGTGTTAGACGAATGCTCTCTACTTTGATCAAACACGTCGAGTCGAATAATTTGGAAAATTCGCTGTAACATGGATCGAGGCGTGTCGTCGGCGAGATGAAACGCCGATGACATCATAGACAGCTTTATGGTTAATATTTTTGGCTATTATAATTTTATTATGTACGGCTATTATAATTTTATTACTTTAAATTATTCCGCAAATAAAATAGTCGAAAATTGATATGTACATAAACTGTGCCGCTGTTGTGTGCGCTTGAATTTTTTATAACGTTCGACCATAAAAGCCGTCGATGTGTCCACGAAAGTGAGCCTGGTCTTCATTTAATTAACAGACTGTAATATCTGTTTCTATTTCACAACGCATTTATTAGTCGAAGGCCTATTTTGGTTAATGATATCAAAATCTTTTGACCTTTCTCACAATTATAGATAGATATGTTAATTGTGGTCCACGACTGCAACGAACACGTTGACAGACCGGGGTCAGGGCAGTCGGTCCGCGGAGCTCAAGGAAAGTAAATATTCTGATGGTGATAGCAGCAAACCAAACCATGTATAATGTACGATGTAGTGATGTGTATGTATCGATGGATCGACCACCGGGTCGGCGTGACCGTAAGATCTAACAGCGGGGTGTTGCTTCGTAACAAACCTCCGTAGGTATGTTTGTGTAGACAATGGGAGGTATTTACGCACAAATAGGCACCAGGCAGGTGGGACAGCACGAGCGGCGCCCCGCGGAGCGACACGTGTTGGGCATTGGCGATATCGATTGTCGATGATGCCGCTACAAATGTATCCCATCACTGTTCCAATAGCAAACTGGATTGCTGTGGATGTGCCGTACTAATCAGTAGGTACGATGTGAGGATTGTTGTTGTCGGTTTTTGGCACGCGTTATGTTGGTATTATACGTATGATAACATCGACAACGGAGCGCATCACTAACGATTTGTTTCGTTCAATTCACACCTGCCCTCATCCGGCAAATGTGTTTTTTTTGTCTTAAGTAAAATATCGGATTAATTTGGCGAACAATATGAGATAAAGTGGCCAAGTGGGATCCATTATTTAAATCTAATGTGGAATGAACAGACTAAAAAAAATATTACGTGTATATTATTTGTGATTTGATTTATAATGCGCATATACAGTAAGCAATCTTATTTAATCATCGCTATAATTTTTCGGGATAGGTAAAAAATTATTTTTGTTTTGAGTTTTGAGAGATTAAATTTAACCGAACCGCTGTTCATGTACATATTTTTTGATATTACATAATACACCTAAGCAGACTTAAAAAGTCGTATGTGTCAATAGTTTCAGACATAAATGACTTTTGAATAAAGACAAAAATAGAACGATTACCTATAGGCTATAAAGAATGTGTTGTAAAACACTAATTTAATCTGTCCTTGCGGTGTAAAGATTATGGACTAAATAAATATACCTATACATATACATGTATATATATGATCTTATTTGTAACACTAGCATTGTTCATTGCTAAATAAAGTTAAATACATTAGACATTGTTATACACAAATCATAACTACGTGTTGGTAAAGTTTCATCAATATTTGTTAGTTCTGTAGTTTCGAGTGTGATTATAACGAACAAATAGATATACTTTAGGTTAAATTTCTTAAAGCATACTTTTTTACTATATATTCAGTATAAATTTGTCACATGTAACACAAGCTCCTCGTGGCATAACGCAAAATAATATTAAAACACGCCCAAAGATGGTTAGTTTTATTAACCTGAAGCCATAGATATTTACTGTAACGTATCAAGATGGCGGACTGGACGATAAGTCATGAAAAGTCACCGTGTAGAGATATTCATTTAATGAGAAATAACATACAAATGCTATTATTTAGGTCCAAGTGTTTTTATATATAGACGGTATTTACTTTTGTTTTTATCCTACTTTAAAATTGGAGGGTATGATGTATGTATATTTCTATGTAATGTAATCAATTTTTGGTGTCAAACGTCGGAGGATTGAATCAAAGTCATTTTTGTTTCTCTCTTAATATGTACCTATTTTATTCATAATGTTGGCGTTGTAAGCCAAGAAGGTTTTTTTCATTTAATGTTAAAGTTTGTCTTTATTAAAATTGTCACAAAAAATGTGTAAGCGTAATGTAAATTTTATTTAGTTATAAAATAAGTCTCAATGAACTCCTGTTCCTGTTTTTTCAAAGCGTTCGGAGTTTGGACACCACTTTGTGTTAAGAATTTAATAAATTCTATGTAATAAATTATTAAAATAATGTAAGGTATATTTGGTGTAATAAATTAATCGGTTAACATCTGTCGGAAACGTGAAATGCAAATAATTGAATCGGACGATCGACCGATCCATCGGTCGGACAATCGGCCGCTCGGTAACTGCCCACGGTTTCGAACAAGTTTTAATTAGTTTAGAATTTTGTTTGAAAACGCCATGAATATTAAAAGCCGACCGTTTAATTTACTACTTTCCTCGAACCCGACCTCGGAGCAATTAAATCCGAAAAACACAGCCTTATTAATATTGGGAAGCAACTGGCGCCCTCGGCCGTCGTGAACGGCGAACGGAATTTATGCCTCGATAGTTTTGACGGGCATTATCGTAAAACTGGATAGTGTTTAATAGTTGGCACAAGGCGAGCCGCTCCTATTAGACCGCTGACTTATATGACAGTTACTACGGCCGATACCACCCCACCCCCCGCGCGCCGCGCCTCCCCCGGAAAGACGAAACGAGCGACTTCGACACCAGCCTCATCGGAATGGTTTTTTCATTAAAGACGTGCCTCATTGAGACGTCCTAACGAACCTATTTACGACGTCAGAACGACTTTGTATCGTCGAAATACAACAAACAACATCATTCACGTCGCATTAGGAGATGTGTTCTGTGTTGTTTTTAATTAAAGCTTTTATCGCTACGAACGACACCAGGAGCGCGCGTCCGTTAGACTTCAACGAGAGCACTGAGGTTCAGAAATGTGCCGCCCTCCATGTTATCTGCATCGCAGAGTATTATTGCAACGTCCATATTAATTAAGTATAAACTCTTCGGTCGGACTCTCTAACAAGTCATACTAATTTGCGTGTTGTTCTTCAAAGACGTTATAATCTGTGAGTATTCTGTGTTATGTTCACTGAGGCCGGCCGACGGGGGGCGATCGTCTCATTGTTTGTAATTAGTATTATCGTTTTCAACGTATAAAAAACGACGTTCCTCGTGTTTATTGGCTGTTTATTGCTTAATATGAGCCCGACGTTATTGAGGAGTCCATTTTGATGTTATTTAATAGGCACAAGCCGACAGAGGAATCTCTGTGGCGGTTAAACGCATGCTTTCCTATATAGCCCGACGCTGACATGGGCACCAATGTGGCGCCTGGCTTAATTCAGTTTTAATATTTTGTAATATCGTTTCGGTTCAATCGGAATCTCTCCCAGTTATAAACAACATACTGACGAATCGGAATTAGTTATTTTATGTTCACTTCGAACCGTTCTCGTTTCCCATTTTGATTTGCTCTATCGATTAGGCTTTTAGATATCATATTTGAATTTGTATATTTTTATTTTCACGTAAGGATCGTAACGTAATTTTAAAAGTGGATATATTTTTAAGTTTTTTTTTTACATGAATTTTTTTTTCGTATCATTATATAATTTAAAAACTAGTGTGCAGTTTTAGAACGAATTGTTGTTTTTGTTTATCACAATATTACGATACGAGTCCTGCTATTATGAGCGTGATAACTTGTTACATTTTGTAGGCATTGTACCTAATGGTACAAAGACAAATAAATTTAGCAAACAGGATAACATGATAGTAGATGAGCCAATTCATTTCTTGACGTGGTGGATGATCTTGATTTTAACCCCAACATCACTCACACGCAAACCTTCACATTCATGACGTCATATTTGTCCCATTTGTGATCGAAATAGCAATATAACAACTCAACAGGAATAACTTGTATATTTTTATATATAACGCACCTAACGTCTCAAATAAAAACAGTTCCCCTTTCTTCGGTTCCACAGACGTGGTCCCTGTTCATATGTCTGTGTTTGTGTCTGTGCTGTGTCCGTCTGTGACTGTGCTGTGTCGACACTGTGACGTATGTGCAAACAGCGGTGACGTCAGAAGCCACGCCCAGATCCGCCCGCTGTCGGCGCCCGTCTACCCATCTTACACCGGGCCACTAGAAAATACGCCTTACCGTGATGATAGAGAGCTCAAAATTGATGCGACGTATGTCGTCGAACACTTGAACCACTGCGATGTTTCTGAAGAATTCTCAACATCGGGGGTCAGGATCCAGAACAATGATTTATAATTCTGGGGTACGATGGCATTGTGCTTTATTTTATATAACATCAGTCGTATCAAAAGAACGACATACCGCAGGATATTCCATCCGGCGACTGGTTCCTAGTGCAGTGAAAAAATTTACTGCTATATTGTTTTAGAGTTTATCTTCCAGTTATAAAGTCTAATAATAATAATAATAATTCCCGCTTTCACATCTCAATGAAGTCTTTAAATGTAACGAAAGCCGTCCATCTCCGACGCGAACAGTTCCATCGGCAGTCGATTCAGAGAAAATATATGCAAATTAAATCCGACAAAGATTGAAAGAATTTGATACCATAAAATGAATTCTTATCTCGTGTATCAATTTGGTAAATCGAAAAATGTTTCGCGCGCATCGCGAGACGGAGGTTTTGCCTTCACTAGACATAGTAAGAATCCCTTGTACCACCTGGCGGTGAGAGCTGTGGTAGTCGTGAGTTTGAAGAATGGTCTCTTTGACCCCGAGAAAAAATAGCTATCGATAGTGGATGGTGTGAATGTGGCTGGATCACGCAGCGTGAGCTCGCCCTTTGTGCTGCCCCGCGCTGACACACGTCATTTATATCCAATCCTTTGTTGTCCAGGTGGCTTAAATAACGATACAACCCAAACTGAGCGACGGTAGTCTTGAAAAACAAACACCGCTAACCGTAACTTTTTTGTTTTCTAAATATTTTCGCATCAATCGGGGACGTTCAAAGCGCGATCGCTTCCGCCCTGAATACAAAACGATTTGAAGGAGCTGCCAATTTTCGAGATTGACTACTGTTATGGAAATATAAGAAGGAAACTGTTCCTTGTTTGTTTGTTTGTGGTGTTGCCTTAGCATTGCCTGTTGTTATGTCTCGATCGATCTACACATCAGGTATATATAATGTTGCCCACATTTTACGGCACGTCGAACAATCGTATCATTTATTAAACTTTCTTACAATTAAATATGTAAAATAGCGCGTCAAAAATGTAAAAAGAATTCCTCAAAACTATTCAATAGCCGGGCGCGCGCTGTGCGCCCATTACACTTAATCTTAAAAATACATTTATCATGTTCAGCCGATAAAAATGCCATTGAGATCAGACTCACACAATGAGATACAAACGCTTCGTACCTGACATGAGACCGAAAGTCAATTATATTCAAATATAAATCGGATTTGCAAACGTAAGCTCGTGACAATGGCATAGAGCGGGCGGCGCTAAGCCACCTTTGCGTGTCGTTGTAACAGTCGCAGCCGGGACGCGGGACACGGGACACAGGACACGGGACACGCCAGCCTCATCCGCTGATTTGGTGATCGTAAAACCAACCCAGGTTTATAATTTGTAGCCACGATAGAAAATCGATTGACCGATTTTAATATAAAGTAAATCATCGCCGAGGAAATTTACTGTGTCAGTTGATTAAATCGAAATCAGAACAAGTTTCATTTTGTTATTATGATTTTATGAATAGACGAATAACATAAATTTTGAAGTCAAAAATTAATTTGCATTTATATTTTTATGTCGTCTGTTGTATCGGAAAACAATCAATTTTTATGGACATAATTATAATATTTTTACTCGGTAGGTAGGTAGGTGATATAAAAAGATTGTTTAACTACAGGTATGCGACTTAAATCATCTAACAACGAAATGGGATTCATACTTTGATGTGTAAGCGGAAAACATTTAGCAGTATTTGATTGAACAAGTTAATTTTGTTTGAGAATATTAAAACTCCATTATTGGTGTAAGTTTGACAATATTCTCATGGGTAGTAACATCGGTAACAAATTCCCGTAAAAGGGAATAATGCGCTGAACCCATATCGCTGTCACGCCCAACGAATCAACAGAGCCAACTCAACAATGGCTCTGCGATACTGCTGTTGCCCTTTTGTGAAGCCACGTCGCCCTTCGCTATCGACGACATCGAAACTGAGATGTATCATTTCAGTTTTCGATACATCTTTAATGAACTAGAACTTTTTGTAAGCGAACTGCCACAAAAAGCGTTCAATACGATTACTACAAACCCGCGTTATTCGGTTGTAAAAGCCACTGAAATAATTTGCAACGCCACGCTGAACGATAAATCTTAAAGTGGTTCATGATTTGTTTGCGAATAAAACTCGATGTGGTATGTTTATTCTATTGCTACTATTATTATTATTATTATTGTTATTAAAAAACTGATTCCGTTAACAAACACCACACACAACTATCAAACTTATTCCAATAATATAACAAACGTTACACGTAACAGAGATCCCTCGCATTTGCATAATTTTACCAAAAAAAGGACCAAACAAACCCTTCCAAATGACGCGTTAAATACACTCAAACAACATCATTATGTGTGAGTAGCTGGCTCGCCCTGAGTCCTTCACAAAAACTGTCATAAAAACTGTAAGAATCAGCTGAAGAAGGACAATGTGGCCACCGGGGCGTCTCAATGGGCCCCTAAGAAATTTGTTCCGTAGAGTTTGATAGGTGACAAGTCGCATTGTTCGCGGGCCGGAGCGCGGGGTGCATGCGGTTCTAGCTTCTCCCTATTATCGGTGTAGGAATTTGTTTTGGGGTGGCGTACCGGCGCTAAATGGTAATGTTCCTGTATTGTTTGTTATTATTTGATCGGCCGGGTGCGTCGATGTCACGCCATTATGTGTTAAGTCAGGATTGAGTGGAAATTTATTAAGTCGAGGGCTGTTGACTTTGAAATATTGCACACAACGGTCCGGAGTGGATGTTACGGGTAGTTGTCAAATATTCGACATTGAATACACGGGACGCGGCCGTTTGCGGTGTTTCGTATTCTGTATTAAACCCTGCCATAATAATAACATGTAACATTGCCACAGCTTATAGTTATCCGACATTCGCGTTACAACGTACGTGTACAATAATATTTTGTATTGTAGACAATCATGATGTTAATTGTTTAAATCAAGTAGTGTTGTAATTACTTGATATTTGTAACTGTGTTATTTCTGAGTTAGTGTACAACTATCGTTCATACCCTCACAAGCAGCTACCCACGGTATCTCCGCAACGTGGTTAAGGGTAAATGAGCCTCTAAAAAATTAAATTAGAGAGAAATTATACTAAATGGAATAAAAGATAAACATTCCTCTGCTTGTTTTACAAGCTCCCAGTTCAGGCACAGCTTTTCTCTCCAACATACAATATATACAATCCACAAACGATTAAATAAATACATATATACATATATAAATATTATATATTTTTAATATATAGCTCGTGGTACAAATATTATTGTTTTAATAAACAATTTAATACCCCCGCATGACAAACGCTACGAACCTAACAGCTATGCCAATAGAATAAAGTTATATTTGAGTCACGTAGCAAATATTTGACTAAACCAATTCGCCCGTGTTTGATTATCTCAAAGGGGCGACGCAACTCCATTAAATTATGATTGTAACACCCCCAGCAATCTAATAACAGAGCTTACACATGTCGCCTCTGAATCATTGTTCGATAAATGTTACATTGTTGCGCCAATAAATTAATTATAACCAAACAAAATATGTCCAAAAGAGAAAGGATAGGATAAACAAAAGCCGTATACGAACACTGTTAGACTACAAACACGATTAGGTTCTATATGATAATGACTACAGGAATTAGGTACCTACAGACGTAATATTACAAAATCATTTCCTCGATCAGACGGAGCATCGCACGTGTTGTGCCTGTGGGGAGCCCATAGCTGATCGCTTCCTACTGGAAGTGGGCGGCGGCGCATGGCACACGGGCTGCCTGAGATGCTGTGTCTGTGCTGTGCAATTGGACAGACATCCCTCCTGCTTTCTCAGAGACAGACAGGTGTACTGCAAGCAAGACTACGCCAAGTGAGTAGACATTACTTATCTCTAGCATTTCATTTTTGCTCACAGCCGAACTATTTAATCCGAAATTATCGAAAACCATATTGGCAACATGAAAGCGCACATTTAAGTTGCGACCAGGTTTTAGGCAAAGGAAATCTTCGAGTCATCGTACAGGCTATGTGCACTCGGTTAGCGATATGCTTGGCTTCATTTGATACGAGGGTTTTTTAGTGGTCGCGATGGTATGCGGGATAGGTTGCAGGTGAACTCTGACCCACGCTGTGTGGCCCTGACGCAGCATTATAGACCATCAACGCTGTGCGGCGAGCTGGGACATCAAAAGGATTTTCAGCCATTGTTTAGTTTTTACTGGCATAGGAATGGTCTCCGCGAAATAATCTTAGTGTTTTAAGATCCATAACCATCTCCGCCCGACTCAGTCAGGGTATTCTTTAATTCGATCGTATGTAAACGAACAAAGTAAATTATATTTTTAACCATTTATAATATTAAAAAAAAAAAAATGTTAATGAAGCGACAGGTGCATGTGAATTGACACTCACATCAAAAAAAGCGAGGCCGATGTCCTAAGAGTGGTTTTATTGAAAATGTCCGAGTGTGTAGCAACAAAGCGTCGACTGGGAATGTTACCGCCGTAAAAAAATATTCAGAGTGGAGCAGTGACTTGCGGGAATGGAGTTTTCATTTGTCATTTATTTTGATTGTGATAAGTCGATGCGACGTTCAACGATATATTTTAATCGGGACTGGGTTACCCCAGACGGCGATGGCGAGGCGACCACCGGGCCTGGCGTGTCCCTTTATTGAATCCTTCAACATTAAAGGAATTCATCTATTGTATGACTTTTATCAATCTCATGAAATCTATGCGCGAGCATACCTATGATATAGTATTCCTAATAGATTATATTTTTGCATTCATATATACTTAATATATATGTATGTATTAAAAAATCAAAATTCAAACTAACAACAGAGATGTTCCGGAATCCATGACTAGACAGTTTATCCGTGTACAAAACGCCTTATTTGAATCCATCGAATCTCACAATCATCACTTGAAGTAGGTATCACAGCACAATGATAGGTCGCGGCGGATCGAGCCGCTGGTCCTCCAGAGATGACCGGGGCCTTGACATTAAGTAGAGATGCTCCACAATAACTATCAATATATTATTTATACAATAATTACACTCTTTGTTAAACGTTCGCTGGGACGTACACACGTCGGATCATTCGAGCCAACATGAAACATTACTCCCCAACTACTAACAACTATTTATGACCTCCGCCTTATAAGAACTCGGCAACGAGGAATTATTTATTACAAACTTTGTTAGTAAACACCAATTTTTTACGAAATTAACGAAACGACAGAAGCTGCGCGTTCCTAATATTAATCTTTTTTCATCAACACTTGGGGAGTAAAGCTCTTTTAATTTTGACAAATGAGAATTCCGACGATCTTGGGAATATAAATATTTGAGAGAAAAATTCTCATAAATTACTAAAATCGATGACGCGCACCTGTTGAATACTATTTACAATTATACAGCCGTGTGTATTGTCATTAAATTTCGTCGATGAGATCTTCCAATAGGCAATCTGGAGTCTTTAAAAAAGGATGATCGTTGTCGCAGTCTGAGCTGTGTTCGGTCGTTAGCAGCGGTCTTGCTGTATAAATAATGTTTGCGTTTGAACGCCTATAACGAGTGGTGTCGGCCGTAAATCGAATGTCGCTCGCGGCTACCGCAATGATTGCTTTTGTTGATATATCATATGTTTATTGTTTATTTAGCGAGCCTTTTTGTCAGGTAGCGAGACTCCCGCTCCCCTCGCCCTTACCCGCTCGCCCTTCCTACCGTTATTTGTTTTTATATCCTAGCCAATACCCAGGTCCCGCGAGTCTCGACGAGTGCTTATATCCTATCTGTTCCGTCCCTTATGTCATCTATGTACCTACGTCATTCTTTCGGTATAAAAGGTTCTACAAATTATTAGCAGTCGCAAAACGATTATACAACTGGAATACAGATAATTATTAGCATCTTCTGGTCTGCACTCTAACCGCTTAAAATAGAAGTCAATCCGTGCTTGTAACAAAGACACCGAGCATTCCAATAAGTTTGTTTTTGCTATTGCAAAGAAAGGTATGAAGTTAACGCGAGGTCCGCTCACGCGATCTCGCCCACACCCGTTCGGTCCAAATGCGCACACCATGTCTTATGTAAATGGGCCATGTCGCCCCTGAGTTTAATTAATCTCTGGCCGCATAAATAAACCCGCCGTAATCGATTCACCCTGAATATTAAACAATGCAGCCTCAACGGCGCCGACGCAATTCCATCCGATACGCGAATATCGCTCCGTCCATCTAGGATCTCGATCTTGTTCTGAAATTGGTACAAGAAGTCATTTCGTGGGTGTAAACGTAATGTTTGTTTTATATCAACCGCGAAACAAACATTTATCACGTCCATAAATATTCCTGCGGCGTTAAAGATAAAGTCTCAGCAATGTTTTAAAGCACGTACATTTGATTTGAGTTTTATCACGGCGTTCATAGAAACGTTGAGCTGTCTATTACCAGAAGCACCTCAAAAGGCGTTGACAAAATCAGCCTCCAGTCGCAGGAGCCGCTGGCGCTCTGTAAATCCTTCATCGTTGATTGCTACAACCTCCCCCCCTACCCCATTTTTAATAAGCTTTCAGCGCGACGTTTCACTGGCCGGCATGATTTAAGTTATTTGTTTTAGAAACACTAGCGAGTGATTCATTTGTATATTATACTGGTTTATTCAACAGTTTCGGCTCGCCGCCGGCGCTTGGCGAGCCTCACAATACTCGCTAACAACATGCTCCTGCTGACTGATAGCTATATATAAATAGTAATTGCTTTTCTGTTATTGAGTTATTACAAGCTCACCTTTTTATAAATTATTTTCTTACCACATTACATTACCCGTATTTATTTTAATCAGTCAAGGCTAGCGCTGATTGATTAGTTTTTAAAAGATAGGCCTCGGACACAGCCACTATATAATTGACACATGCAAAAAGTTTCAATAGCAATGAATAAAGTGGACGGTGACTGTCTATTTCTGAAGAGTACGTTTACTATTCCAGTTGGTCGATAGTTATGGGCTAACTGGAAATATTGCAGGTTTAGTTGAAAAGGAAGAGTCTAGGACCACCCTAAGCAATGGCCGACGAACGTGAACGGTTATCGACTCTACGAGACATCTTCATTACTGGCGAGTGTTAAAACTTGTTAATCTGTCACTTAGTTAATTACTATGCAAGCCGCCTTAATTGATTCAAGCGACAAAATGTTAATAAGCCGTGATAACGGTAGCGAGGAAACGTAGCCAGCGTTTTGAAATGCAAATCGCGCTTAAAACATTGCTTGCTTAACTGATATGTTAGGATCAATTAATATAGGAGAAACAAGCGATTCTGCACTCTAATACTATCAAGATGCCGGAGATTGTTATTTAGTCAACAATAGGGTAATTGTATTAATAGTTGTTTATGTATTGTTATACGTACCAACCCGGCAACGATAGGCAGTCGATAGTTTTAAGAGTAAAATTGCACTGGTGATATAAGAAAAGGTACATTAATTTATTGATAAAAACGTTTTAAATATACACTGAATAAATCAGTATCACTTATTCCGAAGTTAAAGCACGCATGTTTGAGGAATAATAAAACTCTCGGACTGACCGATGTTAATAACGATTTGGCTATATTTGTTTTAATTTTTATGTTAACCAATAGGTTGAGCAATTAATGAATCGTTAAACGAAAATCTTGTAAGTTATAAAAATGTTACTGTTATACTAAATCTCACTAATAAATATCTCAATTCAATTAAATGCGTCGAGATTCGGACTATAAAAACGTTGTACCGTTTGTCTTATTGTAATTTTTATGATAGCCGCCGGAGTCTTAATAACCACTTTTATTTGTACAATCCAAGAATTCCCGAAGACCGTTTGTTACATAATGATAATAAAAGGGGCTTGAGAACTTTTACTGAACCGAACGTAAACATTGCATTCGTTATCAGAAATCGGCGAGCTCGTTCCGAAGTTATTACAGTGATATGTTGAGATGATAATTCATCTGAATGAGACTCCGATAAGAGAAAAACAAAAGTGTCCGGGGCGACGATATTATAGCCAGTTAATGATTTGCACGCGTATATTTAATTAATTAAATATTAAGTCTGCGAAATGATAATCAACTACGGGCGATAAGTGTCGGCGGGTGAACGCACATACTCGCAGCGGGGGCTAAATAATTGGAGTTTTAGCGACGGAAGCCCAGCCACGGCGTATCTTATCAGCGCTTTTAATTTTTGTTCCAGTGTTTAAAGATTTAATGGCGTGCCAGGATCTGTTTCGATGTTTTTGTTGCAAGCTCCGATCTAAACAATGTATGCAATTTTATCTCTCGTATTATGTACTAATGTTTGGCCATGCATCTCTATATTTTAACACTCAATTAAAGTTAATTGCTCGCTATGTCGCGATAACAGGGCATTCCCTTATTAATTATTGCTTATGATTTATACAGAAATGCATCGGACATGTGAGTGTATGGGACAAAAATACTTTATGGACGAAGAGGTGCACGTCTGGTCCCGTCCGCAATAATAATATTAACAGGATGAGATTTAAAAAAAATTAAAAAATACACTAATTATGTTCCTTGGGGTTTCTTTAAATTACATAACACGAACAAGTTTAGAGGAGGAGCTAAAAGCAAGCGGTCCACAAAATTGTGAGTTGTACAAAAAAGGACCCTTTAACAAATTCAATGTCGCAGAGCATCTTTCATCTTGTATCATCATCATCATCATCATCATCATCATCATCAGCCTATCGGAAGCCCACTGCTGAGCATAAGCCTCTTCTCCCATGGAGAAGGTTTGAGCATTAATCGCCACGCTTGCTCAAGACGGGTTGGCGATTTCAAACTTATGATTTGAAATTATAAGTTCAGGTTTCCTCACGATGTTTTCCTTCACCGTCCGTCATCTTGTATACATGAATCATATTTAGTAACATCGCGCTAATAAAAGTATGTTAAAAAACCTGATCTTCCCAGCTCCTTCTTTCTTCAGATAAATATCTCAAAGGAACTGGTGTTTGAAAATGAAGTGGTAGCGAAGTATATTGGCGTTCAACGAGGAAAATATTAGGACATTCCATTGAAAATAATTCTCACTTGGTTTGGAAACTCCTGGCTAGTTAATTGAACAAATAGATTAATAGGTTATAATATGTTTTGGAGATTTGTTTATATAAATTTTCTAGAACTTTTAAAAAGTGTACGCAGATTGGTGAGAAGGCTGCGTTTAGTATCTGGTGTGTACACTCGACATTTTTTATGAAACTATTATATTGACATATATTTATTAAAATATATAAATAAAATTTCCATAATCCTGTGACGGCGATGATTATTGTTGCGATTTTGCCCGGCGAATGTCTGTTTATTGTCATATAATTTTCTCTGAAATATTCAAATACAGTGATATCCCTGTAAAATTAATTTCGGTAGCTCCTTTTTATTCTACCCGCACCGTCTTAATTATGCGAAATGTTTAATTTTAAGCTTTTGAGAATATGTTACGATACGTTTTCGTCGCTACTAAATTTACTAACATCACCTCCACAATAACGAGAGCGGTTTTGCTTAGGAGTTTTGGGGCAAAGTGCTCCAAGTGCTGCCGAGGCATCTCTTCATCAGACTGGGTTCGCAAGGCTCGTGAGCAGGTATACCATCTGGCCTGCTTCGCCTGCGACGCCTGCGGCCGTCAGCTATCCACGGGGGAACAGTTCGCTTTGCACGAGGACAGAGTACTCTGCAAGCCGCACTACTTGGAAACATTGGATGGAGGATCTATTTCCTCAGATGGCAAGTGCAGTTCTCTTGTATACCCATAAATCTTTTCTGTTTTTTAAAAATGTTATAAACCCATACACATTGTTACTGGTAGCTGGAAAATAATTTTTCGATAAAACATTCAGGGATCCAGTTAAACAACGACTTATTTTAATTTTAGATGGCTGTGACTCAGAAGGTTACCACAAAAGTAAAGCGAAACGCGTTCGTACGACTTTCACGGAAGAACAATTGCAAGTTCTCCAAGCTAACTTCCAACTGGACTCGAACCCTGACGGCCAAGACCTGGAAAGGATCGCTCAAGTCACCGGTCTCAGCAAACGGGTCACGCAAGTCTGGTTCCAAAATAGCCGTGCCAGGCAGAAGAAACATCAACATACGGGAAAAGGGAAACAGAACCAAGGTTAATATTTTAAACAGTGTCATACGATTTAAGAATGTTTCCGCTTCAGCGCCATGCGATTAAAATGCCACGCCATGCGATTTATTTTACGCGATATTTTTACTCTTATTTTGCCTGTCAAAATACGAATGCGCTGTTCATTAGAGTGCGTCTCTTGATATGGTACGTTGTCCACAGCGATGTCCCGCGAGGATGCGGTGGGGTTTGGTCGGCCCATCAACCTCCACCTCACGTATTCCTTCCAGAACAAACCGCCGTTCGTTCCGATAGGTACGCTATGAAGACAACTCACTCGCTAAAACATCTTCTGTACTGGCTATACGGAAATCTCTTAACACGCATCACTTCTGTTTCCAGATGGAACTTCTTTCACTGACTCATCAATGGACGAACTGTCCGAGGACTCCTCGATACACTGCATGCAGAGCGAGGTCTAGATCCGTGTAGTTCGTGCTGGACGCACCTCAACATCTTGTACATTACCTGTCCTTATGTATAATGCTTTATTTAAATACTCTTGTAGGATAAAATATACGTACCGCTTATGTACTAAGTATATAATAGTCTAGAAATAATAACCAGTAATATATAACTTTCGTGTAGTCTAATCGTAACGGGAGACTCGTTATTTATATATATGAATATTTAACTGTCATTGTCCTCAAGTCATAATTATACTGAGATCCCGAATTCGACGGGCAAATGTAAAAAAAAAAAAACAAATATATTTATACTTATTTAAGGGACAAAATTGTGTTTATTGTAAAAAGATGTATTTATTTATTTATTTTAAGTAACTGTGATAAGTTTAATTTAGTGCGTCGGTTGCATTCACTCGAGTCCACATATGTGCCAAAATAGTTGATGTGACTTAACAACGTGATTGATTACGAAGAAAAGCAATATTTTCTAAAGTTCTCTAAACTTTTTACTAATTCTTATTGAAATGTTAACTTCGATAATAAATCACTCAAGTATTTAAAATTTCTAGTAGCAGTAAATGTATTTAAATCTCGAATCCTATTGCCTGGAGGTTATATTACATGCGAGACACGATAGGCTGTTATTCGACCTTCCGTAGATACAGGACATGTTGAACATTTTCAAAACATCACTTACAAACATTTTTAATAAGATAACTTATCTCAATAAGATATCTTAGACGAGTATTTTCACTCATATATAGATGTTAATATATTTATGGAAATCAATAAACTATTATCAATGTCCTAGTTGTAATAAACAGTATCTTAACAGCTGTTAGTAAACTAGACTAGCACATAACGCTCTTATGTTTTATAGAATAAAGTTATTATGTAAGCGTAAGTAAGAATTAATTTAGATCGTGTTACGATTATGGTTAAGCACAAATATCTATTTCTGTAAATAAGCTTAGTAGGACATTTTGCTGAAGCGTTCGCAATTACTTTATTAATAATTGTAGTCCAGATTTCAAAGAATCATCATCTTTTAAGCTATGTTCCAATATCAAACAACGCCTTCATTGAGCTCAATTTAAATTCACTATATTCTTTCGTGTCCCACAGCTGTATTAAAATATTTTTAGTCTGTTAAAATGAATCTTCTGATATCACCAGATTATTATAAATTAAATCAATGAATTTCATCTAGAAATAGAATTATCGAAATGATTTTCGGAGTCGGTCTTAAGATGCATGCTCAATGTGAATGCGTAAATCGGATGCCTCCACTAGGCGTTCGTCATTTTGTAAATATTATATATTATTGTATGATTATTCTCGTATTCATATCGTCTCGTCACTTTAAAAAATTTTGTAACTGGTACTAGGTACTACGTTTGCTATGTACAAATTTATTAATTATGTTATGTTGATTACATTGTTGTTTTATTTCATATTGCTATATATAGATTAATGTTACACAACTTACATATGCTTATACTAGAATCGTTCTCTGACGGAAAATGAGTTGAATGTTTATTCCACTTAGCTATAGTTTACACATGAGTTAGTGGAAAGAAAGTTTTGTTTGGTTTGATTGAATTAATCAGTATTAAACAACGATCTGATAACCATTGAATTAACATAGAATATTTATAGAAATATTGTTAATTGCAATGTAGTAATGTCACTATGTAGTGGGTTCTGTACCTATCCATTGAGTGCATTTCAATTAAATCTTTATATAAAAATATAACACAAGATGTCAAGGCATAACAAATAACTTTCATCTAACGCGGTCACGGACATATTCAATAACAGTTACTTTATTATATTTTGTTCTATATCCGTTTAAACTATTATATAATTTTATTTAAAATGTGTAAAAGTTAAAAAAATAATTTCAATACTAATGAAAACCATATTTTAAGTCTTTAAAACTGAGGTACAAATTTAAATAAATGTCGCTAACGTATAACATGAAATCTTACGATATAAAATAATAACTTTAACATAGTCTTAAGAGGGTTACCTATTTAATTTATATATCTTATAGTCTATGATAGTTAAATATCTACAACTTGTCCATGGTGCCAACCAGCAGTTCCATTTCTTGGCGGATGCCTTTCAGCAGATCTTTCATCTGCCGTGGAGAATCTAGGAGGTCAATACTTTGGGTGTAGGGATTGTATCTCACTCCGAAGTCACGGGGTATTGTTTGGGCGAATTTGCTGTAATATTAAATAATTACCGTAAAATTTTCAATCACTATTACCCACTGTTAGAGTTTGTATTGCAAAGATTGGCAGGATCGAGAGCTGTGTAAAATCAATTAAAATTTTTAATAACTGATAAACTTGTTTATAAACATTATTCAGAAAATGTTGTTTAATAACACGCTATTGTTTGTATTAACACATATTATGAATTGAAAAATAACCGTCTGTCTATCGCCCTTGGGTAGAGGTGTGTCAGAAATGTAGAGAATAATAAAAGTCAGCAATACTTCCCTTCGGAAGTGGTAATGGTGATAATTGTTTTGCAGCAAACAAAGTAAAAGTAATAAATAATTTAATTAACGTAAGTGAAATTTAATTTCACAACTTAATAAATATGAATAAATACTCACATCATCTTTTCCTTAGCACTTTCAAAACTGTTAGCAACGAAATATATTGGTTGGTATTCAGTGATAGGATACTTCTGTTCTCCTGTGATTTCTGGTTCAAATTCTTGGAGCTGTGGCTTATCTGAGAGACAATATTGAAGTTCACCGAATGATGACAGCAAACCGGCGCCGTATGCCTTCAGCTGTCCTTCTTGCCGACACAGACCAAATTCAACAGTAAACCAAAAGCACTGAAAAAAGACAAGATAAATGTTATCCTTTAATACATTATTCGAGGGCTTTTGATATCAATAATACATTGATGATTTTATAAATTTACCGTTGCAAGTCTTTCGATAAAATCGTCAGGAGCTCCCAATGAAGCCAGGCCGATTTCCTGAGAGAACTGTGCGAACGCGGGATCAGCGAACAATGGCGCGTGTCCGAGGAGCTCGTGGCAGACATCAGGTTCAGGAGTGTAAAGGGGACGAGAATGGTGCCTAATGTACTGAGTACTATGAAATACACGGAACGCCAAGCCAGCGAGGAAATCTCGTGAAGAAAGCAGACCTGCCACTGGACGGAGAGTGAATCCAGTGCAATCTGGCGAAAAGAAACATTTTAATGTTTACAATGTAAATTACATATTCATTTGTAAAACATCTGCTAATTCTAATACCTTTGAGAAAGTTAGATACGTCTTCGAGTTGTGGAATATTGTCCTCCCTATAACCACAGTTTTCAATCAAAAGCGGAAAAACATGATTGTGTTCCTTGCAGGCGTGCGTTGGGTAGAGTTCCGTGAGCTTCCTGAACACTACTCCCCATGTGTTGATTTCTTCTTTAGTATAATTCACGTGCGGAAGCGGCTGGCCGTGCTTGTAGTTGTAAGCGATATCAGCAAAATACTTTCTTCTCGCGCGGTACTCCGGGTCTGTGAAACCTGGATGATCCGAGTCGAGCTCAGCTCCATAAGACAATATCTGATTAGCGAATCTATCCAGATCACGAATACGGCGAGGGAACCAAGGCACCGCAGCTGGAAAATAAAAATATAACTTATCTCTGCATTCCATCATCACTATTCCGATTTCTTAAGTGTCTCTTAGAAACTACCAGTTAATAAACAAAAAAATTGCAAATACAATGAAAAGCTTACATCTATTATCCTTGTAGTTTCTAGAAATAATGTTGAGGTATCCAGTGCTCTTCTTCAGCTCATCCAAAGCCGCTCCAAAGTCCCCGGATTCGTGTTCACACTCGACCATGAATTCATAGCCTGGTCTCCTGGCAGAGGAGCGAGATTCGATGTGGCTCAAGTTGACGCCGTGAGATGAAAAGATACTCAGAAATTTCTCCAAAGAACCAGCTTGATCCGGAGTCTCCGGAGAAAATAGGAGCCATGTTGACTTTTTAGAATCGCGCCCCTCGGCTATGTAGTTGCCACCCTGCATTAACTTTGGCTGTAGGAAAAAACACAAATATCGTAAATTGATTTTTTTTTGTTCAGCATAAACCCTCACTAAAGTGATACAAATCATTGATTTCGTATAATTAAAACATTGAATGTGTGTACACATTTAAACGATAATTAAAAATATTTTTTGTGCCTCGTCCATAAATACTCGAGGAAAATAAAGGCAGCGGCAGCTTTGTTAATTGACAATTTAAATCAACTCAGTGTAGAGATTCCAAACTGAAGCTAACGAATTAAAATTATCAGGTTATCATAATATATACGATGATATAAAATATATTTGAAGCTGCTTTATCGACGTGATAACCCTTGCTGGTTAACGCGGACGGCCGATTTCTGATCGCACTCGATGAGGAGACGTCATTAGCAATTGAAATAACTTATAATATTATCACGGGATACGTTGAAAAACAACAAGACATTTGATTAATGACGTGGCGACTTTGTTTTCAAAATAAATAATAAATAACAATTCAATCATAAACCAATAAAAACATAATTACAAAATAAAATCAAATATAAAGCTCTGTGAACAAAACAACGCTATCTATAGATTGTTTATCTATAATAAGTATCTATAGATTGCTATTACCTGAACTGGAATGCGAATTAAGTTAACATAAATTGAATGAACCTTATATAAAAAGGCATTACCGCATTCTTTGCAGTTTTTGCATGCAGCGTTTAACGACAGTATTATCAGTGGTCGGAATTCAGTAACTCGAGCCCCGTTAGAGTTCACTTTGTTTATATTATATAGTTAATTAATACAATACAAAACATTTTAATATTAATTACATTCGGTTTATAGATTTTTTTAATATTCCAAAAAATTTCTCACTTGAGCTTTTAGAACGTAAATCAATGAATAAGCCAGTGGTAAAGTCAGTGGTATATATTATATATGAATGACACGTAATAAATATTATAAATAAAATATATAGAACCCAAAGACGAAGGGAATTAAAATCGCAACAAATCGCATTATCCCATACCTTGTCCATCGGCGAGGTTGATAGTATGTTTACACTCGGCTCCATTTTCCGTACTTGTTGAGACGCTGGTAGGAACGACACAGAAACAAACGAGACACAACTCAGCCCCTTTTATGAGGCGAACTACGTCATCAACTACAACGACGTACACTCGCTCGTACTGATAATATTGTTTTATAAAACGATGAGAACAAAAAAATAATGTTTTTATTATTTCATCACAATTGAAAAAAAAAAACAATATATATATAAGTATTTCGAACAAATTTTGTTGATAAATTGATATCAAAGAAATTGCTTTAGGGGTGTTTTATAGCTATTAAATAGTCTCTAAGTAAATATAGAGCCTGTATCGGAGGCTCGAAATGTTATCTCCGGGACATAAAAGTGTTATCAGCTTGTTATGTCCATGAATATATACGTCATTTGATATTATTGTGTGCAAAATTATGTTTAGCGACGTTTACAGGACCTGGTGGGACGTGAACAAAAATATTCGGTTGTATTTTATAGACAGCTTTGAATGATGAAAGTCTTAATACTGATAACGTATAAAAACATTCTAGTAATTTTGTTCTCTCTCTTATCAGTTTAACTTTATTAAAATAAACATTAAAACTGATTTATGCTCTGTAAGTAATGATTATTAAAACTCTATTCATACCCGAGCTTGTATACTAAAATCTCCTTGGTCAAAATTGTAATATGACGTGCTTAGTCTTGAACGTCAATTTAAAGTCATTTATTGAAAGACGCTAGACAAATTATTATAAATAATAATAAACCTTATTTTAGTATAGCAATGGATTTTTGTGGAAAAAAAAACTATATAGAACCGTCTCGTGCTTTGTAATATTATCGAAAAATGGTTCAGTTGAAACAGGTTTCGCTTCGTTTGAAGTCCATTAAAAATATTCAGAAAATCACTAAGACAATGAAAATGGTGTCCGCGAGCAAGTAAATATATTTGTATAGGTGTGCTACCTTTATCGTGTTTATATTCACGTTGTTAAAAATCGAAGGTTCACGAAGGCGGAGCGCGAATTAAGCTCAGCGCGACCCTTCGGCTACGGGCCTCGGAAATTTTACGAGTCCAGCCACTTGGTGAAACCAGAGAAGAAACCGGATGATAAATCCAAAGAGGAACCAGCGCCAGAACCGGTCGTTGGGAAAGACGAGGAGGGAAAAGACGCGAAGAAGGTCAGAAGACTGTATGTCGCCGTGACTTCAGACAGAGGTGGGGTGTGTTAGCAGAATATAAAATTAAAATATACAAGTTTATTACGACAATATTGGAATGTTTTGTGATGTCAGTAATTAGGATGACATATCAGATGGTGACCCCGGCTTGATAACTGGTCGCACTGCCCCGGCACACGCTCCCATCATGTGCGACACTCCTTATCAATAGGAGATATTTTAGTGCTCTCACAAACCCGTGTCAATAATTCTACTATCTGTTAACTCAATATCTATACGTAGGCGTTTACAGTCACGAATGCTAACAGAGAAAAAGGCGTTAAACTAAGTTATTGGAGTCATGATGACAAGGTTTTCGGGTCGCGATAATGTGTGGGCTATTAATACGCAAGTGGCGTCGGGCTATCTCGCAGATCACGGCCGGAGATGCTTTCGTATTACCTCAAGGCTATATAATGAATAAAAACTATACAAAATGTACAAATAAATTGACTTGACCACCGAATTCTTACCGTACTTAGTAGTAAGAATTGACTAAAGAAGAGATTTCCAAAGTGTAATATGACGGACCTCCTATTATGAGATATTTTTAAAAGGATTTATTATAAAAGCTCTGTTTATTTACAAACCATACATTATGTACAATCATTTACAAAAAAGTAGGTATATAAAATTTTAAAACGCAATTTGGAGACACGATTAAATATCAAATGGTTTTTGGTATAGATAACAAGAAGCAAGCATACTTTATATACCTACCTATTCCAATCAGAATAATACAGTCGAACGCAAAAAGTATTTATATATATTTATATATATATATATTTAATGTCATGTCATAAGTCGTTTTTAATTATGCAAATTTATTATACATGACGATATATCATTCGCACCTTTCATATTGTAAAAAAATAAAAAATCACTACAATCTACCTTAATACGCTTTTGCGGTCGGGCATAAGGAAAACATGAAGTGGAACGCTCCACGGAATGGCATGCGATGAATTATGTGACTATGGTGTAACTTTGTTGATAATTTTCATCATATAGACTTTTAATTTGCCAAGTTATCTACAAGCTAAAGGTCATATTATAATCGGAAAGCCCAAGCCCATACGATCCACGAATATTCAGTACCACAACAACATCAGACTCTTGATGACTGAGACATGTCTTGTATGGTCCGTCAAATAAACTAGTTACTAGTCTTCAACATAATATATATAAATATGATATGTGATATGGATTTTCAGCGTTTTCTGCACCTTAACATGAATCACTGTAGCTGTTATACGAATCTCTCAGAATATAACTTTTCGGGTATGTTATGTTTGAGGTCTGTGCGGCGGAGTTCATTCTGGTATATCCCGTCGCATCAGGAAGAACTTGACCGATCGCAGGGCGGAACCCGCCAGCAACAAGCTGATATGTATCGGTGACAAATCCAGAGCAATCCTGAGGCGTATCTTCAGCGACAATATGCTCATGAATGTCAAAGACGTAATCATTATTTAATTATATTTTACGTATATTTTTTATCTACTAGAAGTGTAAATATACAGAAAGTAAAGCTTTTTATTTTACAACTACATAATCCCTATTACTTCAATAACAGTACTATTCGAAAACTTTAGTTTTATTTAAATGAACACGCGCGAATTTCTCAAATGTCATTACGTATGTTTGTTCGTTGTTCGTAAAAATTTTAATTCTTATTTATTCTCAAAATTAACAATATTTTTTTATAGATAAAATGAATCAAGCAGTCATTTTATGTGTTAAAGTATATTGAACCTTCTTCACATTACTATTAGAGAGCTTCCTATTAGATTATCGATTGTTTGTTTATCATAATAAATCCTTGCCTCAGATTGGTCGCATTTCTCCCGTGTTCGCGGATGCCTCTGCCATAGCAGCATCTATAATGCAGTCAGGGTTCATATACGACTTGGGTGAAATCTACTATAACAAATACTTCAGCGCCGTTAAATACGAGCTGACCGTAATCCCCGTCTTCCACAAGGATAAAATTGAGGTTCGTTTGAAATTTTCTACTTAATAGCTACGCTAACTGTGACGGTCGTATAAATTTTTACACGATATCTCAATATTGATAAGAGTTAATAGAAATATAGTTGTTATTATTGAAATACAACTGTCTTTAAATGGACTAAATGTCGATTATACAAATTATTATGTGAAAATAATAAAGAAAGAAGGGAAATTTATTGGATAAGTTTTTAAGCTACGTTCTTCAGTTGTAAGTTGTTGTTGTCTTAAACAACTAGAAATAGATAAATCGTCCATTTATTCCATAAAATTTATGCCAATAATGATCCGAAGATTTATTTATTCTTCCAAATCATTTGAATCATGACATATTCCTAATTCAGAGAGCACCGAACATGCATGCATTTGATGACGTTGAGGAGGATCAACTCGAAAGCTATTCAGAGTGGACGTTGGCGGCTCTTCTGTTTTACGCTCTCAAGGAATCGGCAGCATCAGAGCAATCAGCTCGCATGGCTGCCATGGACAATGCGACCAAGAACGCCGACGATATGATCAAGAAATTAACACTTCTATTCAATAGAACTCGCCAGGCAGTCATCACGAGAGAGCTCATAGAGATCATATCCGGAGCCGCTGCTCTCTAACGATATGCGATACGGTTGCAAACATTATTTACATGACAAATTTCATAAAATTGAAGAACGTCGTTTATTTAAACTTAGAACATTAACGTTGACCTTGTTATTTATAATATTTGGTAATAAGGTAATTGTTTAGAAAGGGAAACAATAATATGATACTATTAGTTGATAAAACGTATCTTATTTAAGAGTACCATATATAGAATAACTTTTTTACTAGATCAAACCGAAAGTAACCCGTTCATGGGAGACGAGACGCGCTCAGCAGATCTTAAACGGTTCAATATGTTTTGTTGAGAACACCAGATCTTTATGCTTATACAAATGTCTCTATTGAAGACAAATTAAAATAAATCTTAATAGTTATTATGAAGGAAAACATAATTTCTCATTTGACCATTTCGCGGGTATTTAGCACTCTTAAAACGCATGGAAAATTATTTTGCAGATTCTTTAATAGTGTAATTTAATTGGGGTCCATCTTTGTAGCGGCTATATTTTTTTCGTTTCACTGCAGTTTTTTTAGGGACTTTAAAATTTATAATACTTCATATAATAGTTTATTTTTAAACAGATTTTTTTCCAAAGTTTCATACGTAACATAAAATAGGGCAACATTAAATGTATGTAAAATATATAACGATTTGCGTGATTAAGACCGTACGCAGCAATCAACAAGACTGTGTGACTTTATATTCTTTAAAACCATTAAATCCATTTTCAGTACAGAAATCATATTTAAAATATACAGTAAAGTTAGGTTTTTGTACGAGACTTAACAAAACACGGGACCTCTATCCAATTGACTTGTTCATGTCGTTGGGAATAGATCGTCTAAAAATGATTCTAAAAAAAAATAAGAAATGTGTTTGAAGTTTGAACTGTCAAAAATAACTGCTCAGTCCATCACATTAGCAAACTAAAATAAATACTAAATTTATCGATACTTAAACACGTTAATACGTGTAAAATTGTTAGCGTGCCTTTACGTCATTAGTCTGCTGGTGGTCATAGTGTGACAGATGAAAACACATAATTATAATACTAAGAAAATATTCACAGAAATATATTCTGTAGTTTACAAGTTGATTGTGTACGGAATATCCGTGAAAATATAATAATCTTATTTTTTGTGTAAAAGTTTGTGCTAAAACAAATATTAACCGTCGAGTATTTTATATATAATTTTAGATATCGTAATTCTTGATTTAGTAAAAAAATACATTTGATTCTGATAAACAGAACCACAATTTCAAATTTGGTTACGTAGAGAGAGAATTGGACAGTGGAGGTGAGCGTTTAACGCGCGTTAGATAGGTTCCCCTCACCTACACCGGGGTCGCAAGTCCCGGGCGCTGTTGAAGCTCCTCTCCGGCACCCGCACGGTGAATCCAAGGCATGCTGACAGGTTTCGTCTCTTAACACGTCAGCGTTAAGTAGTTTTTTTTTGAAAGTTACTTATAATAGAAACATCGCCAAAATTTTACGAATTCTACGTAAACTTTTCATTAAATTAAATAAAAGAGTTTCAATATTTCTTTATATGAAACCCTATTTAAAATTATTAACAAAACAAATAATTTGAAAATCGATCAGAATTCTCTACGTCCGAATCCATTGTCCGCCGGACCTAAATAAAAACTTAACCCAACTTACTAAGCGTTTTAAATAAGAATACGTCGAGACTTAAAATATATTTAATAAAATTATGTTACAGATTCACAACTAATATTTTCAGTTTTCTTTTTAGCTTGATCATAAACTCGGTTACAATTCTTTGGTAGTGACACGGGCGTTATACAAATTTCAAAGAGTTACAACAGCAACAGAAGCTCGCATAATGTACATATTGTCAAAGCTATAATACGATGTACATTATCAGCGAAAATTCCACTAAATAATCTGAACGTAACCGAGTGTTTTGATGATGGAGTCAGCGTCAGTGTGAATCCTCGAGGTACTTGTCGTATGTCTGCTGGTCCATGAGCGACTCCAGTTCATCTGGCTTGCTCAGCGAGACCTTGAACAGCCAGCCATCTTCATAACAAGACTTGTTGATGAGGGACGGACTGCTCTCCACCGCGTCATTCTTCTCAGTTATCTAAACGATGATGAGCATTGAATTTATTGGATCACACGCCAAAGGTCGAATGCTAGGACTCTAATAAGAATAGACTCTAATATAGGAAATTCCTAACCCCACCCATCGCTAGTACGTAATCCAAAAATATATTGATTTTGTGTGAAGTACGATGAAGAACTTATCATATAGCACAATTAATATAGGTATGTGTGTTATAAACAAACATTTCCTAATATATTAGTGCATTCAGGCTTTTATTTTTTCAGTAAATCCCACTCAGACGACCCCTCCTCCCCCTCCCCTCCAGGAACGCTGTCAAAGCTGATTGGGCTTACAGCAAAGTCAACATTACATTTATTTGTTTCTGTCTGTAGTCACATATTTTTATTTAAACGTTAAATCTGTTTAACTTAATATTCTATTAATGTATTAAATATCACAAATAGAATAATTCACAGCGGAATACAAAGTCTTAGCTGCACTTGATAATGGACCCAGAAAGAATGTAAAACGTAAGTCATGGCCAGATAGTATTTATGTGTTAAATACGAGCTTTCTATCAGATTATCAATACTTTACTCATACGAAAGTAATTTCGACTCTTCTTTGCTTCTATCTATCATTATCAACTCCTCCACAACTTTGCGATAAGCATACCTAGCACATGTTCTTAGAGCATATTGAAATTGGAATACTCACAGTCCCTGATATAGGAGAGTAGACCTCACTGGCAGCTTTGACACTCTCCAAAGCACCGACTTCCTCAGCAGCAGCTACTGTCCGACCTACCTCCGGCAACTGCACAAATACAACCTCCCCGAGAGCATCCTGTATAATAGGACCCATTGGTTAATAGTACCACAGTGATCTGTCAGTTGTATCTTACATTTATCATACGATACGATTCCAGAAGTCTCTATTTGTTTATGAAGTGAGATAAATCATACACGTCCTCTAAAAATAAGTTTATTATAATTTGAATTCATAACAAATTCACATAATTTGTGTGGATGTAAGAAACGGGATTGTTTAGTTCTAATTAAGATAACTATTTATTGTATCTATGAAGGCCTTTTATGTATCTGTGGTAAAAGTCGGCAACGGATCTTACATACGATAGAAACAATGCCGTCCGTTAAGCTTTTGACCCCAATAATCAAGTCTTTAACATCGGCTGACCTTCAGAGCACAAAAGACAAGATAACATGTCGTTTTTTTTTAACAATTATAATATTTTTACCTATCATAATAATATAGATAAAACAAACGAATTTATATTTATTATTATTTCAACATATTTAATGTTAACAGCGCTACTCTTTATATTCTTTATTTGAAATAGTATTTAAGTACTGGCTTTTACTTTTTTTTTTATAGTGACGTTAGTCTATTGGTTTTCATACAAGTTCAACACCAAAAAGATTTAATCTCATTTAATTTGACGTAGAATTCAGAATTTGTAGAAGTCAGAGCAGGGCTTAAAGCATTTTATCTTGTTTAAGACGACCTACAACTGAGAACTATGTGTTAAAATATTACCTGTGCATAATTAGAAATGCCAACGGTGCCTACGCCGCCGTCCAAAGACACCCACTCGTGTTTCTTTGTATAGAGTCTTCCTGAAAATGAAAAGTAAAAAAAAATTATACGCTGTTACATCATCCGATAAGTTTTAATATAATCAAAAAAAATTCATTAATTATTAAGATAATTCATTTCGTAATAAGACTTATAATGCTGGACTTTTGTATCCTGATAAACACACGCTGTATATACTTTCTGTATCGATGTATCTTTTCGCAAAGCAATCAATGATCTATGCTGTGGACTTAAGGACTAGTAATGAGTAACATTAATTCGCTAGCGAGACTCACATTGAAAACGAAAAAAGACGAAATCTGTCAACAGTTTTTTTTTATCAAAATCCTTCGCTGTTAAAGTATTATAGTCATTTGTATCGAAAAATTTTAATTGATTTAGACAAAATCGAGCCAAGCACTTGAACATAATAGGAAAAATTTTGGTTAATCTCAAACGAAAATAATGTTCTCGTGGAATTGATTCCAACATTGACATCTATGTAATGCTCCTATCAATACTTAAAAACTAACTATTAGCACATAATTTCATTTTAATATACGTATGAATCTAAACAAGTAAGTTAGGCTGCGTTTTTAGCGTGGCGAGTGACATGCTGAGTACGTGTCCTTTATACTTAAACTATTCAGTCAAATCCCGCGCTGTTACAACTCACTGTACTGGTAAAGTTAAAACTGACGACATGGAACAATCAAACGTTTCGTAAAAGTATGCAGAGTAAAGTACAGGTATTAGGGTGATTAACAAGTGGTATAAACGGCACAGCACTTAACTTTGGAATATAACATAACTCGATCTTAGTAAAATATATGATCTAAGTAAATTACCTTTAACTTGAGTACTGTAAACGGCCCGGCCACAGCATTGGGTCGCTCCAGCAAAACGCGCCGTGGACCGTAGTAATTTTCCTAACACCATTGTTCTTGATTCCTGTAAAATAAACCCTCGAATGATGGGCAGTCTGTTTGTCACACTCAAACGATAGCAAAGTAACAGTCGGACACCAATGCAGATGATGGCAATCGCTTAAAATAATCAATAACGCACTTGAGATAAAAAATTCTTCTAAAACAAAAAGGTCAAATATTTTTATCCGGATACAAGTGAAATAAAATAATATGGGAGTGATAAAAAAAATGTTCAAATGTGTTGAAAAAGACGTACTTTTATCAGATTGCATCAACTGTTCATTCTGTGCTTTTGTACATTACATACCTAACAATAAAATTAAAGCTAACAATCTTCTTAATCAATTTGGTTAAAATTTTGTACAACGCTAGTAATAGCTGACACAACTAAATCTGTCCATATATTCCTCAATATCTGGGCGCTCTGATAAACAATGAAGAAGCGAACGAACCCGCAGTGAACACGTAGTATAGTACATGTGTAATGCGTATGAATGATTTCAATACTTTACATCGGATTTACCAAGATACACTTGGAATGACCTAACGCGTAAGGTTACTATGCCGACGTGATAATCACGCGTGATGCGATCACACTCACATATACTTACGTTTCATTAAATAGATATTTAAAATGAAAATAGTTATAGTACGGCCTTATATCGCTTAGGTCTCAGAATGAAATTTCTGTATGATTACTATAGAATACATTTAAGAAACATAATGTAATCATTATATATATTTATAAGTCAATCTTATTGAAAGTCTCGTCAAATTCACTGCATCAACTGGCAGTTATAAATGAAAACGTAATTATGTAATTATAAAGATCTTATTAATTATCATTGAGAAGAATGAATATATATTGTATGAAATATTACAAGACGCTAACATACCTCGCGCAGACGCGTCTCCTTCGGGCCAGGCACGAACGCTTTGTGTAGCCGGCCGCTAGTTAAAACTGCCCCAGAATATTATCAATAAATTTTAACTAATAGTAACATAGCTAACGTCCGAACTGTTAAAATTTTAACATTTATAAAATACAGTTACATAAAAGTTATTTTAACAATTCTAATATTAACAGCAATACCGAAGTTATCGTTTCATATATAAACGAAATTATCGTGTTAGCATGAAAATCAATAAACAAGCGAAGCAAGTAAAAATATTTGTTTCTATGTAATTTTTATTATTTATATTACCAGATAACATGGCGGCTATTTAAAAGATACTTAAAAATTGAATTGGAATCCAACGATCAGTTTTGTCGTGACAGCTTCATAATAACATTCCTCTGTTATGTGGCTACGGAGCTTATACTATAATTATTAACAAGCAGATATTCATTATAGGATCTGGAACCTAATTTAGAGCTTGATTGCCAAAAAGTACTATGACTAATTTTAACGGTACGTGTAATGTTGAGATTTTTTTAAATAGCATTCAATGTAATCAGCTGCCTCAGCGAGGGCTAAGATTTGTGGACCGAGACATCGATATATATGTTTAAAACGATAGAATTATTTATAATTTATTTTCAATATTAGTTATGATGGGACAATTAATTTTCCATGACGTATGATATCAGTGAAGCGTATCTTTGTTTTAGTACGATACTGTTCGATCTTGGTCTAATGACTCCGGCACTAATTCCGTGTCATTACCAAATGTTTCAATTGTCGCTGTGAAAACGGAGCCTTTACAGTCTTTCATTCATATATCTGTTACTCAATAAGACACAGGAAAGGCTTTCTAGTTTCTACGTAAGGTAACGAAGCTGACTTAGGTGAATAAAGGTTTACTGAACTTGCTTGTCATGTTCCTCTTAAAAGATTCATACGGGTAAGGAATAAGAGACATACAATAATTAATGTCATTATTAAATACAATTTTTATTTCAAAGGTATAAACTTCTTAAAGAATTAATAAAAATATTGAAAATAAAAGTTGATTATATAATTCAGTGTTGAGTAAATATCTTATTTATATAAACAGTCCTTTACTAATTAACGTAGTTTCTCAATAGAACTGACTTATTTCTCCACTTGGTTTATCAAATCGTTATCAGTGTAAACAGTTCGCAGGGGGCGATTACCAAAGATATTGTCAACATTAACATTATGAAAAACATAAACACTTACTTTAATGTTACTTTACAACTACGTCACATAATTTATATTGTATAGCATTCCAGATATGTGAATTTGTAGATTTTACATCAAAGCGCCACCTACAATGGCCGATAGATTTGAGAAAATAATACACAATTGTTTAATTCAATCTCTTTATTCAAATAATAATGAAATTTAAAGCAATCAACTTATGTCGTGTCAGACCACTACGAATTACAAAACTATGGTGGATTCATTATTAGATAGTACAGAATATATAAAATACAGAATATATAAAAAAACACATTAAATGGAAATTTTTAAAAGTTTTCTTATAACCTAATATTCAAATTGAAATTATTAAGAACATAATTGTTGAATGTAACTGTCTTCTTACTAATACTCGCTTTTAATATGGAAAATTCTGTTCCTATTTTTCCATAATTATTTTATTAAACGGCATATTACAATTCTGCTTTTCTCTTGGATATATATTATTTCATTATAAAGTTAAAATATAAGATTATTTTACGAATACAATTAAAAGATATTGTTTAAAAACCATTATGCCTAAGTTATATTTTTTTGCGAAAGTTAAAGAAATCAAGATTACACATTTATCAGCTACGAACAACGCCATCTATTATTGTAATGCCGCAACATCCCAAACGTCATAGCGGTTGCTTCTTGATCCGCTAGATGTCACTAGCTAACTACTTGAGGTAGCACGGAACGGCCTGAGCAGTGCCAAAGATGGCACTAAGAGCGCTGTAGGTAGCCGCCGCGCCTCCCAAGATACCAATGACCAACACTTCCCAACAGACCAGCTTAACCCATCCCGCTACCTCACTGGAAAAAGAAAACAATTATTATTGATACCTTATTACTTATTGATACCTTCTACTAATTACTAAGTTTCCTATGATGTATAAGAAAACTAGCGCACGAAAATTTTATTTGTTACGTCAACAAACACAACAAAAGTTTCAAAAACTGTGACAATTATGAAGTCATACAACGAAGTTCCATTAATTTTAAAACACGATCAACGTTACAAAATGAGAATAGCACTTACAGTGGCGCCTGTCCTTCCCTTGGTGGCTGATTGACAAGGTTCAGGTAGCAGTAGGAGGGTAGCACGTAGGTGAGTAGAGCGATGGTGGTAGCCCCCACAAACGCTAGGATGGTGTAGAAGCGAGGGATGCTCTCCCCGATGAACAGTATACCAGCCATGATGGAGAAACGTACGAGCGTACGGTAGCCGATGGCGTCTAGTATAAAGTTGATATTAAAACACTAATATCTATGAAAAGACTTTTGAACTAACTACATATTCAAAACATACAACGAGTACGCATAGACTAAATAGTGCGTTTCAATTTCTAGCAACTTCATCGCCTCGACAGATTCGGTTATTAAGTTTAGCGTACTACAATAACTAGTCGTGAGCGCAACTTGTTTTACTACATGTACTTACAGAACTTAAACAGCGTTATCTCACTGTCTGGAAATATATTAAATATTTTACCTACAACGTAGCTTTCATGGAATAATATTAAACTAACATCTTGCTATACTGAAATTTGGTTTTTGAAAAATGCTAAAATCTCAAGGAAAGTTTGTAAAAAAATATTGCGAATTTTTAATATGAAATCATCTATTGTTTTAAATATAATTAATAATTTATTTATTTTTTAGAGTATCACGTGAGAGTTACAGTGACAAGGCTATAGGTTATGTCCAATTGAACCGCAGGAATGGTATTTGCATCGTAAAAGGGCGTATATGTCCAGAGCATCGAGTTCGGAGTAAAGCTTACTCAGTTACTTTAACTATTAACGAAAGATTTGAAAAAAATTTCAATGTTTCAATGTGTACTGTGCAGATTCGGCAGGTAAGAAATATTTTAATCAGAAAATAAGTTGCTTAATATTGTAGACAATAATTATTTTTAATGTATTATATATAGATATTTATTGACGATGGCAATGAGATATTATCGGTTAAACGTCAAAACACTATCAATTGTGTGCCACAATGAGGAGAAATTAACATTGTGACGTCACACGCGCTCGGGTTTGCTCGGGAACCTTCGCTTGTTTTCGGTACTTGATTCAAAAAGATAGTTTTAATTTGATATAACTTTTTGATTATAGCGAAAAAAATATATATTGTTTTGTTATAAAACTTATATATGATCATTTCATTTATCAAAATTTTTTTTCTTTCCAAAAACCCAATTATTAATAGAAAAAAGTAAATATTTTTAGAAATATTATATTTGTTTTACAAAATCCAGATCTGGAATGAAGAAATAATCGTATGAATTTATTTAGGAAATATTACTAGTGTCGGCTTACCACTGTTGATGTTGTAGAGCTCCTCCATCTCCTGGCAGACGGGGTTGATGAGGATGACGAAGGCACAGACCAGGTGGATAGCCATCATGACATTGCCGACCAGAGACAGGGGGGTCGCGGACAGTGATGTAGCGAAGTTTGGTCCCACAGACTCGCCGTAGATCGCATAGCCCGCGATCGCGATGGGCAAATACATGGCCAAGATTGCTGGGAAATTTAACGTATTCCATTGTTTTATTCTGATTGACTCTTATTGAAATAATTTAAATCATTAAGAACCAACCAATGAATCCGTACTGCAGGCTCTTGTTGAACTTGGTCTTGTCGGCCATGTCGTTCTGAAGAGTCGGGAATGTGGACGCTCCACCGAAAGCGAACATGATGGTGCCGAAGGCGAGGAAGAAGTCCGTGAAGCCGTGGATGCCCCAACGGAATACGGGGTAAGGTCTGATGTCGTTCATCATTTGTATGAAGTACAGGACACATGCTACCACCGCCGCGAAGAAAGCAATCACTCCCAAGAAGCTAGGGATTAATATATTTGTACATACAACACCGTCACGACCATTATGAGGACACGAAGGAACATAATTGTATTATTTACAAGTAAATTTACTTAATATTTTATCAGTTTTGACAATCTTAACATCATCGTTAACAAATTAGACAAAATGTAACTATTTATTTAAATATTTAATAGTAATGTTTGAAACGTTGTTGTGGAATCGTGGTGGTGAAAGGCGAGTGGTGACTGTGATACGATTATTCCTATTGTGAACTTACAATAGACTTCCGGGAAACCAATGAAGTGTCTTATTGAGTGAACCTGGAATGCTCGAGACTCTTAAAGGGTTCTGAATGATTTCCTACAATATTAACACCACTACGATTCCATTATTTTCTAGGAAATATTATATTTTAAACTTCTATGTATATTCATTGAAACATAATATAGTTTCTTTTCTATCAAATAACTAGATTTCAGAAGTTCAGAAGAACTAGTAAAATTAAAGAAGATGACAGTTTCAAGGTCACGGACCCTACAAGACGTTACAGTAATACTAAGGATATAATACCCATACATATTACTAAGAAGCCGTTGAAAGAACAGATTTACGTATTTACAAAGCGACTTTAATCTCTATTAGGGTCACAAACTAGCAGAAAACGGGAAAATATGTAACTAGAGCATTAATATGTCCAAGTCATTAAAGATTTTCACTTCAACGTAACACTCCGCGCTTCTTAATTGGATTCAGGCGCGTCAACACTTAATTTAATAAGCATATACAGTAAGCTTTTTCCAATCTTTCAGACTTTATTTAGGTTTTGCGTAGCTTCTTCCTGGATGTCGTAGAATGCACCAGTTGGTAATAAAATACTCACGAGAAATCTTTGGGCGTGCCGAAAAGAGTGAGTGGGGTCATAGCCCCCACCACCACTAGGTACCAGATGCAGATCGTTACGGTGGGCATGAGGGAGAGGAACACTTGCTCAATGATCTGAGCAGCCAGCAGTAGATAAACTACCGCCACGCCAAACTGCGTCACTATCATGGCGAGAGATACACCCACGCTGGAATAAATTAAGGCCTTAACATTATAAAACTTTGAAGCCTATTCTGATGAACAATCAATAATTACCAATGATTTAATTGACTTTATTCAAAACAGAGTCATCAAATAAGATTGTCTCATCTTTATGAATTTATTAATTATTAATAGTATATTTTCGACTAACATCTTTGATTTGATTATTTTCACATGTTTCATGTTGAAGTCAATACAAGCCCAAAACAATTAAAATTGCAACAGCAAGTTTTTTTATTCAAATCAGGAAATCTCATGTCCTAAAACTAAAAAATATTTAACAAGGCCGTTCAAGTGAAGCCATCTAAATATTTTCATTTATTAGTGTCGGACACAGATTATTTAAAATAATCAGACAGATAAAATAACACGTCGATAAGGTTTCACTGAAATTACACGAAAAAAAAGTTACAATTATTCTAGAGACAAAATAGAAGTTTCTTTAACATAAATCCATGTTTTGCACGAAGATCCGCTAACCTGTTAATACTACAGGATTTATAGGACTAAAGTACTTAAATATATACACATTTTCGTTTCTGTGGATTTTGTGTTATGCCAAACCAACTCATAAAAAATACGACATATCGCTAGTAGGCAGCACAGGATTGACAAATGTCAATGAAGGTTTTTATGTCGTTTTTATCGTAACAAAATCTCGAACGTCGATAAAAAAATGAATAATAATACTGATTTTAAAGTTCATTAATATAAATAATTCTATATATAAATAACAAGTTCGGTGATACGTAATACGAACTGACTTTTGGCGATCCGTGTTGGTTACGCAGATTAATTAAATATGCAAAAATATTAAAAAAAACTAACCCTTCCTTCTTTCGGACTCTAGTAAAACTTTTATTTTATTGTATGAAATACATAACTGGAAGAGAACATTACGTCTAAAGCCTCTATCATTATCATAATACAGACAACATAACTGTTTTAGACCGACATCTTTAAATAACCCACGTGTTAATTATACTATACAATAAAATAAACAAGTTAATACAACCACTTTGTAGCTTGACATTTTTGAGCGGATAAATCCGTATAAAATTTATTCAAATTCAATGATTTCCATCTTATGACCTTTTCAATATTCTATCCCCACAAATTTATCGACGCCTCATTATATAATGATATACTCGTATTATATATAAATGACCGTGGGAACATTACCTCCAGAATTTTCCAAGAGACTGTTCGGCTATGATGGCGTAAGGGTTTCTTTTCCTGGTTCTCATTTCAGGGTCTCGGCTCTCGATGATGGTCCAGCAGTCTCCCAACCTCCTGCCGCTGAAGGCAGCCAGGAGGCACATCAGCACTATCAAGGGAATGCCAACCCATCCTGGAATTGAAGGAATGCATAACATCCCAATTAATACAGGCAGCTCGGTCATTGCTAACTCCGCTATATCTAATTATACTTAATTCTATATAACTAAAATTCATTAACAATTTTAATTTGAAAAATCAATATTATATTGGGCAAAGATCGGAAAGTTAAAATATTCGTTTTTTATGTTATCCTTTTTAAAATAAACTCACGTCGCAAAGCTAATGATAGCAGCTTTAATGTTAATATGTATGAGTAAGTAAAATTAATCGAATAATATTAAAATTTTCGAATTTATTATGAAAGTACATACATATCATGCAACACCTACAATCCAAATGTACGAAATATATTTAAATAATTAAATTCAATTTTAAATGTTGTATTTCGTCGAACCGAATTATTAAGACTATGGTCTGATTATCATAAGTAGTGGTCTGACTCGTTTTAAGGTCTCTTTCCCTCTCAGAGTGTTTAATGAGAGAGCTTATGTTTTTTTTTCTATAAATAGAATGTACGTCGAAAAAGTTGTTCCATAAAAGCCGGTGATATAACGACCTTTTCCGTATATGAAAGTTTTAAGCAAGTTTTGGGAATGATTTAAAAAAAATATATAACATTTATTTAATAAAACAGTTCGTACTTGGTAGGTATTATGTATTATAATTTAATACGACGCTCAATGTCATAAACATTAAGGTTTTAATTATGTTTCTTTTTTCTGTTTATTCTAATATTTTATCCACAATCATTAATTTATGTTAATATCGATATAAAAAAAAACCTCGTAAAATGAAACGCGAGTCTCGGTCTTATGTTACCGCGACACTCGCGTGCGTTGACTTGTACATAATAGAAAGACATGTAATTTCTGTATCGTTGCTATTATAATTTAAATAATATTTATAGGTATCAAACTGTAGACTGCACTCTGTTTGCTTTTCATCAACTGTCCTAGATAACATCTTTCATAAGTGTAAAACTAATTTACTATTCGTGATATTTACTGTCTAGATTATTTATCAAAGTAAATCATTTCTAAGTTATAATAACATTATTATTAGACAGTGGATACATAAGTCAGCTAACTTAAACCTAATACAAAATAAAGAGTCTCGGGTTAAATACATTTTGTATGACACCACGAGTTCGGCTTAGGTATGTGTCGAAATTTAACAAAGTAAGTGGAAGCCAAATTAACGCAAATATATTTCCTTATCTGATAAGTAAGAGTGCATTCGTACAACCAAGAATATAACATATAAATATTGTAAAAAAATAATTATATAATAATTTCGTAACCACGTCCCAAAAGTATGAAATTTCAATGGATATAGTAGAAAATTATATTTTAACATAAACAAAGTATTACATAATGTACACATAATAACCACTTTTAACCAACGTCAAAAACAAAGTCAATACTTTACGCAAAAATATGTAACATTACCCATTTTAAATATGACTTAAAAACGCCTCGTCGTTTACCTACTTCTACATATATGGCATTCAAAACCTATAAGAAAGTCTAAACATTAGAGCATAATTATTCAAACTGCGCTGTCGACTACCGTTAACAAAGAACAAAAAACGGCATTCCAATAAAAAGGTTTAATATATTATAATCAATAAAAATCTGATGAAAGTCACCAAAATTCCATTCGGAAGAAAACAGTACCCAAACCTGTCAGCGTGTAAAAAAAAAAAAAAACAAGATTACCTATGTTTTGGAAACCGGTTTGACTGTGATGAGAACATTCGCTATTGGCTCAATAATTTTGTTATTTTAATATATTAAATGTAAAGCATTCGCAGAGCACAAACACGTTTCCTTATAAGAAATATCTCAATAATAATATTTTTATTTTGATGTATTCTTGTGTTATTTTTTAAGGGACCACTTTGCATTTATGTAACAATGTAGCTTGCATGCAATAATAGTATCTAAGATGAATGTGTTAAAGTGTATTTCGCTTATGACATACATATGTTCAGCAGTTTAAATATGCCATACCGGTTTTGACGACAGCCTTCGGAAGAGCCAGGACACCGCTGCCAACCAGCTCACCAGCGATCAGAAAAGCTGTTTGGTTCATCGACAGACCTCCGCTGATGCCATTCTTGCTGGATTCTCCACCGCTGCCACCTTCTTCGATACCCTGGACATGGAATTACATTTAAATCCACAGGAATTTTATCTAAAAGACAATATGTATCAATGAATGAAAATCACTGCTGGAGTAGAGAATATTCTCGACAAAATGTCGACTATACTAATTTGATATAAATGTTTGCATGTCACAGAGAATATTACGTGAAGCAACCTGTCCATAATTACCGTAATAATGAAATCCTTGACGAATGAGAGGACATTTATTTTTACTGTATATTAAGAATTCAAATTTAATATCAATAAATATAATATTTATTATATAACGACTGGACTTGTATAAGATTTTCTTATTCAGAGCAATTTTTATACATTAATAAGTTCGGTTTATTTTTAAAGTCAGTTTATTTTGTTAACTTAGATAATTAACATCTTTAACTTTTAGATCAATAAATCGATTTGTTTTTACGATTGCAAGTATTCGGAAGACTAAATAAAAATCTCATCATCGATACCGCAATGGAAGAGAGTAAAATCTATTTATTTTTTTATAAACAAAACTCAGATTTTAGGTAAACAGTTAGACAATACAAACTAAAACTATAGTCGTATTTTAAATGGTTGTTATCAGTTAGTTTACCCAGGATACCTGTCAAGATAACTGTGTTAACTTGCATGCTGTTTTCTGTTTACCAACTTAAAAAATTGTGGGTTCCGAATTCGGATGGGCGTATTTTTTACCCCACAAGTACATTTTTTATATTATTGTGTATAATACTTTGGTGCGTTACATCTTGTCACACTTGTTTTAAATTTCATTTAAATACTCTATTTAATTGTCCTTACACAGCGGAGGAAGATTTTTATGACCAGAATTTCCGAACAACTTATGTAACCTATAGCTACATAAAAATATATAGATTTAAACGATGTGCTGCGCACAGGTTGAATTCCTATCTTCTCATTTCGGCAGAATTATTATTGAAAAACTGTTAACTATCCGTATAAAGTGTGACGTTTGGAACTCGGGGTAAGCCACAGGTTAGTATCAGGTCTCTGACATTCGATACTGTGGGAAATATTGTGCTTTGAAATCATGATACAGGTTTACATCGAGGGCGACGTTATTTTAGTCTACCAGCCTAATATTTATCTGCACTGAAGTATGTATTAAATAACTATTTATATGAGAAACAAAGCTCCCTTTGTTTCTTATCACATTGGACACAACACTGGTGAGATTCTTTAAAAACGATGACGCTATTCGCCTACGCTCTTCATGAACATGTTTCAAAATATTAAAATTATATATATAAATAAGAAATCATTAGAAACTGGTGTATTTCTTGAATGGATTATACTTATTACACTTGTGTCTCAAGTCCCATAGATTTTTCATATGCAGACTAAGACAAAACCTTTAAAATGTATTAATATTTACGTGTATTAGTATTGATAACTTTCAAAGTGATTACACGTAACTTAATGTCTGTTATTCTACACGTGACATACATTTCATTCTATTAAGCAAACTAACTCTTCTAACTATAACAAAACATTGTCAATAATTATTTTTTTTATAAATAATTATATATCTATGTTTTAATAACGAGGGAAGCCATTTAAATTATTCTAAATTTTGAAATAATATTAACGACCTATTTAATTAAGAGCCATGGACTGTTAAACATTGTGCAATATCTAATAAACTTATAGTTAGCCTTCATAGCTTTTATAAAAACCGGTTCTAAGACGAAGAAGATTCCATTCAGTATATAATGTGATTCTGGTTTAAGTATTAACGAAAAATATAGGTGTCTCTGAACATTTTGATATAATCACATAACATCACATATTTTATAAAGTATTCATCAAAACAATTACTTCTAAAAAAAGTTTGTGTGTAATATAAAGTAAGAGTTTTTTTTTTAAAATCCCATTGATATTTTTGAATATCTCACCACTTTAGGAACGAGGGGTGTAGACTCCGTCGCAGGCGACTTGCCGGCCGACAACGAGACCTCCAAACCATTTTTCTTAGACATGTTTACCTAGCAATACACAAAATAATTGAGATTGTTCAGTAATATATATCAATAATCACTGATATTTATGTCATTTCCTGAATGATCGACCGGTGCTATCGTTAAGTATAGCTTCCGGTTATCAACAGTTAAATTGTACGGTTTCTTACCCGACACCGCGCTCGACGCACATCCGTCCACAACGAAGATCCGAATAAAACTCACTCCTGAACTCAACAGACATCGCTCTTGGCGTAGGAGCGGTTACATTTTTTATACATTTCATATTAAATAGTTTCGAACTCTAAAACGTCAAATGGCCTAATGTTAAAATTTTTTTTAGCTTACAATTTGATAAACATTAAATTCAGTAACTCAATAATTTACATTTAGTTACAATAAAACATGTTTTGAAACTACCAGCAATAACAAATTAGTGGAGGTATCTAACATTAACGTGACGTACTTGAACCTAAATCAGTTTGTCAGCTATGAGCTAGGTTACTGTAATCCTTTCTTTAATATGTTTTATATTAACAATTTGAAAAATTGATTAATATTTACTAGTGTCCCTTAATAATATTTTATAAATATGAAGTGTTAATTTTTTATAAATATTGAGTACTTAAATTACAACATATTAATAGCAGATTGTAAAAATCAAATTACTCTAAAATAAAGTTTCTAGTAATAAGTACATATTTCTCAACGCTATTCTTCTGCTTCTAAAATTCTACTTATTTATTGTAGATAGCCTGATATAAAAACATAGCAAAAACTTAAAAGCGATACTCACTCTCTAAGTTTATTCTTATATTACCATTATATTAAAAATATTATACTTTGAACCTGTTGCTTTTTAAATATTGGGTTAAAACAATTTTATACTTAATTCTATATTTTATATTTCTTTTTTATTGATATAGTGCATTCATCAAAAACGGCTTCATTTCCATTTACCAGGCTGTCAGTAGCGTAGTGACAACGGGTAGGATAAAAATAATAGTATATACAATATATAACTACCGTCACCAATTTGTATCAAAGGTATTGTTGATATCCAAAGATGTAGAGTTGTTATTATAATTAAGAAAAAATAAGTAGAAAGAGATTAGAGAAAATTTTAAAAACCAAATGAATCACTTTATTCCGTAACAGAAGATCACTTTAGCATGGACATCCAAAATCAAGTACTAATAAAACAAATTTTAAAGCTTTTAGCAATATTATTATTAGTAAGAAGCGAGGGCTTTACATTACCTAAATTATAAAATTAATAAATTTAATATTTTTTCGCTTCACATATTTGACTTAAGATGCATAAAAAGAAACCGAAAATTATTCATAGACAATATAAATCGATTAAATTTCAGAGTGCGGTGACCTTCACAAAACGTATAACATAAACGTATATATTTCACTTGGTCGCTTAATCCTATGTGTCAAATAAGATAAATGCTATAAAATCTCTATCAAGTATCAAGTATCAGAACCGTAATAAAACAGCTAAATTGCTAATGACGACGAGATTGTGGAAAATTTTATTAATTTAATTCTATCACAGTTTATTTATTGTCTTTTTCGTTAATATGTTATCATTACCCGTCATCGTTGGAACCATGACAGACTAGAAGACTAGGTATTTAAATCTTATTTTTAGCTTGTTTATCAATCCTTTTGTGTTATGTGTTCGCTTTTAATGAAAAAATATATTTTTGAACAAAGATTTTAATCATAATATTGTAATTTTAAGCACATATGGATCCTAATTTGGAATGTAATAGTGTCTATTGATTGTAAGAGCATACTCGAGTGTAACAAAAGTTGTTACGAAAGGATAAAAATCAACAAAACAAAGCTAAAACAAATAGTTATTTTTATTATTGCTGTTAAGATTTCTAGACAGCTTAATGAAAATTTATTGTTTAGTTGAACTGGTGCAATGGTGACCTAGGATATTGAAAATAAATTGGTCAAAGAATTAATTATGATTCATCATGAATCTGTTTGATATCATTGTACTTTCTAATGAGCATATCCTCTATATATTTTTATCTTGATAAGCAAAGCGAACTGGTTATATTTTTAAGCAAGCACATTAATTTGCTGTTATGTTTTTGGTTTAAATATAATTTTTTGGTGCTAAGTACACATTATAAATCACACCAACAAGGGTTTGATAAGGATTTAGAAGTCAGCTTATTATTTACTGATCTTAATCAGCATACAGAAGAAATTAACTCACCTTAAATAACCATAAAAGTTTATTAGATTACAATCAAAATACATACATGCATTTAATTCGGAAATACTTTTCATAACACACATGTGAAATAATTCAATGCTGACGAATGGTATTATTATTACTTCTAATGTATCTTTGATCTGTGATACCAATTGTTGCAAATGTGGCGGGCAATTTTTAAATGATTCAACAAGGGCACTACTATAATAGACAGTTTATTCAGCTGTGTCGCTGCAAGCACTTGTGAATTACTTGATGTGGCCAAGCGATGTTTAATTGAAAAAGAGTTCCGCCGATCATAAAAATATCGAGTGGACAATAAATGCTGATTTTTTCATACAATAGTTGAATAACAAATGTCTGGTATCACTTTACTTATTTTGATATGTTCTCTTTTTGTAGGAAACATGTTGCGGATTGGAATTTTGCCTTACAATGTATTTAGAGGTAAGGCTTTTAATTTGTGTTTATCGGAATCATTGTTGAGCTTTGTAGCAACATTTAGATGACTGTTATTCATTTACATTCATATTATTATTTTTACACAGCCTTACGCTTCCGCATAAAACATTCTACGTAAAATAGCATAGCAATGCCAGCTACATCTCTCTCTTATGCAATGCAAGCAAATTCACATATCAGAACTACAAACGTACATGTTTTTTGATTGAATATGTTTGTCTCACTTACATCATGATTCCACGGTTTTAGCATTAATTGTTTGTGTATATTTTTTTTTTTCAATTTTAGTGAAATAATCACAATCCACCATAGAAACCTAGCAGACTAGTATTCAATATGATGACTTCTGAGGAGTCAGACTCTTTGAGTAACATACCGTCAGACGGACATCCCGAAGATGCATCAGGTTTGTGCACATGGGTACAGTCATCAGCAACCGCATCACAATTTACTATATCTATATTTTATGTGTATATAAAAAATCAATTGAAATACATGTAAAAGATTTGTCTAAATCATATGATTATATTTTTTCTTTTCCTTTCTGTTTTGCTTTTATCTGTTAGTGATAATTATGATATATTTTTAATCTGTTATTCTATCATGAATCTTAGCCTATGAGGGTTCTTGTGTTTTCAAAAGAGCTATATGTTTCATAAATCAACCAATAATTAGAGATCTCTGATGCATGTTGCCAGAAAACCACTTGCTCAACAACCTTATAAGCTATACATTTATTAGACTTCATTGTATTGTCCCACTTCAAATGGGGAGGTTATGTTTTTATGATTATAAATATTTCGATTGGTGTTTTATACGAAATTTACAGAACTGATAAAGACAAGGTTTGTTCTTTGAGTACTTAAGAATTCACTGTATGTTATATTAAATTCCAATAAATACTCCCTTACAAACATAACTATTCTTCTATATGTTTTTATATTTTTCTTAACAGTGTCCGGTACAGAGGAAGCTCCATCATCCATGGTGTCAAGTGAAGCGGAATCTGAAGGCAGTGTGGTGTCGGAGTCACGTCATGAGACCGCCCTCGCCGATCAAGACTCCAGCTTCCTTGACAAGACAGCCACAGATGTCCGTGCTGTTGGCAGCACATTGGCTTCACTCGTATCAACTAGAGGTACAGCCAAAGACTTATATATATTTGAATGTAAATATAATAATACATATATATATACATTTGAAGTTACATCTAGTGAGTTAGTTATATAAATTTCAAATAGGTCTATTAAAACGGGTCTGTATTGTATGTAATTTTATAGCTGACCTTGATATCTAACCATTCATTACTGCAAAGCAATATCAATTATGGTTCGGTCTTGATCAATACTTTAGACATGGAAAGTAATATTTATCACTTTAATGCACTTGGACTTTAACACATCAAAGATGATTATGTTTTATAGGGAATACATTATCAGAATCATATCTGTGACAAATTTGTTATTTTGGTCCAAGGGTCTATGCTGCCATGGGGTCCCAATAAAGGCGCCATAGTGCCGACCGCTGATTCCGACCTCCGGCCCGGAGAATTTGTGATGCGGCTGCTGTTCACGGAGTTCACGGTTCAAGCGGAGAGGAAGATGGAAGCGGTCATGGCGGAACAACTGGTATGCTTCATGATAAAATATATAAATACTTATGTACATTGCTATTTCATTCCGCGGTTATATCTGTATTATCTCGCTTATGATTATTTCATACAATTACAGGAAAAGCCATTGAACAAGACTCTTCAAAGGGGAGAGGATCCGCAACTGGATCAGATTCTATCAGCATTTGGCACGGTTGCTGAACACTGTCTGCCATCTCTCTTGAGAGCACTGTTCGGTTGGCTGGAACGACAAATGGCTGAATCACCACAGCTCAATGAACAAACAAAGAAACCTCACCAGGACTTAAAGAACAAAAGGTAAAATTAGTTCTTAGAGTATTTACTTGATTACTCTCAAAATATGATATTTAATGGCATTACAACTGAATAATTAAATAATATGTCTGCTTTGTTCATAAGCAATTTGGATATATGGAAATATATAGTTGCTTTTTCATTTTTCTAGCATAATCCACATAGTATCAGGTAGTGGTGCAGGCACAGAACAGGTGGAAAGAAGCTCGGAGGAGCTTCAGGCGGAAAGACGAGATCTTGCTGTAGAGTTCTTGTTCTGTCTTGCTCTGATAGAGGTCTTAAGACAATTGCCATTTCATCCCGGCCATGAAGATCTAGTGCATTACATAGAAAATGTTGCCTTCAAGCGGTTCAACTATAAGGAAGGGTGAGATGATTTTGATGATATACGTATATTATTATGTTTAGTAAGGAATTATAATGCGGGTAAACTGGAAAAAAAAAACATTCATGTAGATTGGCAGTAAAAAACTTAAAGCGAAATATAACTCGGATATACGAACTTGTTTAATCATTTTATTTGCAGGTTACAGTCAAATCCCAACGCAGCAAATGTTCACATCATAGCCGATTTGTACGCGGAGGTTATCGGCGTGTTGGCGCAATCCAGATTTGCCTCGGTCAGGAAACGTTTCACAGCTGAATTGAAGGTTAGGAAATTCCTGATGAGGAACTATACGCAAGTTTTTCGGAGGCAACATAATTTTATTATTAGCTAAAAAAATAATGCCCGATATATAGGCTTGCGATGAATAATAGTATTTAAACAAATTTTTATGTTATAATGTATTATGTCGAAGTTTCTTTTTCTAATAAAATATAAATAATATATAAGGAGCTGAAGAGTCGTGAGCCGTCGCCGCACACAACCCAGAGCATAATATCCCTGTTAATGGGTATGAAGTTTTTTCGTGTGAAGATGGTCCCCATCGAGCAGTTCGAGGCCTCCTTCCAGTTCCTCCAGGAGTGTGCGCAATACTTCCTGGAAGTCAAAGACAAAGATATCAGACACGCACTCGCCGGCCTGTTTGTTGAAATTCTAGTGCCCGTGGCAGCGGTAAGTTTAAACATGTTTACTATAATACTATCCTATATAAGAAATTTTATTGCCCGAACTTCTTAATATATTCTTTCTTGTGTTTATATTTAAATTTTAATGTATTTACAGACTGTCAAAAATGAGGTGAATGTTCCATGCCTGAAGAATTTCGTGGAAATGCTGTACAGTCACACTCTAGACGCGAGCACCAAATCAAAACATCGCCTCGCGTTGTTCCCTCTGGTTACCTGTCTGCTCTGTGTATCTCAGAAGTTATTTTTCTTAGCCAATTGGCACTGCTTTCTGGCTATGTGTTTGTCTCATCTAAAGAACAGGGATCCCAAAATGTGCCGAGTGGCTCTTGGTGAGATTTAGATAAATTAAGTTTTTTCTAACAATAAATGGAGCAATTTTCATTATAATCTTTTTTTGTTTCAGAGTCCTTGTATCGACTGCTATGGGTGTACATGATTCGCATCAAATGCGAAAGTAATTCGGCTACCCAGTCACGACTTCAGAGTATCGTCAATTCGCTATTCCCCAAAGGATCCAAAGGTGTCGTCCCGAGGGACACTCCCCTGAATATATTCGTCAAAATAATACAGTTCATATCGCAGGAGAGATTAGACTTTGCGATGAGAGAAATAGTCTTCGATCTCCTAATGGTCGGACGGCCGATTAAGATAATTCTCACGCCAGAAAGGATGTCAATAGGACTCCGAGCGTTCCTAGTGGTCGCGGACAGTCTGCAACAGAAGGAAGGCCAGCCGCCGATGCCACGCACATCTGGCACGTTACCTTCGGGGAACACGTTGAGGGTGAAGAAGACCTTCTTGAACAAGATGCTGACGGACGAAACAGCGCAGTCCATCGGCATGAGCGCTTACTTTCCTTACGTCAGAAGAGTCCTGGTTGAAATACTTAGGGCGCTAGACGCCCACTACGGTAGACCGTTGATGCTGACCAACACACAGAATGTAACCAAGGAGCAGGAAATTAACACCGGCGAGAGGAAACCCAGGATAGATTTGTTCAGGACGTGTGTAGCAGCTATACCCAGGTAAACAATATGCGAGAGTTCATTGTATTATTAAAATATCGAACAGAAAATGATGAAACTTTCTGGTGGCGTAGCTTAGACGGCAGAATAATATGTGCATAACAGCTTAGTCATACGTTCCGTGTTTTTCCATAGAGAACACTTCGTGGAAGTAGTATTTTGTTAGTAACATGTCAGACTAAATTGCTCTGCCAGTTGGGTTACAAGATCTATTTTTTTTAACTATCCATCATTCATTTCTCTCTGAACCTTATTCCTAACTCTCGCGTATTGAGATGAGGCCATAAACTTATTTTAAATTAACTTGATCAAAAAAAAAATACAGTTCGTGTATAAATTATATTCAGTACACGAAATACTAATATGTATAAGTTTTTTTGTTAGACACGCTGTTTCCGGTGAGTGAAGCATTTTACCCGTTTTTATTTTCCAGGTTAATTCCAGAAGGGATGAGTCCTAGTGAGCTGGTGGATCTCCTCTGTCGTCTAACTGTCCACATGGACGAGGAGCTCCGAGGCCTGTCCTTCCAAAGTCTCCAGACCCTCATAGTGGACTTCCCAGAGTGGCGGCAGGATGTATTGGCTGGATTCACACAGTTCTTAGCTAAGGAGGTTCAGGTAAACATTCCCATAACATACTACGACTACATTCAACGTTAGCCGTGCTTTAGAAATATGTTTTTTCATATCTTTACAGAATCGATCGTTATTGTCAAGTACCATGAGAGTAAAAAAAAACTTCTCACTTGATTCTCATTTGATATTTATAGGACACGTCTCCTCAACTGGTCGAGAACGGTCTTCGGATGCTGTTGCAGCTGATCACCAGCTGGAAGACTGGCGAGGGCGCAGCCAAGGAGTTGGCGGCGGTAGTCAGGGGCGCTGAGGCCTTGGCTCTGGTGATGCTATGCCAGTGCAAATCCTACCCGAGACGACTAGCAGTACACATACTTAGGTATTATATGTCTGAAATATATATATAGGATTCTAACAAAATCATAAAAAAATATAGTTGTCTTATAAATTCAGTACTTTTAAATAACAAATAAAACCTTAACATGAACAAAATAATTATTGTCTTAAACCAAATCACCTTTATTAAGTCAAATTCAATTTACAAATCAAATCGCGCCGACAAAATTATTCCCGCGTAAAAAGTGAACAAAACAAATGTCATCGCTTTAACGTCACTTTGGGCGTTAAGGTTCGTTCGAGAATTTAAAGGTTCTGTTCAAATTGTGTTCCGTAAATATATATATAAAGCAAAGTCGAGTTACTCACACTATTCAGAAATAGAGCGGCTATACGGAGTTGGTTGGAAATTTGTAGGGTGGTAGCTAAGAACCAGGAGAGAGAGATAGGATACTTTTCATCAGGCCCCGCAAAAAAAAAAACAAGTATCTTAATAAAAATCACTTTCTGTGTATTTACCGACTTTAAAGCGGAACAGTTCGCCCGATCAAATATACATTTTTAATTCTGAAACTGACGCAGACGAAGCCGCGAGCAGAAGCTAGTATGATATAAATGCTTTGCTATTATACCGTTATATTGAGACGCTTTCCAATCACTTATACTAACAATATATGTCCAGGGAGACGAAATGTCTGCTTGAGCGTCTGTCTTTGAACCGCGACGAGCCGGCGCTGATCGACGCTGCCGACGCTCACGTGCCCTACTTCACGGAGAAGTGTCTGCCCATCCTGCCACCGGCTGAGAAACAAGCGGTACTGGCTGCGGGTCAACCTGATCTGGTCTGGGTAGCTGAGAGGAACCACGCCGTCTGGACCGCTGGTGAGATAATGGACCACAGAGTCTGTAACATTTAGATAGTTTAATTTATTGGATTGTAATATGTTTGTAGTTGGACCATAGAACTTGTTATTCCTAGAGACGTTCCTCTTGAAAATGGTAACTTCATGTCTGTTCCAAATAGTTTAGACTTTTACGCTTTTAAATATCTACCCGCTGCTTTATGAGATGTAATATGTCTAGGTTTGCAACACGACGACACGACATCTAAGAACAGTTGGAGCGGCAGTTCTTCAAACGGCGCTGATCCTTGGGAGGTTGGGAATTTTAATGTTATTATAGTACGAATATTGTGACAGATATAAATGCAATGTGTTTTATATGTAGGTGGTGTTGTTTGGACTGCTGGAGCGTAGTCGCGTGCCAGCACAGTGTCACGCCACGATTCTGCAGGCCTGGCCGATACTACACGCGCGTATACACGCGTTATACACCATCATAGAACCGGCGTCAGTATAATATTTATTTCATACATTATTGCTATATGATGTGAGTTTTGTTTACGTTGAAGTTATCTTCCAGGCCGGTGAACGATAACAGAGCTTCCCTCCTATCCCGCGGCCCAGCTCTTCCTCGGAAGCCCGAGAAGGAGCGTGATGGATACATGCAAGTCTGGAAGTATTACATGACCATGGCCTATCTGGTCGTACCAGCAGTTCCCAGCCCGGTCATAAGATGCGCCAGCCCGGATCTCAGTCTTAGGTACCATTACACCATACAACCACATATTTGGACTGTTCTATCTAAGTGGAATATAACAGCATCCCCATAATGCACTCCTCACTGAGATTTTTAACTATCGATCCTATTAAACAATTAATAACATTTCTCTATTAATCTGTAATATGAATACAAACAATAGTTCACACGTCACACGGACAGACGAATGTCACACATATATATATAGCTTACTATTGACATTTATATAATATGTTGTTTTGATATATATATACGTATTTCGATTGCAGTATTATGTTGATGATAACCCAAGTAGATGTCCCTATTTGCTGTCGTGTGAAGTTACGTTTACGCTACACGTGTCTGTAAACTATAGTCCCATAGATAATTTGATACTCCCATATGATGAATGCGAACCGATTTTATTGTTCAACACTCACACACACGTATATATTTATAATGTTAATATATTTTTATTTAATAAATGGCCGAAGCTCCGTCCGACAGAAAAATAATAATGTCGTTATCTGACAGCATCCGAAGTCCTGGTGATTACGTATTGTTCGATCGCCGTGATTGGTCGTTAATATGAAAGTGTTCCGTGATTGGTCGTAGCGCTGATGCGGAGCGCCCGGATTGGAGCGCTCCAGCGCTGAGCTCGTCCAGCGAGAGCCTGAACACGCCGGGGGGTTTCTTCACGCTGCCCCTAAGCTATGCGCGCTCGCACAGGCACAAGCGGACGAGGTGGCCTCATGCACGTCACATCAAACGTTCCCAGCTTACGCATTGTCTATCCGTGATGAAGCAGTTCGCCACCGTCTGTCATCATGGTCATGTTTCGCACCCATGGCACCGCTATAGCATCCCATCGATACTAAGAAACCCAGCGCCCTCTGACCCCCATCGACAGCCCCATCACCCCCATCAGCCGAACTTTTCAAGGACTACCTCATATTCTCAAGGATTCATTGACCTTTCGTTTATCGAATGTAACTAACATATTGGTTCGATCTGAACACGGACTGCGCCATGAGAGATGCTATCGCAAACCTTCTGTAGGCTATTAACTTCGTATGGCAGCGTTCTATTGCTATGTATATGCATGTAATCATATTTATATACCCATTTCCTTATTTACACACACACAGAAACACACACACACACACACACACACACACACACACACACACACACACACTGGAACACATGACACATACACACACATATATACAAACGGCCAGTTTTACATCTGCTGCTTGATTTAGTTTTAATTCTAATGTCATTACTTGTACATTTCTGTTCACGGATAGCGCGCTCTTCCTTTCTGCGTGTCCGGAAACGCTATGGGGGTAAAGAGTATAGAAACATACATTAATACATACAGACATATTATATATATATATATAATGCAATGAATTAATGTATGTTAAAACTTTGATATTCGACGTTAGTGTATTGTGAGATTCATGATAGATTTTGTGATACCATTACACGCACATTTGTATTACAGTCACTCTATTCCAATCATAAATGATAATTTTATTTTTGCATAAAACTATGAATTTGCGTGTAACATGCTAGCTGGCTGTAGTGAAACCATGGTATCGGCCTTCGATGGTCAACTCTCGCATGTGATGTCTGCCGACTTAATCTTATTTAGACTCGATGTACACGCGCACCAACGCACTCATGAGTTTTGTGTACACGTAACACACAACCACGCAAGCAAACACACATGACCAAGACGAGCTCACCATCCAAACGACATCCTCGTTACAAACTATTAAATTTAAAATATTACAGTTATATTTCTAAGTTATCATGTCGGTTAAGGAAAACCATAATTTTTGATTAACATGACACAATTTAACACTGGCTCTTAGATAACACGTCTATGTTGTGGTGTAATCCGTCGCATAGTCCATTGCCGTTGTTTGTTCTCACACCATCCTAAACTGGTTTTGTCTTATCGTCTTCAATACACGCTTTAAATTAGTATAGTTTGTGTTCATAGATTTTTTATTTTTTTTGTTATTATCGATGCCTGCAAACTCACTTGGAGACTTAGCTGACATATCACGTGATACATTTCAAAAGTTCTGTAGTTTGATGTTTGGTTAATAGTGATATGATTATAAAGAATAAAATGTTAGTGATAAAGAGAATACTGTTCAGGTAAAAGAAAATTATATATTTAATCGAACAGATGTTTAATGTGATTATGTTTGAATACGTTATAATGCGTCCAAAATAAAAACGTGTAGCTCGTCGCCGGATTCTCTGAGCGAACGCAGCGGTGGCGAGGGGAGGGGCCAGGCCTCGCCGGCCTCCCTTCACAAGCTGGCAGTCCCGCTGGCGAGATGCGAGGTCCCCGAGGTCCGAGACGCAGCCGTCTCCGCCTGCGGACATATCAACGCGGAAGCCTTAAAGTTGGTTATGGCCCTATCAATGAATACTTAAAGATACAGTCACACACATGATTTAGCAGAATAAATGACAGTTATGTCGGTTTTAGTATGTTATCACTATGAGTATTTTTTTATGACCTCATCAAATCCCTAGGGATCTCTTCGAAGAGTTGGTACCGTTGCTCCGCGAGGCTGTTGACCGGAAACAGGAGAACATGCGTCGCCGTCGACGTAGGGACGCCCTGAGACTTCACCTGAACAAGATGCTCCTCATCATAGCGCAGAGGAAGACCTTTGCTACCAGGTACGTGGTACATTTCTGTTCAATTCACTTAAGAGCAGTGGACACTGTATTTAAAACCACTGCATTCTCTTGGGGTTCATATAATTTTTATATTTATGTATAGCATTTAAATTTCATGTTATTATAATTTTGTTTGTATCCTTATATATATATATATATATTTAAATATCTCTGTATTTTACTTCTTTTTATTATACCTAGTTTCCTCTATCAAAAGTGTTTCTGATAGAGATCTCCTTTAAGAGATAAGTTATCCTTTGTGCATCACATTTCTTGTATAATAATGTAACTATTTCTACTTTTGGTACATAAATAAATAAATAATTGATAGGATCTGTCTGATGGCAGCTTCAATATAATGATGATGGTTCCTGTTTTCGTTCAGCTCATACGCTCTGGAGGGAGGTGGGTTGCACTCCAGCATCACAGAGTATCTGGACGGAGTGCGGCAATGTTTGGAGGTGGAGGCGGAGAAGGATGCGCCCGCTGCCAGGGAACAAAGGCTCACCTTTGCAGATTTCGTTACAGAGCTCATTAAGAGTTTCCCGCGTGAGTTGGACTTAAGACATTACTGAAGATAATTAGTTTTTGTTGCTGTGATATTTATGGTAATGTTTGAGTGATTCCAGTGGAGATGTACGGGTCGCTGCTGAAGCGAGAGCTGTGTCGGAGCTTGTTCGGTCTTTTCGCGGGCTGGTGCGGGCCGCTGGTTAAACATCTGGGAGCTCTGGTCACGCAACCGGCGACCACGGAGGTCGATGAGAGACTGAACCTCTCAGCGTTGAAGGTCTGACATCTTATACTAAGTGAAGTCGAGAACTTCGGGATCCATTTAATTCGTTAGGCTTTTGATTGGTTTGTGTCGACAAGACTTAAATAGCAGAAAATTAATAAAAATATCTGTCAGTTTATAACGTGGAAGACAATTTCTAAACAACAATGTTTTAAAAATACCAATGTTATACAGTTTTAATTTAATTTAAGAAATGTATTGTAGATTTATTTGATTTGATCGAGTATTATGATAAGGAACCCAGAAGATGTTACCTCTACTTAGAAAGCCGTTGTATAGTTTATTACTGCTAATTAGGATTACAAATATAGTTATTGGAGTTGACTAACTGATGATAAACATGGAATAGGACAAGAGGAAGAAATGTCACGGGAAACGAGTTCTGGCTCACCACCGAATGCAACATTGCAAGAAAAATACATTTATATATATATATATATAACTGATTTATTTTTCCAAAACAGTTGATGTGTGTATGAGAATGTTTGTTAGTCTTCTAACCTTGAACTGACGAACAAACTGAACGGGTATTAATAAAAATAGCACAATAATAAGATCTTATAATTCATCTACAAGTGTTTTTGTTGGGAATACATCATAACAGATGTCTGTTGGATGAAGACTCCAGACTCGAAGAATAGATGGCGCTACTAGGTGGTTGACTTATCTATTTCCTTTGAGTTCACATTAGTTTTACTATGAACCTAATTATGAAGACAAAGCGACAGAAGTCACGGGCAGGATCTGGTTATAAATAGTTTTATATGTTCGTAGTAACATCTACAAACTCGCCCACCAGGGGCTGGAGATATTTGACTTCGGAATGTTGTATAATACAGACATACACATCTAATATGTTTTTAGTATTTATGATATATGTGTATATATCAATAGGCGATGAGTGCGTTGGTTTGTTGTGGTCCGTGCTTCGCTCCGAACGCCCTCGCCGAAGACGGCTCCCTCTATCCCTGGCTCAGCGAAATGTTGTCATCAACTAACGACAAGGTAATTGAAGTAAATATATATGTACATATAATAAAAATACGGCTACATTATTATATAGGTAGTCTTATTTTTATTGCGACATTAATACCCAAAAAAACGTTGGACTAGTGAAGACCTGTAAAAATCTGATGTGAACAAATACTTCATGTAGAGAAATGTAAGTCTTGTTTAATATATCCCTTATCTAGTTACCAGACTTATTTGCCCACGGATTATTCAGACCTTACTCGGACCACAGAATTTCATATTACAATTGAATGTCTTAGGAAATTATAGGCAACGTAAAACTTTTACTGATTGCGTTCTACTGGATATCGTTTGTCTAATCGGAGCGTCTTCCAGGTGTACGAGCTGGCGCGGGAGACGATAGTGTTACTCCTAGACTGTAACCCTGACATAGGGCCATTGTTAGATTGGACGGTGGACAAGTGCTTCACAGGCCCGCCGAGGGTCGCAGACGGCTGCTTCATGGCTCTAGCGACCATATTCAGTGCCAGGTATGTAAAATTTGCAAAAACACGTTGAAAACTTTCCATAACGATCAGCGTGATCTTCTAAGTCGATTATCATGGCGTCCCAAAAAAAAAAAAACTTTTGCTTATAGTTATGGCCTTTGTTTTTTCCATATTGTGAATGTGTGCGAATAATCGTGACTAAGTTATTTGATCGCTGTTAATGCGCATCATAGTTAAGGTTCGGACTGTAATCCTCGGACTCCTTACTATAATGTATCATATACATCCACGTGACACTGGCCAACGCACGTGGCTTCGTCCGCATTTTTTTATATAGTAAAATTTTTTTGCGTACGAAACTACACAATCAGTTGGACATAAAAATGGTCGCCTGTTAGATTTCTCATAAATTATAACTAAATATCAAATGAAAAGTTTTGTGATTATTTACTTTGGGTCATTTCGTATGGACTGCTTTTTTTTAACTATTCGCTAATGTATCAGAATCGGAACCGGTCCCTTCTGTACGTGACCCGAAAATCTCTTCAGCCTTCATAATTCATAGCTTGTTCAGTTTTACTAATACGTTATATTATGTGTTGTTTGAACCATTGATATGATTATAATTATTTTTGTACAAATCATCAGAAATACCTATACATATAGGTGTATATTTTTTTTTCATTCTGTATATAAATTTAATGCGTGTAATTTTTTTTTTTTTTTGGACTGTATGCTCTTAATATACAAATGTATAATGAAACAAAAATATTTGTATAACAAAATGAAACTCGGACACAAACAGCGAGTTAAACTTTTAACGTACAACGTATACGACGAAATAGTATTAACGTAGAACATTAAATAGTTAAAGAGCTTCCGTATACTAGTTACGGTGTAACGGTATTTGTAAATGTTTTACGTTATTTAATTACTGTACAATCGGGACACACAATATTTATGAGACGAGACTGGTAAGACCAATCGCTTTTCGTATAACATTACAGTGGTGTATTTTGACAGAATCCTTTTTCTCTCTTCTCGTATCAAATAAATCTGAGTATTTTATTCGTTTTAATATGTATGAGGACCATCGCATATATTTAAATTCTCGTACGGTCAACGCGGTTCATTGCTACGTCCCTGTCATATATTTAACATTGAAACTTCAATACAATATTGAAATTGAAAACTTGTAATGCTTCGATGAGAAATTTAATATATATATATATATATATATATATATATATATATATATATATATATATATATATATGTGCTGTATTTGAAAATTTAATCTCGTTACTGAGAATATATTTTATAGTTTAATCAACAATGTAAGCATTGTGATCTTAATATCTCCGATCAAAGCAAATGCAGTGATGGTCTGATTGCTTCTAGGGAGTTTTTTTGGTTGGGCACGTCAGATATTGCCTTTTTGAGAGGGGGATCGCATCAAACACTACTTTATTGGTTGTCTGAAAGGTTGTTTGTTTACGGTTGTTTTGATCCACTACGGTGCAGCCTTTGATGCTCTGTATGGGACCACTCGTGCATATGTATCGCTGTATATATATATATATACACACACATATATATATATATATATAGATAAACTTATTTCATACTCATCAAACTCCCAGTTTTAATCTCAGTTCGCTACATTTGGTAAATATGTTATAGCAAAATTTTTAATCAGAAATCTCTTTACATGTGGATATGAAAAGTTATACATATCCCGGTGTGTATATTATTTGAGTTTCACCAACGTTTCCATTAAATAATATATTCATTTCGTATTCGAAAATTACGGATATACAAGTGGAAATAAACATATTTAACTGTTACTCGGTATCCAGCCGATGAACGAAAGGAGCCTATATATATAACTTCGTCTATGAGTTTTTATTTATCATAATGTGTTTAGGAGTTTTGTACCGTTTCGAGACGTACAAACAAACGCTGATATAAATTTCCGCCTTCATATCCAGCTATGAAGGTTAAACTTCCAGGCTGTTCCTCGATTTTTCTATCGATACAAAGATTAGAGCTGATGTTGTAGTAACGTAATGACTGATGTGTCTTTGAATGTAGTTAACGCATTTTTTAAGTATAATGATTCAGTAACGTATAAATTATATTATATATAATATATATATATATATACATATATATAAATTCTATTTCCCCCAAATTCCCGAAAATCTTTTCTATTTATTGATATACATATATAAAAACAATAGCAACAATAACAACTGCTGTTAATTTTCAAAAAATACAATACGTTTGTGATATTCAAGTGAAATAAATTCAGTGCTATTAAAATGACCCCTGGAATGTTTTAAATAATATAAAAATGTTTGTGTCGCCTTTCAAACAAGCGACACGTCGACTGAGTGCACTTTATTGAAAATATTCAGTAATTTTTTATAGATTCGATATATAATTAAAACAGTTTTATAAATACATATAAAATAGGATAACTTTGAAGAGTTTTATAGCGTCTAGTTTTTTACTAAAGAAAAGGGATTGCATTACTTCAACTGTAATTACGATCCAAGGATTGAAAAACATTCCCATTGTACCGGGAACGACCTTAAAGGCGACTCGGATTGCGAGCACCCACTTGTTAGCCAGCCATTTAGAGACGTGCATATAATAGTTCATTATCCGTCGAATAGTGTTGTATTACCCGAGCTTATAACGATAGAATACAGTTTGTTTAATAAAAGTGGAACTGGATTTTCTTTCAGCGCTTTAAGTTTATTGAATATTGTTTTTAATTCCAGCGATGTTGACCGCTTGAATTGTATGCAGACACTAATGAGCTATTAAATGACGAAGATCATCTGCCTTCTATAATTTATAATATTTTATTTTTGTTTGAGAATAATTTATATTTATATAGAAATTCAATAGATATGAATATTTTTTTTACGTAGATTTTATTTTCAATAGTAAGTAGCTATCTATGAAGGTTGGCTGTAAGTTGTAAATCGTCACGTTTAAGTGAATATGAAAATAAATATTACTTTGTCTCTTATTGGTCCGTGTTGGTAAAATCATTGCCTCATCATCCAGGGAGTATCCTTGTGATCACTACACGGCGATCATCAACGTGACGCTGATGTGCACCGGCTGTCCCAGAGCGCCGGTACACGAGAGCGCTCTGCAGCTGTTGCAGCTGTTGGATAAAAGGTTCTTCGGGACAGTCGTGCCACTTCCCACCGAGGATGACACTGGTAAGTTATTACTATCACACACACATAATTGTGCTAGATGTCGTGTGTGCTGGAGGTAAGTTTAGCTTTACGTGCGAGTACATTCGATCGTGTCAAATATCTTACCTTAGTTGTAGTATAAATTTAGTTGAGAGCGTGATGTTAGTGGAGCAGAGATCATTGGATTGTATCGTATTTAGAGGCACGGCATGCAGCTTTTGTGTACACAATAGTGGAGTGAAAACTTAAACCTCTTATAACACCGTTCCACTTAGTAAATAGATTTTATATATCGAATTCGTTTTTAGTCATGTTTCACGCCCAGCAGAGAGGACGTAACAAAAACGAGTACTGCATAAATAATTTCAGAAAAGTAAACCGACGCTGATATACAACTAGACGTTATGTATTTTAAGTCGAAGCCGAGTGAGGGAGTTGATTGTGTTTACAGCGCTGTGGGATGTCGTGTTAGAAAGAATAAATGAAGGTGTGCTGTCACCGCAAGCCTTTCACTCATCCCGTCTATTTACGTATCCTTGATAGCTTCAATGTTTATATGTAGCTGTTACTGATGTATGTATGTTTTTCTTTGACGTAACCCCGCTACATCCTCCCGCACGCATATTATATGTCAGTGTACCTCCAATGTTTGATTTCCGTTGCATATTCTATCTCATAGTGAACGAAATAGTGTTTTTTTTTTCTTATTTTAAATATGAAATTAGAATGTATTAATGTCACATACATATATGAGGTATAGTACAAGTATTATAAATTTAATCGTAATCAAGTGTAGATCTAAGGCTTTCGAGGTCGTTAGATTATCTGAAAACAGTTGAATGTAAAGAATCAGCGACTTTTTCTCTTGGTTTGATAGATTCTGAAAAAATTATTGAGATTGTAACGAGGAAAGCATTGGCTTCACTATGCTGCTCGTTAAGAAATTTTCGTAACTACTCTAACTAGGCGCTCGGGAAATTTGTGAATGAGATATTTTTTTCTACATGTCAACGTTTTTAACGTGTCAAATAAATCTCCATTTGTCTCGTGACTGTATCGTCCAGTACGGAGCTCGATGTAAACTGCATAAAATTATAAAATCATACGACCTTTGACATTTAACTCGACTATTCAGAGAGAGTAACATTACCAAAGGACGTATTATCAAAGTCTATGTGGGAGATAACTACCTTCGTAGCTAAATCAATGGACTTATTTTATAAGATTTATCAGTAAAATTCTATGTAATTTTATAGGTAAATAACTAGTCTTCATAGAAGAGCGTGGTAGTGTTTTATTTCTTTGTAACAACCTCAATTAATGTTAAGCCTGGCGTATGGGTGAGTGAATTTTGTTCATGGGAAGACTCAGATGTCACTCCCAGTGTTATTAAAATAACCTATGTTAAGTGTCGTTTATCATTACATAATATGCCAAATATAGTAACAAATCAATCTTAATATACGATCGGCAAGAGCATTTCGAGCGCTGTACAATCATAGTAGGCTCGATTTCAGTGGATTTTGAAACTTTGTCAACTATGCTAAGTGAGGCGAGACGTTTCCGTGCCAATAGTTATATTATACCAATTTTATAATCTATAAACTAATGGTCTATAAGATAATGGTTAAGTCTCAGGAATTTCTGTGTCACCTGATATATGTGAGGGAATTTTTAAAATTGTTCATATACAATAGTTGTCTTGTGTATTATAAATTTTGTTACCACGAAGTCGTATATTCATATTATTTATAAAAATATTTACATATACATAGTTATGTGAAATGTCGTTATGTTTGTGAAGTGAAAAATCACATGTCATCGATTATACTGTATAAATGTTTTACAATAAAATATATATTTTTAAATATCATTGTATCTATCTAGTTAATATAAAATAATTGATCGTGTTATAGAAAAAAACGTTCTTGTTTCATAATTTATAAGAAAAATAAATTTATATACATTACTCTATGAAATGTTTAAATTTTTACATGTTTAATGTTAGATTATATAACGCCAGTCAATGAAGTTTTAAGAAGAGGCTATTAATAATATATCATAATTAGATAACATTGTATCTGTGCAAGTGATGAGTGAACGTGTTGGTATTATAACGACGAACCGATGAGAGCGGGATCGTGTGGGTGTGGAGTCACATACACAAGTAGAGCGATGACGAACAAACAGATCCGCTAATTGGAATAGTTTTTTTAGTTCGTTCCCATACAAAATAACAATAGATAAGTTATCGGCTGCTGGTTCTCTATTCTATTAATACTGTGTATGTTTTTGTTAGAATACTGTACACTTGCGATGACTTTGTTTGGTAATTAATAGTACAGTTCGTCTCACAGCACGGTAGGGAAAAATTATGTGTAGAATAATTTCTAGTAAATGTATGTATATATTTCTTATTTATAAAGAATTAAATAATTCCTGTCCTTCGATAACATGACTGTCCCGATTGTGTGTGTCGGTGTTGACATATATTTATTTCAGATGTAATGTATTTCAGTGTCACCATTGTTAGTTTTCTTAAACAAATAATGCTGTATATATAACAGATTAAAGCCTTTTTATCGCACGTCAATCTAATGGTATTTTTATTTACTGCCATATACATTGCATAATGATCGTGTGTAACGAGTGTTATTTTTATCTAAGCCGGCTTTCATTTCGGCTATTCAGTCTGGTTCAATATAAATCAATCGAAAAAAAAAGCTATCCTAAAAGTTACGCCAGTTAACTCTTTCGGGTTGCTCTCTGTAATTAAAAATTTGTGAATTCTAACATACGCTGTGTGCTCGCACTTCTCTATAACTCCAATTGCACGCAAAATAGTTTTCTCTGCTGTGTCGGTCGAGTCGATTTTATTTTATCATTATATAGGGTGTTGTATTTTTTATACGATATTCTATCGTCGGTTATAAATCGGGTTGTAAGAGGAGGCCGAGCGCAGTGTCAAAATTAGATTCCAGTCGTCGTTGTAATTGTATCAAACTAAATCTCATTAAATGATTGATGGTCCTTACGGCCTCCGACCTCGACGTCACGCTCGATATAATAAGGAGCTATCATATGAAATAAGTGCCCCGACACTATGTTACAGCACGTATATTTTTTTAAAACCGTTTCGACCACTAACATCTTATTAGAATTTTTTTCTATCCCATTAGCATATTTTCATTGTTTTCGTTTAAAAACAAATATTATAAGGTTGATCATTTCGATAATTTGGAAGCCTTGTGTAATGTTACGTGGACTGAACGTTCGGTTTTATTATATTTAATTTTTTTTATAGGATACAAATCTTTGTGTAAAAAAAAAATAACATAGCTTAATGTTGTCACTAACTAGATCTCTCACCCTCACTCTGGGGATAATTGATTTACTGCTCGGTCAGCTGTATTATAAATGATTCAAAAGTTATAAAAGTCGCAACTAACTGGTTGCAAAAACCGTAAAAGGCATAACGAAGTGGATCGGCACATACAGAAACAAGGATGGATCGATTGAACCCAGGTCGATTGTAACATTACTATTAAGTGAAGACTTGTATCGTATCAAATTTAGTGACAATTCATGAGCTGTAAACAATAGGATTATGTTGTTTTAAATTAAAATAATACACAAATTTTGCAGAAAGTATGATATTTAATCAATTTCAATTCTGAATTTTACAAGCATCGAGACCTGTTGCGTACCATATACTCCAGCATGAACGCCACTTTAAAACAATCCAGTCCTCATGGTCGTATTACGGAGATGGGATATTTTTATTTCCAATAGTCCTGCACGCTGTGAAGCTGGTTTACAATACATTATGCGATGTTAATAAATTTTCAAGACTACATTCGTCAGGGGTCGAAGTGATGCCTGACAATGCTCACTCCCATTCGTTTTCCTATCCTATATAACACGTTTCCATAAATATATATTTTCCTTACAACATTTAATTTATGTATATCTCTACTGTGAACGGGCAGCCTCAAATATTTGTAGAGATGAATATTTTATATAAATCTCACACACACAACTAGCCCGTATCACCGAGCACCTTATAATATCCCACAGTATTGTTTAAATTATCATCAAGATTAAATTTTTAATTTTATTTATATAAATATATACGAAAAACTCTCTTGTAAATATTATACATAATCATCATATTATATTTATTAACCCTTTCACATTTCCAAAGCCGATCACATTAAGTTTTAAAGCGGTTCATCCAAGCGCTGCTTGTGAGTCGTATCCTATCACGTAGCTATGCTTACATTTCCAACTACAGACATTGAGATTTGTTAAACCTCTACTTTACAATAAGATTTTACTCAAACATTCGGAGGATTGTTTATTCTGCTCCGTTCTATCCCCGCGCTGTTTCGTCGCCGTCTGGATAGATCGGAATTAAAGAATAAAAATCCAGCCGAAACTATAATATACTTAATATTAATTTGCGATAACTACGAAGCTTCGATCGGGCGTTACAATAGCCCAGCCTAAAAGCGTTCCCTAACAAATCCCTTATCAAAGACATATTAGATCCTTTAGAAAATTCCATCATTTAATCCTTTTATAAAGAATCTAATATCAATGTAAACTACCTTAAATATTAACTATAATATTATATAGTATACTGTATTAGTGATTACGTTTTTCTATACTTTATATTATATTTTTTTTTTTCTTATATCAATTAATCTTATCTTACTTATCGTGCTGGCTGTAAACATATCCGAAGGGCTCGTTCGCATATGTTCACAGCAACCGCTCAATCTCTAGATCACATTGTGAACGCAAGTACAATAATATTCTTTAGATTAAGCGATCGCGGATTACCTAACATTTATATCTATTTATTACATCTAAAATACTGTTAATTAACTTCCGGTTGCGACGATTCCCGACGTTTAAGTGTACCGTGTGTTGAATATGTAAATAGATTTTAATTAAAATATTAATTATATATTATAATAACCGCGGACTGTGAACTTGTTACAGCTTAGGTCTAGTCCGTTCTTTGATCGGTACTGACGTTGCGCGAAGCTCACAGTCCGCGAAGGCTTTAACGCTATCATCTACGTCAAACAAATCTATCTACGCTTAGTACGTACGTCATTAAATTACAATACATTAATTTTTTATGGAAATGTCTACAATTTCTCATAGTCCTGACAGGATATATCAAGTTTGGATAAATGTATTCACTATATGACTATAGATTGAGGGAATTTTACTAGATATTTAGAATTCTGCACGCTTTTACCTCTTATACATAAAACTACATCCTAGTAAAGTACATTACGCAGAAGCAACATAACATACGTATATAATACGTTTAAAACTAAGCAAAAATACAATAATCTTAAAAAAAAGATAGCATTATGACTATATATGAATAACCCGGAGCTGTCTGTTGTTGAACGTTTCTGGCTTCACCGTAGATGTTTCCCATCTGCCCGACCAAGTTGAAGACGGAAGAATAATTTAAATTAAATTATATATATATATACTGAAAATTTATAATCGCAGTAGCCTTAAAATACGTTTAATAATATGGAATATATCACTTAATTTATATAATTTAAAACCTTAAGTTATAACACATAGTTAAGCTAATATATAACTAATTTTTTTTTTTTTAATTTTTATCTTTTATATATTTTTTTGTTGAACAACCGCTCAGACGGTACTCAAGGTTCGTTTTAGTTGTAATTATATATATATTTTTTTTAATTTTAATCTTTTTTACTTTTTTTTAATATTTTTTATATTTTATTATCTCCATGCTAAATGTTCTCTACATTTTTTTTTTTTTTTTTTTATATATTTTAAGTATTTTTTTTTATTTTATCTTTTTATCTGTTTTTGTTGAACAACCGCTCAGACGGTACTCAAGGTTCGTTTTTGTTGTAATTATATATATATTTTTTTTAATTTTAATCTTTTTTACTTTTTTTAATATTTTTTATATTTTATTATCTCCATGCTAAATGTTCTCTACATTTTTTTATTTTTTTTTATATATTTTAAGTTTTTTTTTAATTTAATCTTTATCTGTTTTTGTTGAACAACCGCTCAGACGGTACTCAAGGTTCGTTTTTGTTGTAATTATATATATATTTTTTTTAATTTTAATCTTTTTTACTTTTTTTTAATATTTTTTATATTTTATTATCTCCATGCTAAATGTTCTCTACATTTTTTTTTATTTTTTTTTTATATATTTTAAGTTTTTTTTTTAATTTAATCTTTTTATCTGTTTTTGTTGAACAACCGCTCAGACGGTACTCAAGGTTCGTTTTAGTTGTAATTATATATATATTTTTTTTAATTTTAATCTTTTTTACTTTTTTTTTAATATTTTTATATTTTATATCTCCATGCTAAATGTTTCTACATTTTTTTTATTTTTTTTTATATATTTTAAGTTTTTTTTTAATTTAATCTTTTTATCTGTTTTTGTTGAACAACCGCTCAGACGGTACTCAAGGTTCGTTTTTGTTGTAATTATATATATATTTTTTTTAATTTTAATCTTTTTTACTTTTTTTAATATTTTTTTTATTTTATTATCTCCATGCTAAATGTTCTCTACATTTTTTTTTATTTTTTTTTTATATATTTTAAGTTTTTTTTTTAATTTAATCTTTTTATCTGTTTTTGTTGAACAACCGCTCATTGAGGGTACTCAAGGTTCGTTTTAGTTTTATTGATTTTTTTGTGCTTTTATATTTATTTTACGCTAAATTTCCTCTACATTTTATTCTACTGCTATTTTTATTTTTTTATTTTTTTTTAACTTTTTTTTTGCTTTTTTTGTTTTTAAATCTTTTTTATCTGTTTTTGTTGAACAACCGCTCATTGAGGGTACTCAAGGTTCGTTTTTGTTGTAATTATATATATATATTTTTTAATTTAAATCTTATTTTTTTTATATGTTGAACATCCTCCTCTATATTCAACATTCATTTTATTTTATTCTTTCTTCTTTTTTTATTTTAATTTTTTGTTTTTTTTTAGCAGCATATTTTTCTAAGAACATGCTGAATATTCTGTAAATTTTATCTTTTTTTTGTTTTTTTCATTTACCTATAAAATTACGATTTTTTTTTATTTTTTTTTTCTGTATTTTTTTGTTGCGTCATTTTACCATAATTTTTTTTCTTTTTTTTTATATACTTACGTATATTTTTATATTCCTTTCATTGTATCACTAACTTAACACACCCTAATTTATTACAATAACAGCGACTAGACCCTAAAATGATATCGTCGTGATGAGTTTGATGTTTTGTAGAAACAAAAATGGATTATACAGTAATAATCTTAGTATAAATATGTTCATACAATTATTATATAGATACATCTGCACTCCAGATCGTATCACTAGTAATAAAGCGTTGTGATTCATTCCAAGTACACTCAGGTCCGTGTAAACTTCACTTAATTTAACACATCACTATTGTTAACATTACGACATACTTTCCATAAACACAATTTAATTTGTACGGATTCCGTTTACGGATTTGTAAATTTTGGGGGTTTCGTTATCAAAGAACATGCCAATAATGTATTATATATTATATTTTATAAAATTTTGTCACAATATTGATTTTAAGCCAATCGGTCCCTATGGTTGATGTTTTCGTTTTTGTAAACATCTCGATATATATATATTATAAGAATATATCTTCCCTCACCTCATTGAATATGTTACGATGTGAACGATACATATATAAGTCATAATTAAACATCTGCGTGATAAATGGTATTTTAAAAATATATGCATCTGTTAGATTTGACAAAGTTTATCAAAAATATACATGTATGTATATATATTTATATGAATTCCTTTATATACGATACGATACAGTTTTTTAATACTTTTTATAGAAAATATATGTATGTGTAATATATATTTTTATTATATTTTGTACCAAATGTGTCGTTAAAGCGCGAATATAAAGCCTTTGGCTGATTTTGTATTGTTCCAATATGTTTCTAATAGGTATATGTCTATATAAATATAAATCTGCAATTTATTTTCAATGTTTGTACTGTGATTTCGTTTTTAAAATATGACGTCCAAGATGTGTCGATGGATGATAGTATTTACGAACTACATTAATAACTATAGAGTTACACCCGACTATGCTTAAGATTACGCTTAATTAATAATATGTGACGCTGTGTCAGTTTGTTGGATACGTTATGTTAAACCGTTTTCGCCGTACAATATCCCGATATTTATCCACTGAGTAAACTGGTCTTAAACCTTTAATTCTTTAACGCTCACATCGGATGTCGTAGTCCACATAACGTACCCTCGTAAAATTTGTCTCGTCAATGATTTTAAAGCCTGGGTCGTCACTGCATGTTGGGTTATCACTGTCTGTTATTTTGTTTTAGCTTTCGCAAAGTCTTTGAGTGGAATAAACAACGTTCGCAAGCGATGGACGCTTCAATATAAATACGGTGTGAAGAAGCCTCCATGATGTCTCCATAACGCCACTGTCCCTATTGTAGTTGTTGCTGCATCTAAAGATTTGAGATTTGGGGCAAAATATCGATGAAGTGTCCATCGCCACACGAAGTTCTGAAAGCGTTTATTCCACGTACCGCCGTGCCCGCACGGGCGTCATTATTCTGGGGCGTCAGATGGTGTGGACGGTTCTCAGCTCCATGTCCTGAGCACGACCCTCCACGGTGACCGAGGCCAGTTCCGATCGTTCAGCCTGAGAGCGGGCGTGTGCCATGGCCTGTCGTTGGCGCGTGTTGTCAAATTTCCAGCGTGTAATGCAGTCGCGTTGCCGCTGTTGGTTAGTGTTGAGGTTGGTCATGTTGATGACTGTGGCCTCGGTGCTCACGTGAGATGCTGCGAACAAATGTCACATTCAGATCGTATCGATTTAAAGCCATCGTGATGTATCATGCAAGGCTATATCTTGGAATATCGAATAACTTTAAATCTTATTTTAGTATTGAGGGTTATGATATGAAACAGAATATATGTTCTATTTCCAACGACGTCATCGTTTTAGTTGATTTATAAATAGTTTCATTTGTAAAGGAGTTGATATGTATATAATATTTTATCGTATAACATAAAAACCAATACATTAACAGACATCGATACACACTTTAAATAACGGCGGGCATACTTTTTTGAGTCTCGGTAGAGTCGCGGATCTTCGAAAGTTTTTATATATTTTAATATAAGTTTTGCTGGTTTAAGCTAAATCCCTCAAGGTAAATTAGAAACTGCAGGCTCTTATGCCGCAAACTTAAATTTCGTAAGCGGATTAAGTTAGGAATAGATTTTTTTAAAATTTAATGTGATCGTAACATTATGTTGTTGCGCGTATATTATCGCCAACGGAATAGCAATAAAGCAATATTATTGCTTGTTTCAAATAATTTGTACAAATTCTGATTAGTAATACATTTTATTTTTATTTTTAACATACATCAATCAGACGGTATTTACCCGTCGTATAAGTGGTTATGGCATCGTGGACTTGGTATTAGCGAGTTGAATCAGACGCCTATAAATTTTAATATATGATTATAAGAATTGTATCTGTGTTACTTGACACCGTCGACGCATCTCGCTCAAGGTCAGAGGGAAATATTGTAAAAACACAATTTAAACATATAATTGAGGTCCACGAGGCGGGTCAGGCGACATACCTACGTATCCAATTACAGTATTTTTTTTAAATATTTGAAACAAATAGACTTCTCAGGTCAAGAAAGTTAAAAGAAAATTAAATGTCTTTTAGTTACTTCAAAAACTGTTACGTCTGTTTTATATTTAAATGCAATTTTTTTTTAATGTAATAAAAACGCATTTACTTCAGACTAAATATGTGTGATACATTTAAAGCACTATAAGTGTCCGTTGTACTGTAAACTGCATGCGCTAACTCTTCACAGAAGCCCTTTTGATAGTAACTTATAAATGAAATGCATAAGTTCAGAGGACCAGAAATTTTTCCACATTCCTGCGACAGATGCTGTGTTGTCAAAAAAAAAAAGTAATCCATACATCCGTAGTGGCTCCTCTTTTTCCACCTGAAAGTAGCCTCGCACAGTCGGCGATGTCACATTTCTGTGACAAAGTTTGTATCGCTTTATGCTTACCAGCGCGATAGCTGCTGCGAGTGTCTCTCTAAATTCGCGCAAATCTAACTTTAGCTTAACAACAGACTGAAAATGAACGTACGTAAGGCTTTGACATTACTGTCTCATCGAAAAAGACTGACTGCATCCGATCATAACTCGATACTGTACTCGGTCAAAAATAAAAAACAAAAGCGTTTACAGCTTAAACGTACGTAGTCTCGTTAAAATTTATTACGTGAAAAATAATTTGAACATTTTTGATGTTGTCACTGACTAAATACACAACGATATCCCTGTATGCTTCACTCTATCAACTGCACTCGTCCTAATCTCCAGTTTGTTACCCGGACCGTTTTAATTGCTCCATTCATTAATTTTTTTAATAAACTTTCACGAGATTCTGTTTATTTAACTCAATCCGATCTGATGTCACCATTATCAGGTGACAACGAGATCAAGTGTCAGGCAGTGTATAATAGATTGATGTCATTAAAACGTATCGTTTATTACAATTATTATGACAGTGATAGTTAAAAGTTTTGGTTCTCTGTAACGTTTAAATAATTTTATTATAGATATTTTAATTATTAGATTATTCCAAAAGTAAGCCATAACATAGTTTCAAAGGTAGCATCGACAGATATTTCAAAGAGATGAGTAATTTTTGACATAATACTTAAATAACCTGATTTAGTTATAAGAAAATTAACATGGATTGAATTTGTGCTTTCATTGTCGTCCTTTATAACCAATTAGTCGTACAATGTAATAGAATAATTTGAATAATCTCTTAGTAACAATGTAAAGCAACAAACCTGATACATCGCGTTGATCGAAAACGTTCCTGTAAACTATGAAAAAATAACCCGTACACTTCAACTGATTGATCTGTCTGTGCGTCACACCAATGGGGAATACGTAACATTATTACGAAAACCATGTTCTGTATTGAAAAAAGAAATCACATTCCCGTTTCGTTACAATTACTTACACGTTAGATTTTTCACTATACAACATTTCAGTGCAATATTGAAACACGAATAGTCGGAATCTAAAATTTTCCTATCACGCGGCATATTATGTAACGATATGATTAGAACATCATTATCGATGTTTCTTAAATCCTGGTTGAAAGTTTAAAATAATATCATTTCACTGAAACGTTGATATTGTAAAGCGGTAAGCTTGTCTTAAGGTGCTACGGATCTCATAAAGTTTTGCATCCAACAACTTGCTGCGGTCTAGTGATATTAATTTGTAAATGTAAGTTGTCACCGGATCCGTCTGTTAGAATACTAAATACTAACTTATGATCAAATAATTTTCTCCTACCGAAACTTGGTCGCATTCCGCAATAAATCCACCTCCAGAGAATTCGTTTACTTTTTTGCTATGTTATATATTTTTTTTTTTTATATAATACTAAAAAAAATTCTTTCAAAAAATAATACTAGTTTTAATCCGCGACTTTACCTGCGTCAGTTTCGGAATTGCAAATGTTTAGTGTAGATGACCGGCGGAACTCTGTTCCGCGTTATAGGTAGTAAATAAGCAAATTTGGGATTTTATTAAGTTTTTTTTCGATCGAATGAGATCAAAAGCAAAGCTATGTCCATCTTCTAGTTATAAGGTAGCTCCCCTCCAATTTTCAGCGAAATCGCTACAGCTGTTCTTGAGTTTTAATAGTATAGCCAAAGCTGCCTTCTTTTATACATATGGAAAATAAGTCGGGTTTAAAAAAGTTTCGTTGCAATGAATTGAATATTTTAATTTAAATATCCTTTGAAAAATATGCTCTCAGTAAAAAAAAATCGCCTCGACTTTAAAAATAAATGTAACAGCAAAATATCTGAGCGTACTAAAGTTACCTCAAACAATTCGCTTGCTTTGAATTTTAGTTCTTTGAGCACATAATGAACACAGATATAAATAACGTAATTAATTCTTAAGCAACCTGGAGTTTGAAATTAATTAAAATTTATATAAATAAACATCAAACATCGGTGAAGAAATGTAGTGAAGAACAATGGAGTGTGGAGAAGAATAGACTTACTTGAGACGCTACTGCCCCTCGGCGGATCCGCGGCGAATCGTACGGCGACGGCTCGGCGGGCCCGGCGGCGGACCCAGGGAAGGGCCTGGATGAGAGCGCGGCGGTAGTTTTGGCCACTGAGACAATATAGCAGGAAGTTGATGCCGAAGTTGGTGTGGAAGAACATCACAGAGAGCTGCTGCAGCGCCGTCCAACGGCCACCCACCTCATTGGCATTCTACAGACAGAAGGGGCACGCTATTAACTCAATTATAAATTTAAACAAGGGTCTCATCTAACAGGAATATGACTTATAATTAATGTACATTGTGTATAAATTATCAGTAAGAAAATAATTGTGATTGTCGATATTAACAGAGAAGCTTTCTGATCAAATAATTACTCAATACACAAGCGTCACGTCCGGGGTTTATTTCGTTGTAACGGGAAGTGGATGTGTCCGTCACTGATGATTATGTGAAGTAATTCGATTGTACTCCGCCAGTACAATGCTCCGTATTAATATCCGATATTTGTCGTTATCAGAATCATCTAACTAACATGACATTACCGTGATGATAATTAAATTCATTTGCTAGTACAGCTATCACACTGACATCAGACACAGAAACATCCGGTTGGCCAAGCATTACAATGATCCAATAATTTGAATAGTCTTTACAAGTGTAATAATGACCAGATATTTCAAGTTGAACTTGTTAAAAGTTTATGAGTTTGTAATGGTTAGTATCGCGTTCAATAAGAGTTAAATGATATCGTAGAAGTAGAGTCGAAGGGCAATATCGGAGCGATTTATGGTTTAGTTGCACTTGAAACTTATACGGAGCATGCGGCTCTCGAGTCGGAAGTTACACCTCTAAACCAATTACTTTATATTCAGTTTGTAAATTATTACTGATGTATGTCCAACACCGCACGGGAGTTATAAGAGCGGTGCGGATTGTATAGCGCGGTCAAATCGGAAATTGTTAGTCTTTTATACCGAAGACCTCTTATTTTTTGGTTCTCGCATATTATTTGAAAAGATTCCGTTGCGTAGGATCCTCTTAAAACGCTCTCGTGGCATATATTAAATATGCTAGCAAGGCTGAAATCCTTCTGACGCTCTAAACCTTATACAGACCAGCTTTTACATGAAGCCTCTTGAAATTCTTTAAGTCTGTGATATTACCTTTACAGCGACTCAACACTCAGTGCAACAGTATTAGATTACTTTGTCCATGTTCCACTGTTTGGTTTTGTTTATATATATATATATATATATTATATCTGTCTCTCTCTTCTTATGTCACAAACTGGATGCTATTAATTTTCAGTTAATAATAAAATTTGCTGATTGTAATAATCTTTATAGTGTCGTTCGTTTTCATATTGATGAATTAATTTTTTACTATAGAAACACTTTGGAAGCCAGCCCTTCTGATTGTATTACAGTCGAATCCGTGAAAAACTTATGTATTTTAAATTATTCTAGTAATATTAGTACTTTTCGGTAACTATATGCAAGCAAGTAAGCTCGCAAGCTATGTCCGCGTCTAGCATCAGCGTTTCGGATGTACTAATTTTAACAGATTTAATAGATATTGTTCTAACAAGAAATGAATACAATATTATAAACGAATTCCCGTGAAGTTATTCACCGACCAGGACTTCTGTGTGAGGCCGAGTTGCTTTTTAAACATTCCACTTATCAATACATAATATCTTTTTAAATTACCAAATAATTCAACATTGAAATAATTCCATCTCACAGACAAAGCGATGAATTCTTTTATCAAAAATATCATATTTGTAATAGCTTTAACTTTTTCATTCGTACATCAGTTAAAATAATTATAATCACTCAAAGGATATTGTAAAATTTTATTTGCATGTTATCCAGTAACGTCAATAATATCCGTTAAAAGCTAACGATTTATTACTCGTGTTTCATATCATATTGGAGATGGAATTAATAAAAAAAAATCGTACTAATGTTGACTTTTAGGAGTTGATTGTTTTAACTTTAAAGGATAACGTCGAGCTTATATCGGGCTCTATAAAGAAAACTTATAGTTGTTGGACTTATCGTCACACGCGCCCTTGTTGTAGCGCACCCTAATCGGAAGGCTTGTACATATAGTAAATACACATAGTCGTTTTTGGCGTTATTATAACAGGGATCTATAGGTATATCAAACCTATTTAATAGTTTTACTTATCAGACTTGTAAATATAAATATCGTTGTTTCTAACTGGCTCGTTTCACACTCCAAAAGAGGTTTACGAGGGCAATATAAAATGTACACAACACTATTAATATTATTAGGTCTACAAAATACACTTATTTGGATGTAAAAATTATGAATCATTGTATAATATTTTTAAAGCGTTGAACTTTTATCCTCAATACAAAGCGACATCGGTGAAAAGTTACCTCCGTCATTAAAAGCACGGTTGAAAGCCAACGTTGGAGAACTGAATTGATGTCAAAAAATTGACGCATAGTCTTCGCTGATTTTATTACATTACAAAGAAATAAAACACTACCGCTGCAGCTGTATGCTATAAATAGATGTCATGGCTTAATAAAATCGCAATTACAAAAATCGCTGCGCAATATCACATACGACGGAACTGGTAGACTAAAAGATTCTCTAAGAAACGGGATTTCATTCTTACTAAGTTCCAAATAACGGCTTAATATAGTCTGTTTTTTTTTATTTTTGTCGAGCAAAACATCTATCAATATAAACCAGTTGGTTTTTAAATTCGCAACGCAAATGAAAATTTTATTTCTTTATATCATATAAAAAATGTACTCACGATATCATAAGCGTAGGCCAAGATGCGGATGGTATAGGCGGGCAGGTTCAGAATCACGAACACAGACGAGACGAGCAGCAGCATCCGGGTGACTTTCTGTTGTGATTGAGGACAGCCAACCAGGCGGCGCTGACGGAGGCGGGAGGGGAGGCCGGTCTGCTCCTCCTTCATGAGAGCTTGACGAGCCCTCTCCAGGCGGCACACTCCGACCATGATCCACGAGTTCATTATTATAATGACACCCAGCGGCAGGGTGAAAGACAGCAGAGTGTCGATGAGATTAAATCTGGCGGCGTGATCCAGATACTCCCTGTCGATGTTGCAGTCGTCCTTACTAGGTGAGGTGAACTTTAACACGGGCAGGTTCATGACGATGGCGGAGATACTCAGCAGCACTATCACCTGGCGGGCCCTGTTCACGCTGCAGACCGCGTTCCGTCTCAAAGGATACACCACCGCCACGAAACGCTCCACAGTGAAGGCCACCACCAGCCAGGCGCTCAGGCAGCACGACACGTACGACACGTACACTATGAACTGACAGAAGCCCGTGCGGTGGAAGAGGCTGGTTATGCCGGTTGCGCTCAGCCACGGCGGCAGCAGTTGCAGCAGGAATATGTTATCCGCGATAGCCAAAGTGGATAGGTACTGGCTGGTTGACTGGAGACGCAATTTACTCCCGTGGAATACGAACAAGGACAGCATATTACCAATAGTACCGAGCACTACTAATATCGGAGTAAAATACAAATAAACGGTGTTCACGAGTTGCACTATCATAATATCGAAATCTGTTTGATTAGCGTTGTTCGGAGGCTCGGTCGAAGTGTCTAATGTGTAATTGTCACGGTTGATAAACATGGTGTCGGCGCGGGCAAGCGCCCGCCGCGCGTGTCGTCCCTCGACTGGCCCTGTCTGTTCCCTTCAACCACATTTATATGAACTGGGACCCAGCCCGAAGGCATCCTCTCTGGGGAGGCGTGTACTCTTCACACACCAGCCCCACTCTCACACCTCGGTAACCACCTATCACACGGCCGCATATATGTATACCAACTCCATAACACGCATATATATTTTCAAGACTCGCTTCACTTTGTTCTATATAATTTTTATTTTCTCAACAATATAATCATCTTCGTAAATATAACACTGTACATCAATATCAAACAGATTTCATATAATAAATAATACATTTTTCCAAAATATATATATATATTTTTTAAATATCGTTGAGATTTTTTTTAAATCATTAATTATTAAATAAGCACTGATTACCTTTATAATAACGATGTTCTAAATTATTTCTCATGATCAGTTCGGAGACTGCGATACATTTGTCAGGAGACAAGTTATTAGCGCGGCGTCCCTAGTATAACTAGTAGAGCCGTAGCCTCGTAGCGTTCGTAGACGTAACTGTAGCAGCATATACATGAATATTATGTGCATTAAATATTTTCATGCGTTATATAAACTATGAATAAATTTATAAATCTATTTAATATTCAACTATTTATCATTAATATTATAATATCAATAATATTTATGTAATATTAAAGTATTATTTTACGCCGTCGGTATCCTAATCGGGGAATCGTACTTGTATCGATTAAATCGAAACTTAATGAGTCATAGAATAAAATTTATTTATTTTTTAAAATAATATTGAAATATTCATAGTACTGATAATAATTATAAGGCTCTCTTATTTTTTCTATTGACGTTTTTCTAGTATATAATACAAATTGTATCAATCGTATCACTTGAGAGGACAAGAATAGGTAGAGCTTTAGAAATGGCAGGTCGTTATATCAGAATATGTTAATTTTGAACTATTTGTTTGTCATTATATCAATGGGTTTTTTTTGTCCAGGTTCTGACAAGGGTCGCGGCACCCTGGACGTGCTCCTCTGCACCACCTATTGCAGGTCCCAGCTGTACCTCTCCAGGCAGCTGTCACAGCTACATCCGGACCTCACCATGCCGATGTTCTCAGGTAAGCGATCAAATCAAACAATGTGTTCGTCGAATCATTATATTGAATCGGTGACTCGATAAAGCTGCGATTGGACTTTTTATATTTTTTTAATATTAAATGTATTTTAATACAGCCTCCGCCGGTCTCGTTGTCAACGAATTAAAAATAAAATTTCTTATTATAGAATCATTAGTGCCTTCAGATTGACATTGTTTCCGATGTCTCCTTGTTATTATAGGGATGTGCTACTTCCAGGTAACTTCCTTGAAACGTTTTCACACAACGGACACTCACACATTGTGTCCGTTAATTATTTCGTATAATATAAATGTTGATCTTTTATTCTGTTAATTATATATATATATATATATATATATATATATATATATATATATACATACATATATACATATATATATATATATTGTACTCTTAGTGTGTATGTTATTTGAACATACGTCTGTAACTTCGGTGTAATTATTTCCTCTCTAATATAACCGCTGACGCACTTGTAATTTAACTCGTACTGTGATTTACTTTAAACATTACTGTTTAGGTATTAAAGGTAACTACATATATATATATATAAATACGATTATAACGATATCATAAAAATAACTCATAAAAAGTATCTTGTAGAATTGAAATTTAAATGTAAAATAGAAAAAAATATTTGTATTTATCAATAAAAATTTGTTACATGACATCAAGTGCAGGGCAGCTTGATTGTTATTATACAAATAATCTATACTTTTAACAATACTAATATATCCTTTTCAATAAAAAAAAAAAACCTTATGACGGATTACTTTAAAAATGTTTCAATTGATGAGGAACTTTATTTATGCTGTAGGTACGTATTAAATATAAAAACTAAATTAGTTTTTTGTGAAACGAATCTTAGATTGATAGATTATTTGTTCAAGAGTTCTGAGACTGGTTGTACGACGACAAACTTATTATGCACGGAGATGTTCTGGCGTTTGTTCAATGCATCGCTAAATGTATAATCAATTATTGTATCGTTTTACAATCGACAGTGAATATTGAAGGAATGAAAAGTATATTGCGTTTATATAAAATGTTATTTAGTTTGGACTGAAAGTCGTTTAATAACTGCCGTTTGGACTCATCCTAGAGATAACGGCGCGGTTCCAAACAGCCCGTACCGAGGTACGGCAATTGCTCCTGCAATACCTTCTGCCGTGGCTTGTGAATATAGAGCTGGTGGATCCCAACGTGCCACCGGCGAACCCGCTCTCATACATCCAGGTACACACACACATACATACATAATGATATGTCTATATATACAGTCAGTTGAACAGCAGTTGAGTAGCGAGTAAGCTTAAACAAAGCTCCTCAACTAACAAGCCAAAGCCAATGTTGTATTTAATTATAAAGTCCCGTGAGTACATCTTAAGTTCTTATGTGACAACAGTCCCGCGACTTTCCGTCTGTCTGTAACCGTATCATTCCGATGTGCCGTATCCTTAAACGTTACGCCACATAGCGAAACTTTACAATACAATGCACATGGAAGATCCGATTATAACAAAGTAGCTGACAAAGGTACTTTGTATCCGAATGAATTCAGGTTAGACATTAATTAAAGGTAACTAGTTTAGTAGAACGTATGCGAGATTTAATAACAAAACTATGTTACTTGAGCTGAAACAAATGTTAACGAGGCTGTAGCTTAACTACTTGTTGAATTTAACTGAGTATAGTTGAGATGATGTTTGTGATTTAATTTCGATTAATATGTGTTTAGTATTATGCGTCGGAGGCCGGTCGTTCTGGGCGACGCGAAGGCCTCGGTTCGGTGGAGGCTACGGAGATGGTACTCAACAATCTCTTCTACATAACAGTCAAGGTAAATAGATTTTCATTAAAACTTTATTAATTTTGTAGATGACAAGAAGGAACTGCGGTTCTTTTTTAACCAAAATCCAACCATTCTTTCACTCCTGATCTTATATTTCCTTCTATATATAGTTTTAAATAACATTAATACTAAATTAATTTCAAAATATTATCTAACACAACAACCAAGACATCGGTTGGATTTTATGAAGGAAAATATTTCGATGGGAATTTCCTACATAAGTTATTCTTAAACAAATTGACACGTAGCTAACTCTAATCTTTAAAAAATATAACTCTGTATTCTTAATAATATATATATATATATTATTTTCTAATAGAAAAGGCTTCCAGGGACAGGATATTTGAATAATTTATAAAGTTAGTTACAGACTCACAATCTGCGGATGAGATATTCTTAAAATTAAGGAAGTTCTTGAAAATCTAGTTTCTTAGCATCCGAATTATACTAACCTCAAGTCATAATTGTAGCCGGAAGTTTTTTATTTCAAGTTATATAAAAAAAAATATACTATAGTTGAAAAAAAAAAAGCTATGCAATATTTTAATTGGTTCGAAATCTTCACAACAGATTAGTAATACGGGCACATTAGTTTTGTCTGAACTGTGCCTTATGCATGAGTTAAAGTCATTTCTGTCAAACAAAATTGTCTTATAGATTTATATTTTCACAAGCATATAGAATATCCTGACGTTAGTTAGTCCATAGATATTTTTATTTTCAAGAATTTGAGAGCCCGTAATATATTGAATGATACTATTTCGTATGAAGTTTTTGATTTTGAAGCTGACTTTTCGATTACTTACCTGTAATGGAAACGTCAGCTGCACAGGAAGAAGAGTTGAATATATATATATATATATATATATATAAGTGTGTGTGTGTGTCTGTTTAATCAACAGTGCACGTAAACACGTAAACATAAGTAGCGTTAGATACGACGCGCTCTACCAAAACATTTATCCTTCAGTTAGCTTTCAATTCAGTAAATACTTGAATTCATATAAAAAGATTATTTTAACATAATAGTAAAGTATAACATAATTCAGTTACAGTCCCAGTTAAGTTATAGTGAATCACAGTAAACGAATCGTGATTTAAGACCGATCGTCTGTTTAACTATGCACGTTCGTTAATACGACAGTATCATTGAAGTGACTACAACCTCGCGTCTTGAAGGAATCTCTGAAATGTATTTCGCTCGTCCGAGCCGTTCAATTCATTTGATAGTTAAATAATCTTTTATAAGTTCGTGACATAAATGAAAATTATTTATTTGGAAATATGAGACGAAAGCTCTCAGTATTCCATTGTATTTTAGCAGGTTGTAGGTATAAGTATTGTAAGGCACACGACACACATACACCTGTTGGAGTCACGTGACTTCTGAGATAATTTCAAATCTACTGGTAATTCAAGTGTGAAATAAACTAATTTAACATAATTTTTCTTTCGAAACGTATCTGTATGTTTTAAGCTTCTTAAACAATGATTTGTTTTTAACAAGTAATAACTCTCGAGCAATACGTAAAAACATCAAAGGCTTAATCCGATATCGATAAGTATGTTAAAGGGGAGGGTGCACAGTGTATTAAATCTGTCTGTCTGGTATTGCAATACGAACGGGTTGAATTCGTCATGCTTACATTGCCTTTGAGGATCGCGGACGACACTGACCCCAGTCACTGTACCCGCACGCTCCGGTAGCATTGAATACCCCCTTTTGATTACATGTTAAATTTTAATCAGTTCGCGTATAGGGATTTCATACGATAATAATTAAAACATATTATTATACATCGATTATACGGACCGGGATGAGATAATATACGCGAACGACTTTGAGACCACAGACATTATAGATTGCTTTCAATTTTAGAATATATACATATGTATATATATGTATAGTTCGTATTATGCACGTAGTTTAATAGATCGATGAATCATAAAGGGATGCTAACAAAACAAATTGATGTATAAGATTGCTTACAAAAGATGTGAAAATCACTGTCGCGACGATTTTTCCTTCATGTAACTGAATTAATCCTGTTCGCTATCGTCCATTGTGCGCATCATGAAAGACTAATTGGTACGTTTCATGAAGCCGTATGAATATGTTTTCAAGATGTGATATCGAGGGCGTAATATCATTATGAGGGAAATGCATTTCCAGCGGAACATGCTTAATAGAGTCGAGTTTAGAGAACTGCTCCCGACTCAATGGATGTTTATAAAATTAGTTATACGTTCACCCTAATCACATTCGCATTCACTCCGTTGTATACGCTCGGATAAAAACTATATGATATTATTAGTAATATAAATCGAATATATTTTCTTGTTAATATGTTATGTTTCAATATACCTAAACAGTTTTCTATATGTCGTATAAGAGTTATTGAGTTATTCTCCATGTCCCCCTTCAATGGAAATACCCAGCAATTGTCACATGTCATTTTTCAATTCATTCTATAAAGTGCAGATTAAATATTTTCCGGGCACGTGAACGGCGTGTCCGTTAAAACCCATCAGTTTAAATTACGTGCACTGTTCGGCGAAATATCTGACTAGGGGGAGGCGTGAGGATTGGTACTTACATAACGTATAGTTAAACCTATAGTTACTGGAGCCTTATGCAATTTTGTTATCCTACAAAAAAAATATTCCTTTATCGTTTAAAGGTAATTTTTCAATAATATATGTGATGTTTGCTTTTCGAACCCCGGTATTTCATTATATTGTAGAAGGGATTTGGATGAAATCACTTTTAAAAGTTACACAAGCGAAGTGAAAAGTCCCTTAACTATTTCGACAGTATTTCTGTTATAAGACTTCACGCCTCTGTAACACAGGTTTTGAAAAACCTTTTGTGCTCGACACCATTCGCGTCTTGAACACGATAAAGTTACTTCTCAATAAAGCCTCTTATTGTTTTCCAAAAAATAAAAAAACGTAATCATTAATTATAATGAATAAAAACGAAATTTTGTTTGATAAGTAATTAAAAATAAAACTGATGAAAAATGATTTTTCGATTTCCACCATAAGTTGAAACGTCTCGTACAGACGCTGTTATCGGAGCTGAGTTCCGATTGCACCGGACACCAAATATTTTCATTATTAAAATACAAAACTTGCTACAACTAAATACACACGGATATCCTTTGAATGTATACACTATGCATACATGGAATAACAACGCGATAGTTGTTTTTGTTTACAATACACGAATTATATTATAGCCTGCTTTCGATACAGTACTAGTCTTGATATATCCCGCTGGTTATATTATATATATATCAAACACTAATGGAAACATTTTTCAAAAGCCATTAATTACCGAATATAAATTAAAACTGATAATACCTAGTAAGCGAATATTTTTTTTACTAAGACAAACTCATAACAGTATCACGCTCTGAAGGATTTGAGAACTGTTACGCGTGAGTTTTTTTCAAATAAAATATTTTACCTGTGTTTTATATATTCTTTACTGTCATAAAATTAATTAGTAATAATTGATTTGCCTAATAAAACTTGTTTATGTATATGTATATATATACCACTTAATAGGTGAGCATTAGTACTATAATAGGTTACAAAAACTCAGTAAAAAACCTAATGTAACCAGTTACCATACAGCTTCTACTCATTTTAACGTCACCATCTGTCCGTTGTCGTTTGATGTGGTGGAAGCTGTTCAGTGTGTACCTTTATTCTTCATACGCGTATTTTTCATCATATATTTTCAATCGGAGGCGACCACAGATTTATTTTAATGTTTCAAACTGTGTGATGTCACGTCTCGTTTGTGCTCGTCCACCGCAGAGATATTGCTCGTGAGGTTTAGTCTTGTATGACAATTAATTCTATAGAAGATTGTTTGCATGATTTATATGTAATATTTTTGCGGTTCAGTTCTCTGACAATCATCCTAAAGAGATTGAGGAGCTGTGGTCGACGCTGTGCGCCTGCTGGCCGAACAACCTCAAGGTCATCATCAGATATCTCATCATCGTCTCCGGGATGGCTCCCAATGAATTACTGCCCTACGTACGTATTAAATTATAACGGATGTTCTGTAATATTCTTGTTATATATTTTCTTGTCACGTATGTAGTGATAACTAACTTTGAGGACAAAATCTTGTTAACACACACAGTTTAAGATCATGTTATAATAAGAGTCGTTGATCGGTAGGCTAAACGCGTTGTTCTGTACCTGGCGAGATCTCGGCCTGAACGTCTTCTGGACGAGATGATGACGGAACTGCAGACCGTGGAAACGCTGAACTGTCTCATAGAGAGAACAGAGACACCGCCCTTCTACAGGCTCACCTCCATGAGGAAGGCCACCTCCGGTCACAGCGACGGACCCGGCACGGGGTCACAGGTACACTAACACAGTTTGAAACTGTCAAATGTTAAAAAATCTTAATAGTATATTCGAGTTTGATTATTACGTGTTTTTGTATCACAGGACGCCACGGGTCGCACCGGTGAATTGGCCCCCGTAGAAAAAGGCACCATACACACTAAACGACACAGCGGAGAGGATCCAGCGAAAGTATCGTGAGTAGCGTGCCCTAATAAAACTTAAAAATACAATAACTGTTTATGTAACTACAAAAGCTATTGCACTGAGTTGTTTGTATTCAATTATTTTAACATACACGTAAGGTTCAGTTACACGATATTTTTCATTGATATACCGTTTAATAGGATTTCCAATGAAGATGTTTATCATGAAGAGGGTTTGAATTGAATTGAATTGAATCATTACCTGCATGATACGACTCATATTTTAACTAGTTATTGTGAGTTCAATACATCATTATTATACTATTTGTATTTTGATATATAATGTAAATATGGTTGCATAAAATACACGCGAATCCGTAAAGGATATATATATATATATATATGTATGTGTATGTATTGGAATACAAAATAAAACAAGGCGATGCAGGTCATTTGGTAGTTTGATGGGAGTCAATGGTTGATGGCAATAAGGGGTTTGTTTGCAAAACGTAAATACACTACACAGGGTGGTCAGATTACTGTTAGCTGATAAATTTTCATATATAATTTTATATTAATACCATTATTGTAACATATCTATTGTTAGTGCCAGACAAATATTCAATAGTTTTGCATTTGTTATATCAAATAAAATTGTTACCTCCACAACTAATAGATTGATACAGCGTGTCCTATAAAAATATATCGATACACATTTATAGTTATAAAAATAGAAATATAAACGTGTATCTTGTGAAGGACAAAGATGTTTATACTTGGAATTATTCCCTTAAGCGTGTAGTATTTTGTTGCTTATATTCCTTTAATATTTTATTTGTAATGGACTATTGTTAATCTTGATAGCGAGACGCGGAACTTAGAAGATTTTTTATCAATGAATTGGTTGTTCATAATTAAACTTCAACGTTAATGTTAGATCATTAACAAATAAAGTAGGTATATAGGTTCCAGGATGTTACCCTGACATAACTTGGTTGTTAAGTCAGATATTTCTGTTCGGGATCATTTACTAACAACGTATAGTTCTTTCTTATATTTATCGTTCAAGATATGATTTTATAACTGCCAAGAGTTTCTGTATGGCTTTAATTAATAATTATATGAGTTTTAAATTATAGTCCTGGAGGCCGACGCGCAACTATCCTCTGGGATTTTGTATTGCTTATTATTGCTTAAGGATAGAGTAAGGCTTGACGTTTGATTTTATAGCCCTAGTGCCTTCTCTCACAAAACCTATTGATCGCTGGTTTGTAGTTATTTCTTTTTGCGCTCTTGCTACCGTATAAAACCCTATCGTGACGACGCGAGTATTGACCGCTATCCAGGAGGAGAGGACCCTACATTTCACAAGCAATGGTTAGCAGTTCCAACCGATGTACCACGTTTTTTCGGTACCTTTTCCCCATTTAAATAAATTACTCTGATCGGGCAGAGTCATCTGGAATGCATTGAGATAAAATTTAAGCAGTGCTGACGATCAGTCCTGAATTAAAGTGCGCCATTTTAGTGCTAATGGGATGCAAAAATTTCCTATGTGTAGATACTCATTCTGCATTTCTAAGCTCATAGCATGGATCTTATATTTACCATTCTCGTCTTGCCAAACAAAAGACTTTAATTTATCCGTATCTTGGGCCTTCTTACTTGATCCTAACCCCACTTTGTTACTGTGTGGTCCTATCATAAAGTGCTTATGGAATTGAAGTCTTGACTCTCTTTGAGTTTGACTCTCTTGAAGCTCTTTTGGGATCGATGTAATGACGTCATCATGGGATTTCCCCAGGATATATCTCTTGGAAACTCTTAAGTGTTTACAGAGCTGGTACTACCCCGGTCGAGCCAGCCCATTTTCGAGCTGCAGTAACTTGACACAGCTAAGCTCTACCACCTACCAAATTTGTGACGCCTGCATCTAATTTTGACAAAAGGGTTTTATTAAATCATAGACTAGGAAAGGCCAATTTAAACTTAAAGTTGGTAATTATCGTAGATGCAAGCTTTTTGACGTTACTGATCTGTTGGTTATCTACCTCGTTGAGATCGTTTTAAAAGCTATTTACTATTCCTTCTAGAGATGGAGTACGACCTATATCATATCCTATATAATCCGAGAAGGTATGAAGATTTTTATTTTTCCGTTCACTTGAAAAAAAGTAACAATTTATACGAGGCGTGTTCTCATAATACTATCATTTCACTTTGCTCGTGTATTAGTGAATCCGTACAACACGTTTTAATAACTTTCAAACTGAATGCTTCAGCAATACTGTATCCATTGAATGGAAAAGACGTGGTAGTAAAAGACATCTGGAAAATAAATTTCAATAAAGAAATATAAATAATCGAATACAATTTAAAATTCGTTAAGGTGACTTTGGGAGTTACTTAATATTTTTTTTATACCCTCTAAGCAAATCTGTAGCCAAACCAATGTTTGAGTTGAACAGATGTGTTAGTTTTTCGGACACACATATCTCAATCCGTGACAGATATTTGTGTGATCAATAATTTAATATGTCATTATTAGTATAATTTGCATCAGGCTGTAGAGTGTACGCACAAAAGGCCCGGTGATTGATCGTGTGAGGGCGCGTCTTAAGTGATTGCCTCCACTGACACAACACCGAATTGTGTTTACTTGTTTGATGGAACCGCGCCGAATATAACAAGATATCCTACGACATCGAATGTCTTCATTCCCATACAATGATTGCGATCAGATTAAACTTATACACATCTATGATTGTTACGTTATTATTTTACGTTACATTAATAATTCATATTTGTTATTTATTGAGTAATTCCTTTGACATTGTAATGATTATGTCTGTTAGATTATAGTTCAGGACAAATTGGTTGTGTCCTCGTATGGTATAATCCCTGTTGTTCTTACTGTTCTTACCAGCAGTTCCAAGGATCTGCCCCGTAGCGACAAGCGTGCTTCAGCACCGCCGTGTGTGACACCGCCCGCTGAGGAGGAACAGGCTCCCGCCTCCGACGGAGACGCCACTCCGGTCAGTATTCAAATGATTAAGTTACCTCCAAAATGACAGGAAGGCTTTCAACAGGTGACGTCGGCGTGCGACGGGACGAAATCTAATTACTATATTATAATATATTATTGTGCCATTTGTAGTAATGTTCATATGGCATTTCTGAATAGTATTCTGTTTTATTGATAAATAGTGATTCTGATTTATTGATAATGTTGAAATCATTCAGCCACAAAAATGTTTTTTACTCATACATAACATTTAGTATTTAATGTCAGCAAGTCCGTGTTAATGTGTGTCAGTCTAGTTGTCTCCGAGTTGGATTCGTCGCTAAGCCGTGCTTATACTTTCAGTTTTAATATATTTATCCCGCGGCTCCAGTTGTCTGAGGGGATTATTGTTTTAATTACACGGAAACAATTTTGTTAAAGCCCATTTTGGGGCTGTGTCGGTTGGAATTCAACATATTCATTGGTACTTTATGTTGGGAAGTTGTAGCAGCTCCGAGTCTGGCGACAGCATGTCAATGCATCCGCTATGGAAATAAGCTCGTCATCTGTTATCACTGTCAGGAAACAGCCGCACGGCATATTATTGTTTTTGTCGCGTAACTTTATTGATTATTTTTGTTTGAAGCATTAAAATTATAACACATAATGTTGTTGATTATATTTTGTTGCTAAATAAATGAATTATAGTTAAATTAATTGTGAATTTCTCTCTTAAACACCTGATTTAAAATGCCGTGTGTTTTAAGTTTGACGTGGATGTCTGTGTGTCTGTATGTCGCACCGTAGGTCTCAAACGGATTGACCTATTTTGATGCGGTTTTTTTTTCATCTATAACTCAGTTACCTTGCGGTGGTTGTTAGCTACGGTTAGTTAATATCGGTCCAGTAGTATAAGAGTATCATCTCTTACACGAAATTATTAGGAATTAATTGCCACGCGCGGGCTAGTATGATGTCTAAATGAGAATTAATTCGTAGAAGGGTTTTCAAATATCGTAAAATTAAGTAATCAGTTAGTACGTGTTGAATGTTACAACATTTTATTAGTTTGTATCTGCTATAATTTTTCTCTTAAAACAAATAACATTCGGTACAGCCACAGTTGAAGTTCAAAAGGTTCTCGTTTGTTGTTCGTCTCCAACGTAACCATTTTGAAACAGATCTAAAACAGATTATATTTATTATAGGTGCGAATGTAATTTTTATTCAAATCATTCCTTAACTCCGGGATAACGAGGCTGATGCTGAGAAAAATAACATTGTCGTATAGATAACACTGGAGTAATTATTACATGATATCCGTGTTCCGTAGACCGGTTTGTGTGTTGAGAGCGCGTTGACTTCAACGCCAGGGACACCCCAGGAGAGAGTCCACCCTCAGCCACGGCCGCTGCCGATGCCAGAGTACGGAGGTTTCTTCGCCCTCCTCACTGAATACCTACCGGATACGAATCAACCCGTCTCCGGATTCCACCGGTTCGTACTGGATTCTATCAATACTTAGGGATCTAATACAGAACGTCAGTCATACTTAAATAAAAGTCGAACAACCAAAAATATATATTATATTAATTGAACGACAGTTCGAGGATGTAGTGTTGTTCGTCTGTTGTAGTTGTAACGTTGCTGTGATGCTGTTGTGTGATGTGGTGCTGGACGGTGTGGATCTGGACTGGTCGATCCACGTACCCCTCATGATGCACATCGTATTCCTTGGCATGGATCACAACAGGTACTGCTTTATAGGATGATGGAAGAAGTTAAAATCATTCACCCTAACTTAACATATTTATGACGTCATCACGTCACGTTATGACGTCATCGTAACTAAACATGTTTGAATGTTTAATTTAAATCCTACCTACCAATTGACATGTTTCCGTTTTTTAAATTTCTTTGCAATTCAATACTTGGTAACAGGATAAAGGGATTCCGATAATTTTATATGCTATATTCGAAACTGCTATACGATTTAACTATAAATATAACTGTGATTATGTGTGAATAACATAATAAAAATTTGTCGTTTAGGTGGATAGTCCACCAGCACTGTCGTCAGTTGCTGTTGAACCTGCTGGTGGCGGTGGCGGCTCACCACGACCACCTGACGGTAGCCAGGGTGCTGCTGGCCGCTCGATCGGCACAGCTCGGCCTCGGCCTGCCGCCGCCGCCGCTGCCGTTAGTGCTGCACAACTTCACCGGTACGACAACACAGCTATCACTCTCCGACATAACGGAAGCTCTTATTACGCTGCAAACAACATGTCAGAAAAATATTAATTCGAGCAAAAATAAATCATCCCTCAAAAAAATGCCGAGCGGATTCTGAACAAACTTTCTGAAATATAATTATTGAGGCTGAACTATAGGATCTACAACGAAATAATTAAATATGAATATGAGTTATAAAAAAACTATGATGTATTTAAATGTTTTATTTGTTTTGATGATATATGTATATGTGTATAGGCTAAGAAACAATCTTAGGTTTCCCAGTACTAAGTGTTGGTCGCTATGAGCTGCGGGATCCGCGTTTAATCATCTCGCTTATAATCCGGACTGGTTAAACCACGTCTGTTTACATAAAACAGTTTAAGAGATGAAACAGCTGTTCGCTGTTTAAACGCAAGGCTCGTAGTAGAAGTACGGCGATAGTTATTAATACACTGAGACCGGTTCAAAGACTCGCTGTTTAAAAAGAATTTCCGTTTCCTCTCATAAAGTTATGTTATGTTTTTAAATTCACAGGAAATTTTTATCTGAGGGATAATCTTGTTGTTACCTTTTTACTGTTTTTTTTTTTCATGCAGATTCCAAATTGTTATTCATTGACATAATAGTGGAAATAATTTAACCAGAATAATTAAAAATATATGTACGCTTAATTAAGGTCAAAAAAAATAATTAAAATTACTATATAGAATATATATTTTCCTTTTTAAAATCATAAATTTGTGAACGACCTCTCGGTTGACTTGTTGTATATGTCTTCATTATACAGAACCGGAGTGTACGTCAGACAATTCCCAGCAATGTCCACACTCGCCACGGCCCCATGTGCGATCGCTGTCCTCCGACCCGCAAGTAACACCCGAAGGTAACACTAGTATAAGTTAAATAATTCTAACACTAAAAATAACAAACAATAAATTCTTTGATAAATTGCACCACTCCAAACATCTTCAACTAGTCGCAAGTTCCTATCCTGGTACTAACAAGAAATTTATACACAATATAGTTTAAAGCGTAGACAGAACATGACATAGTATTAAATTCCAGGTGAATCTGACAACTACCCATCACTTCCGGTCATAGTGACAGGTGAAACGGAACCGGAAGCGGAACCGGAACCAGCACCAGCCGAGCTTCCCGTGGCGGACGCTATCAAATCTCTGGTCCACTACCTCGCCAGCCGCCCCACTCACCTGCCACTATGGCAGTACGAAGACATCACAGCTAAAGGTGTGGTACCACATCATCCATCATCACCACCATCATTTCATATAAAAAAAAATATACATAATATTATAATATCACCGTCATCTGCTGGTAGTGTGGTCTCTTCGTAGCTGTAGTCAGATGTCGTCGTTGGTCCATCACGTGCTGCGTATATTCCGCGAGTCACTTCCCCACGCCCTCATCTCGGAGCGCTGGGCTCAGACCGCATTACAGCTGGGGCTGTCCTGTCCCTCCAGACATTACGCTGGAAGATCCCTCCAGGTGAATAGAATATATAACAAAACCTTTACTTTATGGTCTGAATGAGATTGTCATAGATATAAGACATCAGTATACAGGATGTTTCTTTTTTATTAGAATTACATTCTGAGTTCTGAATGTCGAACGTTATTTCGTTATATGAGAGGATATTATAGCACGATGTAATTATTTATCCCAGGTGTTCCGTTTCATTGGCGTTGCGATGACCGGCCGCATGGTGTCCGACATTTTATCGCGTCTGGTTGAAACTGTGGCGGAACAGGGTGAGGATATGCAGGGATATGTGACGGAACTGCTGCTTACCCTGGAAGCTGCCGTGGACTCGCTGGAATCGAACTTCAGACCCCTGGACTACATGAGGGATATCTTCAAATCGACGCCCAACCTGAACAATAAGGACGGCGGACAACAACCCAACGGCAACGCATTCGCTGCTGGTAAATATAAATGTCAGACGCGATAATTGTTGTATGTTACGATGTTGCTTATTGTATGTATAATGTTTCCTCTCAGGCAAACGTTCTCCGGGAGTGTGTGTGGGTTGCGTCAGTAATCACACTCGCAGCACCAGCTACTCGGTGTCGTATTGCGTTAGGAAGAACGCTCCTCCATCTGCCGAAAAGCAAACTCACGGTATGTAGTACAAAATTACTGTTGTTAAGGTCTACAGATTTTAATTTCGATGAAGATTGTTCCGCTTGTAAGTCGAATATGTGTATAATATTATGTTTGTATTCCAGAAACCCGCCCCAGACCGTGCGAGGCAAGCAAAGGCACGTGCAGCAACTTGTGTCGCTCAAGATCAGCTCAGTCGCTAAAACTTCTCGGAGATACCGCGACACAGGTTCCGTATAAAAAAAGTCCTAAAGATTTAAATGTGTTTTATTATCAGCATTCTTCAACAATTTGAGAAGACATTATCAACCCTTTCGTGATCCAAATATCATAAGTTATTCTGCGAAATCAGTTGAACTTTCCAACTTGCTACAACGTGAGTATACGAACCCAAACATTCATCAGCCGTATTTGTCCCCAGGACGACAAGCTGACGATCCTCGCGACTCTGTTTTGGGTGGGCGCGTCTCTACTGGAATCTGATTACGAGCACGAGTTTCTCCTGGGCGTGAGGTTGTTGTCCCGGGTGATGGCGCGCCTCCCCCTGGACAGACCCGACGCCAGGGAAAGGCTGGACCGCACTCAGGCTCACGGAACCCACTCGCCGGCATCGCTGCACTCACTGCTTCTAAAGGTTTTTGTATCATACAAGATTTTTGTACTGATTATACGCAGCGTGGGAAGATTAGTTCAATGTTGATATTTATGTTAATTTATGTTATAATTATCGTGTAAGCAATAAATATACACATATATACTTTAAACTGAAAACGGTCCCCAAATAATTATACCGTATTTGTACTGTGGAAAGTATTTAATTACTATAACTCCGTTTTAACATTGTATAATCTGTGACAGGGCTTCACTCATCCCAACACGTACGAGCCGGTGGTGGGGGTGTTGGTGGACATGATCCCACTGCTGGAGCTGCCGGTTATTGATCCCACGCAATCGCTCGCCTTCCCAATGACCGTAGTGGCCTTACTACCGTACATGTTGCTGCACTACGAGGAGGCCAACGAGCTGTGCGTCCGAGCAGCCTGCCATATAGCACAGGTATTTAGAATGAGAGAGAACCAAATAAGCCGAGTTTCCTTTAAAGGAACAAAATGTAAGAATAGTTTATACATTTTTATATTAATATTTTTTTTAACAGTTCACGTCAGAAAAGAGCAAGAAGTTGGAGAACCTCGGTACGGTGATGACGCTGTATTCGCGGAGGACGTTCAGCAAGGAGAGCTTCCAGTGGACCAAGTGTGTAGTGAAGTACCTCTGGGACACGTACTCGCATCTCTCGCTGCAGATGCTGGCATTCCTCGTCGAGGTGTTGGAGAAGGTTGGTATCAGAGATGAGTTAAATTACAATCCAAAAATGTTTTACCTAAGTCTATAAAACCCTAAACATTCAATCTAATCTGCATACATAATATGTTCTCGTGAACTCTAGTCTGTAACGTGTATGGGTCTAAGTGAGTTTGTATCTCCCCAGGGCGCCCCGAGTCTTCAGCTGCCGGTGTTGTCCACTCTCCACTGTATGCTATACTACGTAGAGCTGGGACCTCAGCCAGTTCACGCGGACCTCCTGCGGGCCGTCGCCAAATTCATAGACGTAATGATGACTTAGAATCGTGCAACATAGCATAAGCAGGATCATACAGAATCATTTATATACTAGCTGTTACCCGCGACTCCGTCTGCATAAGAAAAATAATTAGAAACTATGACAAAACTTTAAAGCCCCGTGTGCGCCCTGCCTCCCACTCGCGCGTTATAATTTCGGGATCTTGAAAAAAGTAATGAGATCTTAGATTTTCGCGAGTATTAATTTAAATGAAACTAGTGTTATTCGGATTTACTACGAGGAGTTTATTATTTAAAAACTACATAATCCCGACGTTTCGGTTACTTTGCAGCAACCATGATCACGGGCAGACGAGGTGTGATGAGGTGGGCAGACCGTGATCATGGTTGCTGCAAAGTAACCGAAACGTCGGGATTATGTAGTTTTTAAATAATAAAATCCTCGTAGTAAATCCGAATAACACTAGTTTCACTTGAAAAAAAGTACCCTAATTTACTTTTTATTACAACAGCTACCTGCCAATAAGTCCCGTTAAACGCGGTTGAGCCATTTTAGATATTAGCCGAAACAAACATACACTCGTATTATGTTTACATATACATAAAAAAAGGGGTTGGTGATAAAAAAAAATTGGGTTGTATATATTTTTTGATGCCACATTATAAAATTAAAAAATAAAAACAAAAAATTACGTTCAAAATTAAAAAAAAAGTTTAAGGGTGAACAACCCTTATCATTAATGGGTATGAAAAATAGAGGTTGGCCGATTCTCAGAGCTACTCAAAATGCTCACAAAATTTCATGAGAATCGATCAAGCCTTTTCGGAGGAGTACGGGAACGAACATTATGACACGAGAATTTTATATATAATTTTTTTGGTATGTGATTCTAATGTTCGTGAGTATCTTGATTTCATGTTTCCTGTTAATCTTTTGTTACACGCGCAGCAAGACGGCAACAATTACAAGGAGGCGATGAAGATTTTGAAGCTGGTGGTGACTCGTTGCTCCACGCTGGTGGTACCACCGCATTGGGACCACGCGAGCGTCCTCGACGCCGACCTTCACGGAAAGAAGGTCACTAATTATCCCTAATCTAATATAATTATAAATTTTTTATTAACTTATTACGTAAACTAATTTATACATATTTACCCCCCAGTTGTTTCTCTTACCTACGTGTTTCTCCAATGTTTGACTATTTGTTGCCACAGGAACTGCCCGGTCGGACGATGGATTTCACATTCGACCTGTCCCAAACGCCCGTAATCGGTCGCAAATATCTGCCCAAGACCGGCAGTCAGCCAGCCACTGGACCAAGCTCTCTCTCCAACGCATCTAACACTACGCCAGATAAAGGTGAGCACACAACGACATCCAACAATCAACTGATGTAAAATAAATTAGATCATCTGATGCAAAAATTCATCCGTACAGCAGGTTCGTCATCTGGTTCAGCGTCGACGGTGGTAGGGGCGGAGTCTACCACCGCCCACTGTGTCGCCTCGCCGCGAAGGTCGCTGTCTCTATCACCAGCTGACGCGCTCGCATCAGGCTGGAAGAGACCATGGATGTCGCAGGTATATATATCTTTATCACGTTGTATGGATATTTATGACTCTCTCGCCCATAAATTACTGATCTGATTTTGATGAAACATTAATAATAAAACAATATGTTGGATCAGGGTCGCGTCCGGGAGTGCCTGGTGAACCTATTGACGACCTGCGGCCAGAGGGTCGGCCTACCGAAGAGTCCATCTGTAAGCATCGCCCCCACCATACAGACCTTAATAATAATACTATATAATAACAGTATTCTATTCTATTCTATCCATCGCTGCGTAGGACGATTTAATTACCACTTTATGTTCTAAGGTAAAGACTTGTAATACTAAGCACGATCCACGGACACACGCGGCCTAAAGAGACGGCTTCGCTTATCATTATTGTGTTGTGTTGTGTTTATATCATTATACTAGGTCTGGTAGGTCTTGTATGGGAAATCATTTACACGTCTCGATTTAGTTCGATGTCTAGAATATCCAATAACTTCCTCCAGCTCAAATGTCATTGTATAGTTTAAAATCAGCATTTGTTTTTTGTTCCGGTCTACACGCTGAGTGTGAGCTATAGATTGTCATATATTATTAGACGGCGCTAACCCTTCCATGTTGGTTAAACGCTCGGTTACAGGACGTAGAAGAAATATGAATAGAATGTCAACGCAATAGCACACCAATAAAGCACTATAAAAATAAAAATCATTGTGTTTTACATTTCATAGTTCAATATATATATATATATATATATATATGTGTGTGTGTATATGTTATATAGGTGATATTCAGCCAAAGCTCTGAGCTGTTGGAACGAGAGTCGTCTATGGCGTCTTCTCTGGAGGAGGTCTCCGGGACCCCAGGGAACGAACCATCCGCCGGCGCGCCCCCCACAGACCACTTCGGAGTATTCAAGGACTTTGATTTCCTCGAATACGAAAGCGAGAGCATCGAGGTCAGAATACAAATCAATTATACTATATATATATAATACGTTTACAAAACGCGCCTTTTTTTATTAACATATACAAACTTTTTTATTTTATACCTCCTTTGAATTATATAATCCTTTCAAAAGGTGGGCATTATAAAGCGTGGGTGAACAGTTTATTTTAAAACGGAACACGTCCGTGGGAGATGTATCCTAGCAACGGATATAAGCCACGCCCACCACGACATCGCTGGAATTCTCCCAACCGACCCCACCCGACCCCTCCCTACCCCACTCACCCCAACCTTGAAATACGAACACCTCGAATATAGATTTACTAAATGCAGTACTTGATTATGTATACCTTTGATACGAATAATGCTTTCATGCTATGTTATGTTTATTAAACGCGCAAATATGATATCTTACTATTAGCGTCTATATAACGAAATCACTATACGGCTACGGATTTTAAGTAATTAATTGGGCTTTGTTAAATATTATACAATAGTACCTATTCATGAATTACATGATGTTAGTTTTGTTTATAAGAGCTGTGATTTGGTATGTAGGGTGAGAGCTCGGACAACTTCAACTGGGGCGTCCGTCGCCGTCTCCTGAGTGAGGAGCGCGAAGGTATCCCCGAACGCAGCCCGCCACCACAGCGTGGCAGACCAGACCACGACCATCACCACCACGCTAAACAGGTGCAGCTTATATCACGTGATATATTATATATGGTTGATATATGATAACGAGTCTAATTCTAATATGAAGCTGGGCCACGAGGACTCATCCGATGAGGAGGTCGGCTGGGATGACGGTGGTCGCGGGGAGGTCGGGGAGGCGGGGGAGGGGGACGCGGCACACGAACTCGCTCTAAGGACGAGGGCGCACTCGCTTTCCAGCGCCTCCAGCGGGGATCCTGACGGTAGGTGGTAGAGTGAAGCTTCAGATAAAAACAGTAGCGAGTTGATTGTATACTTGAGTCTGTCATACGATAGCCGAGCGCGGCGACGTGACGCCTGTGCCGGGCGTCGTGGGCAACGTGAGCGTGTCCAGCGCCGTGGGCGTGGGCGTGGGCGTTAGGGACTCGTGGCGGTGTTCGGTGGCAGCATTACTCCGCCACGCCACACACCTGCCACCGATAACGCTCGTGCACAGATTGCATACCGTGCTCAAGGTATTTACGTACGTATAAAAATAAATGTGTCGTTAAGATGTCTACTATACGCTTATTGTATTTTTAACAGGAAGTGATGTCGAAGACGATTTCCGTCTGCGGCGAAGGTTCGCCGGTGGGCGGTGGTGGTGAGCTCGCAGCGGTGCTGGAGCGCCTGTCCCTGGAGGAGCCCCCGCTGCTATGGGCCGGGCCGGCGGCGGCCGACTGTTCCCGGGTGAGAGACGCTGTCCGGTACGCCGCCCTCGAGATCAACGAACACCTCGAGACATACTTTGACAGGAGAGAAAACGCGCTCGAGGTATAACCACTGACATAATATGATAGTGTACATCAGTATTAATACGCTCTTTTATAAGCCATACTATTGACGTATAAATTTCTGCCAGACATTGGAGTTATCGAGGAGCGCCGAGGAGACGGGTCGTTGTCTCTACAAGTTGATATTCCAACTACTTCTTCTGTTGGAGACCAACAACAAGATGGTGGTGGCCGTGTACCACGCGGCCTTGGACAACAGGGTGAGGAATACACACACACACACACACACAAATAAAATTCAACTCGTGGTGACGTACGTATTTGTGAAAATCGATTTTACATCAGCTTCACTTCTTACGCAGTATTGTGAATATAATTCGATTAATTTTTTTTTGAAATACAAATATATCTGCGGCTTGCTGTGTTCTGAAATCGGTCAACACTGTCGCTTTGACAGAGTGACTATCAAAGCATATGCACCTTCAAGCACGGTCATGTCACAATCATCACGAAGTCCAAGGCGGAACATACTACGATTTTCAATACAATTCAAAATAGTTTTATATTACAAGAATACGTACTTCACGTTTTACTAGCAAAAAGATTAATTTGAATTAAAGTCGTCGAAACAAATTATAATAAATAATTGTGACCGTAACAAGATTATTAAGAGGAAATTGATAAGACGATTCTTTAGAATACCTTACACTGTAAAAACTATTGCCCCGAAACGATAATTCAGACTCAGATGACGTCATCACAGCTCTAGAAACTAGGCTCAACACTAAATGATGAAACTCTCATACATATATAGCTTAAACAGAAGATATCGTATTCCCACAGCGGTTGTTTATTATTGATGTTATAAGAAAAAAAAAATATGCGTTTCCATGTGTTGCGAATATTCAAAATCTCATTATAATTTGAAATAATTTATACATAAATGATTCAGTTACAACCAACAGTTAGCGGACATTTTGAAACTGACATGCTACATGTGTATACTGATTAAATTATACTGTGCCAACCCTCTTGGAGATTCGCCCTTGACCCACTGACCTTTCCTCTAACCTGTGACCTTTAACGTTTGTTACTACACAGCGCTCCGCATACAGATGCTTTATTATGCAAGACATTTTATACTCTAGGAACTAGAGATTCCTTTGTCCACTCTTTGAGTGTTATGTAGTGAATGCTACTATTTATAAATCCCAGTGCGCTTTGTTAAAACTAACAACATCCTGCGATCTGTTCAGTGTGCTTGGAAGCGGATTAAACGATTGCGTACACCTACGCACTGATTGCTATATATATACAACAGAGACAGTCCGGATGTCCGTGGGCGGCGGTAGCTACTGCCCACCCAGTAGGCAGTCTGCTCGTTTGCCACGTTTCACATTAAAAAAATAATAATAATTTTTGTTTCGTCTGTCTTGGGCTTCAGCATTAGGCTCAGAGGGAAATATGTATATGTATGTCTGGTCTACGTCACGTGACTACATACACAATACAACTGTTACGACACGTCCTACGTCTGTCTGTCTTATTCCAATGTTTAATCTACGTTACATAAGAGTTGCATCGAAATACGTAAACTCGTTTTTGCGTCTAATAGCAACAAATACGTACATCCTCCCAAATATTCGAGTTTGTAGTATACTAGCATGGCCCGCGACTACGTCCGCTTAGACATCAGAGTTGCGCTTGGAAAAAAAACGTATTGTATGTTATAACAATATACGTTAAGCATCAGCAGCGACATCTATAGTGTGTGTCACGTGACTTCGTTACTTGACCCCGCAGGAGCCACAAGCAGTTCCGTGATAGGTTATAGCCTACATGTTGCTCTGATAAGCAAGCTATTTTATTTTGATTTTTCATTGAGTTACATTCAGTAGTTTTTACGGGACAGTGTAACAGACGTCCCCATTTATTCCGACACACAATATCTTTAATGAATTTCTTATATAGGAATGTGTACATAAAATAATAGTTTTATTTATTTATCTCTTGACCAATGGATCGTCAGTGCCTATTAAAAATATTTTAATTCAGCTTTAAACCTACTCCTCTCGTCAACGGTTATGTGTTTTTGTTTATTTCGTACAATTGTTAACATGTTGGCATTAATATTTAAAAGTTTTATGCCTTTTCGAAAATTAATCAAACTATTTTGTCTATAGTCGTTTGATTGCAAGTACGCACAATGAATTACATTGATTACGTAAATATACATTGTACATATAATAGCCCGTAGGTTTATTGATTGCTGTGTTGCACACGCGCGTTGCATCCGACCTCCATAACTGAATTTCCTCGTAATCCCCCCGTCCCTCATCCCCGCGGTGCACGTGTTACACCCACAGCACCCCCAACATCCCCACGCACCCCCCGCCGAAGCTTCTACCTGTTACTCCATAATCGATATTGATTATGTATGCTCCTATTCATCGGGGTGCATATTGTTCTCAATAATTTTTCGCTTGATAATCGTTATGTTACTCACTTATATAATATAGATATTTACCACACCGTCTGTGAAGTCTCGATCGAAGTATTTATCATACAACTGTTCAAACGAAATACAGTACACCAAATTTCTATTTCACTAAAAATACTTAAACTATCCTATCAATAAAATTTAAAACGTCAACCAGTAAAAATATTAGTTTAGTTCGTAACCCTTTCCGGATACCGAATCGAGCGAGAGCTTGTAATCTTTGTTGGCAGTTATACGGAGGAATAAATACAAATTTATCAAAAAATATATTTCATTCATACAGAAAGTTTTCGATGACAGCCTTTTTTGTGTAATAAAAAGATTTTTCCCTCGACTTTCCCTGACTGCTGTATTTACAGTGGGAAGATTTAAAATAATAGATTTGGTAACCAACAGAGATATGTAGTTCGTCGCGTGACGTAATACAATCTAACTATCATTTCTTTTACGTTGCAGCCTTTGTCCTATTCTAATGTCTGAGCTGTATCAAGCAGATTAAGGGTGAATATATATATATATATATATATATATATATATATATAAAATTCTCATTTATAATATAATTGGGATAGCAAAACAGATATTAGATATAAATGGATCACGTCTCTAACGTTACTTTAACATGCAAATTGTTTTGTTTAAATTTTAAACTTAGATATGGTATAAGCTTAGTAAAAAAATGCGTATTTAATATTTTAAACATAAATATCGATAAACATTAACGTAATCATGATTTTTATTGACTGGAAACTTCCTATATAAACGAGAAAACTTACGTGGACAGGCGCCCTAGCCTCTCATACTAAATGCATAAAAATGTATCAATGGCAAAAAAGTCCGCATATTTACATGATGTTTTTTTCTACCATATTAATTGCAATAAAAATAATAATAATAATGAGAACTAAATAAAACTGATGTTCTTAGTAGTCCTCACAAGATGATTTGTGGTTACGTGAATCAATACTTCCAGGGCGTTGAGATGAGTTCATCTATATCATCTGTTCGTGCGGCGCTGGTCGCACACTCGGCGGAGGCCTGGGGCTCCAACTCGCCAGCCCCTCACGACGACGCCGTACTGCTGCATATGATGCAACGACAAAGGTTAGACAACATATAGTAGTCTTATACATCACCCCTAAAAATAATGCCCTAACTCTTCGGAGGATAAGAAATTGTTTAAAAGCGACATACACTTATATATAAATGATGCCAGTAAAAGATTTAACTATCGTAAAATAAGCGAAGGTCTACAAAAAGCCATACGAAAATGTGTGAGCAACGTTTGTTATATTTTAAGATGGGGCGCCGCCCTGGCGATGGTGAGGGAACGTAACGCTGAACGTATCTTGGAGCGCGGCGAGCTGCCCGAGGATGACGTCACCAGCCTGCTGCACGTGTACTGCCGGGGACTGGCGCAGGCGCATCCAGGTGATGTGCACACACGCACACACACACACATACACACACACACACACACACACACACACACACACACACACACCACACACACACACACACCACACACACACTCACATACATACATAGTAGACAAAAATACCATTCATTGGTAATAGCACACCAACGCTGTATTTAGTTTAGGTATTGTAAATTAATATAAAAAATCATATACATCAATAACATATTTATACAAGTTTCTACAGTTAAAAGTTGTAAAATAGATACCTTTAAGTTAAAACAATACATACGTTGCCCCCTTGCATTTAAAATAACAGATACAGACCGCAACCCCATCTATGGGACTGATTTGTGAATCTAAGCCATCTTGGACGATACTCAAATTCATACAAAGAATCACTCAAATCGGTCCAGCCCATCACTAGGAGCTTAGTGATGTACACACCTACAGTAGAATTATATATACAAAGATATAATGTGTACACTATACATACATAAGACAAAACGTATCAACAGAAAGTGGAACTGTTTCCACATAGCTGTATATACAATTCTTCCAAAACAATTGTTATAACGCCATATTAACTATCAAATGTATATGACATTACAGACATGGTGGCCATCACTCGTCCGGTCAATGAACTCTCCCAAAACCTGTCCTTCATGATGGAGAGCCTCTACAAGGTGTCCGTGTCGCTGCAGCGGCAGGAGTACGGCTGATGACGTCGCCGTGGAGCGAGACACCTCCGCCCCCTCCCCCGCCCCCCACCAATCTAGAAAAATAACACCACAAACATGCAGACATATGAGGCAACGAACAAGTATCGAAATGTGAACAATACATACATGCTGTATGCAAATGTTTATTATACGTTTTGTTGTGAAATAAACAGCGACAATACCACTCAATACCACCCACAGATGGGATGTGGGGCTTAGTTGAATTAAACAAACCAAAAATAATATTAAATCTCAATTCATATTCTATATTATATGTGTTACATATAACGTTATATGTAATTTGATAATTGATAAATAATTAATCTAGCTAAACCGAATGTATTTTTGTTTGTGATCAAATTTATAGCACTACGTAGCTATGGGAGTCTGAATTTATCTTGACCGTGGTATTCAACAGAAAGAAAATAAAACGAAAATTTTAGTATTTTAAAGTTTTAAATTAATTGTAAATAAGCAAGCTATACGTAAGAATGTCTATCAGTAGTTGAAAATTCGAAGTATTTGTTGTATGTAAGAATCGTCTGAAATATTATATATATATAATATGAACAATCTGTGGATGATGTGACTACAGAAGGTTCAGATATAGAAGAATTTCTTTGTGTAACATCCTTTTAATGCTGCAGTGTTCAACGGACTCTCGAATACAAATATGTAATTGTCTATGGAAGGAACAAAAGTCAATTTATTATCTGTACACCGTAATGTTTACGTCATATTGTAATGTACAACAGATAACTCCAAAAAAAGTATATACACAAGTTTAACGGCTATTAATACAAATTAACAGGAATTCAAGGTTTTCAATAGTTTTTAAAAATGAATTTTATATGTAATTTTAATTTGTTAGCACGAACAAACGGACGGTATTATAGTTGTAACGTGTCAGACGGCGGTCTAGCGAATTTAGTTTGTATTAGTCGTACTAATTTTACATAATAACACTGTCATATTATTTTCAAATAACTGATCTCAGCTAGGATACTGTCACTCGCTATCACAATTTGTATGGTAATAATAAAGTCACTAGGGAACACTCACACAACCAAACAATTCATTACTTCGTATTGCCTAGTGCTTGTTATCATCGCTCGGTTCCATATATTCTGCTAATTTGTTGTTTTCAAATCAATTTCACAAAAATCTAATTATATTTCGTTCGTTCAAATCAGCGCCATCTATATGTTATCCGACAAACTTTTTATACCTTTGTAAAGGTAAAGCGGATACTTCAACACATCTTGACAATGTATTTTCCCGCGTTTTTTTGACCATAGAACGAGTTTAGGAATTTCGTGTTATTATTTTACCACTACCGTACATTGTTGTACCAAATAATGCATAATTTTTATATAAACGCGATGTTTACTCAATGCTTTTTGTGATATTTTTTTTTTCATTAATTTTTTTTTTTAATCTACTAATTACAATATTTATTGTTAGCTTAATAACATTGTCTCTGCCCTGTTCGCGCCACGCGTGTATTATTAAGATAATAGTATGGAAATGTATTAAAAAATAATAATAATAAATTGATTATTAAAGAATGTCTTTTTAATTCTTCCCGATACTCATTTAATATATACAACTATTACGCCCGTTTTCGTCTGTACCGTGCTAGTCGCTAGCGGTTTAGTGATTCCACTCATGTTGGAGCCTGCATTTGCATTTGCGATGGCAACATAGAAGAAAGCGCTTCAAACAATTCCTAAGATTAATTTAAATAAAATTAAAAAAAAAAATCTCGTATTTTAATTTCTTGCTTTATAATTATTAACAAATACACGATTCCAACTCTTTCGTACGATCACAAAATGTCTGAATTTATTTGTTTTATATGAATACACATTTTAATGGCAGCTTTGAGAAATCTATACTAAAGTGTAAAAAATAAATGAACTCGTCTTAGCATGTCATAAAAATTCGCTGACGTCTGCCGTGAGTAATATGACATCAATTATCAATGAAAATGCATACCATTTTAATTATTTTATTACACATAAGTCACAATAGATCGTAGGTATATAATACGATTGAAGAAATACAATAAAATACACCAAAGATAAAATACAACATCCATATGTGTTCGGAAAGCGTTCCCTGAACGATGAGACTACGGGAATGTTATAATGATCAGAATTATTCCTTGGATTTTATTTTATAATTCAAGCCAGTCGCCTTAAAAAAGCGATACAACACTCGGTCGGTGGCCGCCATAGCTGATTCACTGCGGAAATAATACATCCATTAATCGTTTGTAACACATTCGCGCCGCACTGTATGCAACAAGGGGAAAAACTTATAGATTGTGAACGCTCTGATTTATTCCCTCACCTTACGTTCCAATTCCTGCGGTAGGAGTTAGACAGGTATATGACCGAGTCGTTGCGGAACCTCCCGATGTATTGGGGGGTTTTGAGATAGGGGCTCACGTCGTAGCAGTAGCAGTAAGTGTCGTTGGTGTACTTCTGAGCACTCAGCCTGAACATGTTGGCCAGCACCATTAAAACGATGGGAACGGCCGCCATCATACGAGACATCTTCACCGACGAACAGATCTGAAAAATATTACATCGAATTGATTACTTTAAAAGTAGTCAAAAATTTCAGGCAACGTAATAGAACAACAAACACTTATGTAAAAATAATATATATACTGTTAATATTTTACGTATTGTACCTTTTATGTCCAAGGAAGTGCCTCCAGACGAGCCGAGAGCCTGTTCCTCGCAGGACGACTGACTGCAGCTGTATCGATCCCAAGGATCCGCATGCGTTCGATGCAAAATTTCAAACATGCGTACTTAGGTGCAACACACCCCTAATATTATCTCTCTTCCACCTGCATCATATAAATATTGATTCGACATCCCGCCTACACAGAGGCATTTCATAACGAAAATCATTACTGAGAGGCTTCTCCGGACGCTTTTACATATCTTCCATAAACTCAACAACTCAATAAAATATATATCTATATATAAATTTTATAAAAAAAAATATACTTTTTTTACATCACCGTAACACATTTGTAGATTTGTTTGATATTTGTCAGCCTTCAATGTTATCAGACTATCATTATGATGTAACCTACATTGACCATTACTGATTATGTTGCATGCCAAAGCATAAAAAAAATGTGTCGCATTTTCTTGTTACTATATTTACGGACTACTTTTATATTATCCTGGAAGGTGATTACGCCATTGCTTACATTTGTGTCTCATTATTAACACTTAGATAATGGTAGTATAAAATGTTAAGTAATCACAGCAGCTTGACCCACTTCTTTGTTAGTTTTGAAATATATTAATATAATGTCATATTTTTTTTCTTAAAATATTGCCATAAGCGTTTTTACCATCGTGTAGAAATAGCTATATTAACTTCCGTTAAATCTGTAAAGCGCGAAGATTTATGTATGAAAAACAGGAAACGCTGCGTATGTAACCTGGAGTAATCATACTGATGTGAGAGAGTACATACTTATTTGTTTTTGTATTACTATACCTAAGATAAAAAAAGTATATTCTTCGTATAAAATCAAATTCAAAAAACTTCCATTAACTGCAAAGATTTATGGAAATATGATCTATTATTATGTTAAATCTACATTTACTTACCAATGGTAGGGTCTAAAATTTTTAATCTCAAATATTTTAAAATTGAAATTACTTCCTGAAAAAGTACAAAATACTTTATATGTTTTATTTATTTCTAATGTACGTGTACTTTATATTGGTTTAGGTAAGGAAAATGTCATTCTATAAAATTTTCTATAAAGTATTAAAATTAACAGACAAAAAATTTGGTTGTGGCATTAGAACGGGTTCAGACAAATAAAACATTGTTCCCTTCAGTAAAACCTTCTTGTTTTACTAAAATGTATTAAAAAAATATTATTGGAATACCTTTATAATATGAATTAATATCTGAGTAGATATAAGAGTGTTTCTACTTTCCACATTTCATCACGTAACATTATATCATCATCATCATCATGAGCCTATCGGAAGCCCACTGCTGAGCATAAGCCTCTTCTCGCATGGAGAAGGTTTGAGCATTATATAAAGATAATTTAATTTAGGATAGTTTGAGAAATTTAGTAAAAGTGAAAAGAAGGCTCCGTATCATAAAAAATGAATGTTCAAAACTCGTCGAAATATATACTTCGAGTATTTCCTTGTTTCTGATGTATTCATTACAGCCAGGAAAATCAATTCGAAGTCGTATCCTATGAGAAATAATAAATTCCTAAATCAAAAGCTAGTAATTGAATATAAAGTTAAAAAAATTGTCGAATTAATACATTTTACGTGGTTAACTTAGTCGTGTTTTCGGTAACATGTTTGATAGTTTAACTTGTAAAGTTATGATTTAAAACAAATTCATTAAACAACAGAAAACTTTCATTTTCACAACAAACTCTGTTCACAACAATATTCTTTAAACTAATGTCTTTACTGACCAATTTCATTCTTTCTCATTTTCATTGCGACTATAAAAAAAATCTTCTTAAGGCCTGTTCAATTCAATATTTAAAAATCAATTTACTATAAAAATTTGCGTTAAGTGATATTACGTTTTACAATTCAAAAACAATTATAATTTATATTTAAAAAAACAATCTTAGCGGTAAGTAAAAAAAAACAATTTTCTTTTTAAACCTGAAAATTTTGACAATTTCCAGATGTTTAACATTTGATGTTGTATTATATTCATAAATTAACTTTATTAAAACTAAATGCAGGTATGTGTGGTGTGTTAGTTATCGTGAAAAGGACGACACGAGTCAGTCGCAGTCACTCTATTCTAGAAGTTTCTAAAGTGAAAAGATCTGAATAACGAACGATATGTAACCAACGTTAAGTAATAAATAGTAATAAGTCGTAAATTATTTACTATTTTTGACAATAGCAGATAGTGAAATATAAACGAATATCAAATTTAATTTAGTTTAAAATTTAGAATTTGTGGAGTACTTCTAAGGCAAATGACAGCTCTAAGTAATGTAACAGTTAGGCCGTCAAATTAAATTTCATATGGAAACAGATTTTCGTCATTGCATTCCTGGATTCTTCCCGAACACGATGAGCCAAGAATTTAAAGATGAAACTATGAAAGCAGGAAAAGAATCCCAGTTCGAAAACATATTCGTAAAGAGTCAGAATTGATGAGGGATTGGGAATTCTTACCTTTCTGGCAACACCACTTGATATATCTGCTGACATTGCCCGAGCGGATATTAATTTCAATTAAAGCTTTCGTTGTCATAATTTGAATTGTTTATTTAAATATTAATCAGTTGCTTACTGTTGTTTTGTACTAAAATTACGTAAGCACGTACAATATTAAATACATTAAACAAATAAATAGTTCGTATGAGAAAATTAAGATTAGTGTTTTAATAAAGTTTATCTTTTTGATATATTTTTGGACACTTTAAAAATCTCATAACATTTCAGGCATTTAGGCTTGTAAATAAAGAAAATACAATCTCTCAATCACACACAATCCATAATTTTCCATAGTGCAACTAAGAAGTTGAGATGTGATGTGAGAAGACTCACATACCACAAAATTAATTGTATTATTTATTATGTTTTAAAAATTGTATAAAGGCTTCTTTAATAGTAATAGTAAACTGATCTGATAAAGGATATAGCAATAAAATATTATTATAATAAGAAGAGATTGTAAGGGATCCTATTCCTATGGTGTATTAATGTTTATTAATCTCTAAAGTATGAATTCTATTTCATTGATAGAAATAAATTGAAGGATTCGATGGGATATTTTTTATTCTAATCCAGTAGTACTTCGTTTTTAATTTTATGGGCGAATTTTTACACAAATAAAATACTGTAATCACAGCAGTAGACGATAATTTAGTTATTGTAGAGAGGTATACAAGAAAAAGAAACAAGAAGATGTATACCAACGTTTTGATAAAGGTTCAACTGATTTTTAAAAATAGGCATAAAATAATAAAAATAAAAAACTATTCTTTGTCAGCAGGCACAAAATATTTTTATTCACAGATCTTTCCATTTCCTCCAGTGTCCTCTTCCGTTGTCTTCCTTCTCGTCCTTGTGCATATTTTATGCCTGCTTCTTATATATTAATGCTTATATGGGTGTACATAAGTTCTACTTCGTTTCAGAATATAAACGAAAAAACTGTTTCGAATTCTCCGGCGATTGACAATAATAGTAACAATAAATTATAGATATAGATGTTTATATTTTAATGGCTCTGTATAATCTGTGTTCGGTATTTATTTCGGAAAAACACTTCTTATTTTATAGTAATATGTTAACTTAAACATTATGACCTTCAGACTTAGGGCGTTCCAAATATTAACAAAGTAAATACTTATTTCAATACGCCATCATCAATATGAAAAGAAATAGAACAACCTGAATTTGCTTTCGAAGTAACGGTATTTTGTTAAATACGTAACAGCTATAATATTCCAATGTTATAACTTTGACGTAATTTTAAATAGCTCTGAAGGTTAAAATGTTATAATTACGATTCATTCCGTAAGGCTACATTAAATTCTTCATTTAATGTCAAAATGACGTAACAACTACAGGGGTCCACATAGTCTTTACGTAATTTCAAATAAATTTAAAACCTACATAACATAATTATGAGTCATTCCGTATGAAAACATTTATTACGTAACACTGTCGGAAATTGATGTAACCAGTTAAGGCAGTTTGAACTGGTTAAGAGAATTTTTATTTATTTATAGTGTGAAACAGCTAACAGATATAGAATTCCATCTCATGACTCTTATACGCCAAAAATGTCTTAATTGTTACAAATTCCGTAACTACATTTATTACGTAACACTAACGCAAATTGCGGTGACCAGCTAAGGCAGGTTTAACTGGCTAAATTTATTTTATTTTTATTAATTTTATTTTGTTAAATACGTAACAGGTACAGGATTTCGTCTCGTAACTGTTACGTAGTTCTAAAAGCCATTGTGGCCGAAAATTTATTAATTATTACTTATTCCGTAAGACTACATTTATTACGTAACACTAACGCAAATTGCGGTGACCAGCTAAGGCAGGTTTAACTGGCTAAATTTATTTTATTTTTATTAATTTTATTTTGTTAAATACGTAACAGGTACAGGATTTCATCTCGTAACTGTTACGTAGTTCTAAAAGCCATTGTGGCGGAAAATTTATTAATTATTACTAATTTCGTAAGACTACATTTATTACGTAACACTAACGCAAATTGCGGTGACCAGCTAAGGCAGGTTTAACTGGCTAAATTTATTTTATTTTTATTAATTTTATTTTGTTAAATACGTAACAGGTACAGGATTTCGTCTCGTAACTGTTACGTAGTTCTAAAAGCCATTGTGGCCGAAAATTTATTAATTATTACTTATTCCGTAAGACTACATTTATTACGTAACACTAACGCAAAGTGACGTAGCCGGTTATTACCTGTTTAACCGGCTAAGAGATTTTGTTTTATTTATTCTATTCTTTTAAATACGTAACAGGTACAAGATTTCATCTCGTAACTGTTACGTAGTTCTAAAAGCCATTGTGGCCGAAAATTTATTAATTATTACTTATTCCGTAAGACTACATTTATTACGTAACACTAACGCAAAGTGACGTAGCCGGTTATTACTTGTCTAACCGGCTAAGAGATTTTGTTTTATTTATTCTATTCTTTTAAATACGTAACAGGTACAGGATTTCATCTCGTAACTGTTACGTAGTTCTAAAAGCCATTGTGGCCGAAAATTTATTAATTATTACTTATTCCGTAAGACTACATTTATTACGTAACACTAACGCAAAGTGACGTAGCCGGTTATTACTTGTCTAACCGGCTAAGAGATTTTGTTTTATTTATTCTATTCTTTTAAATACGTAACAGGTACAAGATTTCATCTCGTAACTGTTACGTAGTTCTAAAAGCCATTGTGGCCGAAAATTTATTAATTATTACTTATTCCGTAAGACTACATTTATTACGTAACACTAACGCAAAGTGACGTAGCCGGTTATTACCTGTTTAACCGGCTAAGAGATTTTGTTTTATTTATTCTATTCTTTTAAATACGTAACAGAGATAGGTATCCATCTCAGAACTGTTACATAACATTAAACGGCCCCAACAGTTACAATGTCCTATTTATGACTTATTCCGTAAAAATACATTTATTTCGTTACACTATCAAAAATTAACGTAATAAGTTTAAACAGCTTCGGCTGGCGTAATGTATTTATATTTTATTCTGTCAATTACGTAACAGCCACAGTTTTCCAATTTGTAACTGTTGCGTAATTTTAATTTTCCAATTCCTTAACAAACATATTAATAATCCATATTTTTTTTATCTAGCTCTAAATAAGAATATATTTTTATGGTATATTTGGTCAATATAACCGAAATAGACCCTTAATAACTTAATGTATACATACATTATTACTACTTACTTACAATCCAAAACAAGCCTTAGAAAAACGTACGTTATTAAGCTGTAGAGAGAACGGTCAACAGATCCTTTTTTTTATATTTTATATAAAAGTTATAAAAACTTACATCTAAGTAGAAACGTATTAATTATTTTCAACGACATAAAGATACATTTATTTAGTGATTAAAATATCGCTAGTCCTTACATTTTCTGAATGAGTTCCCTTTTTCTACGCGATGCGACTGTCGTGTGATAGATGTGTTTTATGCATTGAAGAAACATATCATCTGAAGTAGTCTTTGATGGCGATCTGGAAATATTATGGAAGATTCAAATATTTAAAGTCGGCGTATTGAATTGTTTCTACAAAAAAAAAATGTTTAACGACTTTAGATATTCAAATATCGGCACAATTTAAAAACCTCTCTCTCAAAGTCACTCCCTTCTTCAGCGGAAGAGAGAGAAGTATATAATAAAGAAAAAATTGCATAAGATTCTCTTAAAGCAATTTCCGCGCATTTCAGGCTGGTCCCCCTCCAACCCCCCATCCCTCTCTTTGTCCTCTTGCGGGTGGGGGGGTCATCGTAATGTAAGTTATCGATTACTGAATATTTGTTGTCTTAATAAATGTTATGTAACAAGAACCATAAACTAAATGTTATACTTTTATAATTTTATTACTTCAATATACAACTATCTGCGCATTTCACTCAGGTCCCCCTCCAAACCTCCCCCCCCGCCCCTTTGCTCTCTTCTCTTAGGGGGGAGTCATCGTTATGTAAATTTATTGATTACTGAGAATGAACTGTCTAAATAAATATGAATCTAGTAAAGAACAATAAGGTTCCAGTTGTTTAATGGCATTTTCGAAGTATAGCAAAATGTTTCTCCGTAATTAATAACAGCGTTCCGCGTAATCACCCCCACCCCTTTCTTAAAATATCCCTATCTAGAGTGGGGGGGGGGTAAAAATAACAATGCCTATGCAATAAAAAGCCTAAGCCTAATTAAATAGTAATTACAATACACTCACCTGGTGTGTACGACGTGTACACTGGTCTGTAACTTGTTGGGATCGATGTTTTTGTTCATGGGGAATGCGTGATCCGACTTGCCAGGGATTTCGAATTGAAGGCATCGTCGGTCGCTTCGCTCGGCCAGCCCGGAGATCTTGGACGTGGCCAGTGACACAGCAGCCAGGGCCACTGCGATATACACGAAACTCCCTAACCGAGACATCTTCAACTTCCACACTAGAAAACGAAACACTATTAATAGTTGAACATTCTAAAAACTAAAAGACTTTGACGAAAAAAGAACAATAACCATATAATATAATGATTTATTCTAATAAAATAGTAACGTCTGCTCACCTATGCAAGAAGATATCAAGTGACGAACCTGGAACCTAGATGCAGCTCTATTGATTTTAATTACTCGCATGCGTTAGTTTATTGCAAACATGCGTACTAGGTGCATTAAGTCCTGAATATTATTATCTCTTTTCATCTCCCGGTGAGATACGAGCGGACGTTTAACGGACCCTGCACTAGATAGTTTGTCTCTTTTCAACACGTTTCGTGAAACTTATCCCGGTTTCTAGGAGAGAATTTAAATTAGAAACTATAATATATTATATATATGGAATGTATGACCGTCTTAACGAACACATTAATTTTAAGTATGTAGTTATGTCGACATTTATATTATCAAAGATTTTTTTTTAAGTTTCTTTTTTATTGATTTAGAACATATTGTGACGAAAAATGATGAAAGTGTCATAATATAATAAGCAATATTATGTTGTAAATGGTAGCAATTGAATTTATATATTACTTAACGAGGCATCAATGAATCCAATACTTATATGTATGTGTATATATATTTATATATTTATGTGAAATGTGGCAAACGAGCAGACGGTCTACTTGGTAGGCAGTAGACACGGTCGCCCATGGACATCCTCAACATCTCTGTTACTGATGCGTTGCCAACCTTAGTTTTGTAGGAATAGGGAGGTTGGAAATAAGGAAATGACAGGAAAAGGTGGGAATAGGGAAAGGGCAACTGGCTCTCTCACTAATCGGACGAAACGCAGCCATTAAAGGTTACTTCACGCCGATCTTCTGTGAGAGAGGGTACAGCATCAGTCGAGCCAGCCCATGTTCGATCTGTAGTTACATGACTACAGCTAGGCGCTACCACCAACAAACGCAACAATATACTTATTATTATGGCATTATCTTTTATAATTGCAGTATAATATGAAATACAACGGCGTTGTCGTTCCAATGATTCCATCGTAACATCATCAGAGGAATCCCTTCAACATTTCTCAACGTATCAAAAAATCTAAATATAATAAAACATTGAAAGCAGAAATAATGATAAATTGGTATCGATAGCAAATGAAGAAGTTATATATAAATTTTAAAAACTTTGAACTCTTATATGAATTAAAACAATATCTTGCCTGTATAATATATCAAAACTATTGCTTCGGACTTGATTTTTAAATTAGGAAACGTTTTGGCGCTTCACCAACCATCTTAAAACAGATTAATAAAAGAAAAGAAACGCGTAGATTAGTTCTTATCTGGCAACACTTTATTTTTTTTGGGTAAAATTAAACAGCAATATAGTATTATTATATTGTTTATTTTTGAAGAACAGTTATAAGTAATACATGATCAGTATTTTGAAAATATTTAGTACATTCCTTTTGCCACGTTTCTATTACGTATATTTTAAACCGGACATGAGAGACGTCGAGATATCGTTATTATTAAGACATTTTAAGTTACTCCATTTTCATGGATGGCATATCTTCGTCTTTTTTTTCTTTCTTCCTATCCGGCTGTGTAGTAGTCGGGACCTCATCGTGTTGCCTGTAAAAATAAATATACATTTTATTATTTTCAATATTATATATATCTGATATAATTAAAATATACATTTACCTCTTCATCTTGTTGACGTCGGAGAAGGAGCTCATAAGAATGTCCTTACGGATGAAAGCGTAGGGATTAATGGGGCTGTATTGCAAGCAATTGCAATGTTCAGCTTCCTCATCATCAGCCCACTTGGAAGCCGCGGCGGCTGCTAGTATCATGAGCAGATAACGCATCCCTCCACCCATGGATAGCATCTTCTTCAGAATATACGTTGTTATCTCAGTTAAAGTTCCCGTTATATGGAAATCTGAGCACCGGTCTGCAGTGTATCCAAACAAGGACTGAGCTTATGCAACCTACATTCGAGCTTTCTAGGCTTATTGATTTAAACTTTCCGCATGCGTTATGATTTATGACATGCGTACATGATGCATCCCGGATACCCAGCTGCAGATGACGCACACAGACGAAGTGCATTTAATATTGAGTGGTGTACCTACCTTCGAAAACCGATAAATGTACGCATGCTCACTGCATCGAACATTCTAGAACGTAGCCGTATATAAATAACTGACCTCATTTAAATATAATACATAAAGATTTGATATAAATCAAAAGCCTCTCCTCAAATTTAATTGTACCATACTGTCATTAACATAGAGGTTTAATTACGTGCTAATATTATTTCTATCTTCTTTTAGTCATTCTTCGCATTAGTGATAACGAAACCGCGTATATCGCCTCAAAACACGTAGCTGGCTTCGAGTTTAATAAAAAAACAAATATATACATGAATAGATAATAATTTTACTCTATTGAATCATACTAGAGGTACGATGATTCTATATAACAGTTCCTAGGTTCGACTTGCCTCCATATTAGTTACCTTACCACGGGTGCATAATCACACTGCATACGTGACGTTTCGTGTTCTTCTGACTAATTCTATGCACATTAGTGCTAATGTAGATAATACAAACTTGTAGTAAGGGCACCGGTAGTTGTATAATAAATTATTTATAGAACGCAGTAAAAAAATTTAAGCCCATAAAAGTATAGATTATATAAAATGGTCGCAGAGTTTTTACTTATGAAACTCGGGTAACATTCAATACAAGCGATTTCGCAAAGCCAAAACCCGCAAACAGTAAAACGCTTGCTCATAAAAAATATAAAAACAATCGCCGCGCACAGGAGCTTGTGATATATGAAAGAATCTCATCGCAGCTTACTACTAAAGGAGAAAGGTCAAATAATATTAGCTGGCATTTTATTTGCATTTATTCATAAAACTCAAAGAGGGAAGTGCCGCGACACACACCAACAAATGTGTATAGCACAACAAGATTTTGGTCATAAGAGCGGTAACACTCAGTCGTTACTTGTATAGTTCACTACAAAACAGCGCTGGAAGCGCTTTGTATACGTTTATATAAATTAGACCGCCTTAACAGCGACCGAGATGCGTAACAAGCAGAATATATATAGCAAAACGGACATTTCATAATTTCAAAAGGACGAAGTAGACCTATTCAGAATAGGTCAAAGGGTAATATTATAGCAGATTTAATACACTAACGTCCATACAACTAGATTAGTCGTCATAAAATTACTTCTACACTAGGAATACAATGAATTCAAGACTTTCTTAACCGCATATCATTATTTATATTTATCTAATCTAAAAATGATATCACTGCAATATCTAAAACATGATTCACATAAGCCACTATATAAAACCGTACAATGAAAAAAAATCTCTTAAATAGGTTATTATCAAACAAAAATGTACATATTAAAAACTTCATACAGACAATTGTGATAAAATTATATGTATCTATATCATTACACATGCATCTAAACTATATAGAATTATACAAAAATTGAGTGGTGCTAACATTAGTATTAACTCGGTTCAAACTAACCGCTGACACATAGAATTACACTTTAAAATATTTTTAAATATATTGTATAAAGTACTAACAACTATTATTAACAATTATATATGTATATCCTTCATTATGTACAGAATCAATTAATACATAATAATATAACATAAGCAATACAATTCATTTTCAAGCAAGATCTACTCCATACATGTAAAATTTTCCACGGCTTGTTGATTTACAAGCACTAAATATCTTTACTAGACATAATTTTCATATAAATTCATTCGTTTTTATCATTTAATTTACTTTATATTCAAATATTGCATGATCGGATTAAAATACTTACATCTAATTAACTAATTAAATTAAAAAAAAAAACCTCACACACACAAGCCGGTTTGTTCTGATTGACACAAAGCTGCCGTCATAACTGCACATTGATTATTTGTAAATTCTACGTTTAAAAAACGTCCTTATATCAAATTATATTAGAGCTCATAATGTGATATGCATAAAAAAAAATTTAACAAAAATCCCGTTAATATATTCTTAATAAATTTTTACCTTCAATGCTCATATACATAGCAAGATCTATAATTGACATTCTAATTTTAAAAAAAAATCTATATATATATATGTGTATCAAATATTTACATTAAAAAATAAAAATTCTCAGTAAATATACGAAATGATATACAGTTTTAATACATTATACTTACGCTAACATTGATTGCTCTTTGAAATGATTATTATTTATCTGTTACACGTGATTTTTATAGAATAAATATATTTTTACGTAGCCTAAGATACTGTTATTAAAATATCTAGTGTTGACTCTTGAAGTGATGGTATCAGCTCGCCAGGGTGGTGGACTTCGTTGTTAGTTACCCACATATATAATTCGATGCTTTGTTCGTCCAAACTAATAATTCGATATTTTTTTTTTTTTCAGTTAAAAAGAACAGAGTTCGGATCTTCATTGTCCATCTGCTTGACGTGTCTCAATACATCCTTCTTCGTGATAACTCCTAGAAGTCGTCTGTAAGGAAAATGAATTCATTGAATTTATTTCGAAATAAACAATTGTTTGGTTATTGTTTACAACCGTGTTAAATGCGCGCTACATATTAAAAAATAACCGAGCATCGCCGGGGCAACATCGCTGTATGGATAGAATATCATATAACGAGTGACGTTCCTGACTCCGCGGAACCAACACCAAGCCGTGTGAGCCAGAAGATTCCTGATACCACACAAGCTATGGAATGGGATTGCTGTCCTAACAACGGGGCAGTCATGTCATGTGTTAGTACGTATGATTTCCAGAACCCTATCGTGACGACGCGAGTATTGACCGCTATCCAGGAGTACCTTTCATCCAACTAACAAATGCCTAGCAGTCCCAACTGCCTTGCCACAGATATAGCAAGTCTTTTCAGTACCTTTACCATATCTTACTAAATTACTCTGATCTGGGAGAATCATCTGGAACGCATTGAGATAGAATTTTAGCAGTGCTGGACACCAATCATGGATTAAGGTGCGCCATTTCAGTGCCAATGGGACGCAAAAATCTCCTATGTCTAACCACTCGTTCTGCATCTCTAAACTCATTGCATGGATCTTATATTTACCATTCTCGTCTTGCCAAACAAAAGACTTTAATTTATCCGTATCTTGGGCCTTCTTACTTGATCCTAACCCCTCTTTGTTACTGTGTGGTCCTATCATAAAGTGCTTATGGAATTGAAATCTCGACTCCTCTTTTGGAAGCGATGTAATGACGTCATCATGGGAATCTCTTGGAAACTCTCAGGTGCTTACAGGAGTTCGATGGCCTTTTCAGACTCATCCCAAAAGTATTGCGAGGCTTGAATAAAGCTGATGAATCAGCCGTTAGCGCGAGCCCGAGCCACAACTTCAACATCCTTATGACGCCTGCATCTAACTTTGACAGATTATATTCTTAATTCAATGACGTTTAAGGTAATTTTTTCACAGTGACCAACTATTTAGTGTTTAATTTATAACTCAATGTCAAAAAGTGATCTCAAGAGTCGTTAATTTAGAAAACATGTCAGTTTAAACCTTACTCCCTCAATCTGCTTCTAATGCAGATACGCGGAACTATCCGATGCTAGTCATGCGGATTTGCACTATCCCCGACGACATCACACAACCATGTTGCCCGTTAATTAATATTATAGTCTTTTAACATGGATTTTAATTTATTAAAAACATTAATTAAATAACTTGCTGATGGCCACACATATATATGTCGGAGGAAGCCATTGATGGAGTTGCTTGTTGATTGTACGATACTGCATAAAATTGTCTCTTTATCATCTAAACACATTTTAGAAATCTTAATATAATTTAATACGCATTTTTACATTGTTGTAAAGCCTGAAACATGTTTCTAATAACGGATTTGTGATTATATTTAAAGTAGGAAGTTATTAAGTAGTCATTGCCAACTGAATTACTGTTTAACGCATAGTGTGCAATGTTTAACGTTTATTGAAATTGTAAAAGCTTCTAATAACTTTTAATTTGATCGTACTTTATAAGTTACGTTTTTCACAGATTAAATAACATTATTGTCGTAATTTAAGTAACGACCAATCAGAGCAGAGCACGTAGCTTGAGTGAGGTCGAGGCGTCATCTTTATATACGGCAGTTTGACAGTTGTCACAGGTTGAGGTGTAAATTGGGGATGGATCGAGTTGGATCCTTGAAGTTGGTTTATTGGTGGTGTTAAGAAGTGGCGCTTTGAACTCACTGCTTGGTCTTAACAGTTAAAACTTCTCTTTCTGATTATTAATTATCGGCTTGAATGTGTACAGTGATTTTGTGATTTAAACGTGCTGAAACTAAATTAAATATTGTGAAAACTATAATCAACGTGTTTTGTGTTCGCACTTTACCCTCATGACGCCCACCAAGTCCTCAACGACTATCGATGATGTCGTTGAGAAAAGTGTTTCTCCGTCATCAGAAGTGGGATCGGTGCCGGCACAAAATAGAGATCTACGGACACCAGCAGAAGATGGATGGCGTGCATTATTTGAGGCGCAGCAAACCAGCATCCGGCTGCTCGTGGAGGCGCTATCCAACCAACCGAGAACGGAGGACAAGACCATCACGCTGCCTAAATTTGAGCCGGAAGTAGCAGACAGCGACGCACGTGCTTGGCTAGCAACGGCGGACATCTGCTTATCGGACCGCAATATACAGGGAAGTCAACTAGTTCTTATACTCAGCAAAGCCATGGGAGGTTCAGCCGCAACATGGTTTTCCCAAATAGCTTTTCCTAATATGAAATGGATTGAATTTAAGGAAATTTTTCTTTCCCGCTTTGATACGCTTGAAACGTTTGGAACGACGATACTAAACACGCTAAATAGTAAACCGCAAGAAGGTGAAAGCCTAGCTGCATATTCAAGTCGTCTGTTTACTCTGCTTATGTCACGTTGTGGTAGTTTAGATAAAGAGGAGATAGTGGTATCGCTGATACTTGCACATATTGGGCAAATCGAGCCGCGATTACAACGTCACATATTTTCGGAAGAAATAAGTACCCGCCTTAAAATGCAGCGAGAGATGATGGCCTTTTCTTACCGCAAAAGGAACTACCAAGAGGCAGCGAAAACTGTTACAAGCGCCGCGCATGATAATAAACGCCCTAAATTAAATTCCATATTGACCAAATGTTACTCTTGCGGAAAATTTGGACATAAATCCTTTGAATGTTTCAGCCGACCACAAGACAAGCAGCAAACAACTCCGTTCTCCGAGCGCCCCAACACGGCCGTTGCTACTCGGACCTCTGTCACTTGTTTCAAGTGTGGTGTTGAGGGCCACGTAGCATCACGCTGCTCGAAGGCATCGCCGGTTGCACCAGCAGCGGCACCCAGCGTTGTGAAGCGAGTGGACATGTGCGGTGTGAGACCTGTCACCGGAATAATCACTCAACTTGGTGAGCGCTTCTCGTTTTGTTTTGATTCCGGTGCTGATTGTTCCTTAATTAAAGAGAGCGTCTCTTGCAAGCTTGTCGGTGTATTACAACATGCAATTGTTACCTTGACGGGTGTAGGAAAATCTAGCGTAATAGGCGACTCGCAGATCTTATGTGGAGTCACTCTTAGTGGTCATGACGTAGAAATTTTATTTTACATTGTGCCTGATGATTGTCTAAATAACGACGCTTTGATCGGACGCGACCTATTGGCTTTAGGGTTATCAGTACATATAACAAAAGATAAACTTACTATTGTTGAGAAACCCTCTCAAGTCAACGTTTGTAACGTGGGTAGTGCGGTGGTTGATTAACGTAACGTAGATACCGATATGCCGGATGATCTTAAACCAAAGTTATTAGACATCCTAAATATTTTCAAAGACTCGTTTGTCGAAGGTACGCCTACCAATAGAATAAAGACAGGTGAACTAGAAATTAATTTAGTAGACCCTAACAAAATTGTCCAACGGCGGCCTTATCATCTCAGTCCGGAAGAGCGAACGATAGTACGAAATAAGTGTAACGAACTATTGTCTGCGGGAGTAATAAGACCAAGTAAATCTCCTTTTGCTAGCCCGATACTTTTAGTAAAAAAGCGCGATGGCACCGACCGGATGTGCGTAGATTACCGAGAACTAAATTCCAATACGGTTCCCGACCGGTACCCCCTGCCTCTAATCGGTAATCAAGTTCAGAGGCTCGCAGGCGCGCGATTTTACACGTGTCTTGACATGGCCAGTGGATTTTATCAAGTGCCTATAAGTATAGAGTCAAATTCAATTGTAAAAACAGCATTTATTACCCCTGATGCTCATTATGAGTTTACTGCTATGCCATTTGGCTTAAGAAATGCCCCTTCTGTGTATCAGAGAGCCATCAATACAGCTCTAGGTGACCTAGCGTACTCTTACGCAATCGTTTACATGGACGATCTGATTATACCCGCGGACAGTGTAGAGCAGGGTTTAGAACGTCTACAAGTTATGCTAAAAACCCTCACTGATGCTGGATTTTCACTCAATTTGAAAAAATGTGCCTTTTTAAAGAAACAGGTCCAGTTTTTAGGATATGAAATATCAGAGGGTGAAATCAGACCCAATCCTCGCAAAATAACCGCGTTGACTAACTCCCAACCGCCGCAAACCATTAGTCAACTAAGACAGTTTCTGGGCTTGGCATCTTATTTTAGGCAGTTTGTCAATAACTTTTCACTTACGATGGCACCACTCTACCGTTTGCTAGCCAACAATAATACGAAAGTAACTTGGACCACAGAGTGCGAAGCAGCTCGGCAGGACATAATATCAACGCTTACTTCATCCCCGGTTTTGATGCTCTTTAATCCGGAGCTGGCCATAGAGCTACATACAGATGCGAGCAGTGAAGGTTACGGCGCGATCCTCCTCCAAAGAGTAGACTCAAAATTACACCCAGTGGAGTACTATAGTAAACGCACTACGCCTGAAGAGTCTCGATACCACTCTTATGAGTTAGAGACACTAGCGGTTGTTAACTCTGTGAAGCACTTTTGTCATTATTTGTATGGCAGAACTTTTACGGTCGTCACTGATTGCAATTCGCTGAAAGCGTCAAGGGCCAAAGTAGACTTAACCGCTTTTTTTTTTTCAGAGCATTTACCTCCCGCTCCCTCTCCGCGGCTTCCTTTGCTGACATTACTGCTTCGGCGAAGCAAGCGGCAGCCTCCCAAGCCTCATCGCTACCAATCATGGCCTCGACCAAACTTGGAAGCGAGAGAATCCTCCCGCCGAGCGCCGAAGTGAGTGCACGGCGCTCATTTTGCCACGCCGGACACACTACCATAGTGTGGTCGGCAGTGTCGTCGGGATCACCGCAGTGGTGACACTGTGGCGTTTCTTCCCTTCTGACGACCCGGTGCAGGTAGTGGCCGAAACAACCATGTCCGGTTAGAATCTGCACCAGGCGGAAGGTGAGGTTGCCCCGATGGTGCCCCACCCACTCCTCTAACACCGGACGAAACGCGGCAATCGTCCGGTGACCTGCGATAGGGTTGGCAAGTACCTCCTTCCAACGGTGTAGAGCCTCAATCCGCGCCTCGGTTCGGGCCTGCTCTATGTCTTCTAGAGCAGGCTCTTCACCCCGCTGCCTCGCCTCGACTCTGTGCCGATACACCTCCGCAAGCACAAGTGCATCGATGTCAAAAGGAGGCGTGGCCGCTAGTACGCTGGCCGCCCCGTGGCGTGATTATCCTTTGCGGCCTGCGCAAAAGGGCTTGCGTGCAGGGTGTGAGGCACTCAGCCCACACCGGTGCTCCGTATAGTGCCATCGACCGTATCACCCCGTGAAACAACCGACAGCACTTTGCACCAGGCCCTCCCACGTTGGGGAGGAGCCGTCCGAGGCCGGCTGCGGCAGCGCACAGCCGTGGAGCGAGGAGCTTAAAATGCTCCTTAAAACTCCATCGGGAGTCCAAAGTAAGGCCGAGGTACTTCACATGCACCTCGACTGGAATTTGTACGCCCTCTACCATGACTTTAAGCTCCAGGTGGGCTCTGCGGCGAGGGGCATGGAAGGAGATGGCCCTCGTCTTATTTAGTGCCACTTCCAGACCCAGGAGGCGAATGCGCCGAACTACCAGGGAGGTGCCGAACGACGCAAGGTGTACCGCTTCGTCCCAATCTTTCGCTGCCGCCACGACCATCGTGTCATCCGCAAAGCAGATGACATCCATGCGCGGCGGCATCACTCCTCGCAGAATCCAATTGTATCCCAGGTTCCATACTAGAGGGCCTAATACGGAACCTTGGGGTACTCCTGCCGCCACTATCCACGACTCGACCCGGCCCTCCGCGCTCTCATAGAGAATCATCCTGTCCTGCAGGTAGTTCCCGACAATGGCGCGAAGGTACGAAGGCACTCGGTGATACTTGAGTGCCTCCATGATACACTCGTGAGGGATGGTGTTGAACGCGTTCGCGATGTCCAGGGACACCGCGATCACCACCTCCCTCCTGTCGATAGCCGCCTCAGTCCACATTTTAAGGTGCTTCACCGCGTCGATCGTGGACCGTCCAGTGCGGAAACCGTACTGGCATTCCGCCAGATCTGGCCCACTGCCTTCTAGATGCTGAATGATGCGGGAGGCGAGGATCTTTTCGAAAGTCTTCCCCGCCTCATCCAGCAACACCACTGGCCGGTAGCCCTCTGGGGCATCCGCCGGACGGTTCTCCTTACGGAGTAGACAGAGCCGCCCTATTCTCCATCGCCTGGGGAAGTGGGCTGCCGCAATGCAGGTGTTGAGCACTGCGCGGTACCGGTCCTCCAGGGGCCCTAAGGCGATAGCCAACACTTTGGAGGGGGCCCCATCCGGCCCCGGCGCCTTGCGTTTGCACCGGAGCCTCAAACGGATCGTGTTGAATTCAGCATCCGACACGGGAGGGCCGTCGACCCGCTCCCCTTGAGCGAGATCTGCGGTTGTCATGCGCGGAGGTGCGAAAGGTCCAGGATCAGGGAACAACGTCCCAAGTACCCTCCGCAGCAACCCAGGCTCCATACAGGAGGTAGGAGAAGCTGGAGTCGAAAACTTCCCCCTAATCGTCCTGTAGGGCCTACCCCAGGAGTCGTTGTTGAGTATGCCCAGGAACTGGTCCCAGGCATCCTCTTTGGCCTTGCGAATGGCCGTCCGCAATGCCTTGTTGGCATCCTGGTAGGCCCGGTATAGAGTTTCTTCTACACCGAGCGTTCCTCGGGCGCGCCTACGATAACGCTGGTAGGCGCGTCTAGCCCCCATACTGGCGGTACGCAGGCTGGACAGTTCCTGCGTCCACCAGTATACCTGCCCTCTGTTTCGGGGGCAGGCCTGCGTCCTCGGCATAGCGGCATCGCAGATCCGCCATACAGTCGGCATTCCCAGCCATGGTGTCGGGCACTGCGGCCCATGCTCTCACCATCGCTGCCTCCTCAGCCACATCGGGCTGGAGGCGAATGAGTGACCACCTTGGGAAAGGTGGTCTGCCACCCAGCTGTATAGGGGTCCCGGGGAATGCTGGGGAGATATCATATCGAACGTACCGATGGTCCGATAGGGTCACCACTTCCTCCATCACCCGCCAGTCGCTGATGCGAGCCGCAAGTGATGGGGTGGCAAAGGTCACGTCCACTATGGTTGTGCCTTGCCACCGGACGCAGGTTGGAGTGTTGCCTCTATTGAGAATCTGGAGTCCCAATGACAGAACCCAGGACTCCAGGACACGACCGCGGGCGTTAGGTCTGGTAGAGCCCCAAACGCGAGACCACGCATTGAGGTCCCCAGCCACCAGCACCGGACTGGGGACCACCCGAAGGATGACTCCTTCAACCGTAGCCAAGAACGACTCAAAGTCGGCCCGGCTGCGGTTTGGGGAGAAGTATGTAGAGACCACCACTACTTCTCCCCATCGAGCTGCCACAAAGCCCACTCCTCTCTCCACAACGGAGTGAGTGCAGGCCACGCCGGGAAAGAAAATAGCCGCGGAACCATCCACTGACCCGGCCCATTTATGGGTTCGGGGGATAGAGTATGGCTCCGCAATGACAGCTACATTTATGTTCCACTCGGCCACAGTCTGGTACAAGAGGTCCTGTGCTGCGACCGCGTGGTTTAAGTTCCCCTGAAGAACTTTACCTATGGGCCTAACTGGCATTGTTGATTTCCATAGGCATCTCTACAGGGGCAGCCGACGTGGCCGGAGAATGGAGGGCTGATCCCCATTGTAGGGAGCGGCCTTTGACCGGAGGGGGGTTACAGTGGGCTCCCCCCATTCGGTGACCCGATGCCAGGCCCCGGTCTTTGCACACCGCACAGCAAAGTGGGGCTGAACAGTCTTTAGATATATGCCCCTCTTCTCCGCAACGGAAATATAATCCGCTGCGGTCCTTGTTAGAGGGGCATAGTTGCTGCGGGTGTCCAATACCGTAGCACCTGTGACACCGCATTGGGAGACTTAACCCCTAGAGTGCATCGGTGGTGGGCCTTCCTCCAAGCCTTTGATTTCGACATACAATACAGGGAAGGCAGGCGAATGGCCCACGTCGACTTTTTCTCGCGAAATCATTTACCCGAGACAAACAACATCGCCGCCGGTGATACTCGTAGTTTAAATAGAGAAAATTACGTAGTAGAGAAACGCGTCAATATAACTGAGCTATCTTCTAACTGGTTACAAGCGGAACAACGGCGAGACCCCGAATGTAATGAAATCATTAGTAAATTAGAAAGCGACGATTTGGACTTGGAGAGTTGTAAAATCTACGAAATGCGATCAAATGTTCTCTACAGAAAAATTCAAAGGAACAATCGCAATATTTGGCTTCCAATTGTACCTAGAGCGTTTCGCTGGTCGGTTATAAACCATATTCACGAATCTATTCTTCATTTAGGATGGGATAAAACGTTAGAAAAGGTATACCAACATTACTGGTTTCCAAATATGGCTAAATACGTCAGAAAATTTGTTGAAAATTGCATAACATGTAAAGTAGCTAAATCACGAAGTGCTAAACAACAGATAGAGTTACATCCTATACCGAAAACTAATATACCTTGGCACACGATCCACATCGACGCCACAGGTAAGCTCAGTGGCAAAAACGATCAAAAAGAATATGTTTTTGTCCTTGTAGACGCTTTTACTAAGTATGTGTTACTCAGGCATTCCACAAGAATTAACACTGATAGTGCGATCAGGGCTCTTAAAACGTCCATATCTCTCTTCGGGACCTCAGTCCGTGTCATCGCGGATCAAGGCAGGTGTTTTGCCAACAAAGATTTTAAGAATTTTTGCGCAAGTCACAATATCCATTTACACCTAATAGAAACAGGCTCTTGCCACGCGAATGGCCAAGTAGAGCGCATAATGAGTACACTCAAAAACATGTTAACAGTCGTAGAAACAAGCCCAAATAAGTCGTGGCAGGACGCTTTAGACGATGTCCAACTCTCTATAAACAGCACTATTCATAGAGTGACTAAAGCAAGCCCTCTAAAATTGTTAATAGGTAGAGTAGCTAGACCGTTAAATTTGGTAACAGTAGACGAGCATGAGATCGAGATAGACGTGGAAGAGATAAGAGAACAAGCCGATAGGCTTATAAAAACAAACGCATGTTGTGATAAAGCACGGTTTGATAAAAACAAGGCAAAAGTCATATAGTTTTCTGTGGGAGATTACGTTTTAATAGAAAATCACGAACGGAATCAAACAAAATTAGGTACTAAATATAGAGGACCCTTTGAGGTAATTGAAATACTGGACGGTGATAGGTATCATCTCAAAAGCTTAAGTTGCAATCGCACTTGCAAATACGCGAGAGACCGCTTACGTCCACTTCCCCATTCTTATGTCCCTATCGAATTGGATCCGTGTCTCTCAGATGACTGTGATGGTAAGATTTTCGTATAATACCTGTTCGAATGACTGATTATAAGTGTACTATCGTGTGATAGAGCATAGTAATTTTATCTAAGGTATTTTAGTACTAAGTGGATGATTAAAGTTTGGCATAGTTTTGTTAGAGGCGTGGTGGCCATTGAGAGTGAAACTAGTTAAGGGCGAGGTGGCCATTGAAGGTAAACTAGTAGAGATAAAGGCGAGGTGGCCGTTGAAAGCAATAAGTTTTTCAAAAGGCGAGGTGGCCATATGGATGTTATTGTTATTATTAATTAATAGTGTGATTAAACTACGCACTTTAAGTAATGTGTAGCACTGAGGTTATTAAGGTTTTGATATTTTCTTAGTCAGGAATGGCTTAACTACATCAAAATATCTTATTTCAGATAATGATGATGCCCGGCCTTCAACATCACACGAGGGCGTGTGATATGTCAGGACGGCCGTGTCGGAGGATGCCATTGATTGAGTTGCTTGTCGATTGTACGATACTGCATAAAATTGTCTCTTTGTCATCTAAACACATTTTAGAAATCTTAATATAATTTAATACGCATTTTTACATTGTTGTAAAGCCTAAAACATGTTTCTAATAACGGATTTGTGATTATATTTAAAGTAGGAAGTTATTAAGTAGCCATTGTCAACTGAATTACTGTTTAACGCATAGTGGGCAATGTTTAATGTTTATTGAAATTGTAAAAGCTTCTAATAACTTTTAATTTGATCTTACTTTATAAGTTACGTTTTTCACAGATTAAATAACATTATTGTCGTAATTTAAGTAACGACCAATCAGAGCAGAGCACGTAGCTTGAGTGAGGTCGAGGCGTCATCTTTATAGAAGACAGTTTGACAGTTGTCACAGGTTGAGGTGTAAATTGGGGATGGATCGAGTTGGATCCTTGAAGTTGGTTTATTGGTGGTGTTAAGAAGTGGCGCTTTGAACTCACTGCTCGGTCTTAACAGTTAAAACTTCTCTTTCTGATTATTAATTATCGGCTTGAATGTGTACAGTGATTTTGTGATTTAAACGTGCTGAAACTAAATTAAATATTGTGAAAACTATAATCAACGTGTTTTGTCTTCGCACTTTACCCTCATGACGCCCACCAAGTCCTCAACGACTATCGATGATGTCGTTGAGAAAAGTTTTTCTCCGACATATATATCCCCAAGTTATGTTATTGTTGTGTTTAAGTGTTTACCCGTTGTGGGTGACGAGTGTTTGTCTCAATCCAAGCTTCCTGAACATATCAACGACCGTTTCCATGGGTGTTTGGTCGGTGACGGTAATGGGTGCCATGTCCAGGATCCTGGCCAGCATCAGCTGAGGTGGAGACATCGCACCCTGCTGCGGTGACCCCGCAAACACCACCACCGACTGACCCGTTATACCCTCCACATTACGACGTGCGTTCGCTGAAATGTACATATATATGTAGTTAATGTAACCTGTATAAAGTTTTTGTAAATTCAGCACATGCAGGACGTTAGTTAGGAAGAAATGGAATTAGCTGATGTAATTTTTATTCCAATTTGGTAGTAGCAATAGTTAGTTGACTGTACTATGACTATGGAACAGAATCTTGATAGAAAATAATGCAACCCCTTACCTTGAGGGATTCTATATATATATATATATATATATATATATATATATATATGTATGTATGTATGTCTGGTGTTGAAAATTCTTAATGAAAACTGATTGAACTATTCTTGATCAAACGGTATGCCATGAATAAGAAAATCTGCAGCAGACAGTGCACTTACCAGTAAGTAGTATATACTTGTAAGACAGCTTAGTATGAAGTAGATTTTCTGAATTTTTTACCATATATACTCTACTAGAAGTTTGATCTTACATTTGACTGACCATTAATATATATTTAATGATTACCTATGGCCAGGTTAAGGTCCCGTCTCAGTACGAATCCAACGAGGTATTGCGACTCCTTGGACACGACCACCGGATATCCGTTATGCTCTGTCTCTTTCAGCAGCGTCTCCACATCATCAACGGTCATCGAGTCTTGCGTTATGACGGAGAGGGTCTCGTTACGTCTACACATCATATCACAACATCAGTTATATAATTAATTTCAACACAATATATATTTATAAATCGCTCGCTTCTAACACCTTATCTTTATTTAGCTGTTCTTTCTATGTTCAGAAATTATTTTAATTTAACGAAATGTCCTATCAATCACATAAACAATTTTCAATATCATATATTTTTCGCCGAGTCAGAATGAGATATTTATTTCGCACTGAGGGATGGCAGGCGTGAAGCAATTTCAGTTTAATAGTGTCATTGTCGCGCTTGCTCAATGGGCGGGTTAGTGAATATGGTAAAATAATCTCGACGCTAATAATTTAGCGCCATCTCGTGGCGGGTGGCAGTTTTAGCTGTACGTTAATTAGAATGTTCTGGAATATTCTTGTAATCGAATTGTTGTGTATACAAGTGACGCTGGATCTATCATAAAGATAGACAAGTGATCGTCATAAAGTAAATATTTGTCTTCCGTTTAACGAAACGTCTAAATTGCTAACTAAACCGTAGCTAGTAACATCATAATAAAACGCTAGCGTAGTTAAAATTTAAACATTAGTTTAAGTTAAAATTTCAAATGCACCAATGCGTATACATTCGCTATGTAATAGACTATATATACTACTTATTGCCATAGAACAGTTTACTGCATAATATAAATAGCGTTGAAAAAAGAGTCGCATAACAATAATATTTTTAAAACATCCCACGTCTCGGTCCATAAAACATAATCGCATGGAAACTTTTTTGCCGAATCAAATTATAAATGTCAACAAATGGATTATTATCGCAAAAAGAGTTTTCACTCCTTCCGATAATTATTTTTCCATGACAAAAATTAAGCAATACTGTACATACATTTAATTGAAAAGCAATAAACAAATTACAAATCGCACTTCTAAATTGGACACTATTATTACGGTGAATAGGACATAAAATCAAAAAGCAACAGATTAAATCGATTAAAATCTTTTTGCAGCGCATAATTTTTCTGTGCACATCAATCACGTGGTATATAAAAATGGCTGTGGTTGCTGATATTATATAAAACTACACTCACTTGGGTTGCATGACGTCAGCAGCGAGTGACGTATGCTGGAACTCGTCCTTGCTGTCCAGGAACGGGTATCCGTTCAGCGCGATGTGGGCGTCGTATATACCCTGGCGCCCCAACGCATCGCCCACCCACTTGGACGCCATAGCCGCCGCCATTAGCGGCACTATGTACCGCACGCCGCCAGTCAGCTCGAACATTATCACCACCAGAGACACTGCAAACATTATTTACAATACGATATAATGTAATCCTCAGATAATTTTCTAACATCAGTATTCCATCGCCGGTTAAGTATCATGGGATGATTCTTAAATTATAATTTTTTATATTTACCACAAATTCTCATAACGCGAATTTCCAGTTCCTGAACATAAACTATATAATATACTAACCGGTCATCCTCGTGACACCGCCGAGTACAGCCGCAGCACCAACCATAGCGTACAACCCTGGAGTGATGCAGTCATCGCCAGTAGAACATTCTCCAGAGAATAACCAGATCTTCGGATACTTATACGCGAGCTGTTCCACACCTAATTACAATGCAAGCACTACTGTTAACATATGACCCGTTCGTTCAGACCCTTTATGGAAGGTGCCAGAATAAAAGATAGGCGTACAACTTATAAGTGATCCGAATATTCCGAGCTGTTATTTAAAGAACACGTCATAACTATAGCATTTTGTATGAACACATTTCATATATCACTTCCTTGGGCCGATTAAGATTTTAACGTGGACTAATTCGCGGTAAAAAAATATCTAGTACAAAAATAAATCTGGACCGTGGTGATTGAATTTAAGTTACCAATGCCCACAATCCTGCCGGCGATGGCTCCGAGCGCGAGGCTGGGTATGAACAGCCCGCAGGGTACTTTAATGCCGAAGGTGAACACGGTCATCACCAACTTCAGCACCAGAGCCAACATCAACAGCCAGATAGCCTGGTACACACCAGGACCAGCGGCAGCCTTCTCAATCGCCTTATTCACGTCGGTGAAATTCCTATTATAGTCACTGTGGATACAATAACAATAACGTTTAAAATGGAGGAAATAGAGAGTACGAGAAAGATTTTTTTTTAAACAATTTCGACATACCACAGAGGATCCGAGTTAGATATGCCGCACTGGTTGAACAGCAAGTAGATCAATTGGCTGGTGTTCATTCTGGTGTATGGATTTGGATAGGCGATGATCGCGGTCACTAGGGTCACCACCAGCACCTCCGTCACTGGGTACTGACCCAGCTTGGAGTACTTCCGGTAGCGGCACCAGTAAATGTTCGCCTTGATGAATATTGTCGCGATGCAACCCTGCAAATTCATATCGGTTAGTTTGTGTCCATCCAAAGAAATCCGAAGCAAATTGTGTTTGACTTACGCCAATAATTCCCAAGCCGACGAAAGGTATCAACTCGAAGAATATCCAGGGCTTGTTGTATTCCACGAAGAACAGAACCGAGTGCTCGTTGCCGAAGGGGTTAATGGATCGTAAGATGAAGGCGGCTATCAACGCGCAGAAAAATGAACGCCAGAGGGTTTTCAGGGGAAAGTAGTAAGATACCTGGGGATTACAGAAAATACAGCATTATAGAAGATATGGAACAATCACAGCAGAATATGGAACAATCGAGATAGCCAAGCCAACCTCTTCAAGACTAAAGAGAACTCCACCGATGGGAGCACCGAAAGCCACTGACACACCAGCAGCCGCTGCTGCCGAAAGAATCTCACGTTTCTTTGCCTCATTCCGTCCATATTTTGGGAAGAGGTACGACAGGATATTACCTTAACAGAACACTTGTATGATTACGTCACCAATAATATAAATATATTATAATAAAAGTGTAAGATTCTTACCTAGGCAGCTGGCGATATGGACCATTGGTCCTTCTTTGCCGAGGGACAAGCCTGATGACACGGACAAGATAAGGCCAACCACTTTGATGACAAGCGTCCACTTGCCGAGGTAGCCCCTGATGATGAATCCGCTTAGAATCGTCTTAATCTCCGGTATACCTGAATGAAACCACCCGAATATCCATTAAGCTGTAAACACCGATCTCATAATAGGAATCTTCTTCCAGCTCTTACCAGATCCGCAGGCATACGGCGCGAACATACGCACTAGAGATGCAGAGAGCGCCGCGAACAACAACGCCCAAACGATGTAGAACAAGTAGCTGATGATGTAAGCGCCAACACCCTCCTTAGACTCGCCGAACAGCTGGGCCCAGGTCATCCACTGTCAATTCCAAAAAGATCGGATTGTTATAATTGTGAAGTTAACATAAGACCAGTTCCCAGAACGGAAGTCGTACCTGCGAGCAGTTGCCGTGATCAAAAGTTATCTCATCGTTGGACCAGCAGCACTGCTCCCTGTTGAACCAGAACGCCTGGGGACATATACCGAACTTGAGGTCCGTCATCCAAGAAGCGCCAATGTCGATGACACCAGCCACCACCCCTGTACACACGCCCACAAGGAGAACGCACACCCATCCCGACCAAGCGTCGTGAGCGCCCTGGAACAACCAGAAACCGTCCACTATAAACATAGCATCGCATACTTATATGTAAACATCGCTCTAGGTTATCGTCAGACTCATCGGACAACAGGTTACCACTTATCTAGAGATTACAGCCGTGTCATAACAGAAACAAATATTTTTTTACAATATAAAAGAAGATGCTTATCTTATAGTATAATATATAATTACTTTAATGAGGTTCCAGATGGAATCCTGTCGCTTTTTCACGATGTATCGATGCCGCATGCGATCTCTAGCGATGTCCCGCTGCCAATCGATGGTGTGGAAGTCATCGTACTGCCCGATGCCGGGGATCTCGTCTGTGTCACCTGCTATGCACATTATTAGCAACTTGATTCTACCGCAAACTGAACAAAAACCACCTTATACACCCACATCACGTCACGTCACGTTGTACACATTTCTGATGTACACGTTTTTAAAAATGTCAACACAGATTACATATAAAATTGTAACATAAGTCAACGTCACAATAGTTTAAGGCTATGCGAAACTACCGCCGCCGTCGATTAGTCTTGTTATATTATTTATCTTATTTATATAATATATATAAGATATATATGTTCTCACATGCCCGCGACCCTGATTAATGGCACGATTTAACAGAAGATAATTTAATAATAGACAAAAAAAAATTTTCATATTTTTATAATCCTATGACATTTTCGAACGCATTTTGACGCAGGTCAAGGTCGATTCCGTTCGAAGGAGGGTGCACACGCCCCGCACAAGTTGCAGCGATCAATAAAGTCTACATGTACATAAACAGTTCCTAACAATTAGAGCTTGTTTTGAAAAACTCGACGCATGAGCCGTACCTCGAGTCCCCCGGCGCATAGTTTCGCCGCGCTAACAGCTTGACAGCTCGTATTTGTTTTCGTAATAGCAATTAGCATATTCGCGACCGTCGAGTGTTCACAAACAAAGACACTGTTTTAAAGAAACGTCCGGCAACATGTACTTCTATGTGGATCCGTTTTATACATATCTTGTAAGTTTTTTGCAATAAATGTTGCAGCATGAGCTTCCGAGATGGGATGCAATAATCGCTTTGTACGCCTTAACTGTGCTTAAATGTGAATTTTTTTTAATCTTCAGTGATATTTCATCTCTCGCAGTTATATATTATACAGTATAACGCGCACTACGCCTCTTCTCAATGTGACATTTCTGTACCCCTTTACATTTTCTTGCTGTTTAGCAGTTGATTGAGATCACAACACTTCCTTTACCAAAAATATTGTTATTATAATGTAATCTTGTATCTAAAGTGCTACATTATCTTTCTTGATGTACATTCGCTTTGAATATGTTCTGGTCAGGAGTCGGGAAGGGATTTGGTTGACTCGTCGAATCTCGACTCGGTTTGTCTATGTTTTAGTATATAAAGTCACAAGTATTAACAATAAAGAAGAAAACACTTTACTTTCTTTTTCTTATTTACCATTATTTTCTTTGAAGAACAATTGCAACAAAGATACTAAATTAAAGCAGTAGTTGATGTCCGACTCGAGTCCGTTAAAATAAACATCCACTTAATTGAATTTTTTAACAATTTATTGTAATAATCAAACTTACAAATGCAAATTCATTGTAAATAAATACTGAAACACAATTTAATTCAAATAATTTGTGCCGGAAGACAGTATATCAGATGTTAATGTCAACTTGTGTGTACAGCGCAGTGTATCCAACCTTCAACGACTTCAACAAGCAAATATCTTTATGATTTAATTTATACCGAGCAGGGATAAGGTGGAATTAAGATAATAAAGAATATACTTACATTATGTACATGTATGGGTATAAATGGGTATTGTGTAGATTACAATTGTCACACATACTGTTCTTCAGGAATATAATACAGTAAAATAATATTATTCAACATACCCTTCTTTATATCTATAGCACATAGAACTTATTAGTGTTGGGTATTTAATATTTTATAATAAAGATAAAAAGAAATTAACACAAATTATACAAAAAGTTATAAATAAAGAACACAAATAATAGTCGTTTGAAATTTAGCCAATCACGTGATTCTATTAGTGACGAGCGGAGTTTTTTGTGTTGGTTTAAATTCAGATTACTAAAACGTTGACGTGTTTTACACTTACAATAATTTTTTAAAAACTATTTTAATCCCAAATTTGCCATTTTAAAAATATATCATAAATTAACGAAAATCTAAACTTTATTTAGTAACAGTATTTTTATTTAAAACAACTTTATTTAAACTTTTAAAATGTTCATACATACCTTGCATTCCGGTGAAAATAACTGCGTCCCCTGGAAATATTTATTCAGCTTAATTAAAGTCGACGCAAAGCACTTGTTACTGCCGAGACATTGTCCCAAATTTAGAGAAGTTTATTAAGTAAATTTTGATTTAATAAATAAAATAAATAGAGAGTTCGAATAAAAACAGTAAGATTTTATTAACTGCCAGCAATCTTTGGTATTAAGTTACTATATTAATAAAGAAACAGTAGAGACATCATGTCGTGGCAAATACGGGCAAGCGATTATACGTCAAAGCTGGTACTGTTTAGATCAGAGCCGGAGTTGCCATGCGCAAAAAAACTTTTAACACGAAAAGATAGTCATGCAAAGAATATTTTTATATAAAACTATATACGTAACCGTCTCTATTTTAAATGTATATTCAAAAAGAAGTTACATTTTAATTATTATTTTTTTAATTTAACGTTGACCTCATTTAAAAATAGAAAACAAATATTATTATTAACGTAATTTTACAAATGAAAACAATTACAGGATTTTTGACACTTCTGTAAAAAAATATTTAAAAATATATTAGAATTTAAATCTTTAATGAAATTCATGTTTTCGCTGTAACATATCGTATATGTGTATACGTATATGTGTATACGTGTATACGTATGAAGTTGACAAGATGCAAAACAATAGTAGCCAACTAGACTATGCGGAACCTGTCTTCGGTTACAGAAGCAATTAAAATTACGGTCGGATAGACGTATTAGTTTATTGTAATAATAATTGAACTTTACCAGCATCGGGAACGAGCGGTTCTGTGTCGTCGACGTTGTTTGTAGAACTCATAACACAACACGCTATGAATATACGAGTATTGTGACTAATATTGTCACACTTATTTTATCGCATCGATAAACTGATAAATCAGTTTTTTCTGACTGTTCAATAAAATTATTTATATTAATTATTATTAACATATAAAAGCTTGAATGAATTAAGTTCAAAAATGTATTGATTGGGATGTTCTAAAATCGTATTTCCATTACTTAAATATTTCAATAGTATGACGTAAAATATATAAATGATAAAGATAGGTATTAAAGATTAACAACTGATAAATTTATAAAATACTACGAATTTATTTTTCTTTGTCTTCACAGTGGTGGTGAGATTGGCAGTATGTAGTCAACATTAGATTGCGGAAATTTACAAACATTTTAATATTATACAATTGAGAGTTACTAAAAGTAAAAACAGTCTCTAGCCAGGTTTCGCGCCTTATTGTAAATGAATGCAATAGCAATGTCGTTAACGAATACGAACAAATACAAAAGTCTTTGTTGTAAAACATATTTTTATGTAAAAAAAAATATTATATAGATAATGAAAAGCGTTGTGAAATGCAAGGTTTGCTCATCGTTGCACAGAATTAAATATCTAGCTCGTTAACTGTTTCAGCTTTACGTAGTTTCGTAGTTACTAACAAGTTAAATTTCGCCCCCGTGTTGTAACACACTACAAGCCTTGAATAATCTGTTATCGTACGCGGATTTATTGTACCGAAATTCCATTAGTTAAATATAAATTTAATGCGGGCAAATTAAGTATTAATTAGTCCGGCACATCAAAGTTGGCTGCTTTACGTACAGAAGTGATCGAGTAATGATCACTCGTATATCATTGATATATGAGTGTTTTATTATAATAACGGCAAATATAAATAAATTTTAACTCAAAACAAATAACAAACGAAAATGAAACTGCACGAGGGTTATGAAGCGATCGATTATTTCCTTGATTTTCAGATATTACGTAAGAATAATATAAATATTATAATACATATATCCAATGAGGGATATAATGTATTTTTTATATGTACAAAAAACATTGAATTACGAGTACCTTATTATTAAACTTATTTGTTTTGTTGAAACAAATTTTGAAAATATTTATACGTTTCCAGTGAACAAATTTTCTTCTCTAAGAGAGCGAAAATAGTATGACTAACGTTTGCATATTACAGTTAGCGACACGCGAGCCGATTGCGTCTACATTGGAAATTTTAAATTTCCGTAAGTAACTTGATAATGTTCACATCGGAGTCGGAGCGGAGTTTTATAAAAAATACACCACATTGACTTTAATCCTGAATAAGTATCTTCAACATCCGCCTTTTGTGGGGCATGCTAGTGATGTTTGTTATGTATTGTGAATAGAAAAACCGATGTATTACATGTGTTAGATGATTCGAGAACTTTTATTTTTTTTAATATTTCAATATTTTTTATACTCGTCGCATAGTCGAACCACCTAACATTAGTAAATGAATTCCTATAAATATTAAATTAACTTATTATATTACAATATTATGATTATTTAACAGATCGAGATATATGATCAAAAAATAATGTTTTTGGTCCGATACAATTTCTCCAATTACGAATTAAATTCTATCAAACGACACAAACAATACCGATTTAATCCTGTCAAATATTTGTTAACGAATTCTCTTGCAAATGTGTTTATTTCCACATTAAAATGTCAGATATTATGTAATGGAAATTCGTATCGATGTTTTATTCTGTACCATAGTTAAATCATTTTATTTTTGCTGCATCCACCCACCACTTTGTTTCAATAACGTGCGCTATATTGCTTTGAGCTGAACGTAATATTTTCCCACGCAGTAAACAATGGTGATCTATTTTCAGAATAGAATTACAGTTATATAATCGTGAATTATTTTTTATTCATCTTTAAAACTAACAAAATTAAATGATTTTAATTTTCTACGATGCTTGTAGGATTGACACGAGTTTGCAATTTTACAACATACGAAGCGTTTCCCGTCACATTCATAGACATACATAAACGGGATATCAAAGCATTTGTACTGCGATGTTAACTTTGTAAGCGCAATGTTTACCAATTTAAGCACACATTACGTAGAGGGTGATCGTTAATGTAATGAGTAAAACTAATACAGATAAAAAAAATTCACGTGTTGCAAGTTTAATAAATAACAGAATGCTATCTTGTGACGTAATAAAGTGACATACATAACGTTATGCTGCTACTAATGAAATCTCTAATACATGCATATATAATTTTATTTGTACGAAGCCTCTTTGAAGTATCATACATGTTGCTTACGAGGTATTTACACTCGCGCACGAGTCGCGAGATGAGACACGAGCCGAAGAACAAGGTGACAGTTTAAATAGTCGCTGGATAGTGTAAATAACAAACGATTCCAGTCTCAATACACTCGTAATAAGAACGGTGATTTCTAGTCTCGAGAGACTATATAAACTCTCGCCTTGTGCTTCGGCTCGTGCCTCGTCTCGTGCCTCGTACGCGAGTGTAAATCCCGGGTTAGAAGGGATTCGCATAGGCCCATAGAATAACATATCACTAAAGGGTTCTCGTAAAGAAAGATTGTAATCCTATTTACTTAGTTAATAAAGCAATCTATAACACATTTACGTAATGACTTGTCTTACCAGTCGACGTACTGAAGTACTGAGCGATGTACGCTTGAAATAAATATAAGTTCATATTAATTCAACGGCGTCCCATTAAAAATATATATATTTACAGACAGATATTAACGTTTACGTAAATATATTTTGAGATACAAGCGCTGGCGCTCTGCAAATTGCGGTTTAATCACTGTTTGATTACATTTCAGTTAGGGTGAGTTTAGGATTTACACTAGTCTCGAGATGCGGAGTCTGTTGACCAATAGGATTTGTGTATATAAACGTAGAATTCATATTCTGTTTGTACAGAATAAATGTAGTGTTAATGAAAATTCACTACGAACGCTAGTCATCAACTTCGCAAACCTCTGAAATACATTCATCTCATAAAGACCTGAGTGTCGATCCAGTTAAAGATCTCAGTAGCCAAGGTCCTGAATATATAAAACATTGTGAGAAAAATTGTTTGATTAGATTCGCTTTAAGTTTTTAAACGTAAAGCTTTGTTGCTTTACTCACAATTGGCGCTGGCGTTGCTAGACCTGCCGTGGTCGTACAGCTGGAAGGTCCCGTGGCTTGTGGGGGTCGTGGGGACCTCACGGGGCCCCGTCGTGATGTCTACCGTGTCCTCGTCACCATGACGACCACCGGTAGTCCCCTGAGAGAAAGCCGTACATAAAAATAGTTAAACAATACAACAACTGCAGCCAAACAAAACAGTAGACACAAAGAACGGTGTAAGTGAAATTTCGTTCATGTTAAAACGTAGTTACTTTTATCCTTCCTCTGTACAAGAAACAAAACTAATGTCTGTCTATTGTAATATATTTAAAAGCAAGTAATTTCACTATCCTCGAGATTCGATCTTTATCCATAGATATTTTCAATTGAAATCCGATATTGCAATAATCTGATTGTTCAATTATTCACGTACCAGCTCTTTCCTATTAATTCTATTGAGGACGGTATGAAAAATATTCTTATATCGTATCCGATTACCTTTTTCAATCAAACATATTCAGACAAATGCAAATCGAGTGTTGTTAAGTAAATGCATTTGAATATCTGTATGTAAACTAGCTTCGTCCCGGGGTTTCGCTCACTATATTTTTCTATATTCCAAATATGTATTTATTTATAATCCCATTCTTACACAAAAACAACTTAAATGGCGGTATGGGGCTAATAATACTTTTTTTCGATGCTAAATAAAATTATAAGTTGTATCAGTAAACAGACTCATCAAATCAGCATGTGTACTTGTAACATTAAATTATTTATTTTGATCAGTATTTATTATAACTAAATTGATAAAACATGATACGCATAAATACCGAAGCTAGGAATAGGCTCTTTGTCCTGTTAAAAAATAATCGGCTTGTCTATGCCTCTTAAAGCATTCCTTAATAAAAATGTCTGCACTCGTTTCTTTCCACTGATAGTTTTCAACAAAAAATATAAACACAAATTTACTATTTCTGCAAAACAACATCTACATAAAGCTGTCTGCAAAAGAATTCAAAGAAAAGTTTTCACGGAAGACACAACACTTATCAATGAAGGAGTTTTAAGTTATGGAATCATTAAAAAAAAAAACAGATAAAATGAACAACAATTTTATACAATATATATAAACTTTTTAGTGATTCAATTCAAAATATTCGTTTTATTGATAGCATCGGACAATTATAATTATTACCAATGACGTGCTTTGTGATGCGATGATTAATTAATAGGTAAAACGGTATCATCAAAGAGAAAAACATTTCTGTTCCACTATACAGGAAAGCCTGCGGCCGCGCGTGGGAGAGCTTTGAGCTCAAGTAATAACGTTAGTACGCCAATTAGGCTGTACTATAAAGTACGTCTATATAAATAGAACTTGTCTATTTTGATACACGGTCTATAAATAATCCAGAATATTTCAAATGAATTTATGCCTTTATTTTCTTTACTAAAGTACGCAGTATTGCATTTTATTATTAACATTATTTATATATTATATAAACGTAGAGGGATCCGTCTGGAGTGGTTTCAACAATCAACGCAGCTTTCATCTGAGATTAATGCAGTGGTTTTGCGTTGATTTTAAATTACCTATTAACTGTTCGTCATACAACATTATTGAGTTAAAATTTACATATAGTATCGACATAATAATATAATTTAAACGAAAATATATATGTTGAAGTGACCTCTTTGAAGATTACATTTATCTTTATGTATTATTATATACCATTTTATGAAACAACAGCGTTTCAACAGATTTATATTAAGTGCAAATCCGCTTTGAGTAGAGCTTTTGAAAATTTCAATTCATTTAAGAGCTTGTTACGTGAAAAATATACGCAAATTTTTAAACGAAAATAAACTGACTCGTTTAATCCTTTTAATCAAGAGGAATTAGAATCGAAGGCACGGATGAAGAGCATTTTGTTATAACAACATTAAAAAAAAATCCAAAGCTCATCTTTATTAATTGTTATTGAACGTTTGTGGCTGATAGCTCTTACACTACTGGACCGATATTGCCCAATAATAGATAAGCACACCAAGATATCTGGCTTTCACGTGAAAAAGTTTCACCGAAATCGGTCGATCCGTTTGAAAGCTACGAAGCCACAGAAAGACAGACATTCACGTCAAACCTATAACACCCCTGTCGAAGTTTTTTTTTTTATTATAGAAGATATTTTTTTAGTAAACATAGTGTATACATTAAAATCATTTAAAAAATATTTTAGAGAAAACTGAATGCATGAATATATGCAGTTGAAATGTGAAACGTTATCTTTTATTAAATTTATTTCGTAAACGACCAACTAATTGAATATCACATAACTTAATATGTATCGCTCGAAACATACGACCTGATATCGCATTAGCTTACATTTTTAAAGGTAATTCTCGTTAGCAATGGAATATTTAATATTCATAAAGCAGAAGCCATGTATTGTAGTTGTAATTATAGTGGTATCGGAATGAAGTTATTTTGATACTGAGAATTCCCTAACAGTGCCCGCCAATTGTCGTAGTTGTGTGCGTGTCCTTGAAAATATGAATAATCATTATTGGTATCGATTAGGATTACTAGCATTCGTTTTAAAATAAAAGAAAATAAATTTGTGATTTTTATTGTATTCATCCGAATAGTACATTATGTGAAGTATTATGTTAAATAAAAGTTGACGGACGTAAATTCTGCATTGCGGGACATTTCAAAATAAAAAAACTTAAAAAAGCAAAGCGTGTCGTGAAATTATATAAACATTTACTACATTAGTGATGTGTTCAAAAACCGGTTGGTTTTGAATTAAAAAAAAATACATTATTTTATTTATTAATACTTACTCATCGGCTGGTTGTATTTGCTGGAATATAGAGTAGAATATATTAATAGCAGTACATATAACAGTGAAGGAGCCAACACAGATGCGGGGCACACTATGAATGGAGTGTTACTAACATCAAAAATAAAATCAATACCGCCCTCCCTACTCCGCAGACGCGACACGCTGTATTCTGTTATGTAGATATCGAACCGTTTTTATAAACAATTAAATAATAAACATTATTATTATTAGAACAACGATTTTAAAATAAAAAAAAATTAAAACGAAATTTCCGAATAATTTCCAATTCCAGCGATCGTGTTGCGTCACTGTGCTGTAGCGCGGGAAAAAATATTGACAGTTAAAACGTGAATGAATAGTAAAAAAATACAAAGGACAGAGAATAATGGATTACGTTACTTCATCGGTTAAAGTTGGTTCATATTTGAACATGAATGTTCGAACAAAATTCAAATTGGGTCAAATAAAAACTTGAACATGATTTGAAAAGTTTTTATTGTGAACGCTACCTCAACCCTGTGATCTTTTAAAAGTATTTCAATGCATCGAACTTGTGTGTCATTTTATAGAGAATCTGTGAACTTTTCAAAGGATAGTATTTCTATTTATACTAGTAGGTACGAACTTCAATACGAATGCGACGTCTTTTGTGAATTCACATTCAGAAACTGCTTTTAATTCAGCTTGCCATTTTATTTCATAATAGTAACATTTAATGTGTTTGTGTTATTTGTAGACGAATCATTTTTATTTTATTGAGATACTTTACATTTATATCAACAATTTTATTTTCAACAAGCACATCGTCTCTGAAGGATTTTTACTCTGTTTTATTAAAATATACGTATATATTATAGTACATTTGCAAATATAAATAATGTCAATGGATAAACATTAACTTACTCAGGGTCGACAAGCATATTTCAAACCCAACATAACTGCGGGGCCTAAGTCGAATAGGCAGGTAAAAAAAGAGGCCAAACTGGCCAAAAAGGCAGGTGATACGGCTCCGCGTGTACAAACTGTTAGGTCAGGAACGCGCGAACCCGCCACTAGAGCTGAGGCGGAGTGGACAGTTGCGGGCGCCGCCAAAAAACGTAAAACGGCTCGCCAGAGGGCCAAAAAGCAGGCCCAGAAGGAAAAAGCGGCGGACAAGTGCCAGACCGCGAGGCTCAGTATACCCCGCTCTACAGCAGTGGTTCTCACTCTGAAGCCAGGGGCGGAGGAGAGGGGCCTCACATATGCCGGGATCCTGGCAAAAGCGAAAGCTGAGATTTCGCTTAGTGATCTCGGTATAACGGGTCTCCGGTGCAAAACAACTGCTACCGCCGGTCGCCTACTGGAGATATCGGGATCTTCTAGTGGTCCCAAAGCAGATGCCCTCGCTGATAGACTTAGGGTGTCTCTAGGCTCGGATGATATAAGAGTGTCCAGGCCAACCAAGTGAGGGATCTGCGCATTTCAGGCCTGGATGATTCTGTCACGCAAGAAGAGGTCACCGCTGCCGTCTCCAAGCTGGGAGGATGCCCGCCGGATCAAATAAAAACGGGCATGATACGCCGGGGTGTATCCGGTCTCGGGACAATTCTTGTCAGCTGTCCCGTAGCGGCGGCCAAAAAGATAAAAGAAAAACGGCTTCTAGTTGGATGGGTCTCGGCGCAGGTCGTGCTCCTAGCTCCAAAGCCATACCGGTGTTATCGCTGTTTAGAAGAAGGACATGCAGGGGCACGCTGTACCGCTGAGGTAGACCGCAGCCAAATATGCTTCCGCTGCGGTCAGCCCGGTCATAAAGCTGGCACTTGTACTGCCACGCCGCACTGTGTCATCTGTGCGGCATCTGGCATGCCAGCCGACCACCAGACTGGGTCAAAGGCCTGTGCCCGGCCCAAGAAGAACAATACTAGGAGTCAACCGGCTCATCCACCGGCTAGTATCACGGATAGGACCAAGAAGGCAACCAGCTCCTCCCAGCCGGTTCACCCGCCGATTGCGGCAGTACATTCGCCGAGAGTCAGGGAGGAGACAACCGCCTTGGACACACAATAATGGCCCTACGTCATCTCCTCCAAGCCAACATAAACCACTGTGCCAGGGCTCAGGATCTCTTGCATATTTCAAACCCAACATGGACGATAAAACAAAATAAAAATCCCACTGAAAATATTATAGTTAAAACAGCCACGACTAGAATTTTCTATATAGAGAGCGTTTATTCTAAACAAACTTTCCGACAAAAAGGTCAGTCTGTATGGACATACTGAAATGGGATGTGAAACAAAATTATACGCAAATTAATTCAGTCGCTAACTCAATATTTACTCTCGACATAGGAGTTTATAAAGTTAGCCCCTGCAGTCTCCATTCAATTCTATATTCAAACGCATGGACGCTATAAAAATATAATAATTTAGTATTCTACATAAGAAACCGGTTTAATATTTTTAAAAAGAACATTCCTAGCTCGGATTTATAGTTAGTATATATTTATAATTATTTATACCTCATTTATTCAATCGAAGATTAATCCTTAAGAATAACATGTATTGTTCTAAACATCAACACATACAAAGCGGAACATGTTTCGAGTTAAAATATATCTATATATCTGTGATTGAGAAACAAAAATTGCAATCACGGACGTCACTTGAATTGCATTGAAGGTCTAATGCAGTTATTGAAAACGGAAGCGCTACAATGATGCCAATTGCTTTTATTGACTAAAAGGTGATCTCATTTTAACAATAGACCGTTACCAACGACTTCTTGATTAATACCTTTTGTTACCATATGAACTGTCGCATGTTAAATAACATTTTCAATTCCTTTCGTACTATGTTAGGTACTAAGTTGTGTACCGTTGTGCTTCCACGGCGAGACCCGACCTGAGTTTCGATGATGCTTTAGTATACCCGAGTCTTGTGTTTGGTTTCACAAGCACCGTCTGAGTACTTCAACAGGCGTTCACTAATAAACGTTTGTTTTATTTCATATATATATATATATATATATATATATATATATATATATATATATATATATATATATATATATATATATAACTTCATTGTTTCAGAGTGTATAATAATGTTAAATTATTAAACATTTATATATAGAGGAAAACGAAATTAATATAAACTATTTTTATATTCGTATGCAGAAAAAAATATCGTTATATATACTAATATCTGTCAAATATTTTTTCTAAAAAACCGAACGTGGTTCTAAGTTTTTGAAGCGAAACTTCTTATGCGAATTCCCACAACGTTGCGTTAAATATTTTACGATGAAGGAGAGAGAGAGATACACGGATGTAGAAATTAGGAGAGAGAAAAAGAGTGAGTCGGGAGATTAAAAGCACATGCGCATGGTATTCTTGCTATGCAGTGAATTAAACGTTGTGAAATAAGCTGAAATAGATACATGTTGTTCCATATAAAAATTAATAAATATTTATAATAGTAAGATCTAAGATTTTCGCGAGTATTCATTTAAATGAAACTAGTATTATTCGGATTTACTACGCGGATTTTATTATTTAAAAACTACATAATCCCGACGTTTCGGTTACTTTGCAGCAACCGTGATCACGGGCAGACGAGGAGTCGGGATTATGTAGTTTTTAAATAATAAAATCCGCGTAGTAAATCCGAATAATACTAGTTTCATTTATAATAGTAATTATTTCATTAGTTTGATTTGATACACCTTTATGATAGGGCAGTATTTTATTTCCAAATTTAGCGAATAAGAATTGTTTGCAATCGCGAAGGTTCACTACTTCGGAGGGACCCCGCGCACTATTTTTTCTATACCTACTGTTTTTTCAATACGGCTAACACAATAGACGTTTCTCCCTTTTGCTACAAGCTACATACATACATCCGCCTGGTCATATAGTGTTCCGTATACTTCTCTACACACAATACCAATCCGATATAATTCATGAATGATATACCACCTTCATTCATGATCGTTTCCTTGACGATCTGGAGTCTTAACGATATACTTAATATAATAAAAATATCTTCACTATTCTCCTGTTGCTCATATCGTTTTTGTAATCTAATAATTCACAAGGAATAATATTCTAACAATTCCTAAACACGCCCGCATATATTTATTTCTTTGACGCGTATATAAAAGAAGAGTTTTAAATTATATTGAGCAATACGTATTTCCATTTCGTAATATATTTGCCACGGGCCTGCATTACACCGTCTGCTTCGGATATTCAATTTTAAAGCGACCGAGCGACTCTGTTTACCAAAAGCGGCTGTTTCTAGTGCAACCTTTCCTTTATGTTGAGAATTACTTAGTAACCGCTTGCATAATGATTAATGACTATTGCCCGCGAACTCTTTCTTACATGTTATATAAAAAAAAAAATATTATCCAATTGATAATTTTTCATAAATAGAATATATTGTTAGTGAATACAATCGACATCAAAGTAACAGAACACACAAAGAGCTCTATTACATAAAGTTTATGAAGAAAATTAAGATATAGGTAATATAAACTTTTTAATCATTAATAACGTAGTCGGCTGAATAATTAAAAACATTACGACGCGATGAATATTAAAAAACTTTAAATTAAAACTCGCAATAGAAAACCAGTTGTGTTACTATGTTCGAATTATATTAGCGTGTTATGACTTTAATATAAATGATATCCGTAACATAATACAAATTATTCAAACACGAAGTAACTTAAAACAACGTAAATTTATTTTCTCAGACATAGTTTCTGTTAAATAATATTGCTATCATTTTAACTATTCACAACCAAAATGGCGGAAAAGATCGAATATCAAGGCGTCGCTGTTAGAGTATATATATCTTGTATGAGCTAGCTACCATATACAATTTCTACTAACAAACTAAAAGACCGAATTAATTCTGGGCTCTTCATTAAAGTACACGAAAAATTTACGACAAGTTTAATTTAATTAAACCTATTTCATGAAATAATTATAATTCACAAACATAATCCGATATTTAAAATCTGTATTTTCGATAGACTATGATATAAGGTTAGATTGCAACTTGTAACTTTACTTGTGATGGTGGTTAAGTTCATCAAGTTTACAAGCTTCATCTATCTAAAACCATATCTCATTTCTCACCTTCCGGATTCCAGCTTTATGATAGTTCACGGCTATGGCAATTCTATATTGGGATCAGGTTGTTAGAAAGTACAAATACATTGTGTCTTTACTAACATAACTTATTATTAAAATTTAAATTATTTCACATAATAATTTTAAATTACTTTACATAAACAATTTTAAATTTTACTTATTTTAAAAAAATATCTTGTTACTTATAAAGTATTTTTCATTGTTGCATGAGGATTACATTTATTTTGTTAAATGATATAATCAGTTCATTGCACAATATTTTTTATATCAATGAGTTCCTCTGACTTACAATAAACTCTTAAAAAAATAGCTCCGCTCATTGTAAGCTTATTTAAACTTAATTATTATATAAAGAGGAAAAAATCATGATTCAATTCAATGTTTACCTTTTTATACACAGACTGATAAGTAGTGCCCATCTTAGATACAGAAGACTTCAGTGGAAAACGCTCCATAATTTCTAGAACAGAACAATTTTTAAAACAATTTTTAATGTTACATTTTAAGACTTACATATATTATTATTAAGAAAATATATGAAAATTATTTTAAACATATAAAAAATATATTATAACTTTTTTTTTTTATTCTTATGTTAATCGGAACACGGATGAAGTTTGACGCAACGCCCCCTCTTAATTACATTGGTCATATTAAATCGCAGACGATTTGTTTTAACTTTATTTTATTGCGCAAGCGTAAAAATTTCTTTGCAATAATTTAAATTCAAATTAACTGTAAAAATATCACTAAAAAATCTAAACAATTACACATGGGACATCATAAAATTAGGCAAACATACCAACCTAGTTAAGCAAGAACATTTTAAATTATGTAGCCAACTATTATCATCGAAAATCACATTAAGTGTACTTTGATAGAAGCAGAACAGTTATACGAACTGCGACGTAGTTCACTCAGTATGGAGATAGTTATCCGATTTTAATTTATAGTTTGCACTTTGCAGCAGTGAATGATCAGGGCACAATTTGAAACTGTCAAGTGTCAATCTTAAATAACTTAGCACGTTTCACGCATTAAGCAAAGATTTTTAAAAGTTTTATTTGAATAAAATATTATTAATATATTCAGTAGTTACAGAAACTGGTTTAAATTGTAAAACTTATGTGACTCTTATATGGCATTAAAAATTCTGTTGAGAGTGTGAAAATTTTGAGAAGCTGTGGTCTTTCAGCTGATATACTTCATAACTATAATTATTTCAATATGATTGCTATATTATACCGTTGTATTATGTAATTCTACATAAATGTTTAGAATAATTTAAAGAGAATATTTCACCAATAGTATCTATAAAGAAAATTAGACAATTACTATGTAAATTTAAATATGAAGTGACATCTTCATTTTCTTATGAATTTATTGAAAATATTTCAATGGTTTTTAGAAATAGCTTCCTCTTAAAAGACTGATTCATCCACTTATCCTATAATTTTTTTCTAGTTTATTGTAACACCTTCCCCTTGATGCATGTATGCTGTTGCTAATCCATCGGTTTACAAATTCAGGACATCACTAGCTATATCCGCTGATTTGTATAAAATGGCGTCAGCGGAGTTTTTAGAGCAAGCTTTGTCTACAGACGTTGATGAGAATGCAGTTAACGCGATAGTAGGTTCCCTAGAAAATCATTTAGTGACGTCCGTTCCGTCAATATCGTCACAGAACAATTTGTTGACTGTTATTCCAAGTCAACTTAGCCTTGCAACAAGTGAAAATACCATTATTGGACAAAAATATAACAAAGAGAATAGTGATGGCGATATAGGGAGTGTAAACTTTAGACCAAATATTGTTTCAAGTTCCTCGTTTAGTTTACCCTCAACTTTTATTAACCAAACAAGCCTGTCTCAAAACATTTCAAATGGTACTGATTTGGTAAAAGTTATAAGTTCTCAACCGCTAACTTTATCCGTCTCTGATAATAGTGTTGTGTTCTCAGCGCCATCATACGCAAACGGTTGTCCTTCTTTGCCGTTATCCCAAGCTCAGATAATTCAGACTGTACAAGGAAGTAGTGCAATAAATCAGCCAATTAATAAATCTATTACTATGCAAAATCCTCCTTTGGTTATAAAACAGGGAACGACTTCTGGTCAAGTCAGTATGCAAGCCAATATGGTACCAATGACAGTGAATTCTAGCATGCCGGGTTCTATTTCTAACGTGATGACTATTAATAAGCCAGGAGGGCAGAACGTCGTTGTCACAACACAGAATCTCGGTACAGGCCAACCTGCTATATTGCCCAATGTTCAAATTTTAAACATGAGGCCGGGTGCGCCTGCGGTGGCGGCTCAAAAATCGGTCGCAACTGTGTCCCCGCGCGTTGTTATCGGAACTCCTCAGGTTGTTGGACAGAGAGCAGCTGCCCCTGGAGTAAGTTGACCTTCTGTTGATGCTGACCAAATGTTTAGCTCTTGATGTCATTTGATGTGTTATTGTGGCAACTGATGTGTAAATTTTAAACAGTAACTCTTAATTTTCTGTTTATCAAATGACATCTACTTTGTTTTTTCATTATTTTTATATATTTTTTTTCTTTTATTTGTTACACTTATTACACATTCATCTTATGTGACACAACTATCAAACATTAGCATCATGGATATAATGTACACTATACCAGTGAGCTTTTGATTAATTTTGAGAATAACAAAAAGGCTTTGTCCATTACAATTTTTCACAGCAGGGTACTGGCTTTCATTTCAAATATGGAACGGTTTTGAGAAGTAACACATTCTAGGATTTCTGCTCAGATTTTTAACTTTCCCTATGATAATTCCAATATGGATATTTCATAGAAATCTGATCCATACAGAGTTTAGAATTGTAACTGACATCTAAGGTGGCCATAAATACTTATATGGTGTTGGTTTATATATGGTTTGTGTTCTCAAAACCAAATATAAAAGGGTACCATTACATAAACAGTTATGTCTGTCTGTTTCTTATTTTTAAAATTTCTAACATTAGATAGCATAAATATATATATTTATTTAATTCTATGAACCTATCGGAAAGCAATTCCATGTAAAAATTTATGGCCATTCAGTTTAAACCCACACATACATTTGCTCTATATATTAAGTAAATAACTCAAAGCAAAACAAAAATATTGAGTTCCTACAAGGAAGATGTTTAAGCATAAAAATTACTAGCAATTTGTTTGTGTAAATAAAGTTTACAGTCATAATAATAATTTTTCCCAACTTATATATATATATATATATATATATATATAGTTATACATAATGGATTTTTTTTTTTAGTACAAACTATTGAGTGTTAATATAATGAATTACATGTAATAGAATAATTAAAATGCTTTTGTATGGCGCCTTCTATATTATCATCTGAGCTTAAGATGCTGTTACTATTAATATAAGAAACATTAAGAGCCGGTGTCAGACAAACCCATGAGTTCCATGCATGTTTGGTGCATCTATATCCACTTGTACATATACATCATTCATAAAATTTTAACACACATACAATGTTATATCTCCGACTTCAACGTAGTATTTAATTCATGCTCTTCTTGACTAATACATTAATTTAAGGTTGTGGATACATTGTCAATTTATAAATATAAGGATTAGAGTAATGATCACATTACTACAATGTTATCTCTATAAAAAAATATATAATTTTCACTCTTAAAGATTGAGTAGGATTGAAGAGTAGTCGTCTCGGCAGCTTGTATACATTTTATAATATTGTCTTGTAGAGTTTTTTTTAGCATAATAAATGTATATACATTTTCAAAATACAGATCTTATAAATATTTATAATTGATTGGAATTAATTTAATACATAATGAAATTATTTGTTCAAATACATTGTTGGTATAGAAATAGTATTTGTGGTTCAGCATCTATGTGATAACTATGGTTATAGTTTTGTTATAGGACAATCTCTAACATTAACTGAGTTTAGACATTATATAAAATTTGTTTTAAATGTAAATGTGAAGTCGTAATCTTAAGAGGTAATTGAAATTTTTAACAGGACATCATACAAACAGCAGCCAGTATGTCATGAGCTTTACATATCCTAAAAATTATATTGCTATCAAATCATGGTCTGTGTTGAATAACCCAAAAAATGATACAAAAATCACATTATGTTTGTGGTATAATTTTTTTTTTTTTTTTTTTATTATCGTAAGTTAATAAAAACTACCATGGAGTTTAGTATGAATATTAATTTTTTATTTTTTTTATTGAAACACAATTCAGTTGTATTTCTCTTTTTGTAATTTCATTTCCTTTTATTTATTCTGAATCTACAATGCATTTTGGACTGTGACTGCTTATTCTTTTATAAGAATAAAAAAAAAAAAGCATAAAATCTTTTATCATATTCTTAATGTTTTATATATGAGATGCTGCCAGTTTTATATTTTCGATGGCCTTACACATAACTTCCTGTCTTTAGATGCTGTGTATAAGCATACTATTTGCAAGATATATGTTGGAATCTAACATCTCTCTCAACTTCACACAACTGTTTTAACCGAAGCGAGTTTTATGTGTCCAGTACATTTAAAAGTACATGCATCTAATGTCATTGTATAATATGTCCTTAACAATAATAATACGTAATCAAGAAAATAAAACAACCGTTAGGACAAGGACACGATCGGTGAAAATGTAACGCGACAGAGTCATATCTTATAAAATTGAATAAGGTGGAAACAGAATGACAGAAAAAAAAAAAGATTGAAACGACGCGTTCATTTTTAGATAACGCTGCAAACACTACAAAGTCTACAACAGGGGCAGCAGGGTCATTTGTTATTAAAGACTGAGAACGGTCATTACCAGCTGTTAAGAGTGGGTCCAGGGCCCGGGGCCAGCACGCTGGCGCCGCAGCAACAGACGATGCGACTGTCCACAGTGCCGGCAGTAAGTAGGAACACGTGGGTCTTCTCCCCCCGAGCTCCGACAGGGGCCGCGTTGTCCCCTGCCGATATTATGTCGTTACAGTCCACTTAGGATCGGTTTATGCATGCGAGGTGGCGGGTTTGTGCATGCATTTAATGAGGTAACTAACAAGGTAAGACTAATCTAGGTACGTGATCATTTGTTTTGTATACTAAAAATCGATGGTTATATTACATAGTTACGAGCGAATGGATACCGGCATTACATTTCCAAGGATGTCTGGTTCAGTTTTAACATAGATCTCGCTAATGATGGGTAGTGGTTCATTTATAAAAACATCAGCTTCGCACAGAGCGCGCTAACACACGACGAGGGACGTCTCACACGCATGTTACGTTGGCACCAATAGATATGTCCCGACATAACCCTCTAACACGACACCTATTTTATATCCACGATAAAAAGATTTAATCGATGTACAGACAATTTTCAGAGATTCATCACAAGGTCTAGTCGGGATATGTTATGTCCGTCACGGTATATCAGATAGATTATTGCAATCCGAATAAAAATTAAAAATAAACATTGACTATGTGAACCGGTCGTGGAGGAGTTAGCTACTTTCTAAATGGACACGTAACTCAAGTAATATGAGTAACCGAGATTATTCTCCGGACGTTAGTTTAGGATGTTTTTTTTCTTATTATTATTTTAACTTTTTAATGTAAGTCATTCTTGTCGACTAATGTTATGCTGTCGCTTGTGTATGCGCACGTTTGCTAGATTGCATGAATCGCTGTGATATCTGTTACCAACTCTCTCCCTGCTATGTTCCTTGATGGCTGTCCTAGTGAAATTTTTAGGCAGTTTGTTACAATTACCGTATTCTACATCATGGTCATAAATTAAGTAATTGCTAGTGATTACGACACAAAAACGATAACGACAGCTATATATCCTATGCAGTAGAATATTTTTTATCAATAATAATAGAGTTATCGAAGGTTTTTCATTATCAAAGTTAAAAATGAACTTTTTTTTATCGTAGATCATATTATATTTGTCGCACACTTTAGACATTGTTCCGGCGTTAGTGCATGAATGATAATGAATAGGCCGTTATCATTATATAGATTTCTCGGATGAGGTTTGTATATATCAGACCTGTTTCAATGGCGTTGTTTCTGCAGCATCCCGGGGTGTCAACGGTGTCCACGAGCGTGCCGGCCCCGGTACAGATACCTGGTCAGATGCCGCAGGGGCCGGTCGCTACCCCGGTGCCAGCGGCATCTGTGACCGTGCCTCTGCCTTCGCCACAATCACTCCAACCCACAGTCACTACTCAGGTGAGGATTGCACGTAAATTTTAACTCTAACAGCTATCGTGCTGCAAGTAATTGGGTTCAATAAAAACAATTAAACATCAAGAAAAACATTAAAAGAAGAAATGCCTGACTCCGTGTCACGTAACCCGTACAGAAACTTCGAAGGACTTTGTGCTTATAATCGATGATGCCTAAGTTAATTAAACTATGTTACGAAAGTGAATAGGTTATTTCGTCTATTCAAAAGTAATAATATTTTTCACGTTCTTCCAAAGTTTCCGATACTTTACAAAAATCCCACTGTGAAAAGAAATGTGAACCTTATTCTCTATTAAAATGACAGTAATGAAATCTAAGACTTTCGCGAGTATTAATTTAGATTAAATTAATATTTTTTCGGATTACTAAGCGTATTTTATTATTTTAATCTACATACTACCGACCTTTAGGTTACTTTGCAGCCACCGTGATCACAGGCAGAAGAGATGTGAATGTTATCTCGTTTCTAAAATAATAAAATTCGCGTTGTAATCCGAAAGATATTAGTTTCATTTAAGATGAGAGTAATACTACGAAATGTCAACTGGGTAATCGTTATCAGAAGCCGTTGGACAACACTAAGGAGAAGTGTCGCAACTTCCTGGCCAACCTGCTGGACCTGTCTAGCAAGGAGCCGAAGTCCGTGGAGAGGAGTGTCAGGAACCTCATACAGGAATTGATCGACGCTCAGGTGGAACCGGAGGAGTTCTGTGATAGGTTGGAAAGACTCCTGAACGCCAGCCCACAACCCTGCCTCATCGGCTTCCTGAAGGTACGGTAGCGTTTTTGTATTATTAACTTAAGTTTATACTACGTTAGCTCCATCGAAATTTAGAGTTGTTAAAGTTCGTATGATATAACTGTTCGCCTTTACGTTCCCAATAGTCCCAATAGTAGTGTAAAAACTGATGGCAGTGTTTGTCATAATTATAACAGAAAAGTCTACCGTTGCTGCGTCAGTCCCTCGTCACCAAGGAGCTGGTGATAGAGGGCATCAACCCGCCGTCTCCGCACGTGGCGTTCTCAGCGATATCGCCGCAAGCACCCAACACGGCGGTAGCCACCAGCAACATACAGATGGTAAGCTAATAAAATATTTAACAACAGAGGTGCCGGCAGTCAAATAACACGTTCTGACCTATATATTGTACTAATAATTTTTTTTAATTAATTAAACCGCCCGCTCTAATGTATTAATTGTTCACATTCATCGTCCTCTAGCATGATAGCGTTATCAGTATCAGCTGAGCGGATCGCTCACTAAGTACTAACACCGACGTAGATGTGCCGTTTGTAAGTTAACGTAAAACGCGTTTCCGCTGTTATGGGTTCAGTGAAATTTTGTATTGTTAAATTTATATTAAGAGTTGTGAAGTTGTATGTCATGATTCATGATGTGTGGATACGTCTCATGACCGTATCGGAAAAGAGCAGCTGCGGTCTAGCGTATACATAGAGACGGTTGTGTCGAGTTAGCCGGGCCTAACGTTAGTGGTTCGGCAGCCAGATGACGAAGGCAGCTCAAGTCCGACCCTAACGCCCCTCCTGCCTCCCGTGATGCCGGTCATCCCGCCCCAACCACCATCACCGAAACAGATTAACATAGTCGCCGTGCAGACGGCGCAGGTTTGTCGCTCGCGTTACACCAGCCTTAGCACCAGTAGAGTCATCGGAATCATTCGCTACGGTGGTTCCACACGTGATGCGGCTCTTTATATAACTTATATGTCAATCCGTCTCCATCATTGTGCTCTTCCACATCAGGTCAGATCGTCGTCTCTTTCGAATGATTCCGAACGATTCCATGTCCTCGTATTTTTTTTATTTTTTTAATTTCTTAATACAAACAAGTGGCTTGTCCAGGTTATAATGAGCAAAAGTCCGAAATGATAACCAAATAGTCTATATATTATATATATATATATATAGACTATAAGCCGTCTAATGGTGAGGTGTTAGTCTCACAGCTCATTATAAGCTGGTATGTATTTGTCGCTATCATTAACCATGTTACATCAATGTGTATTTTATTAGAGGAAACCAGCTTTTTTTATTATACCCTATTACGCTATATCATGTATTACAAGTTTAAGATATGTCTTGTTTGTGAGAAAAAATTATGTCTCACACAAACACTTACGTTTCTATTGTTTTGAAACAAAACGACATTTCAAACTTACATATAAAATAAAACAAAAAAATCTAATTGGCTATTCATATTATTATATCGACGATACGTATATATTATTTAAATTATTGGAATCGAAGGAAAACTAAAATTATTTGAAACATATATGTATTTCACAATAAAAAATCATATACATCAGGAACCTTATTAAATGTATTATGTTAGTTTTAAACTATGTACCTACCTTAATTGGCTTTGCATGCCCTGTTATCGATAAACGTTGTACAAATAAAAAAAAATTCGATATAATTTTTTTTTTTTATTATTACGTGATATACTTTCCAGCTATACGTGTATACCCAGCTTCCCTCATTAGTTATTTTAGTGATGTATCAATGTCGATATCTTGTACTTCTGGACATGAATATTATTAAATGTTAAATAATATGCATGTTACTTATTTAATCACAAGTTATATATTAGACGCTTAACACTATCGCACTCTTTATACGTACATGGCGTGACTGATGTTATAATTTGAAATTAAATTTCTACTAAAAAAAGATATATATATTATATCATTACAAGTCACGTCATGTATTCCTATGGAGCTATGTGTATGTAATTATAATTGTATGTTGATGATTCCAGCCGAAGCCTCAGCCCAAGTCGGGTGGTACGATAGCGGTACTCCAGAACATTCCAGTGCATCCGAAGATCAACGTCAGCAAAGTGGGCAAGACTATGACGGTGAACAGTAAGGCTGGCTTCACGCGACCCACGGGCTCCGCTAACACGGGCCTCTCGACTGTGCTCACGGCGGGGAAGTCTCTGCTGCGGGATAGGGAGAGGAGATCAGCTCAGTTCTCGCAGAGCTTCGTGGACGACAAGATGGCCGGAGATGACGACATCAATGACGTAGCAGCCATGGGAGGAGTAAATCTAGCTGAGGAGAGCCAGCGGATATTGGGCTCCACGGAAATGATCGGAGCACAGATCAGGTACGGGACGAGCCCATGATGAAATGTCTCTCCGGACTGGTGGTGACAAGATTCGGGAGAATCTTTGCAATATAATATATATATGTAACATCAGTACAGCACATTTCAAATGTTTATCCGACCTGTACTTTAATATATAATTTTAATCCTAATACAACTTTCTTATAGCCGTACTATTAAATACCGTGAAATGCTATTTAGAATATTATAAGAACTTGCGATATACCTCCCACAGTAATATAAAATTTAATTATTAATATATCTACAGGCAATCCGGATGTAAAAGAGTCCCTTTTAAATTTAAAATAGACAGCAATTAGTAATCATCTAGCGTTCCTAAAAGTAAATCTACGATTCCGGTAAAGACAGGTCAACTGATAGTTGCTCTCAGTGAAAATTAGTGTTTGCAAAATTAAAAATATTTAAAAACAAAAATCCAATTTCCATAACCGTCCATTGGAAAACTCTTGCTATGTGAAATTGTGCTGTCTCTATATATGGACTAATCTACTTGGCTAGATCCTGTAAAGACGAGACCTTAGTACCAATGGCGGTGATGCAGGCCAGGATACGTGCGGTGTCTCTGAGACACGGCCTGGAGGAGCCCCCGGCGGAGGTTGGGGCCTTACTGAGCCACGCGCTGCAAGAACGACTCAAATCGCTACTAGAGAAGCTAGCGGTCATATCACAGCACCGGATAGACACGCATGTCAAGGTTAATATAATCTGTGAGGACGTGTCAATGTTTGTTACACTTTCACCCAAAATATTAAGAACTGATTTAAATGAAACTTTCCAATAAGCAAGTTTAGCCAACAGAATGGTATACAGGATGTAAATTATACGTAAATTCTCAGTAGTTTGCACGGAATACGCCCTAACATGCGATCATATATATTGTGAAGCCGTCTAATACGGACGACAGATGTCGCTTAGTTAGAAGAGTTGTTTGATCATTTATAATTATATGTTTCGCAGATGGATTCGCGTTATGAAGTGACTCAGGATGTGAAGGGCCAGCTGAAGTTCCTTGAAGAACTGGACAGAGTGGATAAGAAGAGACGAGAGGACTCAGAGAGGGAGATGTTGTTGAGAGCAGCCAAGTCGCGATCCAAGAACGAGGACCCTGAACAGGCCAAGCTTAAGGCGAAGGTGGGAAGATAATTAAAATAATCCTATATTTATATTTAGATTCTGAACTACCATTTTAGAATGTCAATGGAATTGCTTATAAACATTTCCCGTAGCACTTTGAAAGTTTATATGCAAATGTGTATGCTGCATTCACATTGCAGAACTACCAATGAACACTTAAAACTTATTGGATACTTCATTACTCAGGCCAAGGAGATGCAGCGCGCTGAGTTAGAGGAGCTGAGGCAGCGGGAGGCGAATCTGACAGCATTACAGGCGATCGGGCCAAGGAAGAAGCCGCGAACTGACGGCTCAGCAGCTGGAGATAATCTGGGATCCAGCGGTCAGAGTACTGGACCTGTAAGTATACAAGTATGAACCAAATCTGATGTCAAACTCTCGTGTGTCATAGATTAATATATATTTAGGTTCAGAAGAATAAATAACTTAAAAAAAAAAATTACTAATTACAAACAGAACAATTTAAAATTTCTTACATATTAATGAAATAACTAAAGCAATAGGTTTATTAATCACACTAATACACAATGGTGATTGATCTCACAGAATCTAACAATGTGATTATAAATTGACTCGCGCTGTCTAATTTGCAGAACTCTGACTGTTCAGACAGTCCACAAGCAATAAAAAGAGTACAGATCTTTATAAAAATAATTAGTTGGTACTTTAATAAATCAAAGAAGGGGTTGCTTATAATATATTTTAACCATCAGTCCGGCCGAGGTCAGCTCCCACAGCGAACCCGTCTGAAGAGAGTCAACATGCGAGATATGCTGTTCATGATGGAACAAGAGCCTGAATATAGACACTCGGCGCTACTATACCGTGCCTACCTCAAGTAAACTCACAACTACCTAGTTTTCATCTAGTTAAACTATATCAATGCTGTCACATCCGCCATGTATTGATTTGTTATGCAATTTTAACAGGTGTAATAAAATAATATCAGAACTTTCATATGTAAGAGTGACTTTATTATTATATAGCAGATATAAATCACATTGACCATGTACATAAGTAGTTGCTTCTTATTTAAGCGCAATATATATTGACTCAATATCATGTGTCTATGACATTTGAATAGTATCCCGTGTAAATATATCCTTAGGTTAAATTATTATGTAGTTTTAATTAGCCGTATACGTTTTTGAAGTTCGCGAGTTTTAAGCTAATGATGTTAATGTTAATAAATAAAGAATAAATTTTTTTGACATGCTAGATTAATTATGTACATATATGTAAAGTTTAAATTGTGTGTTATTGTTCATAACTATTAAAATATTTTTGGACCGGACTATGTATTTATTTTGGTGAAGGAGGATTACCCATATATAAGGGATTTTCATTGACCTTCCCTTACATAAACCATTCCAAATTTTATACAGATAAAAAATATATACAAGCTAAAATTTACAGCCACATACAGAGGTTTCATTAATAAAATATTTGACATTAAATTTTCATGAAATAAAGTATTGTATTGATGATAAAAAAATTATAAATATAGTAATATATCTGTTCTAAAGCCATGGAAGCTATTAATTTATATGTAATCCTTACGATATTTAGACAAATTATAACCTGTTTCTTTTATGTTGTGCAACAACGTTACTTCAACATTAGGAACCTGTAATAATTTCATATTTGAATATAAAATAACAAATGTATGAATAATAAATAGGACCGACCATATAGAGTTTAAGTAATAAATGCCTTAAGCTGGGATTCATATTAAATTATTGAGTAATGTAAATTAATACTTAAAGCATTTTTTTTTATTTACAAATTTGGTTACGTGACTTCTTTTAGATTTTTTTTTTTAGTAATTGCAATAGGCCTGAGACAAAATCATTCGACTTCTGAGAAATTAATGCTTAAACAAATCATGTTTATACAGTTTGACATGAAATGGCCAATGAGCACACCAATCACGATATGCTTAATTATATTGCATCATGTTTTCACAACACGCTATGAAACATGGCGATATATAATATGAGCAGTTACAGAACATTTTAAATTACTATTGTAATATGAATAAAAATAAATTGACGCAAGCGCAATGAAATTGCTACATATCGATCTGAGAGAGCTGTTTTGGAATACACTGACCCGTTTAAGGAGTCATGTTATTTATTTTAGTTAAAATATATATATATATATATATAAAACAGTACTGACTTAATACTTAATTTTTTAATGTCATTTTTATAATTTCTGACTGAAACGTAATGTTGAAATTTAGTTTCAGTGTTTTGGGTACTGATAATGTCTAAAACAGACTTCTAGTATTTATTATTTACAAATTTCAAACAAATTAATACTAATATTGTAGACTATCTATAGAGATGTTTTACATTTTATTATTGTATATGTTATGTTTAAACAATTTAATTAATGTATAATCCACGAAAATATAATCTTAGAATATGAAATATTTGAAAATTATATAATATACTTCATCAGCCATTATTTTATGAATATAATAGCTAGTAACATTGTTCTGTCCATTATTGGTTAATGTTTCGGAAATTCGTACGTGTATTCGATTTGTTTGGCATCAGAAAAAAAAAATAAAGTGACACGTCCACCCACCCTGTCAAAGTACCACGGTTAAGTGTATATTGCGTGAAAATTTTCATGTTTTAACTATTAAAAATGGTAAGATATGTCCTTTATGCTCTTATATAAATGAAACCGTGTGTTAACTTGTACTTTTATTACTAGACGAACTTTTGTCCACGTAGATACTGATGATTTGGTAGTATGTCACCATTCATATGTCGGCTTCCCGTGATAGTTATATAGATAAGTTTTACTAGAATTTTGAGGTGTGTTAATTTCGTTTATTACGATGTTACAAAAGCCGTTAAGATTGGAAATCAAGAGGAAGCTGACAGCGCGATCTGATCGCGTCAAGTGCGTCGACCAGCACCCAACAGAACCGTGGCTGCTTTGTTCGCTGTACAGCGGCGACGTCAATATATGGAACTATGAAACACATACACAGATCAAAAGATTCGAGGTAAGATATTATGCTTATTTTAATAGTTTTTTAAATTCTTATTGGTCTTATTGAGACCTTTTTGTGATACAATAAAGCTATCACAAACCAAAGTAGCTCTTGATTGCTCCAATTAATTGCAAAACTGATTTTATTTTGCATGGCAATATAATTTTACTTTGAATTGGATTGGCAAGATAGTTATTTCAGTGTCCGAGATGGATTATAAGTCCATAGATTTTGTGCATAAACATACTTAATTCAGTTAACTATCATATATTCTGTTTGATGAATTTTGAACTTATCTATTTTAACTTCATAACTCTGTGTGCATCGAGCGGCTAGTTCTTACCAGTGAAAAGACCCAACTAATTGAATTTGAAGTCATTGTCGACATTGATCTTTACCAGTATAAAGTCTTGTTAGTAACTAATAGATGTTAGTCTGATGATTAAACGGTGGGCTAATATAAAGAATGCAACACCAGTCCCGAACCAAGATACAATAATTTCGAAGGTGTTGCCTCATTCAAGAGGTTCCCTGCACTTTATTCAAATCTGTTCAGTATTTGCCTACTCTGGCTAGTTTTCCTAGTTCTCTCCATCGCTTTGTTATTCCTAGTTGTCAATAATTGGTAATTTATATGAGGTTATATGAATGTTAATCTGCTATGAGAACAACTGGATACCAAGTACTAAAATCGATTTTAATTCCACCAAATCAGCATTAATTTTCTTCTGATCCAATTCATCTCTTAACATGTTTATTGTGAAAGTTTAAGTGATTTTCTTTGGTATTAAGTCCACCTGCCTAGTATCCATGATATAAGATGCATACCTCTTGCAATTTCTTACATAATGTGACGGTTTTACTCAATAAGTACCTTAATCTGATCACCACCAGCATAAGTCATCATTTATTATCTTAATTTTAAATATGTAGACGATATTATTATTAAATAGTTCCGGTGCGCACACGGAGCGAAATAATGTGTGTATCAGGCCTCAGCTGTTCCTGTGTTTCTGAAAGAAATTAATGTAAAATTTTACAAAGTATATCTTGTTATAGAAATAAAAAAAAAATTGCAATTTAAACAAGAAATTCTAACATTGAGAGAATAATATGTTACAGCACTCTGTAAGGCTGAAGAAGCAAAATCCTTTCGGTGGTTTGATCATCTTTTGTCTTTTAAATATCTTTTATGAGAACCTCAAGTGGAAACCATGTGTATAATTACATGTGCTTGTGACTCCAATATATACGATGTGATAAGTTTGTTTTAAATAGTAAATTGTAATGGCTTAAATATTGGCTCGTATCGAACGTCAGTCTTGCTATCTGGTGAGACTGTCTGTATGTGTGTAAGTAGTGCTTTGTCAATGTGTTATATTACTGTAGGTGTGCGACTTACCGGTGAGGGCTGCTAAATTCGTGATGCGGAAGAACTGGGTCGTGACAGGATCTGACGATATGCAGATCAGAGTGTTTAATTACAATACTCTAGAAAGGGTGCACAACTTTGAGGCTCACTCGGACTACATAAGATGCATCATCATACATCCCACACAGCCTTACATACTGACAAGCAGCGGTAAGAGGCTACTAAATATATTTTTATCTCCATACAGAAAGTTGTTTTAATAATTACGTATTAGATTTCATATAAATTTTTTTAACTACATTTTACTATCACCGATACAACCTATTGAAAACATTTCTGTTATCAATAGAATTTTAAGCCATTTGTATGTTATTGTCTTATCAATTAATTTTATAACATCACCATTGGATGTATTTTAAATTATTCTATCATGTCATTGTTTTAATTACAACTAATTCATGGTTTGCAATATATGAAAATTTGTTTTCTATCCAAAAAGGTAAGGCGTTTTATATATGTATATATTTGTTAACTTGTTTTGTGTTTAGACGATCTCCTCATCAAGCTGTGGAACTGGGACCGTAACTGGGCTTGCCAGCAAGTGTTCGAGGGCCACACCCATTACGTGATGCAAATTGTTATCAACCCTAAAGATAACAATACATTTGCCAGCGCAAGTCTCGATACCACTGTTAAGGTAACCAATAACACTTCTATGATCTTCTTTATATTGATAAGTTTTGAATTAAACTTAGGTTCACAAACTGAAAGCTGTTAAATAAGAAATAGTCAACTCCTGAAGACATCAGATAGCAATTATAAATTTTATTGCTATCTTAAGATATATTCTTAAATTTTTTTATTCTATTGTATCAAAAAACTGGGAAGAAACATGTATCTCAGGGATAGAAAGTAAATACTTTATCATAGATCACCAAAACATATTAATTTTTTTTTTTCATTATTTGTATACAGGTTGTATATTTGTGAAATTAGTTACACAGTACACTGGGAGTTTATATATGTTTCTAAATAGGTTTGGCAGCTCGGTTCATCAATCTCAAACTTCACATTGGAAGGTCACGAGAAGGGTGTCAACTGTGTGGATTACTACCACGGTGGTGAAAAGCCCTACCTCATCAGCGGTGCCGATGACCGTCTTGTCAAGATATGGGATTACCAGAACAAGACATGTGTTCAGACGCTAGAAAGTAAGTACATATCTATATTTTTATGTAAGGTTTTAAAGAGAAGTTTTTCCTAATTAGAAATATCTACCAGAATATCTACTAGAATACACTGTCAAGCAAGTCTTATAACAATTTTGCTTCTCAAGGTCACGCCCAGAATGTCACAGCGGTTTCCTTCCACCCGGAACTTCCCATCCTGCTTACGGGCTCCGAGGACGGCACCGTGAGGATCTGGCACGCCGGGACATACAGACTGGAAGCGGCCCTAAACTACGGCTTTGAAAGAGTATGGACTTTATCATCACTCCACAGATCCAACAATGTGGCTATCGGGTGAGAATTTCACTATCAACATTTATATTTTATCTGTGTACAAGCTACTGTAAATCTTAACATTTAGATTATAAATGTCAAAACTTGCATTTTTTATTATATATTCATTTATTGGTGTATAGTGCCTTAATTTAAATTACCAATATTTATACCTTATCTGTGTACAAATTATTTCAAAACTTAACATATAGATTTATTTATTGTTTTTGGTTGTGTAATGTTTTTTTTTTGGTTGGCAGATATGACGAAGGTACCATAATGATCAAAGTTGGAAGAGAAGAGCCCGCTATATCCATGGATGTGAACGGTGGGAAAATAATTTGGGCCAAGCATTCTGATATGCAGCAAGTTAATTTGAAAGCTCTACCCGAAGGTAAATGGATGAAAAGAAAATCATTTCTATTATCATTAAGAAATATAATTAAATTTTTTGGATTAACTGTAACCATTTTTATGTATTTCACAAACTACAAGTAAGATATACAAATCACTATTACAGAAACGTTAGCATATATTTGCTTTGATTATATAACAAAAAGGTTGTATTTAAAGTTATATTGAGTCGGACCTAATGTCCCTAACATTCCAAACAGTCTGTCATTGTTTGCAATTGGCAAATATTTATATTATATATAAATATGTATATAACCTGTCACAGGTACAGATATAAAAGATGGCGAACGGGTCCCAGTGGTTGCTAAAGATATGGGTTCCTGTGAGATATATCCCCAGACGATAGCCCACAATCCAAACGGACGTTTCGTGGTTGTGTGCGGTGATGGGGAATACATAATATACACAGCCATGGCCTTGAGGAATAAGGCCTTCGGAACAGCCCAGGAGTTTGTGTGGGCTTTGGATAGCTCGGAGTACGCTACACTGGAGAATTCTAGCACAGTGAAAGTCTTTAAGAACTTCAAGGAGAGGAAGAGCTTTAAACCTGAATATGGCGCTGAAGGTATATAGAACATTTATTTCTCTGAGTAATCTCTTAAATGATATATTGTTTTGGTTTTACAACTGGAATACAAACTTCCAGAGGTTCCAGGTTCAAAGCCTGCCACACTTGATGGATTTTTGGTTATATATTTTCTATTATGTACGTTAAAGGCAGCCCTAGTAGGTTTTTTCAAATTTGGTCAGATAGAGAGAGGAGTTTGCACGGTGGAGGTGAGCGTTTAACGCGCGTTAGCTAGGGTCCCTAAACCTACACTTGGTCGCAAGTCCCAGGCACTTTTGAAGCTCCTCTCCGGCACCCTCACGGTGCTCTCATCATTCCATGGAATGATGAGAGGTTTCGTCTCTTAATTGTGTTGTTCTTATTCTTCAGGTATCTTCGGTGGATTCATGCTGGGCGTTAAGTCCATCAGTGGCATGGCCTTCTCGTTCTACGACTGGGAACAATTGGAGCTCATTAGACGGTAATTTATTATTGATTATCTATGTACATTAGAACTACCCTCAATAACAGATTATATTTGAATTATAATATTATAGCATATTTAATATATCCCATATTTTTTATCTATGATCCTCGATTAAATTGTTATTATTTTTATTACAAAGTCATATTATCTAAAAATATTTATATTTTTTTTAAATTAATACTAAGGTTAGCTTTTTAAAGTTTTTCTTATCATGTACTCGTATATATTTAATAAGATATTATTTTGCAATGCAATTTTTTTTGTCATGATTGCAATGGCTAGAAGTGTGTTATAAAGCAAGGCATATAATTTAAAATGGCTTCACCAGTTTCAATCATAATCTTATATTTGGCAAAGCGACGTCGACATGCTATTTATATGAAATGTCTTAAGAATTAAAAAAAAAATGCGATTTTGTATTTTGAAAATAGAACAGGATTTTTTTATATGCAATTTATTATATTACCTCCTGATATAAAAATAAATTAAAGTTATAATTATTATGATAAAAATAAAAAAAAAATCGATATATAAATATGTTAAAATAATTTTTTCTTTTTACTATGTGATGGTTGTGTGCGAATTTTTTTTTTGTATTTTGTAAATGTTATTCACATTAATCCTTGATTTGAGACTCGGGATTGGTGAAAAATAACAAAATACGTGATTTATAATAAAAGTGTTAAAGAAACATTTTCTCATATATATATATATTGATTGACTGCTGTTTGTGAGAATCATAAAAGACCATTTTGGAATGATAAATGCTTTGTTAGAATGAACTTTCTGTAGCGAAATCTCTGCGAATGCTTAGCAATATTATCAATATTATGTTATTAAATGCGAATTTCTGTATGTATGTTCTTCGTTCGCTCAAAACTACTGAATTTTTTTTATTCAGTAAGCAATCATGTTACTTGTGTGTAATTGAGTGCCATTGTTTCGTTGAGAATATTCAGTAAAATCTTTAATTTATTTACCATTCTCTATACTAGTGCGTAGAGAAAGATTTTTTATAGATTTTATAAAAAAAATATTTTTGTTACTGCTAGCGACACATTAAAACAGGTCCATAAAAATAATAAATTTACATATGATTATAAAGTTTATATATTACATTGCGAAATCATTAATGTATTTATTAAAAAGACAGTATAAAAATCGCGAATGATAAACCGATAAATTAGAGAACATCACTATCACCCCTACAATTAGTCAGAATTGTAAGTGTAATTTTCACTTTGTCACAGTATCGAGATTCAGCCTCGTCATGTTTTCTGGTCTGAGAGCGGAAGCCTAGTGTGTCTGGCCAGCGAGGAGGCCTACTACGTGCTGAAGTACAACGCTTCTGTCGTAGCTAAATCCAGAGAAAATAATACTAACGTAACCGAGGACGGCATCGAGGATGCTTTCGAGGTGAGGATGTAATTGATAGTAGGGGTTTCGGTTAAGCGAATATATGACGTCACTTGACGGTAGTTTAGCAGTTAAAGCTACTCAAACGCAACATTGTTGATAAATTTATACGAAACGTGTAACTCAAGATCCTCTAAATTATAATTATAAATAATTTCATTTCAATTGATTAATATTTAAATATATGAGAATAATGTGTTTTATTGTTATCTTAGGTTGTGGGTGAAGTAAATGAGTCGGTGAAGACGGGCTTGTGGGTAGGCGACTGCTTCATATACACCAACTCGTTGAACAGAATCAACTATTACGTCGGCGGTGAGATTGTGACCATAGCGCACTTGGACCACACGATGTATATCCTGGGATACGTCGCTAAAGAAAACAGGTAGATAGTGAACAGACGCACAGACAAAACTTTGTCAACGTTTGTGTATGTATAGTGAACAGATACCGATAAAACTCAACAAATATTATAGCTCAGACATTAGGATAAGGTATACGTTATATTTAACAATAGACTGACTGTAAGTTCATAACGAACGCGTCATGAAAGTTTTATGCAAGTCACACATAGATGTCGCTACGTATATATGTTTAATTCTTTAAACGAATATTGATTTCTTCCACCAGGCTGTACCTAAACGACAAGGAGTTGAACATAGTGTCGTATTCCCTCCTGCTGCCGGTTCTGGAGTATCAGACGGCGGTGATGAGAGGTGACTTCGAAACAGCTGATCGCGTCCTGCCGACCATACCTCACGATCATCGCACCAGGGTCGCACATTTTCTCGAGAAACAGGTATGCTTATAAGCATATAGCCGGGTAGCAACCCGGTGAGAAAGATGATGTCCTCTAAGGAATTTGAATATCAAGCAGAAAGTATCCTGTAAAATTAAAACAACAGGTCCTGTAAATTTAGTCATATAGTGGCCAAAAACTTCGAGATCATGAGATTTGGTACAATTTTCAAACACCCCATGATTAGATTATTTTTTTAAGAATACCGTCAGCAGTTTTCAGTTAGACGATTTTTAGACAAATATATTAAGGATCTGGCGTTATTTGTATGGCTATATACGAGGGGTGATCAATAAGTAATGATAATCAATATGAAACAGGACTATTAGATAAAAAAAAGTATTTTATTTTCCAACATAGTCTCCTAACAAGTTAATACATTTAGTGTATCTTTTTTCTAAGCCCATGATTCCCTTAGAAAAAAATTCTTTGTCTTGACCCTCCAAAAATGCCTCTACTGCGGCCATCACTTCACTATTGTCCTCAAATTTGTTGTCCCGGAGATGTTCTTTGAGCCGAGGAAAGAGGTAGAAGTCACTGGGAGCTAGATCTGGCGAATAGGGAGGGTGTTCGAGCAGTTCGAACCCCATTTCTTCAATGGCAGCCATCGCAACTGCGGCTTTGTGAGCCGGGGCGTTGTCTTGGTGAAACAGCACTCTAGCGCGCAGTTTACCGCATCTTTTTGACTTAATAGCCTCTCGCAATCTTCTTATTTGGTCTGCGTAGTAAGAGCCTGTTATATTGGCCCCCTTTTCCAAATATTCCACCATAATAATTCCTTCTGCATCCCAGAAAACAGACGCCATAACCTTTCCCGCTGAACTTGACACTTTGAATTTCTTCGGCGTTGGTGAGGAAGCTCGTTTCCAAGTCATTGATTGTTGTTTGGTTTCGGGATCAAAGTGGTGGATCCAGGTCTCGTCCATGGTCACAAAACGCGACAAAAAATTTTCCTTATCGGCCTGGAACTTTTGAAGATTCACCCTCGAAATGTCGACTCGTTTCTTTTTTTGCTCGTCGGTTAACATTCTCGGCACCCAACGCGCAGAGACCTTTTTCATATGCATTTCGTTGACAATGATTTTTTGAACGCTGCCATAGGAGATCCCTGTGACCTCAGCTACATGCCTTACGGTCACCCTTCGATCGGCCAACACGATATCTTCCACTTTTTTTACGTTTTCTCCAGTAAGGGACGTGGAAGGGCGTCCTTCGCGATGTTCATCTTCAGTGGAGGTTCTGCCCAGCTTAAATTCCTTTGCCCAGCGTGCGACTGTGGAATATGGAGGAGCAGACTCCCCCAATGTTTCCTCTAAGTCGCTGTGTATGTCTTTGGTAGACATTTTTTTCAGGCAGAGGTACTTGATGACAGCTCTTATTTCATTTTTCTCCATTTTGATGTTTTCTCTTCGACAGTTCGTATTCAAATGAATGTATCTTCCGGTAATGGTGTCCTATTTATACAATATTTTGAAGCTGAACTAGTGGATAAATAAGCAAGCAGAAAAAAAAATAATTTGGGGTTTTGTGCGTTCTAGAAATACTCGATTATCATTACTTATTGATCACCCCTCGTACATTATTATAATCGTAAAACCCATATATAACCATCATAATTTATGTACAGGGCTTCAAACAACAAGCTCTGGCTGTGTCAACGGAGCCCGAACACCAGTTCGAGCTGGCCCTGTCGCTGGGCGAGCTGAAGAAGGCCAGCCAGTTGGCAGAGGAGTCAGATAAGGCCGAGGGCCGCGAGGACAACCAGCCCTCGAGGCCTTCAGCTGCCAGGTGGTCCAGATTGGGAGCAGCAGCTGCAGCAGCTGCAGACACTGATCTCACCAAGTTCTGCTACCAGAAGGCCCGCGACTACAGCGCCCTGCTACTATTCTCCGTCAGCACTGGTATATATTAACTTAAAATTGTTATCCTTTCTTAGGCGGCCCTTACATGTACGATAATATTGCACAATATAGTTGATTGTGCAATATTACTAGCAGTGTAGGGACAATATTGAAAAATTGCGCAATGATTGAATAGAAATCTGAGCGAGCTTAAATTTTAATGCGCATTATGTATGTTCTGTACTGTGCAGGGTTAGAATTGCGCAATATTTTTCAGTTCACTGTTGTGAGCGGTTGTGGTCAGTGATCAGTTCAGACATGTGAATGGTTTGTCAATCTTATTGCTAATCAAGCAAAGAGGGCAATCAATATTATTGCACAGTAAAAACATTGTGCAAAATTGTTGTAGATGTACGGGCCCCCTTAGTCTTCTTGCTGGGACGAAGTACAACAATAACACTTTAATTCAATAATAAGACTGGTGTTCAATAATTCAACAGGCGATCGTGAGTTGCTGGAAGAGGTGGCTCATATGTCCGATCTGGCCGGTGAAGATAACATAGCCTTCACATCCTATCTTACTCTGAATGACCTGGACTCTTGTCTCGCGCTGCTTCTCAAACGAAACAAACTACCAGAGGCTGCGTTCTTCTGCAGGTGAATAAAATATATATCAAGTCTATAGCCTAAGTTCTTAAAATTTACTCATATATAGATTTTTGCTCAATTATCATCAAATAAAATAATCATATCGACCCGTTGGTCCGCAACTTATTATGAAAGAATTATCTCGCTGTGCTTCTTGTCAGTATACACAAACCTCATAACAATATTTCCGTTAAATATGGCCTGTCTGTTAATCATGTCTCGTACATTCCAGGTCATACTATCCTTCAATGATGAGCGATGTCCTCAAACGTTGGAGGGATTCCGTCTCTATGACCAATCCCAAGTGCGGTCAGGCCTTGGCTGATCCCAACAAATACGACAACCTGTTCCCGGAATACATGGTCAGATATATATATGTTATATAACATAATACATATAAATAACTACATTTATATAAGGTTTAAATTGATTAAGCTTCTTAAGTGTTATATGTAAGAATAGTTTTTAGGAGCCATGTAAATGTACTATATATAAAATGTTTAGAGATATAAAGATATATATGTGATTTAAATGCCTAAATATATAATTTTATTACGAGTCTATAAAAAAAAAACCGCTACATAGCATGGTTTTTGAGAGTGTAAATGTTTTTAAACTGACAGTTTACAAGGTGTTAAGAATATGTCACTAAATATAGATGTAATATAAAAAAGATATACATTAATTATTGGATTTTTATGAATGAAAATTTTTAATAATCCATTTGCAGTTTGACAATGCATATGTTTGCTAAATATACAGGTATTAATATATCTGCTTTGGTAAAAAAATTTAATCGTGATCAAAGTGAAGTAATAGAATTTTTTTTTCTTACCAAAAATGCCAGTCAGCTAACAAAAGGGAATTTATTAAAGAAATTTCAGCGTGTAGATGTGACCGGTCGCATTTATATGATTACAATGATAGTAGATTTTGTTTAAAGTCATCGATCTAACGATAAGGATGTCAGTGTACCAATGGTGAATCTTGTTGGTAGAAGGTTGTAGTTCCAATGTGTTGAATGAGCTATGAAGCACAGTGAAGTGAAGTGAAGAGAAGCCTCACTCTACATACATGTTTGCATCAGTCTTTCAATATATCACGGTACTCAGGCATATACTCCTGATGTGATTTTGGAGTATTCCCACTGAAGAGTGGCAATTTAGGTTTAACATTGACCTACACGGAACATTATCAGTAAAAAAACATTAATTAGTTTATAAAAAGACTGGGCTTTTTGGCAGAGACTAATATAATTTTAGTTTTTTAATACATCCCGATATCACAGTTTTTGTGTCAATTCTATAGCTAGCATGCATAGATAAATATAAACAGGTCTGGCAGCATGAGTTGGACTAAATGGTGAAATTATTTACTAACAGGATACCCTGGCGATGGAGTTCTACCAGAAGCATTTTGGTTATCCGTACTACAATCAGTTGGAGCATATCAAAGAGAACACTGATTTATGCAATGTTGACCGAGACATGGCTCACGAAAGGCTGGTCGCTATCCACATGGGCGCCTGGGACCCTAGGGTCATAACCCCACCATCCGGTGCTTCAGGTCTTTCCAGTCTACAGGACAGTCCGAGACGAGATCCCAGGTATATATATCTTGTTCTTATCTAACTTCATTGATAAACCTATGAAATATTCTTTGATGTTTCGTTACTTTTTTGTTGAAAATCTATTGATTGTGAGAATATAACACAATGAATGTAAAAAAGATAAGTTCAGAATCTGATATAACATTAAAATGTTTTTTAATATATTGTTAGTATTCATATAATTGAATTTTTCATACAGAAATCCAGATAGTTCAGATGAAGCTTCCTATTCTGATGAAAAGATCAGACGTAGAGACTCCATGGACATCCTCGAAGAGATTGAACGTGAGATAGACAACATTGTGCTGGACAACAACGAAGAGGATCTGGTTAGTAGCTGACTATTATATTATAATGGTTATACAACTCATGATGAAAACGACCTCAGTAATGTTTATAGTACTAATTACATTAAGGAATACGGTTTGAATCCCTACAATCTCTTTACGACAAGTAACAAGTGTATTATATACTTTTTTAAATTTACAAGCAGTAACAAATCTATACAAATGATCAAATTAAGTATTCTTGAGGATTTTATAACTATCTTGTAGTTTTTTTGAAAACGTAATAAATAAATAACATGTAATTAACTTTTACTAACAATCATTATGGTGGGAAGCGCTTAGACAATAGTACATGAAGCATATATATTTGTTTTACATTGTCTTCATTAAATAAGTCAACTATCGAAAATCTTTATTTTGAATCAATATTAATATGCAAACATTATTTTCAGGATTCGTCAGACGAGACCATGTATCTTGAATAATCTCTAAGTGTATTTAGAAACTTAATTTTATATAACTATTTGAATATTACAATCATTACATTGTATTTAATAAAATGCTAACACATTTAAGATTATTATTATAGTATTATGAACATGCGGTAATTATTTTCTCTATATTTCCTCATAAATGTCAATTTATTAAGTTTGAAATCCTGAACTGTGTTTTTCTTAACATTATTTTTATGTAATGTTTTTAGTGTCATGTTCGTTTGGGTAAACATATTCGCACAATCACATACAATTGGTTGACAAGTTTGTTTTTTTTTTTTTGTTGCTTCTAAGTTTGAACTTACGTGAGAATGACGACTTAAATATTATTTAGAGTTTAATATAGGATTATTTTCTTTTTGTTAGATTTAAATAGCATCGTTAAAATTTGAATATTGCATTTTACCATTCCAACAGTTCTGGACTCACTTGAACACATTTTAATACTTAATATATGGTAAGTATTACCTACAATTATTTGAACATTCTAGATTAGATTTTCGATTGTAAAAGTATATAATAACCACTTATCTAGATGACTCAGAGTTGAAATATTTGCCAAAAAAAAACAATCATCTGTAGGGAACGTGAGGTAAGTTATTTAAAACATGATAATAATTGTCGTAAAATAAACTCAATATAAACAAATAGTTTTTTATTCATACCTTTTCTATTGTATTTTATTTGTACTAGTGTAGTCAGTTAAAATATAATATAATTTACTAGACAACTTCAATTTTATTCACTGTAGTCTAGGAATACGTTTCCCTTGAGAATGACGGGTTTAGATCGTGTCGTTCGGAAATAATCTGATATGTATGATGTAATATGACAACTGACAATAAAAGAGTATTTATTGATCTTCAAAAATTAAAAAAAATAATATATTAATTATAATTTTGTAGAAATATCTACCTATATTTATGAAGTGGCAACGTTTAACCATATATAGATTTTTTGAATTTACTGGCGTCCAGAATGAATTTGAATGATTTTAAGTGTGACGTTGAGTTCACTGCGAAATCTAATGCATATAACCTATTGATGATTGCAATAGTGAAGATGACGAACGCACAATCAACAAAATTGTCTGAGACAAATCAGTTTAGCTTACAATAAATTATTTTATTACTTTCAAATAACATTTTAAGGCAATTAGTGAGACATCCTACTTACTATCAAATGAGAAGATGATCAAACTGCAAGAATTATTCAGCAGAATTACTTATAATAATTATTAAGTACCTGTCTTGTAGAGTAAATTATGTTTTTTTGGTGACTTGAATTCGTTCCTTTTATACAAGCTATTTTTACTATTACAGAATAAAGCAGTGGGTCTGTTAACCATAAAATTTTTATATTTGGTCTTTTTCCTGATTATACACTATTTATAATTTTTATTATAATAAGAAATCTTTCAAATTAATTTCGGCTATGCTGAAACTTAATTGTTACTTATTATTTCTCAGAATAAGAACAAACGAAACAATAAAACATTATATCTTTAACTACTCGATGATTTTTCCCTATAGTAATATCGATAATAGTAAAATTTATTTTGATCTAATTTAAAACAATTTTACAACTTTAACAGTATTCATCATCTAAACATTTTGCTAATTTGACAGCTTTAAGTTTTCTTAATGGGCATGAAGGTGTTATTTTATAATTATACATTGTGAGATATTGATTAAAATTGTATTTGCAATTTTTTTTTAAACCATTTTAATAGTTTACTTTATTTTCGACTTCATCTCATTATTTTGTACATTAAATAAACTAATAAAAACATAGTCCTTATATTATCAAAAACCATAGACAAATTGTAAAATTTGCGACTAAAAACAATATACGCATTAAAATCAATATGTCAAAAGCTTGTAGAAGTGACAACAAATAAGTTTGTTATTTGAATAATATTTCGTAACTAATCGACCTAAAGAAAAAAACGGATCATTTACAAAATAAATACAATCTTAAACAAAACCACCGAGAATTTGAGAACTTTGTAAATATGAAACGTAACTCTTTCACTCGTAATATGCTTGACTGTGGTGTCGCTCGGCCTGGATGTAACAGTCAGGGAAATAATATTACAGAAGAAGGATATTTTCCACCACCTGCAAAAAGAATACATAAAAATGAATTCAACACAGCGATGTTTATCTTCCGCTGCGAAAGTTCACCTCCATACTCCTCCTCCATACCAGAATTTAAACGGGCCATGGTTAGGATCGCATACTGTCGATACGGTTAAAAACGGCAGATTAACAAGCAGTCACTTCCTTAATATCACGAGAAATTAAATATCCTCATAATAATGTTTGATCTCGAAATCTACTGTGAAGAAAATTGAGTACACAATTTATTTTCCTGGGATCAAGAAAAAACATGATGGGGGCTTTCAACCATTATGATATATCACAAAAACAATGTACTGTGCACTCATTCTAGAGGTAGGCTATAAGCGTAATGTTAAGACCAAAAATATAATTAAAGATCTCATGTATTAATTTATTTAATTTGTAGATTTTATGGACAGACCGTGACCTTTAGAGTCACATATATTGTATACATATTACAGTAGTTGTAAACTTTCAAACTCAATCATGACTTGGTTAAAATCACAAAAATAATTTTCATAAAACGACAGTAACATTTGTAACAGTCAAAATAGCTGGACTACCACCTTATTACCATCATTGATTTCTGATTAGATGATTTATTCTATGAGAATTACATTAGTTTCAAATAATAAGAGCATGATAATTGATTTATAAACATTGTCATAAGTTGTATTCATTACTGTTAAATAAACAAACTCGGTAGAAATAAAGATTTCATGTACCAGCTGTCTCTTTATTTACAACTTTATCTCCTCAGCATGAGAAAACAATGCATTGTTTGACCTAAGTATTTCTTCCGACCAATACGATTATTATCAATAATTAGGTGTCAGTATAAAAATTTAATAGTTTAGAATTGTTTTTATATATGAGATAACAAATAACAGCTAAGGAAAAGTTTAAATTCATACAAAATTTAAATAATACAGATTTTCATGCATTATTAATATTTTAATGTTAAAGGCTAAGTATTTAATTTTTTTTTAATAATTTATATGTAATGTACACAAATGACGGTAAGTCCTAATAATTAATGTTTAGAATGAACATATTTCTAAATGAAATAATAAATGAAGATAATATCTTTGTTATGGCATTTTTTATGTGCAGGTTTCTAATGGAAACAGTGTTTATTAAGAAATTTTTTTTTTGTTTTTTCTTGTACATGTTTTTACAGCTCTGGATACGAGTCCTTTTGAGCCTTATTGTTACATAGAAATTTTATTTCAATGCCAATATTGCCATCTCAAAATATTTTATTTAAATAAATCTGTGAAAAATAGGGCTGAGTTGCCCCTATCTCTTTGTAAATTTGCAATAATTTATTGAAAAACATTGAGCAACCTGTAATCAGTAATTGAAATTAGATCTACTAGATATATGTATCTTGATATCTTAATGAATTTAATGCTACTCATCTGTATTATTTTAAATATACGCATATTTAACCATTGTCTTAATAAAATCAAGTTTTTAGTAATGAATCTAGCAGGATTGGAATACAAAATCACTTTATAACATTATGTTTGTAACACAAATAGAAATTACATTAATTAACATTTTAAGATCAAACAAAACTACTTCTATAACTTTTGTAATCGGAATATAATTTGCCTAAATCTATTATTTTATACCTCCTTGTATTGAAAATATTGTTATGAGACACTTAAATAATTTAGAGCAGTAAAATTTTTCATAAGATTCTTCTTAGAATGAATAGATAAAAATATAATAATTACTGATTCTATAAAGATGATTATTACTCATTAATTCAAAAATTACTTTATTGTCATACAAATTATGTCATATAAAAACGAGCTGTGAAATAGTTCGTCACTCCTTCAGAACTATGAAGAGAAATACTTTGTTTGCTTAGATACTGAAATCTGTTTAAATTATATTATTTGTTGTGAATAAACTTTGATTAGGTCACAGATTCATAGTTGCGTTACGCACATTATCGTGCGATCTCTTACAGCAATTAAATACATATGTAGTATGTACATTGTAAGATCGTACACTCTACTATGGTTAGTTAAGTAAAACTGTGATGTGACCATGTATGAATTAATGTTTTGCTGAGAATAGAATAGAATTTTGTATAGAAATACATGTACATCTATATGAGTAAATGTCTACACATTTTTAACTATTCAAATAATATAAATGTAGAATTGTCTTTTTTTTTTAAATATGGCCTTAAGAATTGGGTTTTCTAAGCATATTGTTATATTTTGACTTACAATTGTCACAATTCTATTTGACAGTTATTTTTTTTAACAAAATATTAAATAAATACTATACATCTTTATTTGATACACAGATAATATTATTTCCTTGACGTCTTCAATTATATAGATTTATATTTTATTATTAACTATGTATATTTTTTTATTGGTATGTATTTATAGAAAAAGAAACTCCATTCGCGAAGTTAAGCTGAACTATTTCTGTAATTGTTCGTTATTAGTATTTATACCCTGACGTTGTTTTGAATACTAACAATGTTTAAAATACTATTGATATATATTTTTTTTATATGATATGTAAATCGTTGTAGGCTATTCATTTAACCTATTTCGAGAATCCTAGATTCCATTAAATTTGTTATCAGAAACAGAAACCTAAATTCTTTAAGTTCGTATGATGACGTTAAACATGTCACGAGGAAGGAAAAATGTCCCAACAATGTGGACGACCTTCTGCTTGTGCATATACGGTGTATCCGTCTAAGCAGGTGAAGATGAGGCCCCATTTTTTACGATGATCCAAAGGGTGGACAATTACCTAGCCCCTTCCATTCCTATGACTTCCTAAACAGAGGTTGGGTCTCGATTTCATGCGTAGTTGCAGTACGGATGACTTACTCTTTGGTAAAGTCAAATCAAAACTAATAATAGAAATAGAGCTAACAGCTATACTTAAATAAGAAAGTAAAATGCAAATTTGTACGAACTACGTCTTAATAAAAAAAAAAATCTAAACATCTTTTTTATATTTTTCATGTTCATCTTTGTTACTGGCCAGCTGCGAATGAAAATATTAATTCTTAATTTTTCAATCAATTAGTCTAGTGTGAAGACTATATACAATTATTAAATTGTTTTGTTTCATAATGTTTGTTTGTTATCTGACATCAGCTTGTAACGTTTACAATGTTTCCGCTTGAGACGTAGTGGGGACTCGCATATTCAAATAGTCACTTATCAGAAGACTAGTTAAATGTATCTATCTATGCATCAATCTACTCTATTCTGATCTAGTATATAATACCTTTTAAGTTGATTCGAAATTTATTTTCATTGGATCAATACGAGCGTTTTACTATAATATTGTATTTTTTTTTTAATTATTAAATAAAGTATTAAATATACCAAACGAGATTGAAACAAAATAATATTTAATAAGCTAAATTCATATTCTTAATTTGAAAACTTGGTAATAATTCATACACAAATATAAATATATAAATGCCATCTCTTATTGTCAATAAAATTTATAAAAAAATATAGTGAGTTATCTATGGCGCGTGTTTACGCATTTTCGAGAGGACACTCTTGAGAACACACTGTATTATATTTGTAGGTCTTGGTCAGTGGAAAATTCTTACAATGGAAAACCAAGAAAATTAAACGATAACTCATCTATTATTAGAATGACAGTTATCTAATAATAAGTAAGAGGTTATCATTGCTTATTTTTGACATTAATATCACTTGTCATTTTGTTTTCTAGCAACAACGTGTTTAAATAATAATGGTTTACATTTATTTGCATTATATAAATTAAAGCTATATAAAAAACATATTTAACTTATATAATAAAACAGTTCTGTTTCAACAATGTTCATTTTAATCTCATCTAACGTGTGAAAATTATTTAAAATTATATTTAAGAAATCTGTTGAGTTTTTGTTTTTAATTTAATTTACTCCCTTAAAAACTTTTTGTACTCGCTTAAATTATAAATCAAACGGCTAATGGGAGAATAAATAATATAATAAGAATAAACCAACGATAACTTTGAAGCGTTCTATTAAAACGACCGACCTGTTCCTCCTAAAACACAAATTAATACTTCATAATCCTTAAATAATTCATCATCATCATCGCAAGAGTCTTTGCAGACTCGTAGTGGTCATCACGTTTCAGTGATCCGTATATATGATGACTTTCTTGGGAAGATAGTTGCAGTGGTTTCCTCTTGCCTACTGCACCCGCACTTTTTGGGGCTATTAAGACACCAAGGCTTGCTGTAGCCTCGCCTCTTCCAGCCAGTTTCCCGGCTGGGCTTGTGGTTATCTCCCAGCACTGCTCGGTGACACCGTCTGTCAATGGTGTCTACATACTCTTAGAAAGTACACATGACTCGGAAAAGATCACATGGCTCATTGGTACTTGCCAGGTTTCGAAAGTGCGCCGTCGCCTATGAGTGGCTCCAAGCCACCGCGACTTTTATGTATACCTATATATTTTTTTAATTATCTATTACATACAAAATTATCAAATTAAAAGTAATGTAATTCATTAAGTGACACAACGAGTCTCGCTGATGATAGTTACGTTTGATTATAATGCTGTAAGGTTGAGAAAGTGGAAATGACTTTGTTTAATGCGTATCCTTCTTAATATGCTTTAAAATGTATATAAAATTATGTTATTGTTAACGTCGCGCCTTATCACAGCGAATGTCTGATGAATCTCGGCCGGTTTGATGGAGGCAAATCTGTTTGCAGTCCTTAGCGAGCGCGCGACCATAATACGCGTGAGTTGTGCTCAGGTTATCGTAGTAAAGGTAAATATTACATGCAATTATTTTATGTAAGTAATGCGAAATTATTTTAACTATGAATGTCCTAGTTATATGCGATTTTTTTTTTTATAAATACATTCCAAAGGTAGCAAGGGCTTAATATTGTGATGTATTTATTTTTGTATTTGATGAGTTAAAACTTTTTTTTATAAATAAAAGTGAGGTTGACGTTTTGTTTAACTATAATTTAATTGATATATTTTATATCGGCTGCGGTTTTGTTAATTATGTTGTGTGGAATTATAAATAATATGTGAAAATGTTACGGTTTAAATATTATAAGACGATTGAAATTCCAAGTGTACTTTCATACTTCGAAGAGTATCTTTAAAAAAATAAAGAAACACTTTGTTTTGGTATAAAATTTTGAACGAAACATATAGTTCGTTTGTGAGATTTATATCATTAAAAAAAATTTGACCGTGGGCCTGTTAGATTTTGTTATTTCTGAACGACTTCCTGTATTTCACGGCGTGTAAACTCGTTAATTTCAAGTTAGTTCAAAGTTATTTGCGACATAAATATGTATGCTTAATTGTAATAAAAATCAGTCCTTGTACTTACCTGTGTTACTTGTCACAATAGTTGTATGTTTCTTAGAATAGGCACAACCTGATCAAACTGGTTGACGTGTTAGTAAAAAAAAAAGACAATGAAATCTTTAAAAAATAAAAGAGGTTTTATAATGGAGTTTCAAATAAGCAGTTTCAGATTACATGTATGTATACGTTGAAATTAAAAATTGGAATTACAATTAAAATAATTAATTGATAAAAGCTGAAGGTTGTTGTTGATTTTCTGTAGGTAGATGTTTCAATTGAACTGTGAAGGTTAACTGGTTCTTGGAGGCTTATTATCAAAATAATATCGTTTCATTATTAATGACAGTGTTCTAAAGTTTAATACACATTTTAGTAAGTTTTTAAACGTATTACCTTTTTGATAATGTCACTTTGTTTTTTTTTAACGTCACCATATTTTTTTAAATTGACTCAACTTAGACAGCCGTAATATTTAAATTATATTATTTCTTTATTCTATTTTTAAATTATATGAAACCATTGTTTTTATACTAAATAATTTCCTTTCCTTATTAAATAATCATAGTAAATTACTTTAAGTAATCAGGAAGTTTATTGCAACTCAACCTTAGGTTTATGGTTTCGGTTCGATAACAATATCTGTGGTGTTTTAATGTAGAGTAAACATTAAAAAAAAACAACAACATCAAATATATGAATGAAAATATTTTTATTTAATAAATCTTATTAGAGGCAAAGGAGCGATGGCTAAGATAAGAAATTGTATAGAAATTTATTAAAAAACAAAATAATATAGAGTGATAATTATGACCAATATTGCATTGCACACGACAAAGAATACACACGTGTGAGAGACAAATAATTCTATAATTTATACTCTATACATCTCTGTTCAATGAATTTTCATTGAACAATGATGGTAACCTTCATAACTTTATTATGTTTAATGTTTCAATGCGATTATTTTATAAGATGTAAGCAAAAGTATATAAAAATATTTTTAATAGAGGAAGGAAAAGAGTATTTGGAACAGTAAAGGAAACTTTTTTTTTACTCGTATTATTAAGGCAGTAATCTTTTGTACACATTTGTAACTACCAGTTAATCGTGACTGGAAAATATTTACTTTACCCACCTTTAAACGAAGACAGTAATTACTGTAATTGCAAAAACTTTCCTGTGTACAAAAATGTTATTTTATTTTCTTTATATTTTTAATATTTAAAACAAAATGGGTTGTAAGTGACATGTCAACTTTTGGATAGTAATAAATGTAAATTGACATTAATCATTTGACGTCACATAATTTCTTAATAATTTTGTAAGACTGCTATTGTATTTTATTAATTAATTTTATTTTGTGCACAGTCACAATACATGGCGACTCTATTTCAGTGAAATTCTTGTTCTATTTGCATTTATTAATTATAAAAATTATTTGACATTTTAATTACATTCATGTGTCGAGCATAAAAATCTAAATGGTTTACCTTATCTTATAATAAATTACGTCAAGATAATCACTGGCGTTAGATAGCAACACTTATTGTTTAAGATATAATAATTATATTAGAAATTTATGTGAATAGCAAGCGAGAGTCCAATGTTAGACCTGGTTTTATTTGAAAATCCGATCTAATGAAGAAATTTATTCGTTAATTAAGTTCAGAGATTTCCAGATATTTCGTTAAGGTCTAAGTAGCGTGGGAACAGTCGCTGGCTGTCTCACTGAATGAACGAACGTGAAATTGAGGTGATCGTTCGCTAGTACTATTTCGTTCATTCAGAACGTGAACTAATTTGTTAATACTTAAGATATCACCCTTTTTTTTTATTGATCTGGTTAAAATTATCGTAAATCATAAAAATATATCTTAAAAAAGGAATGCAGATGCAGAATCGAATGTGGACAGTTTTGTTTGTTTATAGCAAGAGTTGTATTATGAATGATCTAACAAACATCAATGGCTATTGTTGTTTATTAAACGGTAACTACAGTATCAATGATTAATTACTAAAACACCTGCCTCGAGTTATTGTCTTTGTATTAATATTGTAATGATTTCATTCATTGTAACGTGTTTTGTAAATCTTTTATCGTATATAATTTTTTTTTTTTAACTAACTCTTTTTAACTCCTTTTATTAATTCAGACCGGTTCTTATTTGTTGTAGCACGTTTTAGCTCACGTTTATTTAATTCAATTATTTTTTTTGTCAAATTTATATTAATGAAGCTTTTGATTTATGTCAAACCAACGTCATTGGTCCTGTCAGAAGATTAGAGTTATAATTTTTTTTTATGCACGTTTTTAGCTGCCAGAGTACTTTGCTGAATGCCGAAGATTATTTTATTTGATTAACCTATTTTGCCAATTATGTAATTATTTAATAGTTAAAATATATACATAATTTTGTAATTATTAAATATATTTTCTTTCTCTTCTTTATTTATATTAAAGTTTAGGCTTACAGTATCAATTTCTTGTCGTACATAACCTCTCAGGAAGCTAAGTGAGGCTGAAGATTAAATGGATATGTGCTTTATTCAATTATCATTTAATAAATCTTGATCATTGTCTATCATGATGTAGAGCTGTTGTAGTATTGTATAGTGTAATTGAAATCGCAGGGCCAGGATTCCCGTATAATTGAAATTAATGAGAATTGTAATGGCAAAAGTTTGAAACGACTTATACGACACAAACGATTTAATTTAATATGCCATTCGCTCATTAAACGTGACAAACTTATCGATAACCATTAACTCTAATATTATATTAATTGATTTTAAGTAATCGAGTCTGCGTTATGGAAATTTTGATTATTAATTTAGTTAGTGACGATCGGTATACAAACGCGAATCTTACTATTAAACATATTCTAAATATATATGCTTAGTTGTATTTTAAGTTATGTTAATAGATAACTAAATGAGCAAATCGGTTTCTGCATAAATAGCAGGTAATATTGCTGTTATGTGTCAATACTATTTGTAATGTTGGCTGTCTCTTCGTAACGTGTTTACGATAATGGTATCTTAGATTTTAGCGTGTACTCATTTAAAAGAAATCTTCGGATAACAATCAGTTTTTTTTATTATTCTATATCTAGATTATCGCGACGTTCCTGTTCCTTTAGGTATACTTTACAGCAATAATGATCACGGACAGACGAGATGAAAGTTTTAAAGAGAGGTGAAAAGACACTAGTTACAGAATAATAAAAATCGCGTATTACCCGGAAAGCCTAGTTACATTTAAGTATGTGCGATAAATTACACGTTTGAAAACATCAAGTTCAAGGAATTTCTAAAGATATTAAAACGGTCAGTTTGATTGAAAACAGTGATTTGAATGTCACGGAGCCGCGACACCGTGAGTTACTGAGCTATTTCAATTTATTTCACGTTGCATACTTTCGTTGGAATTCAAATCTAATTAAATTAAACATGATAAGGGCATCGCGTTTGTTTTATTAAATTTCACATTAACTTTCAGTCTCACTGTAAGCAACACACCACTCGTAAAACACCGGTATTTTTTTAGAAGCAATAGTGTTATGTTTGCAGGTAATGAATTATTTAATTTTAATGAATATTAATATATTTCAATTTAAAAAACTGACAGGATAAAAGCCATTAGTTTTGTTCGACTGTGTCCTCTTTGTTCCGAGCTGAGTCATTTGAAGAATACGAAATTCGCAATGCACGAGGAGGTTGTTCTTGAACCGTTATGTTAAATTAAGGAAATGTCCACTTACTCCGCCAGGGCTGTGTGGTTGTATAATGACAGCATCTGAGTGAGATAATGTGGATTAAGTGTACTCACACACATATATTTATATATATATATATATATAAATATATACAAACACACACATATATGTGTCATACGTACATTGCGCGGTATAACGAAAGTTGTTTTCAAATTATTTCAATGTGGAAATAACATTTACATCAGAATCCAGAGCATGTCGACTAAAATGCTGCTTTTACAACATTTGTTAAACGAATATTAAAACGAGAACCATAAATGAGTGAAATTTATACCTATTTTTTTTTTGCTATATATATTTTTAAATTTATTGCCCATTAAATAAACTGATAGTGGTGTGTTGGAAAAATTTTAGACAAATAAATATATATCATCCGGCTTGTTTAATAATTGTTATTAATATTTATGAATATGTTAAAATATGAACGGTTTTCCGGTTTCAAAATGGCCGACGTCCTAGCAGGATATTAAATGAATTTGACTTAGTAATTATACGTTTAAACAGCCTTCAATTATAAATTTTGTTTTAATTTAGAAATAATTTTTAATATCGTATTTCTAAGCAGCTATATAATATAAAATATATTTATAGCAAACTGCTTTATTTATGTCACAAAAAATGTTTCCGAAATACGACAGTTATAAAATCGTTTACCTTCTTCAGACATCTACAAATTTTTGAATACCGCTCCCAGTTAGCGAGCATTATGTCATTTCAATCAATCAATAATCTTTGATAAACATCGGTATATTTTATTTTAATCGGTAATATAACTTCAATCTTTCCTAAAAACTATTAAAATGTAACAAGCGCGACAACATGAAAACCGTTGTTTATGCGGGTTGAAATCTAAATCACTTGTTAGGTTTTACCGCAATTGATAAAACCTTCGTATAAAGTAAAAAAAAAAAAAAACAGCCTCATGTGATTAGAAACACTAAATGCGAATAGAATAAATAACAAGTGTGTCCTTGGCTTTACAAAGCAATAAGTTATTTATGATATTTGGCATAAAAATTTGGTTCGTTGCTATATTCGTTCATTCGTATTACGTATGAAGGTAAATATTTTTGGTACTTTAAATATTTGTCTTTGATGTTAGATTTGATATATTTAAATATCTTGATTTTTTTGCCTTAATAATATAGGTATATATATGAATATTCGTAATAATTAAAATATATAGTGAAGAAAGTACCGATTCAGAGAAAATTGAAAAGTATGTATTTATCTTTCGTTATAATTGTTTGATGTCAATCATAATCTATCGCCATGTTTATCACAACTGTCGTATATCATCCTGATACGACTTTAATCTAACTAAAAAAATCTAAACAGATACACGAACAAACTTGTCTTATACATTACTTTACGGTTTGAATTTAACTAAAACCTATAATATTTAAAAATCGAACGTTAAAATTTTATAAAATGGTTATATCTATGAAATTTCTTTGGATATTTTGTTAGGATTAAAAAGAAAAGTATTTATTGACTGACAAGCTTCGTCAACCCGAATATCAACAGTCCAAAGGTGAAATCGTTTTGAAACGCTTTTTAAGGTAATATCCATTAATGGCAGGTTGATATACTTTGCATAGTTAAAGTGTTACCATTATAAAATTCGGTCGCTCATATTAAACGTGAAATAACTTTTCGCGTCTATTCCAACTAACACTTAGGTGACAGTTATCTCTATTTAGTCAACGTGTTTGTTTTCATTCATTCGTCATATATTAATATATATTTTTTAACAGAACTGCGTACTTAGTTTAGCCTTAGAGGAAAACGGTTTTGAATTCTCACACGTGACAAGACCTATGTTTATTTTTGCTCCACCTATTAAACCAAACTGGTTTCTTATTTTAAAGTTTAGTTATATACCTATATCTTTTAAATTATACATATATATTTAATACAATATAAGTCTCTTAACAAAGACATTGCAAACTAAATGCAATAGAATTTTATCGATGTCGATAAATCGGTTTGTAGAACATTTAAAACGTTCACATTCTCGCATTTATAAATAAATGTAAAAGCAAACTTACTCAAGGGCTGGCGTAGTTACTGTGACACTTAGGTAATAGGGAAAGGGAATGTTAACTTATTAAATAAAAAAAAATATTAGGTCCAAGGTATAACGTGTAAATAAATATCTTATTATGAAAAAAATATCCATTCGTTTTCGATCCAGCAAATCTAAATACGCTTTATGTTATTTATTTGTTTTCGCTTTGAGTTATTCAATGTTTTAAAGATTTATGATGATGATCAATTTTTTTTTTGCAGGAAAATGAAGACGAAGGAAAAACTAGACATAGCGAGTATCAGCGGCAGCGCGTTGTCCATCATTCATAATGGCAGGTAACAAAAAAAAAAAAATAAGTTGAGGCTGACATAAATTTTTATAAGACTCTTTGGTGTTAAAAGGAGAATGTTACTGTGTTTGATTTTGATATAAATTCGACGTCTGGACGAACGACAGTGAGTTCGGTGAGTGCGGACTATTGAAGAATGTGATTATGAAGAACCTTCAAGAAATACAAGGATACTTAGTTAGTTAATTGAAGTTTCACTTTGAAATATCATTTAAAGTACTTAACTACATAAGTGATTTAAGTGACGTAAGCAATGTTGACGTTTATCTCTTTAAAAACAAATAATTTGTACTAAATCCGCTATACATGTATCTAATCAGTGAATCTAATGTAATGCTAGACATTTAAAACGTCATGTCTATTTCTCGATGCGACATCTAGCGTCAAAATTGTTAAGACTTTACTGACTTATGTTATTATTAGTCTTTATATGTTACTACTAGGTACCAGCCCCTGCTTTGCAAGGGATCTTTACAAAAAATATAAAATAGACTATTTAATTTTGAGAATTATTTAACTTACATTATTATAACTTTCAAACTTAAAAAGTAATTTACAGATATTCATGTAGGCTTCAAAACGAAGTAATTTATTTGATAAGACTTAATACCGTATTTATGTAAATAGCTTTCCAATAAACGCTTTAGAAATGCCAATTTTTAAAAGTTGTAAAATGGATATAGTATGCCATCCTTAAGGTATAGACATATGCCACCTCGGACTTTTCTGCAGACCTATATAAGATACACAATCCCACCATATATTATTTTGTTATATCTCAAAGACTTTAGGCAGCGTTTTCGTTAAAAGCTCTCACACGGCTCATGTTTTCCCGACATCTTCAACAAATATCGTTAATGTACACACAAGTCAATACAAAAACTCAACAAATTATATACTAAAACCTTCCTCGAGTATCACGCTATAGAGTAGTGATATCTGTTTGATAATCGGTGCAGTAGTTTTTCCGTTTATCGCGAACAGACAGACAGACGCGGCGACGGACTTTGTTTTATAATATGTATTGATTATATCGGCTAGCAAAGGAATAGCTATCAGTGTGTCCAAACTAATTACACGTCGTCACAACATGCGGAGCGTTACCAGTTTTTGATTCGTAAATCTTCGCATACTACAGTTTTAATACATTTTTTTCGATCGATCGCGCTGATTTCAGACAGACAGAAGACAAAATCAATTTAATTTTATAATGAATTAACGAAATAATGCTGATGCTATGTTTACATTATAAAATAACTGTATTTTTTAATACAAATTCCGCATTAGAGTTGCTAATTTTTATTATATAGTTTTCTTCATGTATTTTCGGAAGACAACGTGTATTATGTAGATAACAAAGGAATAAATATTATGTCTTTTTAGTACTTAAATGCGAGAATTTTGACATATTTGTATAAGATGAATTACGCGTTTGATAAAATTAAATCGTTTTCCCTTGTACTGTCAGTTACATACAAGTTAGGTAGAGTTTTAGAGATTAGATTTCAAACATTACAAGGACTTATACATTTTGACAATATTAATTTTGTTTTTACTTAACTTATAATCTGTATTTAAGATAGACTACACATATAGTGTTGCCATAACAATATTGCTTATTATTTAAGATAGATCCTTGAGTTCACGGTTAAAAATTATTAAAAATAAATCTGTTTACGAGTATGTCAGTTGAAATTGAATATGTCCACCCCTCAAAAGGATCTGTGCCAATTACATTTGTTCAAAGAATGAATAATAAAATTCTCATAATTACTTGAATTATGGAAATAATAAATAATAAATTCAAATGAATACAATATGAAATTAAAATGTTAATATATTCAGTAGTTGATAGGGAAATAGTAAATTGAGACAAATGATTACTTCATTACTAATAAAATGTAGGTTTTTATTAACACTAACGGAAACAAAAATTACCTAAAAATAAATTTTAAATTGTTCATAGCCACTGTTTTGTTTTAAATTATTTATAAATAAGTAAAAATGTATATGTTTTAATACGAATTAGGTTTTCGGAAATAATCTTATATAAAGATAACTTTAGATTGTTAATTGTGACTATTTGTTGAAAATGAAAGCCATTTATATCTTGAAATCTGTTATCTTAAATCGTTTGAAGGTACTTTCGTATATTATCTTCAGATGTTATTGCAATCTCGCCTCCGAATCGAATATATACTCAGCTCACTGATAAGCCATAGTTGCCTTTGGTTGTAATGATTTTAAAAGTATTAATTTATTAACTGAAGAAGTACGTTCCGGATAATACTGATTTTTTTTTAAACAAAAATATACAAATTTAAATGTGGTATTAAGTTGGATGCTCCATTTCATCCACACTTTTGACAAATACAAAAGATAGTTTCATGTTTTCCATTGCGTATATATCCTACGTTAGTGTTGTGACAGACAAAATATATACTCAACAAACTGTTAACTTCATTATTGAATCAAACATTTGAAAAAAGTAATTCATTATATTCTAAATTTTAGTTTAATAAAAACGCTAAGTTCTTTTGTTCACGCTAAGTTCTTTTGGTGTACGTAAGAGTTACGTTTAAGTTATCGAAAAATTATTAGTTAATAATAATGTTGGGTAAAAAGTTAACGCTATGTGGTTTATTATACAAGTCTTAAATTACATTACAAAGAATTTTATCAATTAGAATTTGTATAACATTAATGCTTTTAGTTATATTTGGCTATAGGAGTTTTTATGAGGAGCAGTGACAGAGTGACTATTTGTGCTTTTTTCTATTTTTCGTTTGTAGTACAACAAATTCTTGACAGTGTTTATGAAAGATGTTTTAATGAATTTACGATTCGCTTGTTCGTGTTTTGTTATCATCAATTTAATAACAGACAGTGACTAACCCAAGAGATCATTAATGTTGTATTTTTTTGTCGTCCTCGTCTCAAATATTGTATCATGACGAGATCTAAGACTTCCGCGGGTATTCATTCAAATAAAAAATATATTTTTCGGATTACACTACGTATATATTATTAGTTTAAATTGTATTGCATTAATAACGTTGAAAGTTTTAAAATGTTGCCATAAGAAAACTATTTTTATATCCAAACATTGGTTAGCGACCGTAATTTTGATTATCAAAATAAAACATCTCGTATACTCTGCGTTCGTGACAAACTTTTGACAGTTTCTTTGATACTGTTTCAAAAGTATTTCGGTTTAACCCGTCAGATGGAACATTGCCTAATAATCCCCACAACGTGGAGCGGTTATTCCATTTTGATTGCGATACTGTTCTTCGTAAACTTTCACTTTCAACATCAGAATCCCCGAATCGCCGTAGCCTCAGTCAGTAGGCGACTCAAACTGGGAACAGCTGATTTGAATACCACCGCTACCAAAAATGGTGAGTTTTGTTTTGTTGAGTCTAATTTTATAATAGAAAAAAAATCAGTTCATATAAGTGCTATATTTCTAGTTTTTAGAGGTTTTTTCAGTAATTAAATATATTTTTTCAGAAACTTCCAGTGGTGATTTTTCTCCTGCTATGTTCGTTGTTCCTCGTTAACTCGCAGGATGTGTCCGAAACCCGTGATCTTGCCGACGATGGTGAGGACTACGATGAACTTGGCCGCAAACATCGCAAGAAGAAAAAACATCAAAATAATCCTTGTTACGGAGGTTACGGGCGGACTTTTGGAGACAAATTCGGACATCCTGATCAAACTTATATTTCTGCTCCTGTCACTAACTACTTCTTTGGTTGCGGAGGTCCTGTGGTACCACAACATCAAGGACATGGCCATGGCCACGGCGGCCACGGCCACGGCCACGGCGGACACGGTCACGGTGGCCACGGTCATATAGGGTACGGCCAGCACGGTGGATTCAACGGACCCCTTAATTATGGATTCAACCAAGGATTCAATCAACCCTATCCATTTGCTCAACACCAATATCCGTTCAATGGTGGCTACAACGTGGCCTCCGCTGCAGCATCAGGTTTCGGCAATCTCGTGTCAGGTTATTTTAATCGACCCAGAAAAGTCAACCGACAAATAAATCAGTTTTTAAGACCGTTATATAATCTGTTCTGAAACCTGTGTTATGAAATAGATTAGGTAAATGTTATAAAATAATATAATCGTAGTAGTAAGAACGTATTTATATAACTTTTTTATATGAATATTTTAATCTCCTTTATCTTAGTAGGCGATTTTGTGTTTAAAAATCGCTTTTTAATACAGCGAAGTACGTATTTGATAAGTAGTAAAGTTTTATTTACTCAATATTTATGTATTAAAGTGATTTTTTAAGATTCGTTTTAATAAAAATTTTATATATATATATATACATATATATTTCAATAAATATTGTGGCCCCATTACCTTGATAATCATTAAGACGCTGGCGATGCGATTACCTCACAATACACATTGAATAATATTATAATTTTTATTGTGTGTTATATAAAATAAAATAATAAAAATATATTTATGTAAACAGTGTTGATATAAAACCATTACTAGTAAATATCTCATTATATGTAGGAATTCATTTTATTTGTATGTCAACGCATAATTTATAAATAATATCAAGTGACTTCTGATTTTTTTTTGTTTTTTAATCATATACAATAGCTATTAAGATGGTTGCAATCAATTATGAATATGCATAATGTTTTTATCGTTGCAAAATGCAAAGTTTAACCTAATGGCTTCCAACTTTAATAATCGTAATTAGTATTTCCAAGTTAATTAACTGATCATTAAATATAACCTTTTAATATAAGCTCGCTTCATTATACTACGAATGAGGAACAGAAAAAGTTTCTTTTACTATGCAAAACTTGTGCTAAGCGTACAACTTTAACCATATTACTATTCAGCTATTTACTATAACAGTTACCAGTTTATGAGAAAAAAAAAATGGCGCTCGTAAAACCCTTGTCAATAATCTGTCACATTTAGATTTAAGATTGGAACAGCATAAAAAGTTTTTTTTTAAGCGATTAAACAGACAATAGACAATAATCTTTAATACTTAACTTAGACTGAAGTACACAAAACCTTTTTCAGTACGACGACTGATAGTTACGGGGAGTACCAGTCTCGTGAGCAGATCATTAACTTGGATAGTAAAGTAAGAAGCGAGGATGAGCCCAACCCTGAACATCCCCACGTCACACATCCGACATCGTAAGTGTAGATGATGAGACCACGACGTCAGCTAACAGTTTCTTAAAGCCAGATTGGAATTCTGCTCTAAAGATGACTTGTAACTTATCAAAGAATTTATATTTTATTTAAATGTTGCTGTTTATTCAACATTAATTCCAATCAAGTCAACTGCTTCATCTCCTGTCAATTATTGATAGATTTGTTATGATCAATAAACGTTTTTATTTGTATATTCGTATTTTTTTAAATGATAATTATCTTTTTTTTTAATATTCCAGCTATATGGACACGATGCTACATCTGTTCAGAGGTAACATCGGTTCCGGTTTGCTGGCTATGGGCGACGCTTTTAAGAACGGTGGCATTATTTTTTCACCTATCATGACAGCGATACTCGGTGTTATATGCGTCCACGCTCAACATTTACTGGTAATTTAAATATAATTTTTAAATATTTTATACATATTTTACGACCTCCTATATGTACTTAAACTCGGTTAAGTCTTTTCGGTACCACTTAATATTGTTAATAAAAGACATTACTTCGTCCTCATTGAATATTTCGTCATGTTCGTCAAGTTCCAATGAGTTCACCAGTCCATGGATGTGATGTTATTAAGACGTAATTTAATTTCGTTATCAGCTGAACTGTTCAGAGGAGATGTATAGGAAGACTAAAAGGGACAAGCCTCCGGGTTTCGCGGACACAGTGTCGCTGGTGTTCGAGTACGGACCGGTGACACTGAGGCCGCTCGCACCGACCATGAAAATCCTGGTGAACACATTTCTGTGCATCACACAACTGGGCTTCTGTTGCGTCTACATAGTATTCATAGCGAACAACGTTAAAATGGTAACAACTGTTTTATTTATGCCTAGTGATATTGGACGAATGTGAAAAATCTGTCTGTCAATGGGATATAATTTAATTTGTTTTCAGATATGTGACCAGCGAGGTCTGCATATAGATTTAACAATACACATGATATTCGTCATAATACCTATATTACTGATCTGTATGGTGCGAAACCTGAAATATTTAACTCCGTTCTCGACTTTGGCCAACGTGATGATGGCGCTAGGAGTTGGCGCTGTTTTGTACGAAGCTGTACAGGACATACCGCCGGTGGAGAGCAGGGACTACATAGCTCACTGGAGCCAGCTACCCTTGTACTTCGGTACAGCTATTTACGCTTTCGAAGGCATAGGATTGGTGAATACTTACACTTCATTAGATCTACTCCATAAACTGTTCTTGTAATAAAAATCCTATATAATCAGGTGCTGCCATTGAAAAACGAAATGCGGAAACCGGAGCTATTCCAGAAGCCTTTGGGCGTTTTAAACTTGGGTATGGTGATTGTTGCTGGTATATTCGTAACGGTCGGCTTCTTCGGCTACCTCAAGTGGGGTGATGAGGTCGCTGGCAGTGTCACCCTCAACCTGAACCCCGCGAATGTGTAAGATACACGAGACAGACTGTTTGAACACACATATAAATAAATAAATATATTTTTTTTCAACGTAAATATTTTTTTTTAATTTCAGTTTAAGCACAACGGTCCAGGTATTGATAACTCTGGCTATGCTGTTGACTTATCCTCTCCAGATGTACGTCCCGGTCGCGATAATGTGGCCGCCTCTCAAGAAGAAGTACGGGAAGTCGTCACCCGTGGCCAAGGAGCTGGGATTCAGAGTTCTGCTAGTACTACTCACCTGTGAGTATGGTGTTAGGCAGAAGTTCCCAAACTTATAGTGTCCACTGAATATTTTACGAATAAATATTTTTTTAGCGCCCTCAATTTCACCTAATGAAAAACCATAGTAACTTCATATTAAAACTGATTAATTATGGCTAACTATATTAGCGGCCCCACTTCTTTATGGGTCTTTCACCAGCCGTTATCGCTGACATCCGGCTAAGACATTGCGTTTTTTATACTAACAATATTTGTTTTGGTAAACAAGTATTTGGACGAAAAGCGAGTATGATATTATATTATTGTTTTTTTAAGTGAGACACTATTTTCAGTCGTTCTGGCGGAGTCGATTCCACAGTTGGGACTGTTCATATCCCTGGTGGGAGCCATCAGTAGCACCACCCTCGCCCTCATGTTCCCACCGATCATACAGCTCGTGTCCCACTACCAGAACAACAACGGGCTGACAGTCTTTATCACAGTGAAGAATCTCTTGATCATATCGCTGGGGTTGTTTATCTTTGTCACAGGAACATATCAAAGTATAGCCTCTATCGTACAAGCATTTTAGACTACTTATTAATATAAGGGTTATATTAAGAGAATGTACCAACAAATGAGCTGATCAGGAATAGGTTTGTCTCTTTTGTGAAGCGAAGCCGGGTGAAAAACCTACATGATATATATACGGGTGAATGGAAGTATATTAAAAACAACCTTATTGTTAAGTTATTAGTACTTTATTTTCAATTGTCTTTTCACGACTAAGTACGACTAGATTTGTGTACTTGTTAAGAATAATCTATGTTATACAGGAATATGTATAAATAAGTCTAATTTATTAGTATATCTATAGTTATTCAAATTTGGATTAAGAATACTTTTAAAATAAGATAAATAAACCCGTATAAAACCACGTTACCATTTACCAAATAAAATAAATGTGAATGTTCAAATGACATTTAATATTGTTGAAACGTTTCGTTTAAGCGAAGAAGCTTTAAGGAGTCCAATAGTTTGTATTATAGCTAGTTTTATATTACCAGACTGTTAGAAGCACTGTTTGGCTTAAATTTTACAACAGAGTATTAACTATTATTCTTAAAAATGCCAAATTTATGACAGTATGTGACATCGTCATTGTTTTTATTATAATGACTATGGCATAATATTATACAGCCAATACAGCTAGCTATATTTGATTAGAGAAAAATAAACACAATTCAATAAAAAGAACCATTTTTTGACTAACGATTTTTTTAAATTGTAATACAATTTGTTTATTATTATTATTAAAACGCACTTCGACATTGTAATGTACTGTGATAAAAATTATTTAATCGTCAACTGAAATCTGAATAAAAGTTTAAAATAGTTTTGTGGTTTTATTGTGCGGGTTTCAAAAAAATTTTGTTCGATCAGACCGTTATAATAAAGTATTGAAACTAGTTATGGATTTTAATAAATTTAAAATCTTGTATCGTATAATTTAAGCATGAGAATTCTTGGCACCATTGATGTTGATGTCCAATGTCCAAGGGTTCCCAAAGTTATTTTGTATACTGCGCACTTTGAGAATAAATAATTTTTTAGCGCCCCTATTTTATCACCAACAGAAAAACCAGTGTAACTTTTCCTAGCTAAATGCAATTACAAATCCCAAGCCTCTACACAGCGCCTCCATCTTTATTGTGAGTCTCTTACAAGGAGGCGTTATCGCCCACTTTGACAAAGACTGATGTAGACAGTAAAAACTCATTTGAACTCAGTAGGTTCAAAATAAAAAACGAGACAAAGAAAACAAAGAAATAGATTTAAACTGTTCTTTTTATTTACGGGAGAAGTTTAAAGACAAACTGAGAGTTTATTGCAAAATACATTAAAAATACTACCAAGAGACAATCAAACACATGTTCTGAAGCATCGCTTACAATTTAACATTTTAATCGAAACAAACTGGCATTCTTGAAATACTATCCACATACAATTGCTTATAAAAATCTTAGGTCTAATATTATTAAAAAAATAATTATATCTATAATAAATACTATATTCTCATCACCCATAACCTTTGACAATACTAACATCAAATACTTAGGTAACCAGCTAAGTACACCAGCGCTTGATACAATACAGCCGAGTATATTTTCAAATTCAAACGGAAAATCAAAACTAATGGCAATACTGTGTAACATGACTACATATTTGTAATTTAAATTGCAATAATTTTATATAAAAAGCATATTTTAAATACAATTCTTATTACCTTGAAAATGTTGCCATTATAAAATCGCTATGATATTTTTGTAAGCTTATTTTATTTTTAATTTACATAAAATAATTCAGTCCCCGTGTATAAAGTGTAAAACAAACACAGCTTACCCCTTACCCCGCCCGGGGTAATCAGTGTTTGTAAGGCACATGATCATTGTACTCAAATGTAGTGAAACATATTTACATTATGAACAGGCAGTGAGTTCAGGTAGTCCGATACTACTATGACATTTAACAAAATTATTAAAAATACTTTTTAAATTATATATTAAACAAGAAATATTTATAGTTTAGTTATATAATATTAAACTAAATGCCTCTAGTGACAGTGAACATTAAGTAAATATTATTAAGACACACAATACATTGATTGAGAATACTTAGAACGAGCTAAATCTAATAATTTTGATATATTAATTTCCATATGAAAATAGCAACGAAACGACAATTACCAGTTTTAATTGTTTTTGATATGGCAACACAGAAATAAATCATTTTAAATGACAACACATTTTATAAATATAACGTAACGTTTAAAAAAAAAAATGTTTCCATAATACGGTGACAGCGGTCGCATCCGAAGTACTTTTTAAACAAAATAAAAAAACTTCCTTTTATTTAATTTATTCACATTTTAGTGTAAAATTTGGTTTGGGGGTAAATTATATTTCCCTTACAAATAACTGGGGGTTATAAATAAACAAAAAAAAATAAAAAAAAGCTGCCAATCATTGGAATGGCGTATTAAGTAACAATCGAAAGTGACTAAATATTCTTAATATCACGTTTATCACCGGTTTAAGTAAGTTTGAACATAAATTTAAAACAACCGTCTCGCTAATACCTCTAATATTTCTAATAACATAAATAAAGTATAGAATACTGCTTTTTTTATACTTTTCGACGGAAACTGGAACAGATAGCTTAACATTAATTATTTCAAGGCGGTTTCCAATGTCGCATCAAGTATACGACTTTAACAATTGTAACAAAAATGTTATTTAAATTAGAGCTTACATTCATAACGAACAGCTGATGTATATATATATATATTGTAGGAACTATGATCGATATATTATGAAGATCTTAGAGGAAGAAAGATAATTTAGCATGAAAAAAAAAAATCATCACCAGCCTTCACAATTTACCTGCTACATAATATAACGGGGTGATTCTGTTACCCCAGAAATCCAGTTGTTGATCACGGGGTTATATAATAGCCCCGTAAGTGTTATTTGCATGTGGCTTCCATATCAAAGCTGTCGCCTATCTCCATATTATAATAACGTTGGGATCGTCTTCTATAATCTGATCGAGGGTAGGGAGGTCAATGCGGGCTAGGCAGCATATCTCGTCCACGTTATGCCTGCCAGTGAACAGCCTTCGTATACCTATTATAGAGTCGACTCTGTAGCCGTTCTGACGTGTCGGGTTCCGGATATAGACTGGATACCTTTAACAAATTTCAACAAGGTTATTTTGTTTATGAAGAAAATATTATACAAACAGAACACACTGTATAACAACTGTATTTACTCTACATTGAAATACGACATGTAGAAATAAAAATTACCCCAGAACGTTAATTTTGGGGGTAAATCAATGTGCTTACCTCTTAAGACACTTTACGAGGCCGTGTATTTGTGCGAACACTATCAGCCGTCTCACATCGAACGGCACCCCGGGGGATGTGAAGTGCCGATCGCACACCGCACGCAACGTTGTACCCTGCTGCAGTGAACACAGCACACCCACCACGTCGGACAGTGACGGCTGGGTGGGTGACGTTTTATTATAAATAAAATTCATATACAAAATATGTAGCAAACTAAGCTATCGTGTGTGTATATGTGCGAGTTGATTAAGCACATATACATTTATATACATTTTTTTCTACAATATATATATATATATATATATATATATTTAAGTACATTTAATTAGGTTTTTTAATTTAGTAGTATAAAATGGTATTATTAATTATAAATTAGTTATATATATGTATGTATATGTAATAAATAACCTTGTCCTTCCCCTCACAGTCGTTGTTGATGTACTTCAGACACGAGTGCTGCATGTCATGATCGTTCATTAATCGGCTCAGGTTAGGTGTGGCTCGGTACATGTTGCTGAACTTGAGCACGGGTATCAGAGTCACCTGGAATTTAGTGACGTATAAATTAACAAAAATGAAAAATATCATCAAAAGTTATCGATTATTTGATAAAGATTCTTAAAGATATCCAATAAGTGAATATTTAAAATCTATAGTAAAGGTTATATTGTAAATTAAGGCGGCAACAATGAATACAATGTTGCTATAACATTATATACTTTGAGATATGGTTAGATAAAGATTAGGATTGACATATATATACATATATACATATATATATATATATATATATATATACATAGTTTTAACATACAATTATTTAAAAGCTATGTAAAAGAGTGCGGATACAAAATTGATCAGCTATATATTATATATTTTTATCAATAAATTGATTGATTTTTATATAAAATTAGTTTAAGATTTCCTACATTAACATTAATAAACTGACCACTCCGTAGTACACCAAGTTTTGTATACACGACTTGACGAGTGTCTTTTCAACGTTGGTGTCCGAAGCTATCTTCGAGATGTGGTTGTAACCGTTTATGTGAGGAAGAAGCTGGAAATAAAATATGATTTAGTATGGCTGATGGATTAAGACTTAACTGATTATATAAAAAAAAAGGGTTTGAATTTTCATGATTGCCTGTTGATAAAGTTTTTTGGGCTGGTGTTAGTTGATATTTTTTTATATTTTCAGTACTGTTATGGTTATAGTTAAAATTGTATATATACTAGGAACCAGCCCCTGCTTCCCACGGGCTCTTTACAAGAAATATAAAATAGCCTATTTAATTTTGAGAATTATTTAACTTATATTATGATAATTTTCGAACTTAAAAACTTTAAAAATTAAAAAGTAATTTACAGATATTCATGTAGGCTTGGAAACGAAGTAATTTATTTTGATAAGAGTTAATACCGTATTTATGTAAATAGCTTTCCAATAAACGCTTCAGGAATGCCAATTTTTTAAAGTTGTAAAATGGATATAGTATGTCATCCTTAAGGTATAGACATATGCCACCTCGGACTTTTCTGCAGACCTATATTAGATACACAATTCCACTATATATAATTCTGTTATATCTCAAAGACTCCAGGCAGCGTTTTCGTTATAAGCTCTCAGACGGCTCATGTTTTCCCGACATCTTCAACAAATATCGTTAATATACACACAAGTCAATACAAAAACTCAACAAATTATATACTAAAACCTTCCTCGAGTGTCACGCTATAGAGTAGTGATATCTGTTTGATAATCGGTACAGTAGTTTTTCTGTTTATGGCGAACAGACAGACAGTATACAACACAGAACAGACAGACAAAATATATATATAAAATAATGGACACTTCAATGTTTTAAGAAGGGAATAAACCTTCAGAGGTATGGTCTTAGTAGTCATCTTAATAAATGTATGGCAAATAGATATCAGTATTGGGAATCATATTGTATCTGTTACACCTGTCTTGTTGTGAGATCCCAGTCGGCGTCTAGGTGCACCTCAAAGGGTTCTTCTTCAACTTCGATGTGTTCCTGGCTCTGCTCGGACTCCTCTTGTGGTCCGGGGGGCACACGCGGCGGGCGCCCCGGTCGCGGAAGCCCTACCGAAGCCACCAGTACAGGAACATCAAAATCATGGACGGGGGTTGGATCTTTTCTCACTTCCAGTACTTTGAGGTGCATCACCGTGTCGCCCTCTGAAAGTTATTAATGACACTAAAATTGTTATACTAGATTCTAATAATCATTGTTCATAAGTAATAATCTTTCATATTTTACAGATAACAAGAGACGAAAGCTCTCGGCAATCCATGGATTCACCATGCGGGTGCCGGGGAGGAGCTTCAACAGTGCCTGGGACTTGCGACCCAGCTGTAGGTTGAGGGGTCCCTATATAAAGCGCGTTAAACGCTCACCTCCACCGTCCAAGCTCCTCTCCCTACCTAACCAAACTTGAAACGAACCCACTAGGGCTGCCTTCGACGCACGTCCTAAGAATGAACTGATGCTAGTTCTGGACAGGCCCAACTCTTTTAGTACGTTGATTTGGCTGTTAAACGTCTCCCTCCTACTTCTAGCGCGTACAAATTTACAACGAACCTATTTCTTAGTAAGTTCGTTAGTGAGCTCGTAATACTTGTTGACCTTGATGGCATGGTCTTTGGAGATGTTGGTTTCCCAAGGAACCGCGAGCTCTATTAGCACGACGCGCTTCAAAATCCATGAATATCCTCTGGTATTTTATATTGCTTCTCATACGTATCCATCATTATAGTCCAAAACGAAGCCGCTTTAAGGATAGAGTAAGGCTTGACGTTTGATTTTATATCCCTAGTGCTTCTCTCACAAAACCTACTGATAGCTTGTTTGTGGTTATTTCTTTTTGCGCTCTGGCTATCGAAAGACTAACCGCTTCACGCATAGTATTACTGAGACTATCTCCAAGGGCATAAAGTGAAAACTATTCATTATATATTATTACATGGGTTCCGTAATAATTAACGTTTCTTATGGTTTTAATTAATTTTATGTAAAATATTTGGAATAATCTCATAACAAACTAAACCAGTGTAATTATTAGTCGAGGTATGGGAGGGAATCACAATGTAACTCACCAACGAGCGTCGCTTTCCTGTAAGTGTTCAAATCGTGGAGTAAGTGTGCTAGCAGGGTCGGTAGTTTGCTGGAGCCACTTGAAACAAAACGGGTCTCCTCTTCCATGATCGTCTGTTACAAACACAAATATACAACACTTAGTACTAATAATTACAACAGCTATAGAGATTAAATCCCTCATCATTCCATGGATTCACCGTGCGGGTGGCGGATCCATCGTTGCAGGGAGAGGAGCTTCAACAGTGCCTGGGACTTGCGACCCAGGTGTAGGTTTAAAGGGCCCACAACTAACGCGCGTTAAACGCTCACCTCCACCTCCACCGTCCAAGCTCCTTTGTCTACCTATCTAGCTAGCTAGCTATTTTATTTATTTACAATGAACATGAAGAAGAAATACTACGCGGCTGTTATAATGTATAATTTTTTTATAACACCTGCCGTTTTTAATCATCACATAGGGAATATTTTTATTTTCTAACAAGTCTTACTTGAGATTAAAAATTTGTATATGAAGTTTATGTATACTAATTTTCATTCATAGCCAAGAAGAGAAACAATTACTCTATGACAGTGGTTCCCAAACTAATTTTTTATGAAAAATTATTTTTGGCACTCCCCATTTTGTTCTGGGTCTCTTACCACTCTCCATTAAACCTGTAGTGCCCACAAGGACGACATATCGCACACTTTGGGAAGGTCCAGTCTAAGTGATATATAAAAAATACATTATTTGCCTCTTACCAAGTGCTCTCCGAGCTTCTTCACAACGGGTTCATATTGAACAGTCTTCGACCAACTGTCGCAGACAAAGCAGAGATTGAACAGATACATGTTCCGTTCATACCTCGAGTTTTCTATTCGTATGGGATAGCCGATGATTTTGTGACCGAGGGCGTTACTGTTGAGTTAACATTCAAATAAATAATAATTGTGGCTTACAAAATTTATTGCTAACTTTGTTACTCACATTGTCATTGTGCATTTCTGTATTTGTGGTTTTGGAATGATGTAAGCACTTATTGAATCAAACAGCTCCTTGGACACATAGTCTTCAGGAAACTGAAACAAGGTGGCATATAAGGGAATATATAAGTGAAAATTTTGGTTAGATTTCTGGTAGAACCAACATCTGAAGAGACATTTTAGAATTTAGATGTAGGTTTCTGTATCATAGCTCTTTTATAAAACAAGTCTTTATTACAGTTTATAGAAAAATTTCTTTTTAAATACTCCAAACTGCTCTTTACTTGTTTAGAAATAATGTGTTTCATTTAAAACATTGAACAGCTAGAATATTTTACTGTAATTACAATTGTTACATTAATATTTATGGTCTTAGAAATAAATGATATTTTATATGATTTCAATTACATATTTTAGCCACATGTTCAGTTATGTAGGTAGGTCAAAGATATAGTTAATCAAGGGACAGGATGTTATGTTTATGGGACCAAAAAGTTTTGATTAAAATAATAAAACGGTTTGTAACATACCTGGCACGATATTTTGGGTCCTGCTACCGGATGGAACTCTCCCAGGAAGATGCAGCGGATGGGACCCTCTCGTCCACATCCCTCGTAATAACGTGTTTCCATAATTTTTGAGGACATTAAAGCGACTTTTGAATCTACACTGGTATCGTGCTCGAATTCCTCGAAATCAGATAATGTGTCGAGATGTACTTGCATTGGATAAGTCTATAATATTATACTATAAAAAATAAAATTAAGGGTACTACCCTCTATACTCCATAATAAGCAGAGAATGATTAAAAACTAACAGGTATCGCGTGACATTTTATTAAACATTTCTAAGAATTGAAAAAAATTAAAAAAAACAATGTTCGTCACTTGTCAATTTTGAAATAATAGCACAGATTAAATAAGGACGTGATGTCTCGTCCAGAAGCTATATTCATAGAGTAAAATTAGTTCAAGGAATATATTTCTAAACAAATTTTTATTATTTATTGAGTTATATAATACAATTTTATTTTTTATAATTTCATTAGATCTTCTAATGTTGGTTAAGGGATAGTATTTTTAATAAGTCTATTTAGTAAAATTTTCTAAAATATACCTTATCATATTATTAATGAGGAAAACTTTTTTTATTTGTGGGTAGTAATCGAAAAATAGAGAACTTTGAAAAAGTAGTCGTGTATTATTTGAGGATCGTTGTTTAAAGCTATCCGTAATCAATGTAAGTCTTTAAAATATTATTTATTTTAAATTTAAGGGTTCTTAGAGATAACTATAACATTTTTAAACCTACGTGAAATATTTTTGAAAATAGGAGACATGAAAACTGATAAATTAATTATTAAACAATTCAAGATTTTTTTTTTCAATTATAAGAGTTTTCTATTAAAACAATGAAATATAAATCTAAATAATTCAGTATTTATATCGTGGAAGTCTAGTTTATTGTTTGAATTAGGTGTTTTGGCAAATCGTTAACAAAAAATATAACATGTGCCTTCAAAAATATTTAAAAGTTTTTGAAAGATTTTATTTAAAGTAATTATAAGATACTAATAAATAGCATTTCTTATTGTATTTTAGGAGGGCTTTTAAAAAATATTATTTTATGGGATTGGTAGGAAGTAATAATAAATTGATTAATTTTTTTTTATCCATGTGGGTTAATCTGTTACACGTGTTTAAACTTTTTTAGTTTTTACCCAATTTTTTTTTGTCTCCTATGTTATTATTAATTACTACTAATTTGTCAATTCCTTTGTATGAGTATCAATTAGGGCTTTGTTATAATTTGAAAAATTAAAAAAAAAAAATAATTCAGGGTCAGAAATAGTGACAAAAAATAATTAAACTAAGTTTTAGTTGATATTTCTATTTTAAATCTGATCGAACTCTTAAATTTGGCCAGCTTCATTTCTAGCCAACACTATACCCAGTGTGTTCCATGATACAAGCAATTATGATGACTTTTAGAAGTAAATATCTGAATATTTTATTATCTTAATGGACAATCTTCTTTTTTGATCTATGGCTTCATTCGTTTTGGAATTGTTGAATATCTTGCAAATGTTTTTATTTGTTTTTATTTGTTGGATGAATTATAATCTTGAGTTCTGTGTGGAGAAAACACGAAGGAGTGTGACGAATGGAATAAAGGCATTAATTTAAATCTGAAATAAGTCAACAATGAAAGTCTGTCGTTTGATTTTCAAATCCATAGACAATACAAGCATAATCAGTGTGCAGGTTGTATAGTTATAATGTTTATAAAACTTAAAAATAATAAAAGAATACGGGTTTTATGTGTACGAAGAGTTTGAAATTAGTGGACAATTTTATTTAGTATGAGCTTGAAAACTATATTTTTTTATTTGCGAATCTTAGCAATTATCTTGATAACAGTAAATTCACAAATATGGTTTCCAGTTGTTTAAAAAATAAACAAATTCGTAATGAATGTTTGCGTGTACATACATATTATATTGATTTTAAATAGTGAAAACTTAAAGAAGTTTAATTAAACCAATAATATTTAAATACAATACAAGTTATTGTTTTAAAGGAATTAGTTCACATAAAATTTTTGTAAAAAGTGACTGGCGACTTTAATTTTTTCCATTTCTTGATAAAAATGATATTTCGGAATTATGTTTTTCTCGTCATTTTGTAATACAGATTAGAATGCCTTGCATAATTTCAATTTTTCACACTACACACTACTACTGTTCTCATTTAATTAACTACGTTAAAACTATATCTACTACGGAGATTTATGAATGAAGAACTTTTAACGCTCCGTGTACTGTGACGTTGTCAACTTAGGGTTCGTAAGCATACAAATTATATATTAACGAAAAGTTCTTAGACGTCAAATTAAGTTTAATATACCCTACTCCGACTTCAGGTCAATCAGACTTCTCTCATCCGACGAATATAAAAAATTAAAATGAATATCCGCCAGCGAGACTGGAAGAATGCTAAAGCTATGAACCTATAAAAAGTGGATTCCATCGGAAATAGAATAGTCCTTTATAGGTTAAAAAAAAAGGTGAAAATAAATGACTTCCATAATGAACTTGAACAATAAAAAAATACTGTTCCTTATCACCCAGGGAACTTCATTTAGTAAAATATTTAATGGGCAGCAAAGCGTGTTTTGGATAGCTGCATCCGTAAACTAATTTATTATTAAAATACAAATATCCGAGGAATGTCAGTACGACTTTAATTAAGAGTATTATAAACACTACCTTTGTGTCTAATACGCGATATATGGTTTAGTCTCAACTTTTTAATACAGCCTCGTGAAACAGTCCGCCAAACTAAAAGCCTAATTGAGTTGCTGAATTGCTAATTGTTGTACCTACCTGGCTTTAGGATTTAACTTCGAGCCCCTAATGGGCAAGTCTGTGAGTAAAAATAGTTAAGTTCTATGCTTGCATGATGTGAATAACGGAGCTTAAGTCATTTGTTTGTTGTCATAGTTAAAACGATCACCCATCCTATATGACTTTGCTGTCAATGACCATTATTGTATGTGTCACGATTATGACTATGATAATTTTGGCCATACGGTTTGTGATTTGTTTAGTCCAATCAAATCGCTGGTCAGAACGTTCCTCTTTCAAAAATATGTTTATATTCAAAGATGTATTTCTTTTATTTTTTATTTATTAAAAATGGCATAGGTAATCAATATAATGCCATTTAAAATAAATAACTATTTACGCTAATTTCGATAGAGATATGTGGGGAAAAGAGGCTGCGGTACCGAGGAATGTTTATTCATCAGTATTAACTGTCTCAAATAATAAGGCTGGCGTGTTGGTATTTGATTTTTGGGGTAAATTTTTAGTAGAATGTTAAATAAAGTCTTACTTTTAAACAAAATTTATATTGATGGCACTAGCGGTGCAAGAAACTAGATCCATATGAGTGAATAATTAGTGGAATGTAGGAACTTCAACGGTAATAAAATTTTAATGTCTAGACTGTAATATATAAAGTTAATTTTGTTTGTTAATCGTTCCGTTTCTGTTATCATAAATGTGCTTATTATTTATGCAAAGTACTAAAAGAAACAAAGTACAATTATATGAAAATCTAATTGTAATAAAATAAATCGCCTAGTAGATTATATAAATAAAACGACATTTTCTTAGTGTTTTCTATTTAAAATCTGTATTAATTAAAATAAATGTGTTTCAATGCCAGAGATATTTAAGTTTTAATTACGTTTCACAGCGTTCTTTGTGTCATGCGGCCGCTAAGTGCGCTCAAATCCCATAGTTTAGGATAGGTACTTGGTACTCAAAACACATTGACCTAGAAGACAGGTGACAGAGTTTTTGTCCATGAACCGGGAAATATTCTCAAGGTTAAACACGCGCATGCGGCTTAGCCTACAAAGCTCATACAGTGACTTTGTAAGGGCGGCTGTTTATTTTTATAAATATCTTCTACCACATATACTGGTAAACGAACCACATCGATTTGTTCGGGTGACACGGTTGTATTGTCAAATTCTTATGTCGTCTTGAGAATGATATTAGACATCCCATCGTACAACAAATGATGGCGAGGCTTTCTGTAAATGTACATCGTTTGGAGTGGACAAGGTTACAGACGACGTTACAGAGACACATCGCAATGCCCGCCCTAGGCCTATAATTCTGATTTTCATCCGGAAACACGGTGTAAACGTTGAAATTTGTTTTGTTCCGTGTGTCGACATGCGATATCTTGCTCCAGATACACAGACAGCACCAGGGCTGGAGTCGTACCATGAGAGTATAAATTGATTGTGTCATAGCGATCACATCAGCAGTTATGAGCTGTTCGGTGCTGGTGGACGCGAGTTCCTCCACCTTAGCGGATGATCTATACACGTGAGTGCTAGTCTTATATGTGTATAGATAGCGCCAATCAATAGTGACATCATCTGGCTTGTGGCCTTGAGAGCGTCCTTCGCTGTTCGGGCTGTACCGTTACGATCATTTAATGTATACCTATTATGTGTATTGGAAACAAGGTCACTGTCAAGCGCTCTATCCCGGCCTTGGGATGCGGTCGCCGAATAAAATCCTAATTAGGTCCCCCTAACCTTTATATTTCTTTGTCCCAATTATCGGGTTACCATTCTTCCGGCTGACCTACATTACGTTTTGCAATAAAAATGTTTCTGTATTAAAATTAAGGACTCTCCCGGAAGCGTATAATGTTTTTAGGCTTGGACTTATTGTCTATGGAAAAGAAAGTAGGATTTATGTATCCAATAGCTCTTAAACCTGACTAGCGTTTGCATTTTGTTGTGTTAAAATGTGTTCGCACAAAATCAAAACAAATCATTAGAATCAACAAATACTATAAATGATATTATATATAAAATATATTTTTTTTTATTACAATTGAAGTTCATATATATATACTATAATCCGATACGCAGTCACATGTATCAGAAATAACTGTAGCCCCTGGATAAATAATTTCTCAATTAGCAAACGTCCCTGTTTGACTCCCAGGCCGTAATATCAGCTTGTATTATAAATAAAACATTATCGATTCTAAATTTATTCCTTATCGTTTTTAATGGCGTCACATCCTATCTGTGAAATGTTGGTAAACGTCATATTTTTCCTTTGTCACTAAATTTAATACCACTGCACGTAATGCAAGCCGAAGGGCTATTCCGTATAATGACGAGAATTGTATATGTAACACTTGCCTGGTCGTATAAAACACGACCATGAAAACTGAATATATTTATAAACCAATAAATAAATTATAAATAAAACGACAGATGTACTTTTATGATACACTTGAAATAATAACAGCAAATATTTATATTTTTTCCTTTGTTTATTCTTCTCGTATATATTTTTTTTCTTTTATATAGAAATGCAATTCTATAACAATATGTTATTATTATAATTCACATGGACGCAATTACCCTAAAATCGATTACCCCTCCTCCCTCGGTGTTGCCATGAGATAAATTTATCATGTACTTTTTTATGTGCGACGTCACATCGTATCCAATGAGCTTACATTCCGTCTTAATGATTTTATACTCTAATATATATTGATAATTTATATAATTATTTAAAAATTCTATATGAAAGTATTGAACATTTTTGTGTTTAATATATTATATAAATATTATAACACCTATTTTGTTATTTCCACATTAACTAGCTTTCAGTGAACGTTATTTGAAATAACTAAAAGGCGGCAGGAAGTAACTTAACGAGTAGGTACGCTTAACCGGATTTCCAGGTCAGAGACGAGCGGATATTTTCTACGAATTTATCTGTAAAAATATATATGTTTTACATTAAAAAAAAATTTATATAATTTATATCATGATATATGTGGTTATAATTGGATAAATTAATAATATTTAAATGTTACGTAAATAAAATCCGTTAGAATTATTAATAAATTCAAATTAAATTCCTATTCTAGCGAGTTGTTTGATATATCGTCAATAATTGTGTGATTGCAATACAAGGCAGTTTCCCTCTTTCAAACGAATGTCATTTGTCATTTCAAACATTATTCTAATCTATATATTCTGTCTTCAAATGTCCTCATTTAACATTATTATATACTCTCCCATTTGTTACTATTAAATGATAAATAATGACAATATAGAAACTATTGTGATCTATTTTCTTTACAAGATTTGTTCGCGCCTCATTAATTATAGAACCTTCATGTCAGTTTAAAAAAAAAACACACACACACATTAAATACTTCTTCGTTTCGATATTGTCTTTGTTACGGATGAATTTGTGAATATAATTCAACACTGCGCTCGAAAAATATCGACATCGAGTTTAATGCATAAGTGATTTTTTGTAAATTTACAATTTAAATTTCATAGGTCCGCCGCACTTCTGCCTCGGCTGACGGAAAAAGCTATCGAAAAAAGCAAATTCGTCCTTGATTTTGTAGACTCCCCCGTAACCTACTGGCCCTGTTTATTCACGAAACCAAATATATATTCTATACATATAAAAAATATTTATCTCATGCGGCTCTGTTCGTCTCATATTGTAAAGTTTACGGCATAAAATAATAATGCGAGGTCAATATGCTCACCATTATGCAGGATCTCAAACCATATTGATAATGCTCTTCTTTACCCAGACTGTAACGCACATCGATGTATACATATGTCGGACGGAAATATTTGTATTATTTTTTTTTTGTTAGCATTCTAATTTTAAAATTTCCTTTTCATTCCATAGCTGGCCCTCAATAATTTAATGAAGATTAAAAATATAGCCAATGATAAAATTCTATAATGATATATAATTTCATTGCTGGATATGGGAAATTTCTTTTTAGAAGCGGATACTTAATAACAATGTGCTTTCCGATGCGAAAATTTCAATATAGCTCCGGCTGCAATAAAAAAAAAATGCACATTTTTAAAACTGTTCAACGCTTTGATTCCCGCTTCTAATTAGTTTTGAATTTTATGAAAAAAAATTTCTATAATAATTAAAATTTAATAAATAACTAGAGCATCGGTACGCTCTCAAATAGCTTTATTGCTTTTTAATCGATGGGAATTGAGATGGATGTGCGAATTAATAATAATTCCCGTTAGATAGAAATATTAATATATTTATTAATTTATCAGTAGGTACTCGAACAATTTATTAGTTTTTCGATATTTCGCCTTTATATAAATAGATAATAGTTGTTATATTCACAAACATGTATAAAAAGGGAGTCCTATTATTCGTATTTTAATTATTGAGGCGTTTTAAGGTTTTCTTATGTGACAGAAGTGAAATTTTGTAATGTCTATGGATTATATAGGTCAGATACTTAAGTGAAACGGCAACGAATGAGGTATCTATGTAAAAGCTTTAATATTAACATGCTTTAGGTTCACTTCTGTGATATTTGTAGTTAAAACAGAAACATTTACATAACTTTAAATGTAACTAATATTTTTCGGTTATAATACGCGTGCTTTTTTTTTGTTAAAACTACATTCTCCCGACGTTTAGGTTACTTTTCAGCAACCGTGATCACGGAACTAAACTGGCGAAAGTCTTAGATCTCATATTTACATCAATTTTATATATATATGAAGTATACAATTCAATATCAGATTAGCTTTTTTATAATGTCATGTAAGGTATTTGTAAAAGTTATAAGTAAAAGGCAACTAAACAGACATAAAACAGGGGACGCAGAACGGAAAGATTTGTTTAAAACTCTGTTAAATTTATTAAAATTAACTATTAGTAACAAATGTCAATGTTATTTATATATAATACTCGCGTCGTAACAAAGCAAATATTTTGCCTTATTTAATATCGAGTGTTCGAGTCTACGTTAAAATCGCATTTTTTATCTGTTTACTCAAATATTTACACAAGATGTAGCTATATTTATTTTCATATTATTATATTCGATTTAAAATGATCTCGATTGAATCGTTAATTGTTTCCGTTATAATAAACTGACGACTATTTCACATTACAGATTCCGTGAAGATCCCGAGTCGCCGATTTCAGGGAACTCTCCAGGCAAGTATAAAATGTAACGTAAATTAGTACTACAATATAGAGCTTATAATATGACTCATGCTGCGGTTCGTGAAACACGACAATTATAGATATTCCCAGTTATAGGCGAATTAATATTTCATAAAAGACGATTATAGACCGTAACTTTGATGAAATATCGAGATCGATAGATGTTGTTTCAAATAAAATGCTGTAACCTAGATATTATATAATTGTTTTGAACTATATTTAAACTATATTTTTAAATACAAGGTGACCTAAGTTTTTCAGAGACTAAGCTCTTTTATTGATTTATTACTTCACAATCCCGATGGCTCGGGTTCCTTTAAACAATAGCAACTGTGATCATGGAGAGACGAGATGAAAGAGTCTGTGACTAGATTATTTGATGTTCCTTAACCGCGAGGAAATGATAGTAGAGTTTTATACTCATTTTGATGAGTTTGTTGCCATAGAGACCAAGATGTAGGGAACGTTTTTAATATAAGACCATGTACAGACACGAGCGACGTAAGAGTTGGGAAACATTAAAGTTACTAGTTTAAAGCAACCTATTATTTGCTGGAAATGGCTCAGAAAGTAATTTATGGACTGTATTTAAATGATAAATATTTTAAATCAATAAGCAACCGGCAGTGCCAGCATACAGTCTCTGTCACCCGACTTCATACAAGATACAAATGTTAAGTTATAGCTTATATCTGAGCTGCTTTACTCTAAAGTTCAATCAAAATCCTTCAAGTATTTTTTAGTGATAATATCCTAAAGCATACATGCAACATCACACACATATATGATCACAAAAATTCGCATTAGCTAAAACTACCGTCTGCATACGATTCCAGACAGATTCTTGTGCAACGAGAATTCTGTATATGAAAGATTATTGTAAAGGATATTTGTTTAGAACTTCATCATCACCTGAGATCCCCTCACTATCATCATCACTCAACGTAACTTCAATGAATTAAGGTCAGGACGCACCAGCTAAACTTACTGTCCCCACCAGACCAGACACACTGACAGACATTTTGAAATCGTCTTCCGCATGTGAAAAATAATCAAATATGTTTATGATAATATGATATGAATTTGAAGTAAATTCATGTGTTGTATTTATTAAAACAAAATTAAAATTATATTACGTCATATTTAGTTTGCATGCTTAGCACAAGTTTGCATAGTCACACTGGATACGAAGCGTTTTGCCGTTTGTCATTAAATAATTTACGTTAATACTAATCATATGAGAATAGTTATCACTGAAAAACTGTTCAACTCCTTATATAGTGACGTGATACACTAACAACTTTGCGGTTGCTAGTAATTTCTTTACCAGACAATTAATTGTTTAAAAAAAAATTCCCGACTTAATGTGAATAACACTAGTTTATTTTAGTTAACCATGACAAGGGTTAAGCTGTGACTAAATTTACTAGTTATTTAGTATAAAACAGATAAACATACCAACCTCGAGTCTCTGTACTATCTGCTATGTAAGGTAAAACACTTTATGTATCTTCTAGGACCGGCTAAGGCTTTAGCTATGGGATATATTGACCTCAACTATGTATAGCAATCTATAAGGAACGAATAATTTCTGACATTTTTTCGTTTAACAATGTAATGAATATGAAAACATTCATTCGAAGAGGTACTTAGGGTTGATCGAGATATTATAGGTACGTTACTAAACATAAAAGTAATTAATTTGATGATTTAAAAGTTAAATTTATATATATTAATGACCTTATAACGCAAGGGTTAATTAGTGGCGCGTAATAGATTTTTAGTTGATTATAAGTAAAATTGAAATATCAAAGACTTAACATAAAATACATTTATAATATTGTGTGTCGAAGAGCCACCTCCAGCACTAATTCTGAACTTAATCTTTGTTATCAGCAAATCTTACGAGACAGCTTGGCCTATCCACTAATGGCACTGCTTTGCAGAACCTTCGCTCAGCCGGATTAAAGGAATGTTAACTCTATAACAAAGACATAGAGTACAAAGTTTATTGCTCGTGCGCGTCAACAAGTTTGATTAGATGCTAACACTCATACCGCTTCCCAGCCAGTGAATTTCAAATCATCTTCGTACATTATAAGGTTGAATTTCATTTAAATTACTTTCTAACAGCTATACCGGGTTCATTGAACTGTATAAGTTTGCTTTCTGCGCAAACGCCATGGCGAGTTGGGCTTTTTACATGACACAAGTACACATAGCCTGAGATTGCACAATTCATTTTAATTAAATTTTACGATACACTAAAATAAACAGCTTTTGTTTAGATCCATACATTGTTGTCCATGGCTTAATATTTCAAATATATACATAAGTCTAAGTCTAAGTCTAAGTCTAAGTCTAAGTCTAATATATATTTTTTTACATGCTCGTAATTTAATTATAACATGCCAATTAATATTTAAAAAATAAATAAAGCTATGTCGCCAGCGTGTCTCGATTCTTATTATTTATTTAGTTTTCTATACTAACACTGCTATATACAAGTAGTGTAACGTGAACTACATAAAATCGGATGTACGTACATAGCAGTAGACTCAGTAGTCTACTGCAATGGCTAGGCTCCACAAATTCTATTACAGTCAGTTCGCTTTGAAGGCACCTAAATTGGATTTGAATTTTTCATACGTGGTATTCAAATGCTTTCATAAAATATAAGGAAATATAATTAGCGTAATGTCTGATAAAATGCGGTTTCGTATGAGCAAGGAAGTTCGTAATACAAGTCTGCGTTCTCTCACTTGGAAGAGCTACAGAATTAAAAATGAGATGCAGCCCAGTACTTGTCTCAAAGGGAATTATTCTCGTATATTTTTAATAGTTCATCAAAATAGATACGATTGATGATTTTATTCTATATTTTATGTTAAAATTCAGTTTGTGAGTAAACCTAGTGAAATTTACATGTCTTCTGCCTTTCCACCTATGAAATAGCCACACTGGTAAATTATTCTACAGTCGCTTTTATGTGAAACGTGCTGGTTCGCACGGTGTCGAAATATTGAAAGCTCGCTAACCACAGTATTTTATTAATGAAATTATATAAGTATAGATCCTTGACACAAACTGGGCCGCTTTGTTACTGAAAACGATACACAGTTATAATTTTAAGGATATTGATTTCTGAAACTAGAAAATTCTATTCTAATGTTATCAAAGAAATATATATATGTATAAAATATTGTATACTTAGAGATACAATTTTAGACGAGTAACCAATCTCAGAGCAAAGATGGCGCGGGTAAAAATAGGTCGCTTTAAAACTTTCTGATTTTTATATACTTCTAAAAAATATATGTTAATTTCTTATACAATGTGCATGTTAATTTAATGTTTTTATTTTGTATTTACGTATATGTATTAGTCAATTTTTAGTAGATAATACGAAGATTAATAAACAAAACTTCAAACGGCTGTTTGGAACTATACTTAATATTGATTTATTTAAAAAAAATATTGTCAGATACGTCAAAATAGTGAGATTGCTTTATTAGACAAATATGTAGTAAAATATGTTTTTTTTTGTAAATTTTTTACGACTCTGGATACGAGTCCTTTTGTAGTCCAGTCATTATACTAAGTTCACCTCGGAATTCGAGATACCCAGCTGTAAGTCTGTAAATACTTGTATATTGACACCCTAAAAGTTGTCTCAGAACCTAAATTTGGTAGGATGTAAGCAACTATAAAATTTCAAGGTCAAAGGTCACAAAAATCGGTTTTTTGCGCTTTTTTTGGAAATATCTCATTTCCTATGGGTTTTTTGCTATTTGTATTTACTATCAATATTGTAGAATACAAAATTCTGTACAAATTTTGTTTAAAATAAAAATTTATACGGGGAACCGTTTTCGAGATAGAGGGCGGAGAGCACGCGGTCACAGCATCACTTCAGGTCAACCGGTGCCTCCGGTCGAAAAAACGCCATATTTAGTTGATGAACTATCGATAAGTCAATGATTATAAATATTTGTAAATTTTTATTAACTATTATATCATATTTTATCATTTTTTTCCTAACTTATCCACTTTTTATTCAGCATTAATTTATTTAACAACACTTACCTGCCCATATAATTGCAGAATTGTTAATGAAAATATAGGAATTATATTTGAATTTTAACCTAATTAATATTTATAACTTCTTACAAGATGAAAAAAAAAACAAATAAATTATGAATTAATCTTTTTATTAAAAAATATCATTGAATACATTTAATTTTATTGAAAGTAAAGAAATGGAATAAAGGGTACAAAAACTACAATTTATAATTTTAATCATCTTCTTCCTCTTCATCGTCGTCTTCTGGCTGCTGGTAAATTTCAAACTGGTCTTCATCATCGTCCTTAACGACATTTGTCTCAAGTTTTCCATGATTTCGGGGTCAAAGGTTCCATCTTCGTTAATGTCGCTCTGATATGGTAGAGCATTGAGACATGCTTGCCCATTACATTGGCCACAAGCTAAAGACCATTGCAGACCCGCTTTCCTGCATCCGCATCGCGAACCACGAACACTCTTGCAGTTGCAGAAAATTGTATTCAGCAAATTTTCTGGAGCAGGTGGTAAAATTGTCATGATAGGCTCCAGAAAATCGTTTCGCAATGCCCAACCCCACACCTGGGGTTCCAAATCATGTCCTAACCAAGTTTGAACTTGATAATATACACGGTTGAAATGTTGAGGAGCAGCTGCACTTGTTGGTGGAATATTTGGAAGCTGCACAGGTTCATTAAGTTTTGTAGACTTGACGTAATGCATATAACGAAGATGATCGAGACTTTTCACAGATTTCGGAGCATTATAGTCTGCCAATAAGGTTTGAGTTCCACTCTCTAATAATCTCTGGGCCGAACAATTTTCTTCCCCAAATGCTGCAGCTAGTTCATCCAAATTTGTCAGTATCTCAAAAACATTTAAAAATGATTTTTTTCCCTTTTTAAAAAGCGCAGGAGTCGTGTCACAGCCACTTAATGCGTGCAGAAATAAAATATGTTTTTTCGAATGAGGATAATTATCAAAACTTTTAGTCGAGTATATCTCCGTGTTTACATTACCTTTCCCAACTTATTTAAAGAAAATTTCTTGTTCGTAAGACAGTATACGCCCAATTAAAATGACAAGTAAATCAATATCTTGTCCTATTATAAGTACAATTTTTTTAGACTTTGATTCTTCAATTACAGTTTCAACAATAAGAACATCCACATCATCTCATTAGTAGTAATATTTGCAGTGATACTATGACCGCGCGCTCTCCGCCCTCTATCTCGAAAACGGTTCACCGTATAAAAAAAAATTTAAACAAAATTTGTAGAGAATTTTGTAGTGTACAATATTGATAATAAATACAAATAGCAAAAAACCCGTAGGAAATGAGGTATTTCCAAAAAAAACGCAAAAAACCGATTTTTGTGACCTTTGACCTTGAAATTTAATAGTAGCTTACACCCTACTATATGTAGGTTTTGAGACAACTTTTAGGGCGTCAATATACAAGTATTGACAGCTGGGTATCTCGAATTCCGAGATTCTTACCTAATTTAAGCTTAAATGACTGGACTATTTGAGCCTTATCGTTACAGATTGTAGTAATATAAAAATGGAAATGTTACCATGTCTTTCAAAATCATTTCCCTAAAGTAGTCTACAGTTAAAAAATAATTGTATCAATTTAGCAAATCAAAACGGAGTTATTGTCATACTTATTTATTGGACAAGTCATTAGGTATAAGTATGTAATTCAATGTGTAACGATTTACCCAGTATATATTCTAGTCTAGTCAGCGAGTGTTTAAATTAAAACTTTATACAAATCAGATTAGATAACAATGTCAGTATGGAAAATAGTTTAGATAATCGAAACGGCACAACTGAAAGTATAAAAATATATATAAAATTTATCAAATTACCCAACGTGACAGATTTTTGAAGAACTAGAAGGAGTAAACGGAGAAGTAGAAGTAAAAAATATCACTACATATGCCAAGACTTAAATGATTCAGCCATGGCATATGTATATTTAAAATGAAGTTTCTAATTTTTATTATGATTCTTCTGTAAATTTTTTCAAACTCAATAATAAAATTTCTCCACGTTGACTTTCGGTTTTAGAGTTTTATATTTTTTAAACAAATTTAAATTTGATATCGAGCCGCCTTGTTGTTCAACTATCGACGATACGTTTTATAATTAACACAAAATAATATTTACTTTAAAAGTACACATAGTTATTGAAAAACAGTATTTTTTGCTGCGACGAGCCCGCGTCATCGACAGCAGCGCTCTTATAAGAATTACAAATTGTGGCTTGAAATTCAATAAGTGTTTTGAAGGTTTCACCCCGACATCTTTATGTACACATATATATATGTATATATTATCTTATTATGTCCCAAAATAGATCATGTGTTAGTACAAATGTATAGCCAACTATAAAACTACAGCGTCTCGAGTGACGGACGCATAACGCCTAACAATAACAGCATCAAGTAAACGGTGACATAACAATCTGTTGTTCTGTGAACATTAACTATCAATAATATGAATTGTCAGTATATTAAGTGTCACTGATGTATGAAGAGGCGCGTGGGCCGGTCGCGGCGGGTTCTCAAGCTCTGTTATAAAAGCTTTGGCGTTCAGTGCGACTCGGTACGCGGAAGGCGGCGGGTGTATTGGAACACTTATGGTATGCTCGGAATATGGACGTGTGGGGCGGCATACCCGCTTCATGCGTTCACGCACCAACTCTGAACATTGAAAACAGTGAATTCGCTCTCACTTTCATTGACAAAGAGACCACAACTTCACAGCAGAAACAAGGTGTGTTTATGTGTTTTATGTATTATTCCGTATGTTCATTGCTTTTGGTGAGTACGTTTACAAGTTCTAACATTCTCTCCGTTTTTTTTTTTTATTTAAACTTCGCTATAATATTCTGATTGGTAAAATAAAACTCAGGCTGCGCTTGCGATTCCTTTCAAAAAGAAAAAAATTGCTGTTTTATTATTTTTTAATATATATAAACATATATTCATAAGTTTTTATAAAATATTCAGCATCGACATATGACACTTATAATGTATATTTTGAATTGATCTGTGTGTATGAATGTTATTATATATGTAAATAAGGAGAGAAAAGCTCGCGAAACGAAAAACATCGAAACACAGATGATATGCGCCGGCGCATGGCTACATGATCTAATATAAAAACAATATAAACAATTTAATTTAGCATTACCGTCAAAAAAATAAAGGCTACTTTCTACGGAAGATAATAAAAGTGAGCGCTATTGATCGATTCCTATAACAAACGTGTCGATGTAACGCTACATCTGATTCCACATAAAAAAGGCCAATGTCAATCAAATATACAGTTAGATCACCAAATAAATGTCCATGTTTTCAGTCAGATTTACATGTTCCGAAAAGCAGTAACGTCACACGACGTCCGGTCGAATCGAATCGGAAAAAAAAACGTCAAAGAATTTCTAATTCTCATCTCTTTCAGTTTTATTCATTTCACGTTTACATCCCACCGTTCCTGTCGGAGTACTGGGAAGTTAAATGACTGATTGTTAATTAATATTAATATTATAGGATCGTTGCGTCGGTACTTCTGCCAGAATTGAATATGAGATACTTATGTTAATGTCTTGTCATGATTGACACGAAATAAATTATAAAAATTTGCATTTTTTTTTTGTTGATCATTTAATTCACTCAAATATATTCCGAATAAACCCGCACTTTTTAAAAAGTACTCTCCGTTTTTTTTTTTTCAGTAGCTCTCTTAATTTGTTTTTTTTTTTTCGACCAGTTTTTTAAAGTCGCATGGAGTATTTATTTCAATTGACACTTATTGATACATGAGATAATTAAGTGAATTTAAATACATCTATAGAAGACAGAAGCGGTGTAAATAATTTAAAATTGTCAGGCAGAAAACATAATTTATATAAATAAATTGGTTTCTGCCCATGGATATATCCATTGAGGGTGGTCTATTCTTAGAACGTTCGATATTGATGTAGCAATTAATAATGTTTGAAATATTTAGAAAAGTTATAGCATTATAATATCTTTCACTGACCCCAATACACAGACATTCCCACACGATCACAAACAAAGTTTAAAACAATTATAAAACACAAATATAATGTTTTTCGTTTAATAGAGGTTTTAATATTCTTTCTATTATTTATCCAAATACAAGCAAAACAAATACGCCTCTAAAAATTTCCTTATATCCGCGAAATTTCCAACTTTCGATTTATTGGTATTTTGTGGGATAAAATCGTGAAAAACCAATTAGTTATGAAAAATAAATCCTATTTTTTTTCTTACGAATTTATTTACTTTAGGTATGAAATTAAAAGTTTGTAAAGATTCCTCCCAATTTATACTGTACTTGTGGCTAGCTTCCTTTGTCTGTTTATATTTAATATTGCTAGTACTTTATTTAAAAAATATAATTGTAACCCCATTAAAAATTATAACAGACTCATTATTCGTAACATTATGTTCGCCTTTTTCTTAACTTTCAAATGTAGACGTTATTTAAATGAATTATTTAACTGAAAATATTAAACATGTTGAAGTTTTTTTTCCAGCTCTTTTACGGTTTTTCGAAAAACGTATAATTAAATTGTAAGCTAAGCCTTCTCGGAGTGCTGTAAGGTATGAAAGCGGCTAGAGGCACCCCAATTAACATTGTTATTACAGCTTCACCTTAATTAGTGTTAGAGGTTCGTAGCTCACTAAAATTTCATACCTTTAAAACTCTTTTACAAATTGAATTATAATGAACTAATAATTTAAAACGTATTGATAATTTTATTGGACAAATAAAACGGTTTAATTGGCTCATTTCATCGCTATTTTAAATCTCTCATCTCTCTTTGTCTTAAATCTATACTATTAACAATTCAAAATGAACTTTGTCTAATATTAGTCATTAGGTAATGTGCTTCGAAGGCAGTTTTGTTTTCCGCTCGGAAGTTAGCGAATCCAACGGTTTGGTGGGAGGCGGGTTCAATAACCTTTCGTTATGCAAGCCTCTGATAAGAAGACGTGTTCTCTCAACAGTATGCCAACTTTCACGTTAACTTAGGTTAGGGTTTTGATATTTGACATTAGTTACAACGAAACGACATTTTAATAATGTTCAGGTGGAATTTTTTAAATGGAATTTTATAATAGATGTCATGAAAGGAGCGCACCTGCTTTTTTCCGAAGTAATACTGTATAGAGGAACTTTTACATCAAATAGTCACAATGAAATGAGATGAAAGTAATTCATATTCCTTGGATAAAAAATTCAGCAAGCGATTTTAAATTTGGAGGAAATGCTCTAAGCTGTTTACAACGTCACATTCAACTCGTTCATAATCACTGCACTTAATTATTTTAATTCTTATTACTTATTATATTATTTCGATATTGATTCATTCCTTAACAAATTTAAGTTTTATTATTTTTGCAATTTCGTCTTGCTATTTGTTTATGGTCACGAACTATATATCTTCACGAGACAAAATCAATTCGATCAACATATCATTGCGTTCCTGAATACAATATAATTATTGATCGTTTATTAATTCGTTCATTGTTTACGTTAAACGAAACGTAGCTTTATGATTAGAATCGTTAGCTGAAACATGCAAATAGTTTAAAGTGTGAAAATTCGAAAAAATATATGAATTTTATTTACATAAAATAATTTAATAGATTTCTTTATAAATATAGTTTTACTTTATTATCTAACAATCATTTATTTTAATTATCTTATAGATGGCGATACAGAAATAAATTGACAACCTGACATTAGCGTCATAACCTGTCACATTTTGACAATCAAGTCGCCGGAACGACTTTAAGGACGTGTAATTTTTCAGTATCCCGTTATACATGTCATTTAATAAAACCCGTCCGATAAGGCTAACAAAATTGTAAGTTTCAAAACACATAATACACTTTCCGCCTGCTGACGACCTACAACGCTCATTGTTAAACGCGATCAACTTCATTGGATCACAATTTAATCTGATTCAATTATAATTGATAGATACTAGTTAATGAGAAGTTAACCGCTAATTGGGCGTCGGTCAATTTCATAAACAGGCGTCTTCCATGAACAATCACCAGCAGACGATGACTTTGCCGTTCCGAGTCACTCCCAGACGCCGGCCACCGCGGGCGACCCGTTTAAACAATAAACATATTAGGTAAAATTGTACAAAGAACTAAACATACCCCCTTACAGTATTTAAAAATAGAGAATCTTGCAAAAAGGTTGCAATCAATATATATATATTTCATTGACACGCGAATTAATACTTTGCTGTCAATAATTAAAAAACTATTTCTCGTTAGCATAAATTTATAGCTTTAAATATGTCATTTGTATTCTTCTTAAATGTCTACTTTCTTTGTTAAATGTTCCACTATTAATATTTACCAAGAAAATTGTGCAGAAACTTCGATATTTTTATACACTATTCCCATACATCATTAGCCTTAACATCATATACTCTGTAACTTGTTTGCGTTTGATATAACAGACAGAAATACTTACGCCCACCGCTAATACTGATTTATAATAAAAAGTTGTCTATAATGAGCACTTACTTCTAAAGTAACATTATGATATCTTTGTCAGCATTTAGAACGAACGAATCCTTACACAGCTCCTTGGTTTCAATGAACTATGTTTGACGAGACGAAACCTTTTGTAGGATTTGCTATTACCATACAGTTGCCGAATTCTAAAAATCTCACAAAAAAAAAACACAAATTGAATACTTGACAAATGAAAAAATAGTTATTATAAAAACGAATTAAATCTCACAGAACCAATGCTCCAACATTTATGGCTAACAATTTATTTGAATCTAAACTGACTGTAATTTTCAGTAGAATTAATATATGTACGCCTCAAATACTTCATTATTTTTATATAAAAAATTGTTCACCAATGTTTCTTCGTAATCCCTGATGACATTCCAATCAAGTTGAATATTACTATGACAGTACATCAAACTAGTTTGACCCGATAGGTCTATTGTTCGTCACAACGTTCGCAGTGCTGGCGAAAATTGCGTTCCAGGTGCTATGATACATTTCTAATTATAGCCACATAATGTTATGTATCTTGTACCCCATAATGCTTCGCCTACAATGGGGGTCGAGCTTCGAGATCTGAAATAGCTGTGTCGCAACACAAAACGTCTACAGACCTATTGTGTTAGGTTTAATGCGCAATATTGAGATGCAAGTCGTTTACATTATAATTATTTAGTTATGGTACGCATTTAATACGCGCTAGACGCTGTGTTTTCTTTTGATATACTTTTAAGGTGTGAATAAATACATTTTACTGGCATGCCACATGTTCATGGACAAAAAATTAAAAAAAATTTGACAGAGTCTCTTCTCGGTTGTGTATCTAGAAATGAAAGTTTTAATTTCATCTCAACATACTACTGTAGTACATAAAATACATTGATTAAACATAGAATTGTTGGTAATATATATGAAGTATTATAAGTAGGTCAGGCCTCCGTTGTAACGTGGTTGGAATTCTAGCCGCAGACTCTGAATCTGCACAACAACTTTGTCCTGGACATATAAAAACCAGCCCTCACAGATGATGCGGTGGGACGTTCACATACATTTGTTATATTTCCCCTATTGACTTATATACTAAATATCATTAAAAACATCACAACATACATGAATTAATATATATTTATTTTTATATATTTGATCAATTTAAAATTGAACATTGATTGATGATCTATCTATCCATTGATAATCTAATATTTTGAATGAGTAGGTACTATTGTTACAAGACGTTGATGAGCTTCTAATGAAAAATAAATCCCTATATATAATAAGTCTCCATTAAAAAAATTATAATAATTAGATAACTAATTCAACGTATTTATTCCATTCGACAAACCCTTTCGCGTTATCTCCACTCATGATTTGTCCAACAGATAAAAAAGTTGACATTGGCACAATATTCCACGATTCTAGCGGGAAAGAAGCCATAGCATAAAAAACTATAACAAATTTAAACCTAATTAATATTTATATGAATTAGATATTAGACTTTTAAGGTGATTTGATTATCCAAAACTTTCTGCTCTCAACGACTCCTTGTATTAAGATTTAGTTATCGATGTAAGCATCTATTCGCAAACAGACGCGCGTCATCGGTTCACTGAAGTCACTTTTGTATGTTGATGATGGGATTTGGTTTCCATTATCTAAACGTAATCGCAGAGCTTATTTATCAGAAAGCTCGACGTTAGCGATAAATTGTAAAAATATGTGACAATTGCTTAATTTTGTTATCAAATTGAAAAACAACCTTTCACATTTAGTATATAAAATCAATATATATATATAACAACAGAGAGATATGTTTTTTACTTTTTTAATATCACAGTGTACGTCAAAGCAATGCATACGTCGACTTAATGTGCAAAACAAAATTTACACATCGCCAATGCTGTAGCTTTTATCTCGAACACTCCATTTCCAGTTTTTAACTTTTCTCCGAACCGTCGTTTTCGCATCAGGAAAATGTACATCGGTATTGGGTACATTCGGAAGAGATTTTAACACACAGCAGAACTATGAAATGCACTCACGGCTTTCGGAAGTAACTCGTCGCCGGTATTACAGATGGGTTGTCTAAAATTCTATACAAATTGATGGATGTTCTGTTCAATTACTACGGCTCGCTAATCGAAACCGTATTCGTACCGTCCCATTTCTGTCACTAATGAAAATGGTTGCAGAAACTAATCTAGTAAACAGTGAACTGATAATCGTGTTTTGTTTTCTTATGAAAATTCCAAAACAAGGAACTTCTTTCTAGACTGAGAGTAGGATTTAATTTACCAAAGCAATTTATGCACGGAGTTTTTGATTCGTTTCCTTCAAGGAACTTAAAATGATTCATATCACTAACGGTCGAAAATTCGTAGTCGTTTGGCGGGAGTCTAATGATTATGGTAAAAAAGAAAGGCAATACTGCTGTGTGTCAAACGCTGGCATTATATAAATATTTAATATATAACAGGTACTTGTCTCATCTAATCAATTTACACAATATTCGCATTCGTTATCAGATTGTATCCAAATGGTCTCGTGTATCCGTGATAATGAATTTCGTTGTTTTGCCTTAATTGATGTCAGCCACGTTAATTGAATCGATAATTATATCGATTATCCACAAATTAATATGCGTGTCCAATTTATCTATAGTGTATGCACTATAACTATCGTACTTATAAGATGGATCGGCGAAGCAAGTTATTCGATACCAGTCAATTTAAATTCTGATCAGATTGACTGATTGAACATATATAAAGAATTGAAAATATTTCTAAACGAAGTCAGAAATCAAGCATAGTCTTATTAATAGTTATAAACATAGCAGTCTACTAGATGTTTGTTGTGTGACATTCTTTGAGCGATGTTAGTTTTTCACAAAGCCATCTTTGTTACTAATTATTCCTCTCTGTATTATTTCGCTGAGCCATAAACTTCGCCTTAACTATTAACTATGAAACATCAACGATATTCCTAATTTAAAATCATAATATAGGATTAAATCTTCACGTTTCCTCTGAGAGAAAGCTTTTAACTTTTATGTAATATGAAATTTATTTAAAATAATATTAAATCAATTGTTTTTAAATTACATAGTAAAATGTATAGCAATTTAGGTGGCACTAAATTAGGGGTAAAGACTGTATTTTTTTTAAGTAAGCTGAATAAAAGACACGACGAAGGCTGTGGGAATTTTTTTATAATTTCAAACTGAAATAAATTATATGCAATAAAACGAAAAGTCATAAAAAATGATTTTGAGCATTTTCTTTGAATCCGATCAAAGTTTTGTTAAAATTTTGGTTCAAAACAAAAACATAAGTAAACATCGTAACCGACCGGTTTTAAATAACTTGATAAATATAAGCAGGTACGTCCAATGAAGTGTTTTAATAAATTTACCGCTATTCATGTATTAAAACCTTTTTTTTTTTCATACAACCTTTTTTTATCCCTCCATCAATATTGATCAGTTCCTTCGTTTCCTATCAAAACAATATAAAGTTTTTGCTTCGCTTCTTTACTTCGAAGACTAAAATATGGAAACCAAGAAAGCTGCTAGGAATGCTTGGTTGCGTTTGCGCATGTTGCTTTAATATAGTGAACATTGTATAAGATATACATTGCCAGGCGGTAAATAGCTCGATATATTTTCCGAAGTACTAAACCTTCAATGGAAATAATCGTAGAGGCTAGGTGATATTTCAGAAAGAGATAGCTTGAAAGGATGCAACGAGAGAGAGCGAGATACAATAACGGTTAGTTGAGGTTCAATGATCGACTCGCGCGCAGTTTGTTGAACTGCGAACATTGCTTTGGAAAATCGTTAGGGTTGACAGCATACATATATATATATATATGTATATGTTAAATAAGATTCTGACATGACGGGAAATGTTTTCCATGTACCGAATTCACATATTAATATGGTCGAGTGTTGTAGATGATTTATGCTAGGCTGTTTGAATGAAAACCGAACAATGGGGTGACCTGCCCACTGACCCAATTGGTTAAGGAACCTGAAGCTAGCTTTGAACGGTGAACACGTATCACAAAATAGAATGGACGAAACTCTAAAATCATAACTACACTAAACTAGGTTATACATATAACATGTGTATATCTAGCTTTATATATTGAAAAGCTTTTATGTATAAGCTTCAATTCATTATAATATTATAAAATAATAATGTGGATAGAAAGTAAATAATATATTATTGAGCGTTTTGTTAATTTCACAGATTATATCGATGACGTATGAAGTAGATATTACATCTTAGAGCATTCGGGATGCTCTTTACGAGAAACAAATGATATCAAAACATTTAACTTATATAATAACTTGCATCTAATATATGTATAGTTTTCGTTGATTTCTTAAATATACATTACATGTTCCCATATAAATGTTATTTTAATTAAATTGAGTCATCTATATATCGGAACCTGAGTCGCAGCCCTGTCCAATCATCGTGATCAACGGACGGCAGCCTTTTCACTCACAGCTTGTTAGAAAAGGATGGAGCATTCGCGGAAGAAAGTACCAAGCTTACATAACCCGTTGCTTTATCGATCGTACACAAGTATATACTGCGCTGGAGTCTCCCGTCTATTACACTTTTTATTATTATATATTATCAACAAATCAAATAATAATATCAGATATCAATGTTTCGAGCATGATAAGACTTAACTTATTGTTTCAATTAAGCAATATCGAAGCGAGCCCCCCACGTAGTTCGCACGGATCACCGGTGTTGCCATTAAAAATAAATATACCGCATGATTACCCAATTAAAATGTTTTGTTTTTATTTTTCTTTCCGTTCATAATACGTGGAGTTTAGTTGGAAAGTTATGTTAATGCTACACTCAGTTTTCCGTATTCACATAGATTTAAATAGTTCAATTCAGGTCTAGTTAGTTAGTTAGTTAGTCTTTATAATGTTATTATAAAGCAAAAGCAAACAAGGTTTCGCTCTGAATTAGTTTGGTTCTAGAGTTGCTTTAAAATGTTACAGCTTACGAATAGGCTTTTTGTTTTTCTCTCGTAATTGATTTTATGTGAACGTTGAAGGTGTTTAAAACTAAATAAATAGGCTTTAAACAAAATAAGTAGCGGGAGTTCCGGGTACATCAAAAGGTACTTACAATTAAATCTAATAAAAAAACACATACTGTCGCGAGTGAAAATAAATAAACAAGTGATATTGTGTAACATGCTCTATCTCTCTCTTTTCTTTTTCTCTCTTTCTAGAGAGACAGAGGTGGAGATCTCGTATAAACAGCCGAAGTCTTTGATTGATTTTCCGCAAATGTATATATGTACATAATAAGTAGCTCATAGTTTTAGATTTGTTATAAATATTATATTTCATGTCCAACACTCGACGACAACTTCACTGAGAACTTAGAGCTTTTAGGGTGAGTTTCAACTTAGGAGAAGAAGTAGCCCTAACATCACTACCAACTTCATGGACAAGCCGGTTAAAGTAGAGAGATGACGTAGCATTAAACCAAATAATTACTTCAACAGACTAAATAATTACCACCATACGTTACACTAAAGCAAAATATATATTTATTATAATTAAAAGAGGTTGGTAGGTAGAGAGAGGAGCTTGGACGGTGGAGGTGAGCGTTTAACGCGCGTTAGATTGGGGCCCCTTAAACCTACACCTGGGTACCAAGTCCCAGGCACTGTCGAAGCTCCTCTCCCTGCAACTCCATGGAATGCTGAGAGGTTTCGTCTCTCGTGTAGCTTTGACAGATATTCAACATCAAATATGAACATCGACTATTTATGTGCATTTCAAATAAACATTTCGAATTTTTATACAACAATTAATTTATTTCATATAGTTAACAAATTATTATAAGACAAATATCCTAAAACAATAGTTATTTTCATGACTTTTCCATCGCAGTTTCCAATTCAATCGCTAATATCAACACAAGGAAGGGATTACTATATTTTTTTTTAATCAGCCCTATCACGGAGACGTACAGATAAAATATATTAAAAATCACAAGCATAGTTAATTAATCTGTATTTATTAAATTCTCGATACATAAAAAAAATATAATTTATTTAAGACGTCCGTACAATTAAAGCTATTTTTATATCCTATATAGTAAAATACGTTTCATTAATGCGATTCAATGTTGAAAATATATTCGGGAACAGAGAACGTTCGTGTGCCGACAGTTATGAAAAAGCTTAAAACATTTTCCATTAAGGTTTCGGAGTAGTCACTGTTTAGGCTATTCGAACACTACGTATATTTAACACTATAATATTTTAAATGGTTACGTATCAAACCTTTTTTTTGTTGGTACGTTCGATTCTGTTCACAGATAATAAATGGACACGCGTTGATATCTTTTAAACTCGCTTTTCTTTAAGGATTGAATAGAAAAAGAAAAATCGATAATTGATCTTGTAATTAAGATTATCTCATTTATCCTAATTAATTGATTATTGTATTAATTTTTGCCGTTTCTGTGTGACATCTTTATATGTTTTAATTGAAATCCTTTGTCGACATATTTTTTTTTTATGCTGCCAGTCATTTGTATTTTTTTTTTAATTGTCTTTAACTAGACTCGTATTATTTTGTATACAGCCTTAAAATTGCCACGACATGTCTGTATTTATATTTATTATCATACAAACATAACAATGTTTAAAAACAAACAAAAAAATCTGTACATTTCCTCTATTCCGGCGGATATATGAATAAACTGGCGCTATTATAAAGGGATTCTGACAGATCGGATTGTTAGCACAGCGAAGTAAATATGCATGTGATAAATATTAAAAACAAACATACAAGTTTTATTTGTCAACAAACAGTAACATTTTGTAGTGTAACGTGATCGACGTGCTCTGGACCAAAGCATAGGTTTAATTGAAAAATTATTTATGTTCTGTCTTAAAATAAAGTTACTTCAATGCTTTAGTATAAAATATGTTGCTATAATCATTAATTTAGATACCTTTTATCGCATTTCAAAGATTTCAATGTATTCACTGAGATTGTACAAAATTAATCAATTTATTTATATAGATCCCTTATAAAAAATAATATCAAACATAAATTATAACTAAGGTAGCTTTATTTAAGGCATGCTTATGAAAATTAATTTTCGTGAATGACAAAAGAAAGCTACGAAGAAAAAACGGACTTGTATTTTCATATAAAAAAAATTATTTTAAATTAGAAATGTACATACGTACATAGACGTAATAAAAAGAAAAATACATAGAGTATGTATTTTTATATATATGTGGTTAGTTAAAAATATGAGTGTTGTATAATTCTATTTTATAAATGGTAATTTTTAGGTAAGTGAGTCGTGTGTTGTTCCAGAGGCGGATAGCGCAGGCGCAGGCGGTAAGGCTGCCGCGCCGTGCAAGGTGTGCGGCGACAAAGCCTCCGGCTACCACTACGGCGTCACATCCTGCGAAGGTTGCAAGGTAATGCACTTAGCACCGTAGCCGCGTAGCCAGCGGACGTCGACGTGCTACGTTACCGGCTACGTTACGTGCTACGTTTAATATTTCGAGTCGTTTGTTCTCGTCCATCGTGTCTGTCCGAGATATAACAGAATCGTAGTATCCCAGGTAAGTTGTTTAGGGTCTCATCGTTTTTGTATAAGTTTTATATATATTTTTTTTCTGTAGATATTATTTTTTATTATAAAATAAGACAGTCAGATTGTCCTACGTAATTTTATGCTTTACTTTGAAAGGTTAACGTCGAAGTTGACAATGTTTATGGAGCGTCCGCGGTTTTTCCTTTGACCGAATTAAAAGTGAGAGCAGAAAGATAACCCAAATAAAAATATCCAGCCAGAAAGCCAAGCGTTCGCTTGAAATAAAATATAAGACCTCTTTATTTAATTATAAGAGCTTTTGCTTCTCATTCAATTGTTTTAGGTCGTGATGAGTAAACAGCACGGCATTTGTAATTTAATATTGAGAATTCTGATTTTCGTATTCAGATGTTTAGATGATTTTCTATATAATTAGAGGCGGTAAAGCCTTTTTCTGTAATTAATTGATGGCCATTGACCCACATTCAATGTCAAAATTTAAAACATCCAAAATTGAGTGAACTCTGTTAATTATCGTTCCAGTTCGATACGAAATCGGAATATACGTATAATTTATTTTATATTTTTATTTATTACATAATATTAATTGGCATTTAACTTGACGGTTATTTATTAATATTGAATAAAATAACTTGTTAAAAGATCACTAGTTACTGTTAAACTTGTCGTTGAAATAGTTCGAAGCGGAGAGTAAAAGTTGTGATAAAGGATTCTGATAAATAAATTTCAGAGAAGCCTGCGTTATATTACAAACTTTGACTCAATACTTGAAGCTCCTTTCTTATCAACAAGTAAGTTACTGGAAAATTGTAAGCTTATCATAAGTTATCTTCGTTACACTGCATACGAGGCGTTTTTAGTTTTTCCTTAACAAATCTTCACACGCTATATTATTGACGGAGACGGGACGAAGGCGGCGAACGGTTCGTACGCGACGATGGAAATTAGTCTGTAACAAGTGGTTCTTTTGAGATTATTTCATAATTTAATATATATAAAAATCAATAAAACAGTCTTATAAATGTCGTAAAAACTAATAAAGTTTTGTTATTTTTGTAATATTTAAAAAGATAATCACAAAAAAAAAAACTGAAAAACGAGTAACAATTCGCATTTCTATTAAATACGCCAACTATGGCTTCACTTCGCATACAAAATATTACTGAAAATTAATTAGCATTACAAAATGTATATCTTTATTAAAAATTAATACGTTCATACAAAGAATTCTCTTTCAAAATAATCTGATGTCATTAAAAAATAAACTTTTGATACAAAATAATGATATGATCGTTTTAATAAATGAAATCTAGCTGATGTTTGAGTGTTCAATAGAAATATATTTTTCATCAATAATGAACCGTGCTGCTAACATTAGTTATGTACATGATAATCGTAACTATATTTTGTTCGTTATAATGAATATTTAATATAAATGTGTGTAGTTATTACACAAAGTTAGGTAACACCTAACCTAGATATGATAAATAAATTGTAACCTAGATATACCTGGATTCTTACTTCGTTGTTTATCGGCATCTGAAGCGACTTGTTTAAATAATAAACATATATATATACACGATAAACACAAAGGAATCTGATGCGCTGCCGATGTACAAATAACGAATGATTTAATGAGCTGAATTTATTGCAACCACGTACACGTCAGATAAAAAAAAAAGATTTATAAACTCAAAAATTTTATGTTTACAAGATGGCGCGATTTACAATATGAAAAATAACACTGAAATGTCAAGTAAAATCTGCCGGATAAATCGACTATCCCCTAAAAAACTACAAAAACAACCACGTAGTCCTTGCCGCGAGCGTTTATAGCAAACAACTTAATATAATTTAGATGTACCTAACCAAGTTATGAAACTCACTTCCGGTCAGATGGTGACCGACTTAATCTAAGGGTTGTGCCACTAAAAATATACAAGCCCGTTATTTATCTGGCGAGAATTATTTTTAGTATATTATGTCTATTGATTTTGTCATAGTTTGTAGCACACGGTGTACTTATGAAAGTTATTGAAAAGTTCCTTTAAATACTTTATACATCGCTGCGAGTGATGTTATAATAATATATAAGTACCACGTGCTTTGTTAAAAACTCCTTTTTATTCGAACTTCATAGAATTTCTCGACTAAGTTGAATTTAAACGTGTTTATTCTTTCGTGTTCATTCGTTCGTGAAGTTGTATTCACAAAGGTGTACGACTAGGGACTAGATGCGTCCATCTTTAGAGTTACTCAAGCACACTAATGTTATCATCGAATTAAACATCAGGAGAATGCAGTAGAGACGAAGCGTGTCGAATGTACGAGACGTATACAAATGTAACGAAGTCTCTTCATTTATTCCAACAAACTTAATTTTCGATAGCTCGGTCATATTTAACGGGAGAAAAATTGAATATTTCACTCAATTTGCACGTAACAGAGAAGATTAAAATGTTTTTAAAGAGCCGGTTTCAATTGCATATATGTCATTTTACATTTATAAGGCTTTCAATTGAAGCCTTTATGCGATCCCGAGATTTCCTCGCAACGATATGTGAACTTTTCATTATTCGCGCACTATACCTGCCGGCTGAAACTTAATTATATAAAATCCGGATTCATCGCGATTTACAGATATTTCGCAACAAGAACCCATAAATATATATTTACGATAAATATTAATATGTACTTCATAATAATTATAATGATAATCCAATCGTAAAAAGGGCTCTAATAAATTTACAAAACCTTTTCGATTAGAGTAATAAGTAACTAATACAGATTCTTCTCGCAGGGGTTCTTCAGACGCAGCATCCAGAAACAGATCGAGTACCGCTGTCTGCGGGACGGGAAGTGCCTGGTCATAAGACTCAACAGGAACCGCTGTCAGTTTTGCAGATTCAAGAAGTGCTTGGCTGTAGGCATGAGTCGCGATTGTGAGTATTCCTTACTGGCAACATTTATCTAGGTACGTCAACACATTCTCTGTCAATAATAAAATAATCAAGTGTATTCCGATGAGAAACATTCAAAGAAATACTCTTGATTATTACAGCATTACAGTACAGGAAACTTCATGAACAATTTCACTCTAATAGGTTATTTGATTGGATCCCACATTGTTTTATGTTAGTCTCTGTATTCAATAATATCTCAATCTGTGTCTACGGCGTTTGGTTTCAAAGTTTAAATGTTCAACTATGTACCACTAACAGAAAGTTCAGGAAATGACGTTAAAGTTTAGAGAGCCCGTGAAATTTAGTTAGCGTGCGGTATTTGATGTTAGCAACACTGCCAGCGCTTCCTAATAAACCTTTAAAAGCTCGCTCTCGATTGATAGTAATTGTAAAAAAAGTTTAATTGTTACTTTATAACTATACTATTTCTATTATAAATATATAAGTGATATTTATTGATAATTTATCAATAAAGTTTTGACCCAATTGTATTAAAAAACCCGTGCGTCCTAAATTCAAAGTCTAGTTCCGCACAAATGAGATAAATTTTGAAGTACCCGATTGTAGATAATAATTTTTTTTTAAAATGCTTCCGACTCGTGTCCTGTATAAAAATTTGCATTGCAATGAGCGCAAACAAGATCTATTAAACTGAATTAAAATTTATATCATCATTAAGAAGGACAGTAGCTTTAATGTAAATCACTTGTTATAAAGCAATACTTTAGCTGTCCGTAAGTATTAGCGATATTTTTTTATGACATTTATCTATGCTAATTATTTGTAAGGCTATGAATTTGAAGTTGGATATAAAATTTATTCAATAAGTAAGTGAGTAAGAACGTAAATATAATTCGGACAGCGACAATTAACAAATGAAAAGATCGCACCGATCGCATTCTAATAAAAGGACTCTTATGCTGATATAGGAAAAAGAAATAGAACACAGATCAACGAACTGCAACGTTACGCCTATTTTCCAATTGAGAAGTCAAGCCCCGATGCAAGTCTGATTGCAGTTCATTACTTGCAACGCTTCTATTCAATCGTGCTCCACGTAATGAGGTCTTTCTCATCAGCCGTCAGGTACGGCCGGGTGCCGAAGCGGCCACGGGAGGTCGTCAGCTCGGAGAGCATGCCGGACTTGACCAAAAACCTGGGGGTCGGAACCCCAACACCTACCTCCTCGGTAGAGGAAATGGACACGGACTCCCTCCAACTAGAGCTGGCCAGGGACCTCGCTAAAGTGGTGATCACCGCTCATCGCAACAACGACGCGTATTCCGAGGACTACGTCCGCAGCATGCACCTGAAAGCTATCATTGTCAAGACGGAAGACGCTGATAACGACGGTGAGCAAACACAGCTTCGAAACTCTTAAAAATAATCTAGTTTATAAGTTTAGAATAATATAGGCGCAGATGCAAACTGCATTCTGCTCAACGAATCGAATTGAATGATTTATTTGTTGCAACCAGTGACGGATGGTGAGAGAATCAATGAGCAAACGAAACTATATAACCATCAATCATCGGTACTGGGCTCTGATTGACGACAATACAAAATCATTCTTAAACAAATATTATATTATGTATAACTCTTAGCGTCATTATTTGTTTATATGAGAAGTATCAAATTAAATTAAATTTAAATTTGTACAGTAAAAAAAATACTTGGCATAACATATTTTTAATCTATTGTGTATAATAAATCTAAGATTATTAAAAAAAAAAAACTCAAATTACGGAAGTATTTAGAAAATTTAAATTTAAATTATTAAATAATTAAACAAAGAAAAAATTTAAAATAAAGAGGAACAATCAAATTTATTCTTCATTTTATTCACAAGCGTAATTGAATGTTTGGATTAGATTGAGTTTTGAGAGCAACTAAAATTATAGTTTGGAAATGTCGCCTTTGAACTGTTGAAAGGGATTTTGTTCACACATTATATGTACGTCCGTTTACATCAATTGAACTCAATAGAATTTATATAAAGGCGATAAGGTCTATCAAATGCAAGTACAATATTCGACGTAACTATACTTTTAGCTGCAACTAGAAAATAGGACGCGAAAAATCTTAAAAATGCAGGGTACTGTATTAAGGATGGTGTTTATAAATCTGATAGCGATCCGAAGCCCCCATCTAATAAGTCATCAGCTGATACTTTTCTTATTTTATTTTTTTATTGATTGTTTGTATTGAAGCTTCCGATTAACTAAATCAACATATCAGGAAACGGAGGGGAGGAGGCAGCATGCTCGGGCGCAGTGCGTGCTAATAAACTAACAGCTCTTTGGTACAATGTGGCGGTGCGCATGACGCCCACCGTACAGCAAGTGGTGGAATTCGCCAAGCGTGTGCCCGGATTCAACGTGCTGCCACAGGACGACCAGCTTATACTTATCAAGGTACACCGATGGTATCATGCAGTTTTTGAAGGTATCGAACACGTGTCCGGGCGATGCGAATTAAAGCGATGCGAAGTCGATTCAGCTCAGCTTTATGTGCAAATGTGTATGTCGCGTATGCAAATGTATAACTTTGTTACAAAAATAAAGTCAGAATCGATGTTATGAGAGCAATATATCCGCAGCTCGGGTTCTTCGAGGTGTGGCTGTCTCGTATGGGCCGGATCTCCTCGGAGGCTACCATCTTATTCGATGACGGGAACTCCATCGACCAGACGCAGCTCGAGCTTATGTATGATGTGAGTATATAACTTTCCTGAATCTTTTTTATGGCAATGCAGACTATACATCGCTGCGCTGTTACTAGATCCCGTTCGCGAAGTCGATGCTGGCGTACACAGCTCGCATTAACAAGATGTGCATCACCGAGGACGAGATGGCGCTCTTCTCCGCCACCCTGCTGCTGTCCCCTCACCGGAACGGGCTGTCTGATAAGGACAAAATAACCGCTCTCCACATGTCCCTAATGGAGGCCTTCCAATTTGTGGTATTTTAGAATTTTTCATCATCAGGATCAAATTTTCTAATTATGATTTTCATTTGATTTTATCATCTGGTTTTGTAAAAGGTGACCGAGTCCGGAATATCTGATGTGCCGGCCCGCATGGAGGCATTCGCGGTGGCAACTCGCGAAGCCCGTGTCTTGGGTCTGCAGCATAACGACCAGCTGACTTGGTGCCGGCTCAACTGGCAACGGCTGGTGCTGCCCGCTCTCTTCTCTGAGATATTCGACATCCCGAAAGGGGAGGAAGAGGATCCGGAGGCCAGTGCTCTGCCGTCACCTCCCTCATGCTCCGTGCCCCAACAGGGATAAAACCCGTCGGAGGCCTCGAATCCTTCGAACCTACTGCTTGCTCTAACTTCTCACGTGGCTTGTTATTGATCCCATGTAGCGTAACGTAGTATGTGCACAATTGATTTCTATATACCAAGTTTAAAAACATAGAATAATATCGATGTTTAATATTTAATGAATTACTCAACCCACAAACAAGTCGGTTTCAATCGGAAGAGTTCGAGGAATTCGGGGCAGACATCTTTATGGTCGGAATTAGGATAAGAATAAATGGAAGTGAAGCAGGTTTAAGGACGACAGATAATGAATTTGTTCATCTTGAGCTATTTCTGCCATACTGATGATTGTGATCCAATGAGTAGCGGCCGAGTTTCAGTAAGGAGCCGCACTTCGCCGGGTCATTAAAATGTCTTCATCCCTCATTGTGGTGGTGGGTTCGAGCAGATAGCTTAAACAATTATTATATCTAAATATATGTACCCGCATAGCGTTACTCTTGTCAGTTATATTAAATCTAATGTAATGGTATACCTATACGTACATCTTATAAGTAGTTGTGTTTCAACTTAATCATATTATATCATTTTATTTGTGATAGTAATGATAATTTGGCAGGCATTTATTTAGACATTAAAAACTCTTAAATTGGTCTTCATTTTTAAGCTTTATTTTAAGTTCCTATACACGCATACACTAAGGTCATCAATAGGTGTTTGGTTAAACTAAAAATTTATTTCATTATACTTAAGAAAACATTTTTTGTACAATTTCCTTATATTTGTTAATATTTGTATGTTCTTACAAAATTGTTGATAAGTTGTTATAATTGTTCGTGATTCGTTTGGGAAGATGCAATCAATTTTTTTTTGTTTTTTTTTTTTCGTTTCTTTGTATAAGGTTTTTATCAGTGAGGTTTCATATAAATTGATTATTTACTTTCGTTTTAAGGTCACAATGTTTGTTAAGACTGGAATGTTTTAGGATTTATTTTAGTGTTCGTTGCTGTATAGCGAGTTTTTTTGTTTAGTTTATTTTCAGAGTACACTTCAATAACTGACATATAATAAAATAATATGTTAATAAAACGGTGGCAAATAGCAACTGTCATGTGTCACTAATGCATATCAGTGTTTAATAACACTTATCGTAAGAATTACATGATTAGCTTACTTAAATTGAAGCGACTCTGTTGACACAAAATCTTAGAAACAGATTTGTCTGATCATATATTGCAAATTCTACAGACAACGTAAGAAATCTTTATCTTAATAAAGTAACATTGCATTTACTCGGCATTTGGACAATCTTGATTTCTATTAGTAATCATTTAATGTAGAGAATATAATAAAGAAAAATTGCATTTTAATATATTCTATTCCCGACACACCATAATTAAGGTGTTAGAATAAAATAGTATTGCCGTGGTCTAGCCCATAGTGATGGTGACGAGATGCATTTATATTAGATAAAAACTTTCAATGTATACCTTCCAGATATTTCTGATGTACTGGAATTAGTTTTATTTTGTTATTATGTAGTAGTAACACCTCTATACATGATCTGATTAGTTTATTATTTGCTGAACTTAAAATATAAATAATACTATGTTGTTTTATTTCTCTACAGACCTTTAAATTCTTGTGACAACAGCCACTACAACATCAACGGTAAGTAAGTAAGTAGGTTAAGTAAGTAGGTTAAAAATAAAAAACATTAGTAATTTCATATCGCTTTAATGCTTATCGTATTGCCACTTTCTTAAAATCACATGTAAGAAACATAAGTAGTTGAAAACGTTCAAGAACTTGTAAAAATTTATTAATTATATATATAACTTTTTTTTTTTTTCACATCATTCTAATAACAATAACAAAGCAAATATCCAATTTGAAAATAAAACAAGCGTCTGTTGAACCTTAATGAGTGCATAACATCTATGTACTAAAACTATAAATAATGTTTACTTGTTAAAGTATGTCGTGTCCTCAGAGTGCTACAGAGAACTGTTATTTTTTTTTACATAAGCGTCTCAATTAGCATTACCTTAACTATGATTACTTAATACATTAGAATTATAACACTCCTATATTTTTGTATGCGGACGTGTCAGAAGCAGCTGAAAACATTTACCAACCTTTAACCTACCGATGAGAGGGAAAATTTTACATCGACTCTGCAGACTATTGATGCTTTGTAGGAATTGGATAATTAACAAGTCGAATAAAACGATACAAGAAAATTTATCATTGAAAATGAGTTGATTGCAATAAAATTAATTTCATATATTTAAAAATAAATATAAATACTTCTGAAGTATACGTAATACATTTTCTCAGTTGACTTCATTAGGACATATTTAATTTTTCATTATTATAATATAAAGAAAAAATCGTTTATATCATACAAACACCTACAAATGCTCTTATTGATATCCCAATGTCTGTATTGTCAAATTGTAAAGGGCATATAATTTAATATTCTCCAACATAAACAATTCAGGAGTGCTATTTGTATAGAACTAACATCCAAATATCACTTGCATCAAACAATAGTCCATAGTAACGCTGATATCCAAATTTATATTTAAATATAAACTATGTATAGTTAATTAAACTAACTAACTAACTAAATAAATTAACTAAATCATAAATCAATATAATGAAAAATAATACAGAGATACAATTAAAAATTATACAACGTCGTAATTTTTTTTTTTTTTTATATAATTAATTACAATCGGTACATACATCAGTAAAACGTTATGTCTAACAGCGAGTTAATGTACAAGCTTGTCTCGAAGTACATTATCAATAGCTATCTGCTCTATACAATCGTCACATTACGTAATGCTGTTGACTACTCCGTTAACGACACACACGAACATATAAATACATATCGACGCACACATGTAAATAATTGCGCACACACACACAGCGTCGGATGTGACCTCGACGTGATACAGCTGTCGTTGTGTGCGTTTTACAACTACATCAATATTACGTATATGACCGCTTACAGGACGCTGCAGCCTTACCACGTGTCATAATCGTACTACGCACTGAGCGTTAACAGATTTTTAATGCATGAATCTTCGAATATCTGCACGAGCGTCGGTTTACCGAACAAATACGAGCAACTCGCCGTGCATACGCGACGTTAGATACTTGTGGTAAACTGAGTCTGTCGAGTCGAATCAGGGTTGTGAAATAGTATGTCATTTTTTTTCTTTTTTGTACTTATTCTACTGGCAAGAAGTACAACTAAGGAGTCTAGAACATTCAGTGTAAGGTATAATTTAAATTGCAGCAAAATTACTTCATAATATAAACCAGTTTGAATCCTTATACGAAGGCGGGAAACATGTTTATAGAATTACCGTGAACTAAGGCTGATTACAGACGAGTCGGATTTTGGATCACTTCGGCGGTGACGTCACAAGCAAGCAGAAAAACAAGGCGACCGATCGGTTCCCGCACCGAAATATCTGCATATATAGCTAATATAAATTTACTTCATAGAGATTTCGATTTAAATGTGATAAAATCTATATAACCATTATTTTATGATAGTAACTAAACTTTCTGGACGGAATTACATTTTCATATTATTATTCCAAACTGTTTATATTGAATTATTTACATAAATTATATATATAATATAGTTATCGTTTTTCGTTTAATACAGATAATAAACAAATACATCCGGTTGCGAGAATCGACCGACAGTGATAGAATTCATAGCTTTATATAGATGTAGTACGAGAAAAGGCATGTCAATGTGTCAAGAGTGAAAACAGTGAAAATAAAGTTAACCGCTGGCCATACCTGGCAAGATCCCCGTTATACCAACGATATATATTTATTAAGGCGGAAGGATACCACCAACTAGGAAATAATATTATTCAGTTTCCATGAGCAAAAAATTTTTTTTAATTAAATAAAATTTCAAATACCCCTGACTGCTCTTCCCGTTGAATAAAACTGATCCATTGTTAGTTAATGATTGTCTATTACAAATTAAATGTGTTCACCGTACATAAAAATGGTTAATAAACGATTTGTATGTAGCATTCGTTGTGAAGTACTTGTTTTTTTTATCATATATGACAATAGCGGGACATAACAAGGGGTCAGTTTCATTTGTCATTATGATCGGAGTCCAAATGGTATCCAACAGACGACCAGTATACATTGACACCCCGAAGAGATTGAACTCACAGCTACTACAGTTTGAACATATTTTGGTAATAAACACTCCGAACTACCCATTGGGGATATACGATCGACGCCGGACGACATGTGTATAACGAAATGTGATGAGCTGGTGGTGTGATGATGACGTCACAGGATGTCGCAGCAGACGGGTCTGAAGGCTTGTGATGCTGGTAGCGTTGTCTGCGGCGGGTCAGCGTACACCGGCCGGGCGTCGGAGGTCTTAGTCTAGACTCATTTCTTGGTGGGAGTCCCTCTTTGGGTCAAACCCTCGAATCTCTTGAAGGTGTAGTTGATGAAAACCCAATCTTTATAAGCGATCTCACCCTCCTGTGTGATGGGCGCTGATGCTGGAAAATAAGCTATTATTAATCTATAACCAAGCTCGTTTTATTTTTTATTTTTTTTTTTTCAAATACACACTATGTTATAGCGAAACAATATTTTTGATCTGTGCAAGGTTTCCAGTTTTTTATTCTGTTGTTGTTTTTATAAGAACAGACGCAAAGGTAGATTCGTTTGACAGAAACCAAACCGATAATACTGTGTCGAATGAGAATTTAGAGGGTATCCATATCACTATATAATGTCGTTATAAACATACATATATAATTAGATATTGGAATTATATATAGAATATATAATATATAGAATAAAATAAATAATATATAGAAACACAAAACTCACAGATTATAAAATATGTAAAATAAATTAATTGTAACTTCATTCCATGTCCATTAAGTGTAACTAATAGAATTCATAGTAATCATTTTTATATACACTTATAACAGAGATCCCTTATATATATCACACCGTACAAATGAGATCTAGCATACAAGTGTAGAGTACGTATGTGTGTGTGTGTGTGTTTATGACGTCACCCCGTGAGAACGCAACAACTCACGTATTTCGAGCTTAACGTCTGGGAAGTCGTCGAAGTTTGAGGTGTCGTCTATGGAGCGTACGTCGACCGTGATGGCCGCCGGCCGTTCGCGGACGTGACTCCAATCAACTCCACGGAAGAAGGAGACGGACTTCACGTCCTCTATACCACGCTGCGAGCCGAGACTGGAATAACAAGGACTTTAACTATAATAAAAGCTACGTGAAATACAGATCAGACACATCACAGAGAGTACTGCATAGTGAACAGGTGACTGTGGCGACCACATACCTATATATATATGTTACGTAATATTTAGTCACGTGACTTAATCAATGCAACGATTCAGACCTGATCATACATGAAGGACACGTAGTTCCGGGATGATTTATAGTCTATGCCTTATTCTCGCGTATAAGCTATATCATCGAAATCCATTTAATATTTTCAGCGTGAACGAGTTTTGAGTGAACAAACATACATACATCTTTAAAATACTTTCACATTTTCTAACATTGCAATGGCATAATTACTAGCTGATACTACTTATAGTGATCTCAGATGATATGTTCTGTGTCCAAGTTAGAGAATACCAAAGTTATTGAACGTTCCATAGTTATTATCATCGACAGACATACATACATACATACATACATACATATATATATATATATATATATATATATATATATATATACTAATTAATGTATGGCATCCCATACAGTGATCCGAACTTAGTACGAACAGTATGTACTGTCTAGTTATATTCTAATTCCGTATAAATGCAAGTATACCGTCTGTCAGGTTCGGAACAGAATCTCATGACGGTCTCCCTGGCGTCCTCGCTGATGGGTATTTCCGGTGGGAAGGTGAGGGACTCTCTCCAGGACATGACCTTCCTGTACGTCTCCTGAGGCGACTCGGAACAGAACGGCGGATATCCTATCAGCATCTCGTACCTGGATACAGGAAAATAAATCTTATTCGAACAGAAATAAGCGTTTGCATTGATTATTGGAATTATTCTTTCGAACTTCTATTGACGACCGATAGATGGCGTTGTTCATAATTTGCGTTATTCCTCTCAACTATATAGGAGACGCGTATGTGCAACCAATAAAATAAAATCATACCTTTGCAAAGCAAATAAATTATGTTAAAACTTTCTTTTTAAATATCTAAAAGTTAGCTTCAGTATCGTATATTAGCATACCACAGAAGTATTTCAACGAGAAACAGTAGTTCTTATCACGTATTGTCACAGAAATTGCATGACAACATACAATTATTAACATGTGTCTACTCTGATTAGCTTACGTTCACAATATACTATATTTAATACTAGCTACGTCCCGGCGTTGCTCGGGTCTACATAAGATTTATCTTATATTTTTAACTTTCATACATATTTTTTTTGCTGTTTTATTTACAAATTTTCTTTCACGCAGTACCACAGAATCTTTTCTACGAACGTATATAGCTATGTTACTCAGGGTGATTGTAGGTTTACAGTGGTGAAACTAGTTTTGTAATCGGCACAGAAGTTTTTGAGTTTTCGCGTTACAAACATACATACACACAAAAAAAAATATTTTTCCTCGTTAGCAATATTAGCGCAGATAAATAAACAGTCGCAAAATACAGATTGCAATGGACAAGCGCAAATTGCACGGCATGGCGAGTGATTTGCTTGGCATAGCATACATAGTATATCATAGCATAGCATGGACATTTGCAAGCACGGGATTTATAGATGTGAAATTTAAAAAAAAATTAAATATATCATAATCATTTCTGTCTTTATTCAACCTCATAACTCTTCGCATTTCCTATCTTCCTTAGTAAACGTTTTTAGGCATTTCCACAACATACGATAATATGAAAATGTATTAAAAAATCACTTTAAATTAATCTCAAGCATATTTACGAAAACTAATGTATATATATTCAATATTCACAAACTATTATTATTATTTTTTTATCGGTAGCCGTTAAAATTTTGCAATTTCCTCATAAACACAAAGCATTTAATTGCAGTCGCATAAAATTATAACATCGCAAACACTGAAACACTTCAATAATATAGATTCGCAAAAGTATCAGCTCCTGACTCGGAAAGCCTCCTTGAAGCGAAGAAAATACTTGCCACCAAGACGTTGGGAGACAATAGTTAAAAACAATTTAAATCTGAGGAAATTTTTAAGGAATATCACATCAAAAATTATTTTTAACAACAGCCATTTTTTTTTTAAATCGACAACAATAGCATAACACGATTTAAATATACGAATCTTATGCCACAGATTCAAAAAATCCCAAATAGCAAGTACAAAGCGCAGATAATTAAAAATATCAACAAACACCTTTATTCTATACAGACATATAAAATTTCAACCGAAGACTGGTTGGCGTCTTTGGATGTTGTTTGTGGGAATAATACTCACATAATGACACCGAGGCTCCACCAGTCAGCCTGAGGTCCATATCCCGTCTGCAGGAACACTTCCGGTGCTATGTAATCAGGCGTGCCGACCGTGGAATACGCCAGCGCCCTCCTGTTCCTCTTCCAAGACTCCGCCCTGCGCTTCGAGTCCATGGCCGACGACGACGTGGTTACTGAAAAGAAATCTGTCTTGTACCATTACGTACGTGTTGATCACAGTTTTTACGTGCTATGGAGGAAGGCATATGTTAATGGACAAACTACTCGGATGATAAGCGAAACGGAAATGTTTGTACTAAGAATAGGTTCTAAGTGACAAAGATATTTTCATGGTGTGCAAAGCGAAGAAAAAAAACTACAACTCACTAAAATCTGACGGCGTGGCCCTGGAGAGGTCCCGGTAGAAGTCCGTGCGGTGACTCTTCTTGAGGCCCGTGCAGAGACCGAAGTCGCTCAGCTTGATGTGACCGCGCGCGTCCAGTAGCAGGTTATCAGGTTTTATATCCCTGTAAACAGAAGAAAGATCAAATTAAACAAATAATCAGCCATTTCTTTATGATTTTTACTTCTGACATATTTTTTTATCAAGACTCCTTTCTATACAATTTAAGCTGAGAATTTTGACCGATTCAATATAACCTGTGGATAAATCCAAGTTTGTGTATACTGTCAATGGCTAGCGCTGTCTCAGCGACGTAGAATTGAGCGCATTCTTCGCTGAGGGTGTCCTTCTTCATCAGCAAAGTCATCATATCACCGCCGGGGAGAAACTCCATGATGAGGTACAGGTTCATAGGATCTTGGAAGCTGTAGTACATCTTGACGACCCACTGGTGATCTGCTTCTACTAGAATATCCCTTTCCGCACGGACGTGGGCCACCTGGAAAATTATGGATGATATTGTATTTAGGATACGGAAGTCAGAAGACTATCTCGATCACATCATTTCTGGCACAATGAATAGCTTGAGATCTGCGAAATCCGCTACCATATTTCATCCGTACCTGTTCCTTCTCCAGCATGTCCGCTTTCCTCAGTATTTTCATGGCGTACACATGTCCCGTATCTTTTTTCTGCACCAGTCTAACTTCACCGAACGCCCCTCTACCTATCACCTACAGAACCAAAACCGTTTATAACCAGACAGTTATGTGGACATAATCCAATCAACAGTGATTCAGAATAATACTTGTTAATCATTTGGTTTTACCCGCACGGGTTATTTTTCAAATATTTTGTTTTTATTACACTTGCTGTTACATTTTCAATGATATTTCTATTTGACTTTCAGATTGACGATAATTTTTTTTAAGGTCACTGATTTCGTTACATTACATAACGATGTTAGTGGGTCAAGTGTCAAAGGTCAGGGCTGTTCAGATCTTATATCTGGACGGATCTGTGAAATTGAGTTGTCACATAAGTGAATACCTTTAATGGCTCAAAGTCCTCGACCCCAAGTCTAGATCTCTTCAGCCTTAGGAATTCGGTTTCTTTCTGCGCGTGCTGCTGTCTCTTCTCCTGTTTTTGCGTTTCCGAAAGACTTTCATCTTTGAGCGACTCTTCCAACTTTTCTAGTCTATTAAACAGAGACAATCTAGACGTTAGAAGTTAAAGACGAAAGGATCTCAAGAACTAGTGCTCATTATAACTTTTATAGTACCCATAGAAAAGATTCTGATTTATATTGAAAGATGTAAGTAAGACAATTACTGTTTCCTTGAAAAAATATGATTGTCTGTTTCCATGAAAGGGCTATCATCAGACTTGCAAGATAAAAAAAATCGTTCTACCGTTGGGAAGAGATATTCTAAATAGCATATTCTAAAATATACCATCACGGGACATATTCGTTCGTTGTCTGCATAAACCTTCAAAATTTGGACGACAGCCAAATCAAAAATAAATTAATCACTAGCGTTTTTTCAAAACAATAGACATCTTAGACGGCTTTTGTGTTTTAATGAGCCCTTTTATTTATAAACAAAACATAATCAGACAAAGGTCGAGCAGAGACAAAGTTCAACTGCATACGAAAGATATATATACGATGATATCAAAATACGAGATGGCGTATTGTTATATGACCAAAAAACGTTGACCTACCGTTGCTTCCTCTCATAATGCTGTGTGATGAGATTCGTGTAAAAGTTCTCCAAGGTCACCTTGGCCTTGGTGGCCTTGTCCAGGGTGTGACCGCTGAAGCGGATGTTATCTGTTCCAGTCATCTCCAGTACCCCTGCAACAACATCTATATCTAAATATAAAATAAGAAAACACCAACAAACTTATTGGACTCCAGTTTTAACGTGATCTATATTCTACGAGACAGAGAGATGTTTTACGATATAAATAAATAAAATCTAACATAAAAATCACGCAGTAAAATATCTTTAATAAAATGTCCGTTAGAAATTTTTGTCGCGGTTAAAATCGTCAAGGTTTGACAAGTACGTGCATGAAACGCGCTGAAAATGCCTAGCCCCTGGCGGTCAGATTATCCACAGCGCTTGAGCCGGTGCATCCGTGTGGAATTTAATTTCACAGAACGGTTGAATAATTCAAACTCCATTAGCAATATTACGACGGTTTCCATTTATCCGAGACGGACAGCTAGCAGCCTCTAGCTGTTCAAGCTCGGTTATTATTTATATATTATTTTAAACGCTTTCAACGACTGCCGATACCGTCGGAACATCCCGCCTGAGCCTCCTCCGTTTCGTCAGACCGAAAAAAGCAAAAGTTGCATAAGCCCAACATGCTGTTAGGTCACAGCAAAATTGATACATATGATGGATAAGCAAAATTTACTTTCTGTTATATATATGAAAGTTATTCGTGTACAGGTGTGAATGTCTTTCCATTTTCACATTAAAAACAACAAAATTATAAGCCACAGACTATGTTATATTCAGAGCTAGTGATGTCCATCGTGCGCGACGTGCACGATCAATTCGTAACGCCGCGCCGTTCCTATAACATCAACCAGTTTTTTAATTGGTTCGATTAAGATATCATTTTATTTACATTTAACTTCAAATTATTTATAATTAAATAATTCTATATATTTATATATAATTCGTTAATAAATTTCGTCTGTTTAGAAATATAGAATACTCTTATTACGGTAGTATAAAATTTTATAATATTTTGTTATATAACGGCCGAAGCGGGCGACATCACTGCCACAACTTTCAAGGTGAAACTTATTTGTTAGAAGAATCAACTATGTCTTTATCAAAGCCATTGACGGCGTTGATTGATATCAAGGTACACTATATACTGTACGTTGAGATATTAAAATTAAATTATTACGATATATATACATTATATATCATAATAACTTAATTAAATAAACTTAACTAAATCTCAAGGTTATGATCTACGGACATATACAAAAAAACGTTGTATACTTGTTAATATACTTAGTAAAATTATATATTAGAAAAAAAAATATAATAATTATGCTATATATTACACATAATATGATGATTTATATATTAGGAACAGTGAACTTGTTGGCACTGTGTACTGTACACTGTGTGCCTGTCATTTTAACGATGCAATTTAAAATTCATCAACACACCTAATAAGTCGTTTATCGACGTGAGTAAAGCGCTCGTATATTTGCAACGGTTAAAAAAAATCGATATAATACCGTACTGTGAGTTTAGATTATTAAAATATTAAAAATCAATTCTAGTCATTAAAAGCGGGTGCTGGACCGAGATGTCAGAGACGAAGGGGTGAGTATAGGGTGTACAGGGTGAAGGTACGACACGATGCATATAGTATTTGGGTCAAAGCTTTAAACTGTTAACAAACATGGTAGGGACGACGACTAGCAAGTAGCGATTGTGGAGGAATAAGATTATTGTTACATTCATGCGCTCAGAGCCGCTCACAAAGACTTGCTTTCTTTTATACAACAACAACAAACGAAACAACTAAATGATGTTTTCAACGTATTATAATTAAATATTCAAAGTTCAGAAATGTTCTAGTAAAAACGTCTACAGTCGTTATGGTGAAGTCTATCGAAGAATGATCTAGAATAATTGCAACGGTTCAAAAACGCTAGGAGGTTCTCAATCGCTTCGTTCTCGATATTATTTCTAACAGTTGCGTCTAATAATACATATAATTGAAAAAAAAACTGAATAAAAATGTTATATAATTACAATCCTAATTTTATTTAAGGAAAAAATATAATATAGTAATTTACAGTTACTTCACACGTAGTATTTCAGTTCTAAAACATGTCTTAAATGAAACGATAGCTGATAATTTGTTAGACACGAAAAACGAAATTGAATCCAGAGCTGTTCATTACCACAATTAGATTAGATCCCAGATCTGCACGAGACAGCGAGGCTGTTAATGACGCTGTTTAAAATCACATTAAAACTGATCACGTCATAAATTAAATTATTATTATTAAAAATAAAATAAAATAAAATAAATATTTTGAACACAGATCCTGTGCGTTTTATTGCGCACAGTATATTGACCATTGACGCGTAATAAGTGTCAACCAATTCAGTTAAATGAGTGGTGATCAATCACAGTTACGGAGGCTTACCCTTCGTCAACACTCAACACCAATTTTATACACCACGCGGAGACTGAGAACATTTAACGGTTATTTAAAATATATATATATATGTATAGATATACACTATATATGGATAAAAAAAAATGCAAAAAAATTATTAAAATTTCATACACAAGTCACTACTCGCGTACCCGAGCTTTTAGAATAACTAGTTATTGACCGTGTCTTCGTCTGCGCTGCGGAATTACGTTTAGAGGAATATATGGTGTTTCAAATCATCCGTCAGCCTCATCAACAATCTGCGTCACATGACCTCATACACAATTCAATTATAAAGCTGTGACGCTGCGGCTCAAACGAAATTTCGGCTTAAATTACACCGTATACCCTGTTTCGGTATCAAAGTTACATTACTTACGAGTTTTATGAGAATCTGATTAAAAAAAAATTTGCACGAAAGTACTTCACAGACTTTCGCATCCACTATATTAAAAGTACACACGAACATCACAAACGTTAACGCGTCATCGCTTAACAACGCTGAGATTTGAATATATCGAAAACAATGACATCACGAGCTTGTGGGTTAAGGTTGTTTGTGAGTCCGTACAATAAGCAACCTATGTAAACAACTGCAACAACTATAGCTAGTCGTAATTGAACGGATGTTTGTTTTAAAATACACACTACTTCACATCGACAAAAATTATCCACAAAGACGGCCAGAGCCGGGCGAAGGTGGTCATGTTACACATATAAAAAAATTTACATACAATTCATAGGTAATTACAAATATTTATATCACTAAAATCACACTAAGCAGTTATATATAAAAAAGGTTTTATTTCCATCCAAATTGAAACAGATGATATTAAAACGTTTGCTCATGCTGAATGACAATGTATAGATAAAAAAACATGTTCAGAAATCACATGATTATTTTCATGTATTTAATTAATTTAAATAAAAAAAAAAAAATAGAGTAATCAAGCAAACATCGGCAAATCCTTGTGTAAACATTGACAAAGGTTTCACTTATTTTTGTCATAAATAATTAATGAAAAATAAAAAAAAAGACTAGTTTTAATCTTAATAAATTAATAGGCAGTGTGGTAAGATTGCGGATAATGAACAATGTTATTTAAGACTCACCCGGGTGCTGGGGCGCCGGAGCTGGTGTGTCGGGGGCCACCGTAGTGCCCGTGTTGCTTTTACCCCAAGACACGGCTCGCTCTGAAATTATGAAAACATATGCTTCATTCACTAACATACTGTTTAAAATGTTATTAATGTAAATTTCCATGCATAAGGTATTATATATATTGACAAACACCTTGAAAGTTTTACAATTATTCCATGTATATATGTTATTTTTATTTAAATTTTAAGTTAAAAACTTATTAATTATGAATTTTCTTTCTTATTATAATCGCATTATAATAAACAAAGTAGAGATTGAAGGAATACATAATATATAAAATTGGCTTATATATGAAAAAAAGTGCTGTCAAACAGACGGACCAATTACTTGTAGGTGTATAAGGGAGCTAAATATTTTTTTTGTATATACAGATAACATCAAGACAGTTCTTATTAAGAACAAATATCACTAAAGGCTGCTTTAAATAAATTCACGTTACAAAGCTAGGAATTTTATTGCCTATCAAATGATATCAATCAATTATTAAATCGTTCCCATCGTTACGGCAACATTTGTCATTTTCATTCATTGTTTTTATATAATCGAAATTTAAAACATTCGATTCTCCCTACGTGTGATAAATAATATATAGCATTTAGGGAGATAAAGTAAATGTATAGGGATATATTGTATGTGTACAGGAATAAATTGTATGTGTATAGGGATATATTGTATGTGTATAGTGATATATTGCACATGTATAGGGAGATATGGTATGTATATAGAGATAATAATACGTGTATAGGCATATATCATATGTGTATAGGGATATATCATATGTGTATATATTTTTATACCTTCAATAATTTATGGTTTATTTATGATTGAATGATTGTTAGAGTTATTTTTCATATACATTTTGTAATAATGTTCTGAGTAAATGTTTAACAATTTCTTTTAACCTACAGTTATATTCACAGTTTAGTTGGCTTAATATTCACAAGATGATGAGTTAAAGCTTAGTTAAAGTTATTACTTTGAGTGTTGTTTTGGTAATTTTGGATATATCATAATTTTCAACATTTTTTATTGTATATCGATGACTTTGATTTCTTACATGAATTGCCTACTATTATAAAATTCAACTTAGACACATTAAACATTACATTACATTGCCTTCTAAAAACTATTTCTTCATTATCTGAGAGTAACCTGCATGAAATTTTATGTATAATATTTGTATTGTTATATAAATATGATATTTTACAATAAAAGTATATTTGACTTAATACAATAACAGCTAAGTGTTCTTGTTCATTTTGTAGATAAAATAGTTCGAGTGCTGAGTAGAGCTCGAATCATTGATCAGGAAGCAACTATATTTATCAACTAGCATTATCTGTGTATAGTTCTAGACAATTTTATGTAATAGAACCATACAAAGCCCTCTGGGAATAGATTGGCTGTGATTCTCTTTCAACAGAATTGAAATAATAACTTGCTCTGTGCTCGCAAATTTCACGGTTGAGGAATTACTAGCAAGAGAATACACCTCACTACAGTGCAGGTGCTGTGGAAATGATGAATCACAACCAAAAATAATCGTGTCACGTTTTACCTTTATAATGGCCTGGACTCCGTTCTAGGTTCCCGTATGGAGAATAATACATCAGGATATTTATAGAATAACTACATCACTTATCAGAATAAAAACATTTATTTCTAGACACGTAAGACGTCTCGAATCTTGATAAACTTCGTAAAGCCAATTACCTACCTTGTTTGATCCTTGTGGACAAAAATCCCCTTCTGTCGAGCCAATCACCCGATCACACTAATAAATAAACAGCATAAAAACAATGTGTTGCACAAGAAGGTTAAAATCGATAAAATACAATCACAAATATTTAATTCTAGAACGGTGTCACTGAACTTCTCGATGCTTGCTGATTCCCGACACGGACTCGAACACTAACTGAAGTTAACAGACGCAAATAGTTAATGCCTTTGTTAAACGAATTACGAAAGTGAAGTAACGGGATTTTCTTGAGCGACCTAAAGTAAATTGCACAAAGAAAATGTCAGGCAATGCTACAGATGATGTTTTCTGAACTAAAACCTCCGCTACAGATACAACATGAAACACAGATAATATAAAGCCCGTCTAAATGAATTTGTCACAGTATTAAATATTTATATGGTACTGTACAAGCACAGTAATTTGTATGGAAAAAATATAAATCTGATATACTTTCCAAGATAATATTTTTTTGGGTTTATGAAACTGTTTAATATTTATAACTTGTTATTGGATCTACAATGGGCTGATTAAAACTAGTTTGTATATCTCAATATGATCAAAATGTTTATAAAATTTTGTTGTTTACTATTTTATTCTCTAAAAAACTTTATTTATACATAAAGTAAACATTGCAACTCTATATCTTAATAAGTTGATTAAAATTTAAAGATAATCTTGACTTTTGAATTTACGATGTTTCAGTATCCCTATATTAGTATTATACACCAAAGACATGGGTAACGTTTTAAGCCAGACCATAACTTTTTTTTAAAATAACAAAGCACATTTTATAGTAAGTTTGTATTTTGTAGTGTTTTATGACTTCTCGAATTTCTAATCGATTATTAATTGTAGTTGAAATAAATACTATAGAATATAGATGAAAAACTTATCAGGATTTTAACACGTGACTTTAGAAATATGGCATTTCAATCAACTTGCCCACAAGTTTAATTAAAATTAAGAACAGAATATTGTAGTAGGTACAGAAAGATAACAGATAATCTAGCTATTTTTCAGATATATATAGAAAAATATAATTTCTCAGGTGTCTTTTATTTTTACAAAATACATATTTATAAGTTCTTCCCATGTTCAAAGTTTCCTTGAATTTGTGTGTCGTGTATAAACTTATAGTTGCCGGCATTTGGATCAGCAGCTATGAAAAAATAAAATTAGTTAACTCATAATGCCCTGTAGTCATAGGTATAAACTTTTTGTGCTTGTGAATATTTTAAGACAAAGATAAAACTCATAGTTACCTCCATCAGCGGAAAGATGAGTGTTACCAATAACAATATCCTCTGGAGCTCCGTCTCTATTATCCGTCCTAAAGTTAGATGGTTGGACCTATTTGAAAATGACAATAAAATATTTTTAGTCTATAAATTAAAAAAAAAATCAAATTCCTCTGTGATCCATTGTTATAACGAACCTGTCCATCGTTTCTCATTAAATCCGCCATCACAACACCGCCAGGGTATCTATTATAAATGCCGTTCAAATTATAATGCAAATTCATGTCTGGACCTATATTTGCTTTCAAAAGCTGCTCCCAAATACCACCTAAAAATTTTACATATAAATAATATGATAATGGTATGACTACACTAGAAAAACTATGTCTTCTACCTTTGTCTATAGACACTATAGGTCGACTTGACTGCCACGGGTATTCACCATGAGCTTGGAAGTAAATTGCGTATGTCGAGAGCTGAAATGGTACTATTTTAATACATTTTTTCATACTATTTGAATGGAGAACTGAAAATAATGTTATTTTACCTGTGTATAATATAAAGCAAGCCAATATTTTCCACCGTGTCCAACGAAAGCCGTCTCGTTGGCGTCTAACAAACCAGTCGGTATTGGTTGATGTAAAGATTCAGGCGAAATACGTAGATTGCATCCGTACCTGATTTCGACACAGTAGACAATAATTATATGAAGTTATTCTTAGTTATATACTAAGTGACATAATAGGTATAAAAAATGAAGTTAAAAGAAAATAAACGTACTTATACATATTTTGAACTAATATAAAAACTTATACATCCCATTTTAGATTTATAAAATCTAATTGATTTTCATCATAATCTATATCGGTATATGTATATTTTTAATTGTTTACTTAAAGTAACATACCAATCCGGACAAGCTTTCAATATGTCATAGGGAGCCCGATAGTATTCAGCTCTACGCACAACAGGATTACGAATATTAAACCTCTCATTGGGATCCGTGAGATTGACACGTTTTATTTTAACGTCTCTACGTTCGCAGATGTAATCGTAATGAAATTTCGGTATAGATTCACCACGGGCGCAGTATGTGGCTGAAATGTCAATCGTTCAGTGACGTACATAGGCGCTAAACCAAAAAAAAAAAGTTTTGTAGATATATCCTTACTATTTCACTCACTTTTATATGTGCCATCTAATGAAGAAACGGCAGCGTAATTATCTATACAGTACCTATATCCTAGTACTGTTGGATACCGAAGGTAAGGAACTTTGCACGAGAACCTTCCTTCTTGATACATTGCACCCTGCAGCGCATATAGGGTTATACAGGAAAATACTATTATTTAGGTCAATTAAATTGGTTATTAAAATAATATGACGCACTTTGCAAATAACACTCCTTCTGCCAGGAGGTCTCGAAACTCCTCCGAAACAGTAGCTTCTGGTGCCATTTATCATAATCTCCGTCACTCCAATATGTGATATGAGAGTTATTCCGTTAATGCCGGCGAGAGCAAACCTTTGAAGGCCAGCTCGTTTGCGTACCTCAACATTGTTCTTCATACTCATAGTGTTCACTATGGCTTGCCATCCGTATACGAATTCATGCATTGGACCTTAATTAGTGGGAATTTAAACCAACGAAAATATGCCAATAATGAAAAACGAATTCAAATCTTTACTTTAATAAAAAAAACGAATAATAAGGATTTAGAATTATTTACTATGAAACGATATTATCCAACCTTGAACATAGATTGTTATAATAATTAAAGTAAATTTCAATGTATATACTTTGCATGTTTGTGAAAAACTTTATATTTAAAAACTATTACCAACCAATTCCAAAGCTGTCACCATCTAGAAAGTTAAACATCTCTCCGAATGAGTCCGGCATAAGGCCAGCTATCACAGTGGAGGTTTGAAAGCCGTCATCGGGCAACATGGGTCCAATTTCATCGGCTGGAGTTGTGAACTCGTGAGAGAGATTACTGAAATGGGCCCGGGAACCATCGCTCTCGGAAAACTTTTTTAAAAGACTTAAATTAATTTAACAGTATTAAGTAAAACAAAGTTAAACGTGCTTCAACATAAGAATACTGTATAAAAATGTCTTGAATAACCAAAGAATATATACATGATATATTTTTATTATGCAGAATTAATAAATTATTATAAATTGGGTGTTGCCATATTGTTCTATAACGTCTAACAAAAATAATTCATGGTAATACATTATACAATAGAACTGACGCACATAGTAGAAACTAGAAATATTAAACTTAATACTAGGGAAATAATTCTTACCTTCAAAATGAATATTGTGATAAAAAAAGAATTCTGCCACATTTTACGCGCCGCTTGTTAGGCTTTACTTAAAATCGTTTTTACAAAGCAACACGAATTAATTGGTGACAAGTGTTCAAGCAACTCGTTAAAATTAATTGACCAAATAAAAATATGCGAAATACAATTAGTGTGTCGCGTTTGTTTTGAAGATTCCGTAACAATTTAATAGTTACTTGAGTTTGGTGATGCAAACGCGTAATGTATCGTCTCTAATGAATACTATTAAGACGAGTTTGATGTACGTACAATGAAGAACGTGATTATTTTGATTCTTCATTTAAAAAGCGAATCTTTCCTAAATAAACTAAACCGTTGTGGCTAGTAAGTATAAGAAGATAACTTTAATAAAACGAGTTTGAGACGGACAAGTAATGTTGATAGCATTAAATACATACATTTGTGTGATGGAAGACTCCCAAGAACATGTAAAAGCATTAAATGCACTTTGTCCTTACCAATATTAAGAGCTAGGAACAGTCCTAAAACATACAAAGGGGGCACAGACTATCAGATAAGCAAAACAACAATTTCTTCTTTTTATTTTTTATTAAAAAGCTACAAAATTCAAACATTAAATTGGCAACAAACTCAACATGGGTAAAAAAAAAACACAGAATAGATTTATAAACATTTACATAACAATGTAACACATGCAAGAGCTATGCAAAATATATCGATATAAAAAGTATAAAGAGAAAACTATTCAAAAATTGATCTTGAGATATCTACTATGTTTCCAGTCATGTACTTCTAACAGATCATTTCGAATTAACTGAACATCTATATTATATATAATCAAAAATAAGGCACAATTAAAAAATATACACAAAAACATAAGTACAATGTAAGTCATCGTTAAGCAAAGGGACATTGTGATTCGAGTACAGTCGGAGACATAACTATCCACAATAAATGCTACAACAAAGATACTAACTAAAACTATAACTGACCGTTGTTCTTATATATTATTCTTTAAAATTAACAGAGATTACATATCTGAGGTTCGGGAAGAATAAATATTGGCAATATTACATATTCTTCAATAGTGACTAAAAAAAAATAAAAAAATAAATAAATATAAAATTATAACAGCTTGTATGTATTTTATAAATTAATTGTGCAGAGTTCATCAAAAGATATGTATTGATGAACCAATTAATTACTAGGGAAGACTAAAATTAAATGTATGTCTGTAAAACAATGAAATAGTATAAAAGAAAAGAGATTGTATAGGAATCGACACATCAATAAAACGGACCGAGCCCTTTTATTTGTATGAAAAATTTACAATATAATTGTTAACTAACAGTACGTGTATGTATAAGTTCATTTGCTCTCTACTCAGCCTTTTTTCAATAAATACATTAACATTAAATTGGATTAACGGTATAGGTTGAGGAAAAAAAAAATTAAAATATAAAAAAAAGAAAACTGTCACATTAATTATACTATTGAATAAATAAACAATTTACAGAAATAAGTTATTCATAATAAGAATATCTCTGTAAAAGACAAGCAGCTCATAAAACAGAAAAATTAACAACAACTGAAGGTATTTTTAACATTGTCAGGAGTTTTCAAGCAAATTTAACGACTCACTATTAAACTCAGCGAGTGTAAATATGGAAAGGGTTTAAAAGGTTACTGGAACTTTCAAATCCATTATACATTATTATTGTTAAGTAGCTGGTCCCATTATTAATCTTCCTTATCTTCGACGCTGGATAGGAACAACTTCTGACACAGAAGTGTAAATTTGTCTGGAAATTTAATAAATCGTTTGGAATACTGAGAGCTGTATACATAAACAAATTGACAAATGTATTACGAGGAGTATATATATATACAAGATTCATGTGACTTTAATAAAGATTAGGACTCCAAAACATTTTCAATTAAATTATTAAGCGGACGACTCTTTGATTATTTACAAACTATACTTCCCCTTAAATGACTTTCAATAAAAATGTATTAAATTTTACTATATTTAATTCTATTACAATAGTGACATGTACTCACTCGATAGTTGAACTACTGGCTCAGGCTTACTCCTCACCAGCAAAAAATACACGGGAACCCCAGCTAGAGTTATAAACGCACCGGCCAACACTGCCACCGGTTCACTAACTATTGGCACAACTAGCAACACTGTGCATATTGTGACAAACACCACCGGCATCCACAGAGACACCTGCCAAGTAATGTTATCTCGCTTTACATATTCTAAGGATTTACATAAGCACCATCGTCTATTCGGTATTATTGGCTATATAATATATAAAGCTAGTATAAGAAATTCTTCAAATAGGTATTATGTTAAATTATGTTATATATAAACACTAATTTTATACCTTGATAGGTCTCACTATGTCTGGTCTCTTGTATCTCAGCCACAGCACAGCGCTACAACTGAGCGTTGTGAAAAACGACTCGACCACTGTGCAGTACGTTATTAGAGACGTCAGATTGCTTGGGATCAACATGAGCAGAGAGATCAGCATCTGTGTACAAATGATTTAATACTATTACATATACAAGAATAATAAATTAAATCTATTGCCAAATAAATATATATTTTATTCAAAAACATACCAAGAACACTAGCGACGGCATCGGTGACATACATTTAACATTAATGTGAGCTAACAATGCTGGCATGTGACCATTACGGGCTCCAGCGAAGCACATCCTCGATGACGTCATGATATGAACTGACAGGCCTCCGAGTATAGCAATAGCCACTAAGGTCGGCATCGCCCACTTCATAGACCCAAGAGCTGATCCTGCAAAGTCCTGCAAAGATAAAAAAAACAATTTAACAATACAATATTTGACATTTCAAGTATTCAAAGCACTTGAAATACTTACAACTGCTATAGCTTTGGTAGCCCTGACACCAGATGGTCCGAGCACAGCCATGTATGAGACATTTGCTAGTATGTATATAGCAGTTACCAGGGGCAGGGACAAATAAATGGCACGAGGAAGATTCACATAGGGATCTCGGAGTTCTTCTGTCATAAAGTTCAGGTAATTCCTGGAGAATATTATATAGTGCTTATGTGATAACAATTTATGATAAACCATTAATAATATTTCCACTTACCAGCCGGAATATGAAAAGATTCCAGAGTAGAAAGCTACAGACCAATCACTGATGGACGTCTTAGTACCTGCCCAGCCATCATCAAAGTTTTCGACACCACCTATAAATAATAAAGTAACATAAATAATCACATATATAGCACAATTGTATATATATATATACCTCAAGAGATGATAGCATAACTAGCTTACCTCTTGCCATCCAGACAATTCCGCCAACAATAATGACAACCAAAGCCGAGATCTTTGTGAACATAAAGACATTTTGTATTCTGGTTGTGAATCTCACATCGTATGCATTGATGAATGTTAGGAAACCTGAAATATTCAATATATATATGCGCTCGCGACTCACTGCTATACTATTATCAGAAACAAATAAAGTAAGAGAAAGTGGCCTAAATGTCTTAGTCTTTATAAAACCTGCTAACAGCTATTGAGAGTACCATTAAAGATCAGATCAGAAGTTTATCGGATTCATTCTAAGAAACAGACAGACAGACAAAAATTACTAAACATGTCTTTTGTATGTATTTATAATTATGATTGTTATACTTACATATAGTTACTGCAGCTATAAGCTTCGTACTCAAAGGGTCTATAGTACAATTTGGAAATATCGGTTCGAGTAGATTATTAGCAAATGTTAGCGCCATTATTGCATTTGTACTCGGTCTAAAAAACACATCACGCCATCATTATAGCCATAAATATATGTAATTAATTTTGTTACTACATAAACACTCACACGAAAACCAAATTTGCATCCCAGAGGTACAGGAAAGCTGGTAAGGAGCCATAGGCCTCGTTTATATAGTGATAATCACCACCGCTCTTAGCTAATGCTGTCCCTGAAATAATATAAATTATTCCTATAAGTAGAATCTTAATTATTATTATTTACCGTCTGTATTGCAAAGACATAGACAACATAGTGGCATTGGTAAAAACAGTCGCATACATCCTAATTTTATAGTTCTTATATGAGTGACTCCACTTTAGCTCTCAACAACTAGTCTTTAATTCTAAAACATCTATTATATAACTAAAATATTGTTTTAAAAAAAAAATTAATTACATTAACTTACAAATGACCGATTAATTACAAAGACATGTCCATTTAGCATCAATTACTTCTGAGAGCCACGGTTTATGAGAACAGATGTTTAATTTGTGTTTATTAGTAACAAGACAAGTATTTTAATATGTATTTGCAACATATTTCTTCGGTGAACCAAGCTAAAGCTTTAATTTCTGTCTCATATTATTCGAATCAAGATGATTTTGTTTAAATTCAAAATATATACGCCGAGTTAGGAAGTGATTGAAAATAATCAACGAAAAATTAACAATAGATAACATAAATCAATGGTCAATAACTTGATTAATAGTTTTTTTGTAAGTTTGAATAATTTTATAAATCTAAGTAAACCATACTCATTGACTTGTAACTTGAACAAAATTAACATATGCCACGTAGAAGCGAATAAACCCGAAAGCAGATAGACAGGTCATATTATTCTTTATAGGAGATAAAACACAAGTATTACATTGGCACTGATAACAACAAAGGGGAAGACAGCCAAAGGCTTGGGAGCCGAAATCTGATGATAAACATCTATATAGATATATATTGTAGGCTTATGTCTGTTATATGTAATTTTACCATATTTTGAAGAAATAAATATCAAAATTAAATTACTATTAATATTATTTTGCTTATTAAAGACCACAATGGGGTCATGAAACAAAAATCATGTTGAAAAATTGAATTCATTAATGATTACTGTAATGTGTAAATTTTTTCTATATTATATTATCATGCTACCAAAATGAAGGTGATGGTATGTGTCTACAACTAACTTGTGTAACCAGAATAATTATTGATAGAATTTTAAATAACAAACTAGTAGTATTTTATGGATGAGAATTAAAAATTTGATAAGCACCGTGACACGGCTTCTATACTGAAATAAATAAAGAGAAAAAAATTCATTATATATAATGGAAAAAAATGTATATGTAGCTTGTCTTTTAATGAGTAATGTTTTAAAAAAGACGAGTTATGATATGTCTATGAAGGGTGAAATTATTTTTCAATATGTTTTGGGTTTCAGGACTTTTGGAGACATATAAATAGACACAAAAAAAATTACATTGAAAAGAAGTTAGTCGTCATTTAAATAAATATATTTACCTAATTCTGCATATGACATGGCACCAAGTGTCGCCAAAACTCCGCAGACCGCCCAAACTGATAGAGCTCCCCAAACCGACCCAGTTTTTTCTAAAACTTCTTTGGGGGAGATAAAAATACCACTGCCGAATATAATACCAAGGATAATTGCAACCCCTTCCAGCAACCCTAGTTGTTTGCGCATTTTCACCCGTTCTTCACTCATTTTTAGTGTTATTTTCGCAAACTTCTGTCTAAAAATGCGTAGTTATTAAGCCTTTCTAAATGGAAGTAGGGCGCACTCTTTTCTGACCACCGACTAGAGCTGCGCTTAACCTACTGTCGGAAAACGAATAGCAATTGAATCTTTACATGACTTAATTGACTTCATAAAATTTGCAGAATAGCCTTTGAGAATCAATCCCAACTCATCGATCAGGCTAAGAGTCCTACAACTCCATCACATGGTAATATGTATTATGAATTTTTGCCGCTACTCTTGACACAATTGAAAATAATAAAAATACATAACTAAAAATAAAACTGTAGCACAGATATTAAATTTTTAATGTGAACAGATTATAAAATATTTAAAACTTAACGATACATATTAATAACAACATTGGCAAAATATATCATGCTTCTATTGAATATTTAAAATGTCTTTCCTAATTTTCATCAATTTCTAAGTACAATTAAAATACAATTAGTTTCGTTCTTGCCATTTTAAAATTGCAATATTATGTTATCCAATGTAAATGCTTGGTAGTGTAAGAAAGTCAAATCACGCAAATAAATAGAATCAAAAAATAACATTGTAATATTCGTATCGTTAATTGAAAAAATGAAGCTCATAATTTTTTCCCCATTTCTTTCGTTTTTTTGAAACTGTGTAAATTTTTTAGTTTACGTTAACTCAATACTCCTTTTAGGTTAGTTATTATAAAAAGAAAGAGTTTTTGTGTGGTACGTTTATACTTATAAATATAGTTTTTAAATATAGTTTCATAATTATGTTTGTTTAAGTTGGCTAAATTGAAGAGCTACAGTTATATTTTTGTATACATGTATATTTACTAGAATATCTTGATTACCGTTTTGACTATCGGTGGAAATTACGCTCGAGTTGGTAGACGAACAATCTCGGTGACAGCATTTTTAACCCTTGCTTTAAAAACATTCAAATTGTAAGTGGAAGGAAACAGACGCGTACAAACTATTTCAATACTTTCCTTAACTTTTCTCATGAAACAGTAGATTGTGTCTTTGTGACTTGCGTTTATTTATTTTATGTCATAATTATAAGACTTGTTCATGCCTATTTCGTACTAATCGCCCAAAAAAGCAGAGCTTTCAAGTGGTTTTTAATTTGTCCAATATGAACATTTGAAACAAAATAGAACTTAAGTTTCTACACTATCTATTTATTTTGAAGGGCAAACATTTCGATTATGCCGTTTTTAGGTATGGCGACTGCAATTTCTATGTACCATATATCATATATATTGCGAATTGTACCTACGCCGAATATTGCTTCCTCGCAAGCAGGGTCTAGATAGGACTTTTATTATAAAGGCACTTATTTTTTGTACCCAAGGAATATATCTAATAAGACAAAAAAAAATAGCTTCTTTTTAAACTTATCTTATTTTTTACATTTATATTTCCGTTCTCTATTTTTGAAATAAAATAAAAGCATAGATAAAAAAAATCTAATATGTTTATTATTTTTCAAAAACATTATAAAAAATTTAAAGATATCAATTTTCTTTTTACAAAACATCTTTATATACAAAAACAACAAACAACTATATAAAATCGACATAATTTACGTAAACAACGTTACCATGATATCACGTATTTTTCGACAAAGTACAAAAAGCTCCTAACTTCTCCTTTTGTGAGTGGGAAATAAAATAATTTAGTTCTCGACGACGTCAAAGCATAAAATGCCACTGAGCCCTTTTGATCCTGAGCCTTTGGCACCTATTTGAAATTTGATTCCTTTAAAAGGCTCTTCTGGTTCTGTAAACAGTGGAATCTCCTCCGGACATATACATTGGGCGGACCCAGATCTCGTTATTCCTAATGCTTTATTTCGGCATGCGCATAATTCTTCATTGTATTGTCGTGGAACAAACTCGGGGTGTTCCTCAAAAAATCTAAGAGCGTCCTCGAAACTCATTTCCGTTTCGATGTTCTTGCGAGTTATATTGAATGTGAAGCCAGATGTGGTTTGCGTTAAGTCCGACTTCATTTTCTTTACTAATCTCTCATCGATGTAAAACTCGGGGACAGGTTCTGGTTCTGGTTCTGGTTCCTCTGGACATTCGCATATAAAATTCTTCTTGCCTTTCATAGATTTCTTTTTTTGCTTCTTGTCCTTTTGTTGAGATCCTGTGTCGGTATCGAACGAGTTTACTTCACTTCCTTGCCGGTATTTCTCGCAGGGGCACAATTCAGGCAGTTTGATTTTCTTTTCCTTTCCACTGCAACGGCAATTGATGTTTCCCTCAAACTTCATTGGTTCGCAAGTGCTACATGACTGATCTAAAGTTTTTGGCATTGACGTTGTCACTTTTTCTGAAAACCGTAATAAAAATATAATAATATTCAAATACGTCGTCTTCTAATTGGTCTACTGCGTATATTCTATAAAAACAAAATCAAATATCATGTGACTGGAAACAGCAGTATGAATTTAACTATTTTTCATTCACTGCAATTGAAAATAATAGATAGAAAAACTGAACATAACTTATATTTCAAATTAATTTGTAACATAGTCTTATTCTGGTAATATTTTACATCCTCTTTCCACTTATCTGACAGTTCCGCTGGCCTAACAGCAATACTCATCATAAAAAGATTGGTATCGATTTTTATGTAAATAAAAATACAATAATTATAACATACTAAAACATGGAGACGGGTCATGAGAAACTGCTGTTAATAAAAGGAAATAATAAAGACATTACTATTACTAAATTAATATCTCATTTAGACTTACTCAAATTGGATTTTAGATTTCCTTTAAATTCTCCTGAGCTCCCACAACTAGTAGAAATCATTTGTTTCGCTACTTTTTTGAAAATCATTTCTAATTTCTCAGGACTACAATCGCACGACTTGTTTACTTTACTGTTTGGTATGGGACACATTATACCAGGGTTAGGGGGTGGCGTGGGATGATACGGTCCAATTTGCCCTCTACATGGAGGAATTTTACACAGGCTTACTGAAGTTTGTTGACAAAAGTTCGACGAGGTTTTCAATACATTGGGATAGGACGTTTTACGTGGCAGTTCTTTTCTTGGCCTTTTGATCTCAGGAACTTGATCATGGCTTAAGCCTGTACAAAAATAAACATTTCCAAAACACATTTCCAAAACCGTGAGTTCTATTAGCTCAACGCTCTTTTAAAATTCGCGAATATAAAAGTCTGAGTGGTCTGGACGCCGACGCACAAATATCCTCTGGGATTTTATATTGCTTTTCATTCGTATCGATCATTATAGTTCCATTCAAAGCGATTTTAATGATAGAGTCAGGCTTGACGTCTGATTTTGTAGCCCTAGTGCCTTCTGTTACAAAACCTATTGATCGCTGGTTTGTGTTTATTTCTTTTTACGCCCTGGCTACCGAAAGACTAACCGCTTCACGTATGATTTCTAAAACCTTATCGTGACGACGCGAGTACTGAAAGCTATCTAGGAGTACCTTACATGCCATCATCAAATGCTTAATGGGATGTCCCCAGGATATGACTCTTAGAAACTCTTAGGTGTTCATAGAGCTCCGATGGCCTTTTTAGATGAATCCCAAAATTATTGTGATCCCTGAATAACGCTGACGAATCAGCCGACAGCGCGAGCCCGAACCATAACTTCAAAACCTTTATGATGCTAGCATCTAACTTTGACAAAAGGGTTGTATTAAAATCATAGACGAGAAAAGACCAATTCAAACATGATATTAGTTAATTATCGTAGATCCAAGCTTTTTGGACGTTAGTTATCAGTTGGTTATCGACCTTGTTACGATCGTTTAAAAAGCTATCTACTATTCCTTCTAAGTATGCAGTACGACCTATTTAAAAGGAGCATTTTACGTTATCGTAGAAACACAGTGACCGCCTAACGATTATCCCGGATTGTATGAGGTATATTTTGTATTTCGCCTACCGAGACAGGACAGTGACATTTATTTAGTTTTGCTCTCAATCCATATCCGGCCACTCACAGAAATTATCCACTTCATTCAATAGTACTCGACAGTGTTTGGGGTTACGTGTCAGTGTTGCGAGATCATCAGTGAAGGCTAAGATGGATTCTGTGCATTTATAATTAAACTTAAAGCGATAACTCCATTTTTTCTCGTTACTTAGTATTACCTAATTTTAGTGGTTTATTTTGGTCCTAATGTAGATTTAGAGTTGAATACCTGATTAAGTATTGACAATAGAGGCTTACCTTGTGCGACAGCTTCCTTACGCATCATAGGTGTCACTAATTCTGATATAACATTTTCAACAGTATGATCTATTTGTCCCGTGGCATTTTTCAATTGCTGCATTTTTTGTGTTTGGCAACAGCAGGGCCTATCTTGCGTTGTGTCAGCACTAAAAACTCTTCCAGTGTCACTCTTAGTCTTAATGGAAACACTTGAAAACTGAGATAGCTGGTCTTGAGTTGTTTTATTAAGACCGCAATTTTTTCTTTTACTATTTTGCATTTGTTTAGATTTTTGCTGCTTTTTAAATGTAATTTGAATATCCTTCTGAATGACGTCTTTATTTTTTTTAACAATCTTTAGACCTTGACGGTATTTTGAATTATCTTAAACACAATAAACCTTACAAAGTAGGAGAAAACTTAATAGTACTTATATTTTTTTATAATTTTTTTTATTAGGCTTTAATAAAAACAGTGTTTTATACTTACATTCACAACTGCTTGGGTTCTTGTTGCAAGGTTTGTCACTTAGTGGAATACATATTGCAGAATTTATACAATTCTGTGACAAGTCATCGGAACAGTATTCTTCAGATGTAGTCGGAATGAGAATAATTAATGACGAAGAGTCATGTAAAGACCTGTTTGATATAATTTTTCGCAATAGAAATCTTATATCACGTTCATCCAGCTCATCCACCATCGAATCTTTTTGATCCAATTCATTACTCTCAAGCAAATCAAAAAGCCTCGTTTTTAAATTTGTCATTTGTAATGTTGTTAAACTTAGATTGATTTTTGGTTCCGAACCAGTCGTCTGAGAGAATGTATAATCGTTTGTCCACAAGGACTCTTCCAGACTTGTCACGCTACGTATAAGTATAAACGTTAATTCTGTTTGATAAAATACACACAATTTTATATTTATATTAAATGAAATACAAACCTGATGTCAAAGTTCTTATTTTCAAAAGACTCCTCTAACTCGGAATTATATTCATTATCTCTTTCAAAATATTCGGAATACAAGGAGTTGTCTACGGTGGAAGTAGAAATAGATATTATGCTTATAATATCTGAAAAGCTTGAGAGACTCACTGATGATTCCGTCTTTAGTAAGTATAAAGTTTCTAAACTAGAATGTCCTGTGGTTTCTTCTTCACAAATACACTGGGATACATCATCCGTTTCCATGTCTGAGTTACATGTGTTAATTGTGCTTGAGCCTTTATTGTTTCGTATTTTTTTGTATTTATTATAAGTTGACTCACCACAAGTGTGTGAACTGTCGGTAAATTGTATTGAATTTTTACGAGAGTAAATACTCTGTAAAGTTTTATTTTGTGATAGATGGTGTTCAATGTTTCCTCTGTATAAATTAAAAGATGGCAACGATGAAGTTGACACAGGTTTAAATTTAGAAAACTCGTTAGAAGGAAAGGGCGAAATGCCTGAAACTCTACCAACTGTTACTTTTATTCCTTCACTATCCGTAAAAACTCCTCCTTTCACTCCGGGAAGGCACTCTTCTGGGCATGGACATAAGGATGAAATGTCTGGCGATGTGACTCGTATTTTTACATAGCTATGTTTAAATCTAATTTTCTTCTTATCGCAACCGCAACCCCTGTCACAGGTGGTAGTTTTAATGATATCTTCAAATTCTTCAACAATACCTGTTTTTGACTTTGACACTCCTACTTTTCTTTCAGCTTTACGTACTTCTCCAACACCAATTTTTCTTGATTTTGTTCTTACCTTACCTAACTTTTCCGAAGGTGTAGGTTCAGGAGGAAGACCAACCACTGTTCTTATTCTTTGAATCAACGATTTTTCAGAGGGCGTTGAACCTTCTGGCATTGGCAAACCCGCTTCAGCCAAACCCTTTAATATTTTTTCTTTCTGTGATGGAGTTTTTCCCTTCAAGGGTGTTAATAATCCTTCAGCCTTTGCCTTTTCTATCAACTGTTTCTCAGATACAGTTTTAGCTTTTGGAGGTATTCCATATTCGGTCTTAACTTTTTGTACCAACAGTTTTTCCGACGGAGTCTTTCCTTCGGGTAAAGGTAAACCCGCTTCAGCTAAACCTTTCAGAATTTCTTCTTTTTGTTTCATACTTTTGCCCTCCAGAGGGGTTATCAAACCAGCAGCTTTAGCTTTTCTTATTTTTTCAGATATAACTTTCGTAGGTTTTGAAATTTTCTTGGAAGGCATTTTAATTGCAGTTATACCTATAGGAGGGCGTTCCGATTCGGGTGTTAATAAATCACAAATACATTCGTCACTGGGACCTTTTCCTTCTTTAATGACTTTGGCAGTCTTTTTGTCCAATTTTTTTAACTTTTCTGGTGGCAAAGCTGGCCGTCCTTTTATTTCGCCTTGCACCTTTTCAATAAGTTTCCTCTCTGACTCAGTTTTTGCTTCGGGGAGAGGTAAACCACGCTTTGCCAGTCCTTTAATAATTTTTTCCTTTTGCTTCTGTGACTTACCCTGCAAAGGTGTTAAGAGTCCAGCCTCTTTAGCTTCACGTAACACGTATGATGGCGCATATTTTTCTGAAGGTGCAGCTGTTTTTATTCTAGCTATAAGAGATTTTTCTGAAGGTGTTCTGCCATCAGGTAAAGTTAAACCCATTTTTGCTTGTGCTTTAAGTATCTTCTCTTTTTGATCGGTAGTTTTTCCTTCTAAAGGTGTTATAATACCAGCAGCAATAGCATCTACATATTTTTGTTTATCTTTCGCTGATTTAGGTTCTGGGGGAAGGCCGATTTCAGCCCGTATTTTATCTGTAATTTTTTTTTCCGATGCAGTTTTTGATACCGGTAATGGGATTCCTTGCATTGCCAATCCCCTGAGTATTTGTTCCTTTTCCTCAGGAGATTTTCCTTCTAAAGGTGTCAGAAGGCCCGCAGCTTTTGCTTTTCGTAACTTCTCTGAAGGGACACGGATTTCTGATGGCAAATTGGCAGTAAGTCTTACTTTCGCTATAAGTGATTTCTCTGAAGACGTGCGCCCTTCGGGCATTGGTAGTCCCAATTTAGCTTGACCTTTCAGAATTTTTTCCTTTTGTTCCTTTGTTTTTCCTTCTAATGGTGTTATGAGTCCAGCGGCGAGAGCCTTTTTATATTTAACTTTTGCAGATTTTGTTTCCGGTTCCGGTGGCAAACCAACTTCAGCTTTTACTTTATCTATTAATTGCTTTTCAGATTCTGTTTTAGCTTCGGGCAATGGAATTCCTTGCATAGCCAAGCCCTTTAAAATTTTTTTCTTCTGTTCCGGAGTTTTACCTTCTAACGGTGTTAATAACCCTTCAGCCTTCGCCTTTGCTAATTTCGCAGACGGAACCCGCATTTCAGATGGAGGAGGTCCAGCAGCTTTCACTTTTTCTATCAAGGACTTTTCGGATGCAGTTCTACCTTCAGGTAAAGGAAGACCTAATTTTGCTTGGCCTTTTAGTATTTTTTCCTTCTGTTCCTTCGTCTTCCCTTCTAATGGCGTAATAAGACCTGCAGCGAGAGCCTTTTTATATTTTGTCTTTGCCGACGATGTTTCGGGGGCTGGTGGCAAACCAACTTCAGCTCTTACTTTTTCTATCAATTTCTTGTCTGATGCTGTTTTTCCTTCCGGTAAGGGGATTCCTTGCATTGCTAAGCCCTTTAAAATTTTTTTCTTTTGTTCTGGCGTTTTTCCTTCTAAGGGTGTTAATAATCCTGCAGCTTTAGCTTTCGCCAATTTCGCAGATGGAACCCGCATTTCAGATGGGGGAGGTCCAGCAGTTTTCACTTTTTCTATCAAGGATTTTTCTGAAGGAGTTCTTCCTTCGGGTAAAGCAAGCCCTAATTTCGCTTGTTCTTTGAGTATCTTTTCTTTTTGTTCCTTTGATTTTCCTTCCAAAGGCGTTATAAAGCCTGCAGCTAAGGCTTTTTCGTACTTTTTTTTTTCCGAGGGTGTTTTTGGTTCAGGTGGTAAGCCAACTTCCGCTCTCACTTTGTCTATTAATTTCTTTTCTGACGCTGTTTTTGCTTCAGGTAAGGGGATTCCTTGCATAGCTAAGCCCTTTAAAATTTTTGTCTTTTGTTCTGGGGTTTTTCCTTCTAAAGGTGTTAATAATCCTGCCGCTTTAGCTTTCGCTAGTTTTTCAGAAGGAATCCGCATTTCAGATGGAGGAGGTGCAGCAGCTCTTATTTTTTTTATCAAGGACTTTTCCGATGGAGTTCTCCCTTCGGGTAAAGCAAGCCCTAACTTTGCTTGTTCTTTGAGTATCTTTTCTTTTTGTTCCTTCGATTTTCCTTCCAAAGGTGTAATAAGGCCTGCAGCTAAAGCTTTTTATACTTTTCTTTAGTGGAAGGTGTTTTAGGTTCAGGTGGTAAGCCAACTTCCTCTCTCACTTTGTCTATTAATTTCTTTTCTGACGCTGTTTTCGCTTCAGGTAAGGGGATTCCTTGCATAGCTAAGCCCTTTAAAATTTTTTTCTTTTGTTCTGGAGCTTTTCCTTCTAAAGGTGTTAATAATCCTGCCGCTTTAGCTTTCGCTAGTTTTTCAGAAGGAATCCGCATTTCAGATGGAGGAGGTGGAGCAGCTCTTATTTTTTTTATCAAGGACTTTTCCGATGGAGTTCTTCCTTCGGGTAAAGCAAGCCCTAACTTTGCTTGTTCTTTGAGTATCTTTTCTTTTTGTTCCTTCGATTTTCCTTCCAAAGGTGTAATAAGGCCTGCAGCTAAAGCTTTTTTATACTTTTCTTTAGTGGAAGGTGTTTTAGGTTCAGGTGGTAAGCCAACTTCCTCTCTCACTTTGTCTATTAATTTCTTTTCTGACGCTGTTTTCGCTTCAGGTAAGGGGATTCCTTGCATAGCTAAGCCCTTTAAAATTTTTTTCTTTTGTTCTGGAGCTTTTCCTTCTAAAGGTGTTAATAATCCCGCCGCTTTAGCTTTCGCTAGTTTTTCAGAAGGAATCCGCATTTCAGATGGAGGAGGTGGAGCAGCTCTTATTTTTTTTATCAAGGACTTTTCCGATGGAGTTCTTCCTTCGGGTAAAGCAAGCCCTAACTTTGCTTGTTCTTTGAGTATCTTTTCTTTTTGTTCCTTCGATTTTCCTTCCAAAGGTGTAATAAGGCCTGCAGCTAAAGCTTTTTTATACTTTTCTTAGTGGAAGGGTTTTTGGTTCAGGTGGTAAGCCAACTTCCTCTCTCACTTTGTCTATTAATTTCTTTTCTGACGCTGTTTTCGCTTCAGGTAAGGGGATTCCTTGCATAGCTAAGCCCTTTAAAATTTTTTTCTTTTGTTCTGGCGTTTTTCCTTCTAACGGTGTTAATAATCCAGCCGCTTTAGCTTTCGCTAGTTTTTCAGAAGGAATCCGCATTTCAGATGGAGGAGGTGCAGCAGCTCTTATTTTTTTTATCAAGGACTTTTCCGATGGAGTTCTCCCTTCGGGTAAAGCAAGTCCTAATTTTGCTTGTTCTTTGAGTATCTTTTCTTTTTGTTCCTTCGATTTTCCTTCCAAAGGTGTAATAAGGCCTGCAGCTAAAGCTTTTTTATACTTTTCTTTAGTGGAAGGTGTTTTTGGTTCAGGTGGTAAGCCAACTTCCTCTCTCACTTTGTCTATTAATTTCTTTTCTGACGCTGTTTTCGCTTCAGGTAAGGGGATTCCTTGCATAGCTAAGCCCTTTAAAATTTTTTTCTTTTGTTCTGGAGCTTTTCCTTCTAAGGGTGTTAATAATCCAGCCGCTTTAGCTTTCGCTAGTTTTTCAGAAGGAATCCGCATTTCAGATGGAGGAGGTGGAGCAGCTCTTATTCTTTTTATCAAGGACTTTTCCGATGGAGTTCTTCCTTCGGGTAAAGCAAGCCCTAACTTTGCTTGTTCTTTGAGTATCTTTTCTTTTTGTTCCTTCGATTTTCCTTCCAAAGGTGTAATAAGGCCTGCAGCTAAAGCTTTTTTATACTTTTCTTTAGTGGAAGGTGTTTTAGGTTCAGGTGGTAAGCCAACTTCCGCTCTCACTTTGTCTATTAATTTCTTTTCTGACGCTGTTTTCGCTTCAGGTAAGGGGATTCCTTGCATAGCTAAGCCCTTTAAAATTTTTTTCTTTTGTTCTGGAGCTTTTCCTTCTAAGGGTGTTAATAATCCTGCCGCTTTAGCTTTCGCTAGTTTTTCAGAAGGAATCCGCATTTCAGATGGAGGAGGTGGAGCAGCTCTTATTTTTTTTATCAAGGACTTTTCCGATGGAGTTCTTCCTTCGGGTAAAGCAAGCCCTAACTTTGCTTGTTCTTTGAGTATCTTTTCTTTTTGTTCCTTCGATTTTCCTTCCAAAGGTGTAATAAGGCCTGCAGCTAAAGCTTTTTTATACTTTTCTTTAGTGGAAGGTGTTTTTGGTTCAGGTGGTAAGCCAACTTCCTCTCTCACTTTGTCTATTAATTTCTTTTCTGACGCTGTTTTCGCTTCAGGTAAGGGGATTCCTTGCATAGCTAAGCCCTTTAAAATTTTTTTCTTTTGTTCTGGCGTTTTTCCTTCTAAAGGTGTTAATAATCCCGCCGCTTTAGCTTTCGCTAGTTTTTCAGACGGAATCCGCATTTCAGATGGAGGAGGTGCAGCAGCTCTTATTTTTTTTATCAAGGACTTTTCCGATGGAGTTCTCCCTTCGGGTAAAGCAAGCCCTAACTTTGCTTGTTCTTTGAGTATCTTTTCTTTTTGTTCCTTCGATTTTCCTTCCAAAGGTGTAATAAGGCCTGCAGCTAAAGCTTTTTTATACTTTTCTTTAGTGGAAGGTGTTTTTGGTTCAGGTGGTAAGCCAACTTCCGCTCTTACTTTGTCTATTAATTTCTTTTCTGACGCTGTTTTCGCTTCAGGTAAGGGGATTCCTTGCATAGCTAAGCCCTTTAAAATTTTTTTCTTTTGTTCTGGAGCTTTTCCTTCTAAAGGTGTTAATAATCCAGCCGCTTTAGCTTTCGCTAGTTTTTCAGAAGGAATCCGCATTTCAGATGGAGGAGGTGCAGCAGCTCTTATTTTTTTTATCAAGGACTTTTCCGATGGAGTTCTCCCTTCGGGTAAAGCAAGTCCTAACTTTGCTTGTTCTTTGAGTATCTTTTCTTTTTGTTCCTTCGATTTTCCTTCCAAAGGTGTAATAAGGCCTGCAGCTAAAGCTTTTTTATACTTTTCTTTAGTGGAAGGTGTTTTTGGTTCAGGTGGTAAGCCAACTTCCTCTCTCACTTTGTCTATTAATTTCTTTTCTGACGCTGTTTTCGCTTCAGGTAAGGGGATTCCTTGCATAGCTAATCCTTTTAAAATTTTTTCTTTTTGATCAGTAGATTTTCCTTCAAGTGGCGTAATAAGACCCGCAGCTTTAGCTGCTTTCAACTTTTTAGATGGTACTTTATAAACGGGCTCGGCTTTAACTTTTCGTATTAATGACTTTTCTGATGCAGTTCTTCCTTCTGGTAGTTGGACTCCAGCTTCATGCAACTTTTTTAATATTTTTTCCTTTTGAGCAGCAGACTTACCTTCTAGTGGTGTTATGATACCGGCATCTTGTGCAATTTTCATTCTTTCTTTCATTGAAGATGTTGTAGGTTCAGGGGGTAGTCCAACTTCTTTTCGAACTTGATTAATAAGTTTTTTTTCAGAGGCAGTTTTTCCTTCAGGTAAAGGAATACCTTCTTTAACTAATCCTTTTAGAATATTTTTTTTCTGCTCTGCAGTTTTACCTTCCAAAGGAGTCAATAAGCCAGCCATTTTAGCTCTACGTAACTTTTCTGAAGCAGTTTTTGTAGGAGGAGAAACATAGCCAGTTGCAGCTTTCACTTTTTTTATTAATTCTTTGTCCGATGTAGTAACACCTTCTGGTAGTGGTAATCCAGCAGCTAGCCTTCCCTTTAAGATCTTTTCTTTTTGTGCAGGAGTTTTTCCGGCTAAAGGTGTTATAAGACCGGCGGCTTGGGCCTTACGAAATTTTTCTGATGGAAGACCTGCTGTTGGTAAGCCCATATCATCTCTAACTTTCTTAATGAGTTGCTTTTCTGAGGATGTTTTGCCTTCTGGTAATGGAAGTCCTGCTTTCGCTAAATTTTTTATTATCTTTTCCTTTTCTTCGGGTGTTTTTCCCTCAAGCGGGGTCAACAGACCAGCTGCTTTAGCTTTTCTTAATTTTTCTGATGTTGTTTCTGGTGGAATCATAGTTGCTTTAATTTTGTTAATAAGAGCTTTCTCAGATGCCGTTCGTCCTTCTGGAAGGGGCACACCCATCTTAGCCTGCTTAGTCAATATTTTTTCTTTTTCTGAGGTCGTTTTACCCTCTAAAGGTGTTATAACACCAGCAGCTTGAGCCTGTGCATATTTTTCTTTTAAAGAACGTGTTTTAGGTTCTGGTGGCAAACCCATTTCTTGACGAACTTTATCAATAATTTTCCTTTCAGAAGCTGTTTTGGCTTCTGGTAATGGTAATCCTTTCTTAGCAAGACCCCTTAATATTTTTTCTTTTTGAGCATTAGTTTTACCTTCAAGAGGAGTTAGAAAACCTTCAGCTTTTGCTAATTTTAGCTTTTCGGACGTAATTTTTCCTGGGGGTATAATCCGACTTTCCCTGGGAACTCTTTCTGATTCTGGAGTTAACAAACCACAAATGCATTCATCACTAGGTCCTTTCCCTTCCTTCATAACCTTCGCAGTTTTTTTATCAAGTTTTTGTCTTTTTTCTGGGGGTAAGGCTGGCTTACCTGCTTCTATAGCTATTGATTTTAATTTTACTTTTTTTGGGCCCCTTTTTAGTTCGTTTATGATTTCTTTTTCGGAAGCAGTTCTACCTTCCGGTAACTCGATTCCCATATCAGCTTGCCCTTGGAGAATAGCTTTCTTTTGAGATAACGTTTTTCCCTCTAAAGGTGTTATAAAGCCAGCAGCAGCTGCTTCTCTATATTTCTTTTTCTCAGCCTCTGTTTTAGGTTCTGGTGGCAATCCGACTTCTTCTCTAACTTTTTTTATAATTTTTTTTTCTGAAGACGTTTTTCCTTCAGGTAAAGGGATACCAACCATTGCTAAACCTTTTATTATTTTTTCTTTCTGCTCTGGAGTTTTGCCTTCTAAAGGAGTCAGTAACCCTTCAGCTTTCGCTTTTCGCAACTTCGCCGATGGCACCTTGTATTCAGAAGGAGGTGGGGCAGCTGCTTTTACTTTTGCTATGATAGCTTTTTCTGATGCTGTACGCCCTTCGGGTAGAGGCAAACCTAAATCTGCTTGACCCTGTAAAATTTTTTCTTTTTGTGCTGCAGTTTTTCCTTCTAGTGGCGTGATCAGCCCAGCTGCCATTGCTTTTTGATATTTCTTTTTATCCGAAGCAGTTTCCGGTGACGGTGGTAATCCTACTTCAGCTCGAACCTTATTCACAAGTTTTTTTTCTGATGCAGTTTTACCTTCAGGAATCGGGATTCCCTGCATAGCTAAACCTTTCAGAATTTTTTCTTTTTGTGCCGGTGTTTTTCCTTCTAGCGGTGTCAAAAGTCCTTCTGCTTTAGCTTTACGTAGTTTTACAGAAGGCACTTTGTATTCGGAAGGAGGTGGAGCAGCTGCTTTGACTTTTGATATGATAGCTTTTTCTGATGCCGTACGCCCTTCGGGTAGAGGCAAACCTAAATCTGCTTGACCCCTTAGAATTTTTTCTTTTTGTGCTGCAGTTTTCCCTTCTAGGGGCGTAATAAGTCCAGCAGCCATTGCTTTTTCGTATTTCTTTTTCTGCGAAGCAGTTTCCGGTGAAGGTGGCAATCCCACTTCCGCTCGAACCTTATTCACAAGTTTTTTTTCTGATGCGGTTTTACCTTCAGGAAGTGGGATTCCATGCATAGCTAAACCTTTCAAAATTTTTTCTTTTTGTGCGGGTGTTTTTCCTTCTAACGGAGTCAAAAATCCTTCCGCTTTAGCTTTACGTAGTTTTACAGAAGGCACTTTGTATTCGGAAGGAGGTGGAGCAGCTGCTTTTACTTTTGATATGATAGCTTTTTCTGATGCCGTACGTCCTTCGGGTAGAGGCAAACCTAAATCTGCTTGACCCCTTAGAATTTTTTCTTTTTGTGCTGCAGTTTTGCCTTCCAGTGGCGTAATTAATCCAGCTGCCATTGCTTTTTCATATTTCTTTTTATCCGAAGCAGTTTCTGGTGAAGGCGGCAATCCTACTTCAGCTCGGACTTTGTCGATAAGTTTTTTTTCTGATGCAGTTTTGCCCTCAGGTAGAGGAATTCCATGCATTGCTAAACCTTTTAGTATTTTCTCTTTCTGGTCTGGTGGTTTTCCTTCTAACGGCGTTATTAACCCCGCAGCTTTAGCTTTACGCAACTTTGTTGATGGTACTTTGTACTTAGAAGGTGGTGCAGCGGTTGCTTTTATTTTTGCTATGATTGCCTTTTCTGAATCTGTGCGTCCCTCTGGTAAGGATAAACCTAAATCTGCTTGACCTTTTAAAATCTTTTCTTTTTGTGCTGCAGTTTTTCCTTCTAGTGGCGTGATCAGCCCAGCTGCCATTGCTTTTTGATATTTCTTTTTATCCGAAGCAGTTTCCGGTGACGGTGGTAATCCTACTTCAGCTCGAACCTTATTCACAAGTTTTTTTTCTGATGCAGTTTTACCTTCAGGAATCGGGATTCCCTGCATAGCTAAACCTTTCAGAATTTTTTCTTTTTGTGCCGGTGTTTTTCCTTCTAGCGGTGTCAAAAGTCCTTCTGCTTTAGCTTTACGTAGTTTTACAGAAGGCACTTTGTATTCGGAAGGAGGTGGAGCAGCTGCTTTGACTTTTGATATGATAGCTTTTTCTGATGCCGTACGTCCTTCGGGTAGAGGCAAACCTAAATCTGCTTGACCCCTTAGAATTTTTTCTTTTTGTGCTGCAGTTTTCCCTTCTAGGGGCGTAATAAGTCCAGCAGCCATTGCTTTTTCGTATTTCTTTTTCTGCGAAGCAGTTTCCGGTGAAGGTGGCAATCCCACTTCCGCTCGAACCTTATTCACAAGTTTTTTTTCTGATGCGGTTTTACCTTCAGGAAGTGGGATTCCATGCATAGCTAAACCTTTCAAAATTTTTTCTTTTTGTGCGGGTGTTTTTCCTTCTAACGGAGTCAAAAATCCTTCCGCTTTAGCTTTACGTAGTTTTACAGAAGGCACTTTGTATTCGGAAGGAGGTGGAGCAGCTGCTTTTACTTTTGATATGATAGCTTTTTCTGATGCCGTACGTCCTTCGGGTAGAGGCAAACCTAAATCTGCTTGACCCCTTAGAATTTTTTCTTTTTGTGCTGCAGTTTTGCCTTCCAGTGGCGTAATTAATCCAGCTGCCATTGCTTTTTCATATTTCTTTTTATCCGAAGCAGTTTCTGGTGAAGGCGGCAATCCTACTTCAGCTCGGACTTTGTCGATAAGTTTTTTTTCTGATGCAGTTTTGCCCTCAGGTAGAGGAATTCCATGCATTGCTAAACCTTTTAGTATTTTCTCTTTCTGGTCTGGTGGTTTTCCTTCTAACGGCGTTATTAACCCCGCAGCTTTAGCTTTACGCAACTTTGTTGATGGTACTTTGTACTTAGAAGGTGGTGCAGCGGTTGCTTTTATTTTTGCTATGATTGCCTTTTCTGAATCTGTACGTCCCTCTGGTAAGGATAAACCTAAATCTGCTTGACCTTTTAAAATGTTTTCTTTTTGTGCTGCAGTTTTTCCTTCCAGTGGCGTGATCAGCCCAGCTGCCATTGCTTTTTGATATTTCTTTTTATCCGAAGCAGTTTCCGGTGACGGTGGTAATCCTACTTCAGCTCGAACCTTATTCACAAGTTTTTTTTCTGATGCAGTTTTACCTTCAGGAATCGGGATTCCCTGCATAGCTAAACCTTTCAGAATTTTTTCTTTTTGTGCCGGTGTTTTTCCTTCTAGCGGTGTCAAAAGTCCTTCTGCTTTAGCTTTACGTAGTTTTACAGAAGGCACTTTGTATTCGGAAGGAGGTGGAGCAGCTGCTTTGACTTTTGATATGATAGCTTTTTCTGATGCCGTACGTCCTTCGGGTAGAGGCAAACCTAAATCTGCTTGACCCCTTAGAATTTTTTCTTTTTGTGCTGCAGTTTTGCCTTCCAGTGGCGTAATCAATCCAGCTGCCATTGCTTTTTCATATTTCTTTTTATCCGAAGCAGTTTCTGGTGAAGGCGGCAATCCTACTTCAGCTCGGACTTTGTCGATAAGTTTTTTTTCTGATGCAGTTTTGCCCTCAGGTAGAGGAATTCCATGCATTGCTAAACCTTTTAGTATTTTCTCTTTCTGGTCTGGTGGTTTTCCTTCTAACGGCGTTATTAACCCCGCAGCTTTAGCTTTACGCAACTTTGTTGATGGTACTTTGTACTTAGGAGGTGGTGCAGCGGTTGCTTTTATTTTTGCTATGATTGCCTTTTCTGAATCTGTACGTCCCTCTGGTAAGGATAAACCTAAATCTGCTTGACCTTTTAAAATCTTTTCTTTTTGTGCTGCAGTTTTTCCTTCTAGTGGCGTGATCAGCCCAGCTGCCATTGCTTTTTGATATTTCTTTTTATCTGAAGCAGTTTCTGGTGAAGGTGGTAATCCTACTTCAGCTCGAACTTTATTGACAAGTTTTTTTTCCGATTCAGTTTTACCATCGGGAAGTGGAACCCCATTCATTGCTAGACCTCGTAGTATTTTTTCTTTCTGCTCCGGCGGTTTTCCTTCCAAGGGTGTTATTAATCCTTCAGCTTTAGCCTTCCGTAATTTCGCAGATGGAACCCTATACTCTGAAGGAGGTGGCGCGGCCCCCTTTACTTTTTCTATGATTGCTTTTTCTGACGCAGTTCTTCCCTCGGGTAAAGTCAATCCTAGATCTGCTTGACCTTTTAAAATCTTTTCTTTTTGCGCTGCAGTTTTACCTTCTAATGGCGTAATAAGTCCTTTTGCCATTGCTTTTTGATACTTTTTTTTTGCTGATGCAGTTTCCGGTGAAGGTGGTAAACCCACTTCATCTCGAACTTTATTGATGAGTTTTTTTTCTGAAGCAGTTTTACCTTCAGGAAGCGGGATTCCATTCATTGCCAGACCTCTTAAAATTTTTTCTTTTTGTTCCGGAGATTTTCCTTCCAACGGCGTAAGTAATCCTTCGGCTACAGCTTTTTCTAATTTCGCAGAAGATATTTTATGTTCTGATGGGGCAATGGCACCAGTTTTTATTTTGTGTATTAAGACTTTTTCAGAAGGTGTTCTTCCTTCAGGTAGGGGCACACCCATTTCCATTTGCTTTTTTAAAATTTTTGCTTTTTGAGAAGCAGTTTTGCCTTCTAAAGGAGTAACTAAACCAGCTAGATGTGCCTTTCGAAGTTTTTCTTTTTCTTCATCTGTTTTAGGTTCCCGTGGAAGGCCCAGTTCCGTCTTAATTTTTTTTATTAGCTCCTTTTCCGATGCGGTTTTTCCTTCTGGTAATAGTCCACCTGTTTTTGCAAAGTCTTTTAATATTTTTTCTTTCTCAGCTCTGCTTTTACCTTCCAAGGGGGTGGTAATGCCAGCTTTTATCGCTTTTAATTTTTCTTTTTTTATTTCCCTCACTGGTTCTGCCGAAACCATACTAGCTGCAGACTTCCGCATTTCTCCTAATTTTCGCTCCTCTCTTGGCAAATGACCACATAGTATACACTTACAATGATCACAATTTTTTTTCTTATAGCAATCATATAAACCTTTCATAACTTCGAACATAGCATCAGAATTGCACGAACAACAACATGTTTCCTCTTTAACATTTAGTTGGCATCGATACAGTTTTAAACGTGTTTGTAAAAAGTCATTGAGACAGGATGTTTCTGGAGTATTTAGCACTTCTAAATTATTTACAACATAGTTTTTACAATACGATGTATAATTATTTGAAATTAATTTACGTTGACTGATATTCAGAGAGTTGTTTCTTAATTTTTTTTTATTCGTCTCCAAGGAAGGCATACTGTATATTCTTTCAATTTGAAGAAAATCTTTATTTGCTTTATTACAATCCCTACTGATTGCTGATTTCCTTTGTTTTTTTGATTGCTTTGATAATCTTATAACTTTGTATTTATTTCTTAGTACTTTTTGGGCTACAATATTTAAATCGTTAGTCTTCACATACACACATTTAATTTGAGACAACTTTTCTCTTTTCACATGTGGTCTGTTAAGGGTATGTTCCATGTTTTTCTTATCGGAACTGTATAATAATGTTACGCTTGGTTCCGAACTATTATTTAAATCCTTCATTATGTTATGTTAATGATTCTCCTTACTGTATAATATTAAATATCCATAAAATTTCTCTAAAAGATGATATTTAGATAATTAAAAAAAAAAAACAACGTATTTGCATTACTTAAGTAAACAAAAAATACCTTACTCTTTCAACAAATATAATATAAGGAATTTTCTCACAGAAATTTATTTAAGGGCATGTTTTATTTAAATTTCATCTTAACATTATGAAATAATTTAGAATTTAACTGACACGATAATTGTTTATTCATTTTAATGTCTTATATTAACAGTTAACCAAGAAGTATGGTTATGCAAGGATGACATAACATTATGCACTCGTCTCTTTAAGAAATATAGATGAAAAGTTTAGCGTCCCTCAGAAGATACAACAGAGAAACCCCTATACGAGGTGATATTCAATAGTCTCGATGAAAAATTTATTAAAAATGAGGCTATCTCTTAATCTGCTATAATAGTTTTCGTATCCAAAAAAATCTAGCTCCATCAATTTTTTTTAAACAGTAAAAACCATTTATTATTATTATAATAATGAATTTGAGATTACAATGCGAGCAAGCCGCAAGCACATATAACATACACGTTACTTTGAAAAAACATAAATACGCAAAAACAAAATACTGTCTAACGATATTTTTTTACGATACATTAAATTATAGAAAGTACAAAACTGAAACATACTTCAATGAAAGTTTAAATTTAATTATATATATATAATTAAATTTACAACTTAAATTATTACAATTATAATTTATATCATAAATTATTTAACAATATTCAACAGCAGTGTTCATAAAAAGTTTTATAAAGTCCTTCGTTCATTACAACATACTAATAAATAATTTAGAGTATTTTAAAACTTTTTGATCGCAATACTGTCCACTATTTCCTGTCTAAAAATATAACTGTCTTCAAAAAGAACTATGTCATAACTCCCAACAAATCTTAATCTAACCGTATCAAACCTTTATTTTTTTTAAACATGTCAATCAATCTGTAATTTCGATAGTACTTTATATTTTTTGCAAAAAATGAAAAGTTGTCAATGCAAGGTTATTGCTTCAAGGTCTGTCATTCGTAAAACAGACTCGATTAATGTACCCAAAACTACATTAGTGACTAGAGCTGTTATAATAAAAATATTGGAAAAATTCTATGAAACATGCGCAGCATTCAACATAAGGTAGATATTTATAAATATATTCGAAAAAAAAAATTATTATTAAACTATGACATTTACGCGATTTTCTCTCGTCATTATTGACGAAATCCACGTGTAAATACCTTTGTTTCATTATATTATATCGATTTTATTTTTCAGATACTGCTCTTTTTATGGTCCAATTAGTCATGGCGGTAACACAACGAAAACTATTAAACTTTTGATCGTCTTAGTTTGTTTTTTTATAGCAAACTTTATTATTATGACAACTATACTGATGAGAATTGCCTTCAATTTGGGACTGGTGATGTTTATGCCATTTTTTTGGTTGCAGAAGTTGGTTCATATTTAAAAATATTTAATTTTGCTCTAATCACCGGCCAACAAATAATAATTATTATATTTTATTTTCCAGGAATTGTAAAAAACAATAATAACAGCCATCTTTATGCCAGAATACTTGAGTCTTACCCACCGAGTGTAATTCATATATATTTCTCCCCAGACCTGTTGTAATTACTATTTTTGTGATTTCTAAAACTTTTATAGTTATTGTAGCTGGCACTTTAAGAATTTTTTCTAAGCTTCTATTTTTTTTATTGCGGTGAGAAAAATACATGGAGCTTTACACAGTTTTCAAAACTATTTTTTAACACTCTGCACGGCGCTGTGACGTAACAAAAAAAAATTACAAGAATAAAACAAACCTAATATCAATGATAACAATATAATAAAACCAACCTCTCAACGAAAATTTAGTTTAAAATAAACGTGTAAGTTGAATATGGACTGAACGTGCAGTAACTGGTGTTCTGTATCCTTAGCACAAGTTTAAGCCGTCACACCAGATACGAAGTGTATCACGTTTCTCATTCAATAACTTTAATATCAATCATCAACTCTGTAACGTTTAAAGATTTATGAATGAAAAACTTAAAAACTTCGTTATGTATTGTACAGCGCATGCGCCAAATTTTTTAATGTTTGACAGCCCGCGCATGTTCCCGAAAGTTCATTATTGAAGTAAACTGTAAATATAATAATAATCATTTTGATATTTGTTTAACTCATCTCAAAAATTATAATTTTTAATACTACTTAACATTACAGTTTGTGTATAATAAATTTTAAAAATGTTACCGTTTTCACATGTTTAAATATTTTGAAACTTAATTCAGCTATCGCCATATTAAAGGCGATGGCTTGCAATGGCAATCACATAAAGTTAATAAATTGATACTATTTATTTAACACACAAGTAAAATGTTATTGTTACTGTGCATTGTCCTAAGTTTTTTTAAATTTATTATAAAAGATGACAGCTTTACGTCAATGTCTATACTCTATGGAATACATCGATGTTGTGTGACATATTTAATGTTTATGAAAAACAATATTCAGATACCATTAAAGCGATGAAGTTTTAATTGTCTAATTAATTTCAATACTGCTTCTAATTCATTATTCCGCAACGCCTTACAAAAATCATGCAACAAAGGAAAAAAAATCGAGGCGTGCAACCTCTCGATACGATGAAATTATGATAATTATTGATATACACTCAAATGGACAGACTTTTTTTGACGGCATTATTTTTAATAGTACTTTTAAGTGCTGGATAATGTTTTGGAACCGAAGTCGTACTTTTTCAAATCACCCCCTGGACAACGGAAAGAGTGGGAGTTGCAACCCTCGATTTTCTCCCTTGTCACATGATTTTTGTACGGCGGAATAATGGATTAGAGGCATATTGAAATAGTATGAGACTGATGCCCTACAAAATCAAATGACCAAATTTATCCTGGAAATAGTCTGAAAATAAAGAAAATTTCCGACTTACTTTACGGCACTATGCGTTTTATTATTATTTTTCATGGCTCTATCGATGCTAAGAATGCCGTACAAAAATATATGACCAAAATGTACTCACTCTACCTATACCTTTGAATTCTCACTTGCACTCAGTTGGACAGCTTACAAGTGACGGCATAGTGCTGAATCTTATTCTTTAATGTTCTCATATCCTATCTACATTTTTTTTAACACGGGCCTGTAGTCTATAATTGAAGATCACAACATAGCCAAAAAACAGAATATTAGTTTTGGTAATAATGACATACCATAAATATTTCTTCAGAAAATATCAGTATTTCGGTAACTCAACAACACATACCAAGGGATAAAAACGGACGCAGTTATTTCATATCTGATGTATTATTTATATTCAAACCAGTCAGAATTTTTTTGCACAAAGTATGTTTTTACTTAAATAAATTTAAGCTGTCTCAAGAAACTGATATTATGAAGTTGACAACGTGGTTCTTAATGAGATCTTTACAGCGGTAATAACGTAACAGCTGATGTAGCAAACGTTGATTGGATACATTAAGGTATTCCAATCTCTAACTTCACATTTCAGTAATGTAACAAGGCTCGCAAAGACTCGTCTATATCTCCGTTGTGTTTATAAAATAAAGTATGTGTATACTACAAATAATTATTTCATAATGAGCTATGATCATATTGAATATTGTTAATTTAGCAGACATTTAAAATGCTCTTTGTTATTGTCCTTTATCCCCGGTGTAATGGGTGAAAGGGATAGATTGAATGGGATTGATCTTCCCTGACATACACGGATTGGTAAAGCAACATAATTTGACCTTTATCTCAAGGGTTTTCCGTCAAAAATCTCGCAAATATTTAACAAGATTAGATTTCACTAGTGTAAATAACAACAAGAAAAATAAATGCACACCAATATTTTTATACTGTTGAATAAGTAAATAGTATTCAAATACTTATAGGCGTAGAAATAACCAATAAATGGTTCATTTTATACCAGTTCTAGTTCGAAAAAGCGTTTCTTAAGCGACAAAAACCATGTAACATAACGCAAAATCTATTTTTAATTCGAATTTATCTTTTATATGGATAAAATAATCTTTCAAGGTTTATTCAAACATCAAAAGGTTCTGTCGAATCAGTATCGATTCATACTCTACGATTTATGAATAGTAAACGACAATATGTTAATTTAGTAAATGTGGCATATAAAGAACTACAAAAATGCCACAAATTCAAGCGATCAAAACAGACCTCATTTGCACTTGTAAATTTATTATGAAGAGAAAAATTAAAAACATTACAAATAATTATCCATTCAATAATTAAAAAACTAATAATACATTTTAGACCTAATTATGAAAATAGCTAAAAATTATGAAATAGATATAGATAGAGTAGACATAAAAAACTTGTTTAATATTCTTCGCCACCCTCGCCCTCTCCTTCTCCGGAGTCCATGCCAACTTCTTCGTAATCCTTCTCTAGAGCAGCCAAATCCTCGCGAGCCTCCGAAAACTCTCCCTCTTCCATACCCTCACCGACATACCAATGAACAAAAGCACGCTTGGCATACATTAGATCAAATTTATGGTTAAGACGAGACCAAGCTTCTGCAATAGCAGTGGTATTGGAAAGCATACAGACAGCTCTCTGCACCTTCGCCAAGTCCCCTCCAGGCACGACGGTAGGTGGTTGGTAGTTGATACCAACTTTAAAACCTGTAGGACACCAGTCGACAAATTGTATAGTGCGCTTAGTCTTAATAGTGCCTATAGCAGCATTGACGTCTTTGGGCACAACATCACCGCGGTACAACATACAGCAGGCCATGTATTTACCGTGCCTGGGATCGCATTTTACCATTTGGTTTGCCGGTTCGAAGCATGCATTCGTGATTTCAGCCACGGAAAGTTGTTCATGGTAGGCCTTCTCTGCAGATATTACAGGAGCATATGTCACTAAGGGAAAATGAATGCGAGGATAGGGGACCAAGTTTGTTTGGAATTCGGTAAGATCAACATTTAATGCACCATCAAACCTCAGAGACGCTGTGATTGAAGATACGATCTGTCCAATTAACCGATTCAAATTAGTGTATGTAGGACGTTCTATATCTAAATTTCTCCTGCAGATATCGTATATAGCCTCATTATCCACCATGAAGGCAGCATCGGAGTGTTCTAAGGTAGTGTGTGTAGTTAATATAGAATTGTATGGTTCAACGACTGCTGTTGATATTTGAGGAGCTGGATATATTGCAAATTCGAGCTTAGATTTTTTGCCGTAGTCTACTGACAAGCGTTCCATAAGTAAAGAGGCAAATCCAGAACCAGTTCCACCCCCAAAAGAATGGAAAATCAAAAATCCTTGCAGTCCGGTGCATTGATCGGCCAACTTGCGGACCCTGTCTAGAACAAGGTCTACAATTTCTTTGCCGATGGTGTAATGTCCTCTGGCGTAATTGTTAGCGGCATCTTCCTTACCAGTTATTAATTGTTCTGGGTGGAATAGTTGCCGATAGGTGCCGGTGCGGACTTCGTCAACCACAGTGGGCTCTAAATCTATAAAAACTGCTCTCGGGACGTGTTTTCCAGCACCCGTTTCACTGAAAAATGTGTTGAAGGAATCATCACCACCGCCGACGGTTTTATCAGATGGCATCTGTCCATCCGGTTGGATTCCATGTTCTAAACAGTATAACTCCCAGCAAGCGTTACCAATTTGAACTCCAGCTTGGCCACCGTGAATAGATATGCATTCACGCATTTTGGTTTTTTCTACTAGAACTTAAAAGAGAAAACTTTGCCAGCAAATAATGTTTTGCTCTCTTAGCAACCTGATTTTACTAACTGAATAAAAATATGACTGCCGAAATTAATTGCAATCTAAATTTGAATATTTTTTACTTTTTTTTTCGTATCTGTTCTGCGTAAAAAGATTTTATTCACTAAAGGAATTTTAAAAAGGATTAATATATAATACATTATCTAAAATTAAATAATCATGTTTGCAAACTAGAATCCAAAGTACTCTCACTCTTAGCCGCTTGGGCAACAAAGAAGCTGTGCTGCCAATTTTGTCACTTGGAGGTCTAACTATTAGAAAATTTAATCAATATTTCTATGAAATCGGTCTCGATATCCCCGTCGGTGACCCACCTTTTCCTAACCCACCTACTGAGATGAGAGACGTCCAAAACCTATATCTGTAGACCCTAACAACAAAACCTTTGACAAACAATACAGAAGCAGGGTCTACCATTCGTATCATTTAATCAGACCTGTCTTTATAACAAAAAAACATGCTGTCATCAATTTTATTCATAAAAAAAATTAATTTATTGATAAAATGTTTTAAACACCTTCCCACTACAAGCAACCAGATTCCTTATCAAATTATTTAATATGTAAATAAACAAAAGAACTAATTAACACCAGAAACCCTATAAAAATAACTTTTTTATCGCAATCAAAGCCCATTCGCGACTACAGTGAGGAAATCGCAATAGCAGATTTTTCTACACAACCGACATTATCAGCATATGCGATAAAGATGCTTTTTATTCAAAACAAAAAAAAAAAAAATCTCAAACAAATTACAGCCGAGAATAATAAAAGTCACTCATTATGCAGATACGTTTTATTCATTAAACAAGCATTACATATAAACCATACAGAGCAAATTAATCTCACATCTCCCGGATAACATGTTACTAAGAATATAAATGTCTGAACTATTGTTGAAATTCATACTGAAACGCCCCGAATACCTAGCCAATGTTGTAATCAAGTTACCCACCGAGTTTTCTAATACTTCATTTGTTTTTCAATTCTATACCACCACAATAGTTGAGGCAATTATAAGTTGGGAGTGGCTACAATTAACATAAGCTAGGGACTAGAGTGATAGAAAGCCGATGAATAGAATGTGGATGAGCCTTTAAGCATTTATAATATCCACAGTGCAGGATTCATTCATCTTGAGGAGTGTAAGGCCATAGAGAGGCCTCTACTTCGATATCGGCGGTGTCTGTGATGTCTTCCGGACTCTCGGACTCTGCTTCGGTGTTCCTCGGTGGAGACTCAGTGGTCGGCATCTCCTCCTCTTCATCAACATCATGAGACTCCTCCGACTCCTCACCCTCTTCATTGCCAGTGACGATGAAGACTGCACCAAACACATGTTTTTAATTAATCATTTTATATTATATTTTCTATATGAAAATGTCTATGAATGACAAACTACCATCATCATCCGTCTCCGCTTCTTCCATGGGCTCTGGCTGAGGCTTTTCTACCGGAGTATGTTTCATGTATTTTTTACCAATGCTATTCAGCTAAAAAAATATTAGGTGATATAAATCCTTGAATAAAATTAAATATTGAAACCTAATAAAGAGATTTTGATCAGATAAAGTATTTTGTCTGACACTTATTTGTCAATATTTTCATATCATCATCATTACTGGAGCAAAGATATAGAAATCAAATGAGCTTATTGTCTTCAATGAGAGGCAAATCTAAGAATGCATAGACCAAACCCAATATTGATTAGTGACCCCCCCCCCTCCCCCCAGTTGCATTAAATGCACCATCTTGTACTCTTCGAATTTCGATGGTGTTATATAATTAAAGAAATATTTTAGTTTTTTTTTTTATGTGATAGGATATTTCATACGTTAGCATGAAATAGTCTTATATTGAATAATTGTTGTTCAGCTACATACCCATCGATGATTAGCTTGTTCCATGCTTGTTAATTCAGCATCTTCATCGCATGGTTTATCTGAATTGAAGAAATCAGGTGCAATCATGCGAGGATAAATAATCGGGAACGGAATATTCATCTTCGTCAACTAAATTTACAAGTTCGCTATGAATTTAAAATACGTCCATTCTACAGGAAGCTGTATTCTAGACTGAATGTGACCTGTGTCAGAATCGGGAGCGCTAAGTAGCTCACCCGGATGGTCGATTGAGCTAGCCGCTAGGCTTCTAGACGCAGGTCACAGGTATTATTGATTATTTTGAATTTTATTGTTTGTTTTGAAACATACTATGTTTTTAAATCTTCCCTCATAGGCCAAGGCATACGTTCATACAGCCTATGTTCAAACCAACTATTAACTTTATCACTCTTTATTACATGAAATTTATAATAAATAAAATATTTACTTAAAATATGAAAAATATATATATTTAAATTTTTATTACTGAAATAATAATTTACAGTCGCTTTGTCTGAAGGGTTCGATACATTTAAGGTGCATTTATAGCTGACGACATACACTACTTTTAGCTTAAATGTCAGATCGTAAATTTTGATTTAGCATATTTTTTCCATTTTATTTTCTCTAATGTATTTAAAATTATGATTCAAACAATAAATACTTTAACATAATATTTTTTAAATTTAAATTGTTTCCGTATTTATATTTGGTATATCATTATGGAATAAACCTTCAAAAAGTCTGTTCGTATAAATGGTCCACATTTTTATCTTATACTGGCAATGTTTGCAATATATCTAAACTTATTTTATGAAAGAAAACACGGATGATATGGGATAATAATAATTTTTTCGCGGTATCCCTTTCATTGTCATACTATACAATTAGGCTGGCTTGTCTAGTTTAACTGTTAAATCTTAAATATTATTTTATATTGTTTATCTCTTGTTTAAAAACAGCGGTATGTATGTTTTGAGTGTTAAATTTAAATGATTTATGTTAAATTTGATAATTAAGTAAATATTTCACTTATTGGGAGTCGTAACATGGCACGTGCCCAAACTAAAATATTTGGCGTCTCTTCTGTTAGCTGTTTACGTATTTGGGTCTTTGTTTTATTTCTCATTTAAATAAAACGTGTTAACATGATATTTAAATCGTTGACCAAATAAATGTGTTAATGCGATGAAATAACTGTACATTGGGAATTAAGCGTTGTCTCGTTTTGTGAAACTATGATTATGTGGAGAAATGAAAAAACGAATTCTATATAATGCTATAGTTAATTATAATGCAAAAGTTGTTTGAAAATATATTTACGAATTTATATTTTATACATATTTAAATGTAATGCTAACATTTTGTTTAGACTGTTTCCATGAAAAATAATGAAATATATATATTACTATATAATGTTCTTTTAAGTAACTTTTTATTAATACATATATTATCAGTTTAACAACTGCTTGGTTTTTAATACCACATAATTGTTATATGGCATTCAATATTCTTTTGTTTAATAATAATTTTTAATGAAGATTTTTATCAGTCATTTTGTAAAAAAATCCCTAAGTTAGTGAACAATATCTCTATAGCAATATAAATATATTAAAAATAACATAAAACATACATACAGTGTTGGATTCTATTCCCATTAAGTGGTAATTATGGTAATGTGTTATAATATCAATTACTTCCTTGTGCCAAATTCATTTGTCTCTTTTGATAGTTTTTTTTGTTTCAAATTCTGTTATATAAGTTAAAATTATTATATATATGTATACATATATATAATGTACTAGGATTCATGTCAACAAAATTCTCACTATTTAAGAGTTTATTTCATTTAATTATCAGTTTTGGACTTATTTTGTTTTGATTTACATTTTTTGTAATGTGTAATTATTATATATAAAAATGATTTATTGAAATTTATCAAGAGAGATGTTAGGATTGTGCCATAATGCTGGTTGATAACACTTAAATAAATAAAAAATATATATACATATTAATATAAAAAAAACACATGCAAACGAAAGCCTGTAAAGTTGTTTGTTTGATCTGATCTTTAATATTATGTAAGGCTGATATGGTGTAAGAAAGATCACATTATAATAGTGAGCTTAACATATCATCCTACGCACAGGGACAAATGCAGCATATTTGTCTATTAATTCCTTAGGAGCCAACAGGAAATCCTTAAATATGATCAGGTATGAGACATTCACTCGCCATATTTCCACAGACTTTTGAATTCAAATTCATTAGTTTATATCATGAGCTAAATATTGTCTCTCGAGGAACTCGCTAGGTTCATAGATACTGCTTGTGTTTAAAATTATATTGAAATAAGGCGAATTTTTATATAACATGGTAAATCATGGCGTGATCGCATCAGTTAGATGCGTCTTACATACTACACACAGCCTTAGATGGCTTCATTGTGAGAATTATGTCTAATGTTTCAGAGTATGTCAAACAACGGCAGTCGCAAGCGCTCCGCTCCAGCCTCGGGAAGGGCCTCTAAGGCTCGGAAGCCCCGCAAGCCAGCCTCAGACGAAGACAGCAATGACTCGGTGCTCTCCGACCAGCCACTGGAGCCGCAGCGGGAACCATCCCCGCTACCCGATGAACCAACTATCAAGTTACCTGAGGTATGTTAACAGATAATTATAATAAAATGCCTTGTCAACTAATTGATTGAGATATTTATTTTCAGGAATTACTCAAATCCTTCTACAAAACACCCGGAGTACTTTTGATTAGCGGTCTTGTATCATGGGATCTCGTTGCCAAAAGAGACAACAATCCTTCAAAGAAAACCCATCCCAATCTGTATACTTTTCACAAGTTTACCGAACAAAAGGTAAGAGTAAATGAGTATTTGAATATTTATATAAATTTTTGCTGACTGTATGTTATTTCTATTGTTTTGATAACAGTACAGGCTGATAGTGAGTGGATGCAGTGCCGGACATTCAATTCTGATTTCGGCGGAGGGCGAAGCTTATTCATTTGGTAGGTGAAATGAGATGTTTGTAGTTACCTATATAATATATATATAACAACGAAAAATATAGACACTGGTATTATTTTGAGGGAAATTTTTATTATGATCTGGTACGTAACAGGTCGCAACTCATGCGGTCAACTCGGCTTCGGTGACACCACGACCAGAAACATTCCGGAGCCCATCCCAACCCTCAAGGGTTTCAACATCATTCATGCTGCCGTCGGAAGAAATCATAGCTTATTTGTGACTGGTATGAATGTTTGAGATCTATCCAAATGTTGAAGTATTTAAAACTATAAATACTGGCCTCAGTCTTCTTGTAGGACGTTAGTTAAGGAAAATCTAAACTGAAAGTGTACCTCGGACATGCTTTAATATAACTATCATTCAACGAGGATATTGATGAAACTTCTGTTATGTAAAATAAAGCGGTTCTTTGTGCTGTCACAAACTATAGATGGCGCTGGCTGGTAGTACTGTCTTAAGCACACGAATGTCCCGTCTAAAATATACTGAGAAGTCTCTAACATAAGAACAAAGATCAGTATTAATCATAAAAGCTGGGCAATTTATATGTCCATTTGCTTTCAGATACGGGTACCGTGTACGCGTGTGGGGACAACAAAAGTGCTCAGTGTGGCCTCGGACACACCACGCCCCAGATATTAGTGCCGACACGCGTGCGATACACGTGAGTTATATTGAATTAATTATTACCACAAGTCTCCATGTCGTACTATGTACGTGGAGTGATCAGTTTTTCATTAATACGAACTGTCCGTGTGACCGTGTGACTAATAGTAATGAATTTTTCTGTTAAAGCGGAGCTCCAATAGTGAAGGTTGGCTGCGGTGCTGAGTTCTCTATGATATTGGACTGTAATGGGGCGCTCCACTCGTTTGGCCTACCCGAATATGGCCAGTTAGGTGATTATAACAACATATATATATATTTATATAATATATTACTAACGAAACTAATTAATATGTGAACTTAGGTCACAACACCGACGGTAAATACTTTGTCACATCAACGAAGCTGTCCTATCATTTCGAGATGGTGCCGAAGCACATCGCTTTCTTCTTTGAGAAGTCCAAGGACGGCCACGTGAGCCCCGTCAAGGATGTGGACATAGTTGACTTCTCCTGCGGCAATAACCACACGGTAAACAGAAGCCTGCTCATTGTAACCAGCATATAAATATTCATGAATACTATCGCGAGTTTAAATGTTACTTATATATCCGGATTAAAAATATAATATACGCGTATTAGGAAAATATTAGTTTCATATACATAAATATATATAGGTAGATATATATTTATAAATTAATAGTGTTTAGTTATAACGTTTGTATGCATGTGCAGGTGGCTATAGATTCCAAGAAGCGTGCGTATAGTTGGGGCTTCGGGGGCTTCGGTCGCCTGGGTCACGCCGAGCAGCGCGACGAGAGCGTGCCCCGACTCATAAAATACTTCGACTCCCAGGCCCGGGGCGTGCGCTCCGTGCACTGCGGCGCCACTTACAGTCTGGCCGTCAACGAGCACGGTATGTATTATATAACCGAATAGATAAATAGTTTCTTAGAGTTCAGTGATTGACGGCGCGTGTGCCGGCTCCGTATAGCGATGGTTAAATTTAAAACGTAGTAATTTTGATTTAATTACCTTTATATTTTTAATTTTTAATTTAAAGATATTTTTTTTATCCGTCGAGTTTTTAAAAGTTTTAATGTTATCAATTATTATTACTATTGGTTGTTGCGTTCTGAATGCGAGTCGTTTTCTGTGTGATGAATAGTTTTAATGACAACTAACACTTTCGCTTGTTTTCTTTTAAATAATACTAAGTAATATTTTTCGGATCATCGCTATAGTTGTCAGCAACCGTGATCACGGACGGACGAGGATGATGAAATACGCGTTGTGTGATCCGAAGAATATTAGTTTTATTTAAATTGATTTTTATTTTTTTTTGTTTAAAATCGTTTAGTAATTTAAGTGATTTCAGTGTTGTAATGTAATAAAATTGTGTTTAAGTTATATATCTTGCATTGTTTGTATTTACAGGGGCTCTGTTTATGTTTGGCCAAACAAAACGTACGGGTGAAGCTAATATGTACCCGAAACCAGTGCAAGATTTGACTGGTGAGTGATGTACTATATACACACATATATATATATATATATATATATATATATATATATATATATATATACAGAAAAAGTTTTCATATCAATTAATATATATTCCAGGCTGGAATATTCGTAGCGTGGGTACGAGCAACACATCTATAGTCATAGCCGCCGACGACTCGCTTATAGCTTGGGGCGTGTCACCTACTTACGGTGAACTGGTAAATTATCAAAATAATCTTATATTATATGAGACGATAGATATTCAGTAAATATATATATATATTTATATATATGTTTATTTACAGGGTACTGGTGATATAAACAAGTCGACCGCTCGGCCTAAGGAGGTGACCCGTATGGAGGGTCTCAACATAACTCAGGTGGCTATGGGCTATTCCCACACTCTGCTCCTCAGCGACGACACCTCTGATGAAGTGAAGCAGAAGCTCGCGTCTATGCCAACCTTCAACCCTTAAGACGTGACGAGACCGATATCTCTTCATTCCCGTGACGGTGTCTTATTTATGTATTTTCACTTTTGATTATTTCGACTGTTGCTGGTTATAAAGACTGAATTATTTCCTCATCGGACCGTGCGTGGAAACAACTCCCGAGACACCTTTGTACAATTATATAAGAGAATGTATAGCGACTTCATATAACCTCGAACGAAGCTATGTACACTGTGTGCGTACTATAAGTCGGCGCTCGCACTACGCACGCAGAGTTAGCGGTTACTCGTAAATCTCCACGGTATAGTATTAACGGGAAACGGGAAACTTTACTTTTACGTTACTACATTCATTAGGTTTTTCTCTGTTGCTCAAACTCTTTCGGTTATCATAAGTTGAAATAGCGGAGGTGATCGCTTAACTAATGTCACGATTCGCTACCCCACTCGATGTTATACAGTCGCATGACCGACTTCACGGAGCGCGGGTCATGTTTTCTATGACACATTCCACATCACTCCAGCGCTGTACGTGTATTCTCGATGATTTTATTCCAATAGATAAGCTCCTTTATTGTTGTAATCAATCAATATATATATATATATTTCTTTCTCATCTATTTGTAAAGCAATCGGCCATTTTGATGCTCACAACTTTGAATGTCACGTGACGCAGTATGAAATATTATTTAGTACTTAAAAATAGTAATAATTTCACATTATATATATATAACTAACTATTCATGAACGGCCGATGGACTTAGAAAAATATACATTTAATTCCATTAAGTAGTCTGTTGATATATATATACGGTTTAGGTTGTGTAAGGTTTTAGTTATAAGCTTAGTACTAACTATGTGTTTGTTCGTGTACAACCTCGGTAGTACTCACGCGAGTGATGCGTGAGTGTGCACCGCTCCTAATGATATCCTATATTCCTGTTACCTCATTATAAGCGGGCCGCTGAGTTCAGCCCGCGTACCTCAAAGCTCGGTGAATACACTGCCTTATATTATGTTCGTCTCTATCAAGACTAGTTTTTTTTTTTTTATCTACAGATCTTTTTTCGTACTGTACTAGAATAATATTTTCTATGTAATTTTTGATATGTTTTTGAATATTTTTGAACATGTCCAGCTTCGTCCGCCGTATTGAATCTTAGTATACGATGTTTATTGTAGTTGTATGTGTGTATGGAACTGTTCTTGTAAGCGTTTTCTACGATTTTATTGTGAGGTGACTCATGTCTACGGTTTAAGGGTCTTTTCAATTTACTTATAGGCTATATGTTATATTGTAATTAAATGTCTAACATTGTATTATCGGCTGGGCTGTACCCATTCGTCTGTACTCTATAGTGAACATTCCAATCACTTGTATCTGTGACCAGCCGACGTATTCTTTTCACTCCTGATATGTATTGAACGTACTTACTGTTAGTGTAAAGTTGATCTAAACAATTAATGTTAACTCGTACTAAAGAACGATTGTGAACCAGACTTTTTTGACGTCGTCTTCACAGTTAACTAACCAAACTTGAGAGCACTTTTTTTTTGTTCTTAAATAGTTTTAAACAATTAATTCATTATAATAATTTTTTATTATTTTTTTTGACAAAGTTTTGATGTTCAAATGACCAGAGCTCTTCTATGTCACATTACTTACGATAATTTGAATAATTTTAATGTAACTTTATAATAACGGGTAAACTGATTTCTTTGTACCATCCTTGCCAACGATATTTGGATTAAATAAGTTTTTAGTAAGTCGTGATGCTTTTATTCCCTCCTATTGAATGCGGTCTACGTTTTAGTGGAATTGGAAATATTTTTGGTTATAAAGGGTATTTCTTTCTATGTAGTGAAAATGCTTGTTTTTTAAATATTAAAAAAAAATTTCGATGCTCGTTATACACGAGCATGTAATCCATCAGGATCAAGGTATAAGTGACATCACCAGTTATCGATTAGTGGAGTGCATCAATAACATCACTAGGCTGTCGATAGTTTTATTTTCGTGTTTTTTTTAAACTAAACTTATTAAAGATTGTGTGTAGTAACAGTAACTTTTCCAGCTCATCTCAAGATCTTAGATATTTAATTTACTGGTTGTTTTAATGTACACAGTGTGTTATTAATAGTTGTCTCGTTAGGGCTTCGTTTTTGTCATTATTATTAGATTTTTAATATTTCGGGTCTACTCGACGAGCTGACCTTTAAGTACTAGTTTCGAAATAATAGAAATAATTTTTAAATAATACTACGTATAGTATAACTATATAAGGTTGTAATTTATCTAACTAGGCTAGCATAACCTAGAGTTATGCTGCGATTAGTCGTTACAGTGCTTATAATAGGGTTGGCGAGATCTCTTAGAATGAATATATCGACGCTATTGGCAATACTGGCAATGAACCGACATTTGCACATCCCTAGAACGGTTTAACGTTATACAGAACGAATTATGTTCTTAAACTTAGTGGTTCTATGAAAAAATAATTGTTTACCTCGTCATAGAAATTGATAATGGAAATATTTTAGAATTATTCGTAGTATTATTGCTTAGGACATGGTGGCTGAGACTCAGGCTCGGAGTGATACAACTTTTGAGAAAATATATAATGAATAGAATAAATTAAATATACCTTTACGATTTTGAAAGTAAAGAGTCGAGCCATTCTGCAAACTAACAATTTTTAATTGTTAAATAACATAAAACATTATTATTACGATATATAATCTGTTATTGATCTCTTCGTCGTCAAAAATGAATCTACGCTTTTTATTTTATTGATTTACTTCATAAATATATTATAATAAATCTTCAAAGGGTTTTGTATAAAAACTCATGTCATGATTTGGTAAATGTTTTTATTTTTAAAACGGAATAAAAAGCCAAAAATATATATTTTTCTCGATACTATATTCAATACTTTCAAAGAGTGAGAACATGTGACATTACAGCCCAGCTTATGGGTTAGGAACGCTATCGATAAATAAAGGCTAGTACACACTTAAAATAGCTTATTCAAACTAAACCCACGCCCTGTAGTTTATTTGCGCATGTTTTAAATCATTGATCGACCGTCCTCGCCTAGACGGCCGGTGGGCAGGGGTAATTTGATTTTCGAGGCCCTATTGAAGCGCTATTAATTAATCAAATACATCGGCGAGGCGGCTTTATATATATATATATATATATATATATATATATATATATACAATTTGAGTTGTTGATAAGTAATTGATCTGCACTAAAATACTTTAACTATAAACATGAATGGTTGCTAGGAAACTGAAATAACAAGGATTAAATATAATCGTTTTTATTTATCGAAATGCATCAATGAAAAAAGATACTCGCAATCCGGCCTGTGTATGTACAACATTACTCTGCGATGTCTGTGATGTAAACAAATCCTTATAAATTCTGATAAAAATTTAAAAATAATTTCTTATAGTCGGTATTATTTAATTTTAATCGTAGACTCCGCCTCCACGCCTGTTACACAGAAGTACGAAGGTCACACCTTCGTCTTATCTTAAGGAGCCTAGAGCTTACCCTGTGGGATGCAACGTTTACAATACAGTAGTATTTTTTTTTCAATCGTTATAAATTTTCAAAAAAAAAAAAAAATAATGTCACAATACTATTTTGTCTTACATTTAAAGTACCTACGGTTTAAGGCCTTGTCAAATCATAACATAATTACAGCCGACTTTGGTCAGAACCAGTGCGTACAGGACAGTAGCCGCTGATACTATCCTGCATCCCTACCATGAAATCCTCTAAAATACGATTTTCAGCCTTTCTCTTTTGTTTTCTAAACTACATCGAATATAAATTTAAAACCATCAAGGAGATCATATAAGGTTTTTTCTTAATTATAATAAAAAAATATTCAGTTCAATGCTTATCGATATCGTACAGTAAGTAAAACGCTTCCAAACTCACAAACTGACTGTGTGCACTCACAAAAAAATCTTTAAATTTAAAACATTATTGGACGCTGCGTGTACCACGTTGGGGATGGCGGGACGCAAAAAAATATACTTTAAAATAATTCAATCAATTCGTACTAAGGGTACGGCATGTCCGGGTGACGCTCGTCCTCAGCACCCCCGGGTACAATCAGCCCCACTAATGTTTCCGGCGGGTTGTCTTCTGATCAGCGTCCGATCATTTCCTTGGCAAATATCATTAATAACTATTACACACTTACAATGTACACTCCCTCACACAACACACACGCTTTTAATTAACGAACCCTTTGTAATATATTTTTTAACACACCATTTCATTACATAATTCGTTAATTTACGTTATATCAGAAGCTGATGTTGTAGGTGAAGATGTCTGACATCAAACAGTACTAAGACTAAGTCTAAGTCAAACAAAATAATTTAATTTTTTTTGTTCATTAAACTAAGTGATCGAATACCGAAACAAAAGTACATTCTTAGCTTATACAGTAGAGATGACATCCATGTGATATTACAAAGATCTAGGACAATTAATAATTAAATAATTTATACCTAATTAATAATTAAAGCAAAATAATTGTACGTCTTACAAGCTAGTTAACTTATTGTGTACGCTCAGTTCTAAATTCGATGGCACTAAATATTTTTTTGTCTTGACTTCGTAAATTCAGAGCGCGTTTCTTCATGCGAAATAAAATTAATATATATATATATATAAGGGTTGTCACATAGGCACGGATCTTATATATTCCTATACATAAACAATCATTGCCAGGTTTGTATATAAGAGATATGAAATTTCAATACAAATTATCATTATGGCATACTACACACGCAGAGTTACCAGTTTTTTGTTATACTTTAACACGATAGGTAGGTTTGTGATCTAGATAGTTAAAACGCTGAGTGTTTAGTGTGATATTCAAACTGGGGATAATTTGACGTATAAATTTTTTTTTTTAACTATTTTGTATAGTGAAATCTTTGACAGCTCGCCTAGAGTAGCGCGTGTAGTGCCCTAACCAATCCCTATCACTGCACATCACTTCGCTCTCTGCGACAGTCTCCTCTGCAGTTTAACGACGATGTCGTGTAGCTCTTGATTGCTTATCGTCACTTCCATCGCGAGGGTCGCTATCAACGCCTTCAGCTCGGCCCCTTTTTTCAAGTTGATCAGTCTCAGAGCGTGTTGCAGACACACGGAGGCGTTCTTAAAAAGTCCCGTTACCTATTGGACAGATTATATGTGAATTATTAATAATATATGTTAGGTAGAGAGAGGAGCTTGGACGGGGGTGAGCGTTTAACACGCGTTAGATAGGGTCTCCATAACGTACACCTGGTTCGCAAGTCCCAGACACTGTTGAAGCTCCTCTCCGGCACCCGCACGGTGAGTCCATGGAATGCCGAGAGGTTTCCTCTCCGTATATATAAAATTAAATTAACTTCAACTTACACGCGACAAATACAACGCCGTCCTGCAGACTTGGCATTCATCGTCATCACGAGCACTCCATATTGTTGGACGGTTTTTATTCAGCAGCAACTGTGTCAATACACAAATATCATTACAACAACCACATAGAATGTTTACATAGATTTAACCTTTACATGTGTGTGTGCGCGCGTGTGTGTGTGTATGTGTATGTATGTATGTATAATTCCAAAATATCTCACCGGTACTTTGAGGTCGGTGAGCGCCCTCCTGAAGGAGAGCTCTTCGGACACTATGTCGTTGAGATGTTTGTTGACGTGTTCCAGAACGTTCGGTGATAGATGCGGATCCTTGGCCGCGGATATCAGCAGCTGTTCCAGCGAAAACGACGACGGCTCGCAGCTCTCCTTCAACTCCTTGATGAAAATTAGCAAATTAATTTAATATTCAACAGATATAACAATATCTGCTTCATAGTGGACAGGTCCTCCCATCAGTTTGCTATTTTTTTTTTTCTTATTACTACTATAAAAATGTACTCACCTGGAAGGCCTGATTGACGTTTTCGAAATAGGACTCGGTAGCGAAGTAAACGCTCTCCGAAACAGTGAAGTCAGTGGACACCGAACTAGAATACGCCTGGGGGTTGACGAACACGAATTCGCCCGGCCGCTGTACGCAGCGTGTCAGTTTGATGTTGCGGTCTAACAGGAGGTTGAGCGGTGTCATTGCGATCTCGGAGGGTAGCCACAAAGTTTTGTTCTGGCACAGAGTAGGGCAGAGAGTTTCCAGAGCGCAACGGAAGTTCTGCCCTTCGTGGCTGGGTACTCCGTACCTAGTGAATTATATTCCACTAAGTAATGGTGGTCAAAGATAATGGTGACGTAATATATATGTGATTACCATATCTTCTCTGTCCCTTGGTGCAAGTAATCCATCCATGGTAACCCATGGGGGTCGCGGTGCCAGCAACTGGTTGAAAACACCATCCCCACGTGGAGCGACGGCACTGTCATACCAGCCAACGAGCCGAGCAAGCGTAGGACATTACTCTTGTCGGTACTCAGATTCTAAAAAACAATTCCTCTCATTAGTGATTACAGCTCTGTTTGAAGTTCAATGATACAGATTATATATGGGAATATTTTTTTTACTCCTTACCTTCAAATACCAGGGGCTGGTGGTGATAGCATCACTCGTCTTGCTTTTGGGTGATATGTTTCCTTCTACGCCGCTCTCTATGAATGCCGTGTTAACCGACACATGCTGGGTGCCCAGCAGCACAATGTTCCAATACTTCTCCTCGATCTCAGCTACAGTGGGCTGAGCCTTCTCATCCGGGAAGTACATATTGAATGCGGTTCCGGCAATCTGTTACAAATTAATAATACATACAAATATATATGTATATGTTCTCTGTAAGAAAAGACTTTATCGTTAGGTTTCCTACAGAGGTTACAATCTGTATTAGGTCCACAAAAGTTTGCCACACCAACCTGTCAGAAGAGAAGCGACATTTAAAGCTATTCATTTACAATGTCCATTAAAATAAATATCACATATATATAAGTTCTCTTCTCGGCTACAGTTTCCTTATACGTTTTAAAATAAACCACAGATAGCATTTGGTGTTTTGTCTATGACACGTGAAGAAAAAATTATTTTGCTTTACACACACACACACACGCACACACACATATACATATTTTCTATAAATGTTTTAGGTATACTATACATGTTATCTGGGTGTACCTTCTTGAAGGCCTCGAGACCCATCTTCCGTCCTAGTTGACTACAGTCTTCGGCGAGATTGAGCGCCTCTGTGAGATAGTCCTCGTCCTCGGCTTCCTCGTCGGACGACTCAATCTCTCCCAGCATACGTTTCTGCCGGTACAGCGGGTTCACGACACGCTTCATCAGTCTATTGTTCTTCTTGATCCACCTCTGTTCCACCTTCATCATCATGTCCTGCCGTTCTCCTGGAAGCAGCCGGTATTTTTGCATTTAACAGATAAAAAATTAGATTTACTAATTTTAAATATTCTTAATTCTTCTCAATTCAAATGAACTCACTTTTAGTCAGACTGTTGTATGGCAACAAGTACTTTAGGAATAAATTATCAAACTTCTTCTCTGGGTTACGTAAATTTCTAAGGTTCAATTCTTCGGCGATGCGATGCCATTTCTTTTTGTCCATGACAGTCTTTAAGCCGCCCAGTCTTTGGACGATATGGAACACTTTGGGCAGATCGACCTCTAGACCACCTAGCTAAAATATAATATAAATTAATTTTTGATAATATCGAGCGGACTTAACGTGAGTAGTTTGAATTATAAAAATATATTTTACCAAAGGCCCTCGTTTGAAATGAACGTTCTGTGTAGCTAAATAAGCCCTCATGGTACATAGTTCCCTAGCAGCGGGACCCCAGCGATTGAAGAACCGAGCTATGTATTGATGGGATGTACTGAATTTAAAGTTCTCGGATATAGTACAAGTGGGTTCATATTCGTCTGGCGCCACTAGTTTGAAGATACCGTATTTCTTCGTAAATTTCATAATCTTCTCGAGATAGGCCATGGGATCCTTAAACAAAATGTTATTGTGAAAGCATTTCGTGCACGAATGGACGTGTTTGATTTTATATAAAAAAAATATTACCGAAAATTCCTCTAGAGTCGGATAGAACACGGGAGCGGTGATGATCTTGTCTCGCAGTATCCTGGACACGTTATCAGAGTGCTTGCTCGTCTGGTATGAGTACCTCGTTAGCGATCTCCTGTTCACAACTTTATTAACAACTACCCGCCTCAATGGCCGCTGGACCGCCCTCGGTACAATTCTCTGTCGGCCACGTAACGAGGAACCCGCCTGTCGGCCGACACGCTGTCTCTGCCTCTGTTGAATTCGTCTTTGGCTCTGTTGTGTTTGTATCCGCTGCGCTAGATTCCTTGCTAATTGATTCTGCAACCTTTCACCTGGTGAATCGCGTTGCGCTTCATTCTGCTGGCTGCCATTCTCTGGCTGCGGGTTGCTACTGTTAGCTGGCTTTGGAGAGCAGTTTGAAGCTTCACTATCTTGCATGAGGTCATCGGTGTCACCGGTAAGGTCGATCGTATTTATATCCTCACTGTCTGAAACCTCGATGACCATGGAATCCGACGCTTCTTGACGCTCCACGGTCAAGGATTCCTCGTGTTTCCGCTTCCTCATCCCGACCTCTACATGTCTGGCTGCACTGGAATCCTGTTTATACTTATTCAACATTTTATAAATATAATTGCAATGGTCACATTGCAGACACAGGCAATCGAAATAGCTCGGGCCGTAGTTTATGATGTCCTTTATAGTTGAAAATTTTGCCCCGATACATTGCTCAGTCTCGTCAATTTCAGGTTCTGGGGACATAGTTACCCCTCTGGCTTCTGATGGGTCGTTGGACTTCTTCTTAGGCGGTGGCGGTGGTGGTGGTGCAGTGACCACCCTAAAATCTGATGACAACCAGGTCTCGATCATCTTTATTCCATAAAACGGTGCTCTCAGCGCCATTGGTTGTTCTGAAACTAATATTATATACTTTGTTAGCTGTATATAAATATACCATATTTGGTATGGAGAGATTTCCAAACGATCATAGTTTCTATGTGTTGCAGATTCACCCGCCGTTCTAGATTAGCCACGGCACAGAAAGGTACAAATAATTCCCCCTAATTTTTGTATGGATTCAATGTCGAAATTTCAGCTACTCTGAGGTGACGTGAGGCGGAGGTAGTTCACTAAATAATTTAGATATGAGACAGAGTAGGGAGTCCACCGAATACCCTCATCTAGGACTACATTCATATTCTGATGTAAAACGATTACTTTAAACAAAAGTATATAATAATATTATACGCGAAACATTATTCATCTTCCATCGAAAGTAGTTTTATACTTCTAAATGTTTTATTTTAATCAATTTAAGAATAATTAAGTTATATTTCTGTGACTCTTTATTAGTCTGTGACAAGACGTATATCGTTGTATTTATGTACGATAAACAAAAAGCTATCCCCAAGTCTTGTAACACCTATACTTACTCCTTGTTAATGATGATGCTGACTTCGTAGACGACTTCCGTCTCTGCTTTGCTGTGGTTCTTTTGTTACGTCCGATTGAGGATGTATTCGGGATGGGGTCTGAACATACACTGGAACTTGAAGTTCCTGGGACGGGATGCGAATAAATTTCTGACGAAGAAGCTGTCGGCACTTGATTTGAGGATGGTGAACTGGCAGTGGAGGCTGTGGATGCGTTCGGAGATGAACAACCTGATGCTAGGGCTGGGTGAGTATTTAGGCATGATGGCAATGAACCAGACGTTGCGCATGGCATTGATGCTGACGGCTCAGAGACATTGCCCGTATAAATATTTGATGACGAAGGGCCTCGGTCATTGTCTGAACAAATATTTGTGGACGGAGCTGAAGTAGCGACGGCATACACGCCCGTGCATGACGGCCCTGGTAAAGGATCTTTGTATATGTTCAGTGACGATGGCCCGGGGATACTGTCCACGTATAAATTCGTCGATGTCGGTGCTGGGACGGGGGTCGCATATGCAAAGGTTGATGCACCCGGGACGGGGACCACATATATATTTGACGATGAACCCGGTACATTCACCACGTATATCTGTGACTGTGGTCCCGTAATGGGGTTCACATTGATACCGGGTGGGGACGTTACCGGAATGGGTCCCATATTTCCATTAGGGAATGTTTGCACAGGAATAGTTTCCATATTCATATGGGAGGCGGGCCAGGAGTAAGGGTTCACGTCTATTTTGTCTGGTACTTGACCGCCGCTCGTGTCCATGTTCATACCAGCGAATGCTGGTCTAACATTCGCGTCCACTATCAAATTGGACGTCGAAAGCACATTAATAAGATTCGCATTTACATTTGGTGTTACCGTTCCAGGAACAAAGTCCACGTTTTTATTTGGAAATGATGGTCCAAGATTTTGTCCCTCCTCTTTGTTGTTGCTTGTGATGACAGCTTGTGATGACAGTGGTGTAGTATTTGTATTGGTGTTGCGTGTTGGCAGACCAGAAACGGGGTTAGTTTTTGTAGTGGTCGGCGAAGTTTCTGGGACAGGGATTACGTCTTTAGTGGAAGGCGCTGCTTCCAGGATAGGGCTAATATTTTTATTGGAGGACGGTAGCCCTGGTATGGGGTCTATATTCGTTCTGCACGACGCTGGTCCTTGTACTGCGCTTTGATCTAAACACGACGAACTACGTTTCACTGCATCTTTACCTAAAGATTACAGGAATATTATTGACGCAATCACCTCTTCTGTATATGACATCTTTTTCTTTTGATACATAGATTTTCATATTTTCTACCCATTTTTCACATACAAGACAATCGTTCCGAACAACTATATCCTATATATAAGCACAATAACTGTATATTTTTTTAACAAAACTCCCAGTTAAGTGCCACTTTAAATTTATAGCACATTTTCTTTGATTGAATATGCAGATAGTGAATTTTTTTTATATTAGACTGACCCGTTTCAAGGACTGAAGTTCTACCAAAGACATCATATATTCGTATGTTAAAGAAAGCTTTTGTTAGATCATCTTTAGACTCGTGTGTATGCTGTTATTATTCAATATATGTTAAACAAAAAACATTTAATGTATTTTCTTATCTTTTTATTAACGTTTCATTAAGAAATTTATAAAAATATACGCCTTTATTAAATTTATTAACCACAATTAACATTATCATTTCAATATATTGAAATGTGTATACTAAGGAACACTATTTGAACATAGCTTCTGGCTGGGAAGCCGGTTTTTCACTAGCACCTATTAGAACAAGTCACTTCGCGTGTACAATTTCGTGTGTCATAACAAATAACCAAACAAAATATTATAAATTATATGTAAAATAAAAATTTTTCACTAATATTAACTTTCGTACCTTGCAGATTTAGGCCAGGTCGTACAATTTTAGTCTTATTTCTAGGTTTTGGCTCGGAGTTTTTAACTGAAAAAAATATAATCGTAACGTATTAGAGACTTCATAGCAATGAAATAGAAAAAAAATATTCACAAACATATATAAGACACGCTCATTACCTGACTTTGGGCGTTTATTATTGATCTTTCTTTGCTTCATAGATGCATCTTTCTTTAAGCTCAACGACTTTTGTCTGAAGAACATTAGAGGCTTGTCGTCGTCAATGGAGAAGTCGTCAGAATAATTGTCGGGTCGTTTCTTCTTTCTCAATTCACGTGAATTCCGTATTTTAACAATATTCTTCTCGCGATTCTCAAAGTTCTTCTTCTTGGAGACCAAGACTTTCTTTCTCTCGCCGTATGTGACTACCCTCGATCTCAAGTGCATGGGTAGCCTGGGCGTAATGATCCTAGCGTTCCTGGTTCTGTCACGTGACATGGGCGAGCTATGTGTTGCGTTGGATACTGGTGGGATCGGTTCATGGCTTGTTTTGTTTATCGTAACGCCTGATGGTTTGGCCAAGGCTATTGGATTTGATCGATCCTTTGAGCACAAAGGATGACTGTTTTCTAGCCGTTCCAACAATACTATAGGTTGGGCGTGTTTGTGTAAATCTAAAAATATTAAAAAAAAAAAAATCACTGACAATGCACCAGTTGCTTAGAAAAACTTATTACTATTGCTTTGTTAAGGAAAATTACATATTTTTATTTACTTTTAAACGCTACGATATCCAACAGCGACCTCGCTGATGTTTTATTATGGAAGACACTTTTTTCTTTTATAGGTGATATCTCAGTCCTTCTATCTATTCCTCCGCCAGAGACGTTGAGTGCAGGCGGCACATAGGCACCTTGAGCGAACTTGCGTTGAGCTTGGACTTTTCTACAACAAACATAATATTTTATTATAACAGGATTCATAAACGTTCGTGAGATTCGCGAGATGAGAATACGTAATGATTAGTAATCAGAAAATTTTGTGTATTAAACCTATACACATGAAAATTTTTAATTTTAAAGCTTAGGTTTTAAGCTGAAAATCTTCGCAAATTTCAAATTCGCTGTGTAAGTAGCTGAATATATCAAATAGTTGCGGACGAGCTGTGCAAAAGCATATTTTTGAAACTGCATATTACAGCATAGAATACATTAAAAAAAATGATGGACACCCATAGCAAAACTGTGCATAATACTAATTTAAAACATTGATCAAGTCGCTGTTAATCGTTTATTTCCCCCCCACCCCGCTATAGTCTGTAATGCGACATAAGATAGATGGATCAAAAATGTTTAAGGCGACGTAATAAGTTACACTTTAATATTGCAACAAACTACCCTTACTCAATTTTACTCTCGAATATAAGTTTTTACGTTTACTCAAACACATTCGTTTTTTAAACAACATCTAATAATATTGTTATATAGCCGACGGTAAACGTTCTTACTGACAATAATGGTGCAATTATGATTGTATGAAATAAAAAAAACAGTGAAATATTTCAACATTTTGTAATAAAATATAGCAAACCTTCCTTGTTTGACTTATAATATTATATGGCATTAATATAATTCATACAAAGATAAAGACAAACAAATTACATTGTACATACACCATTATTTAATTCGATTTTATGGTTTATGTCTCTTTATTTTAAAATTAAAACTATTGAGTATTTTTGAGCAATCCAGTAGGTCAGATGTTAACAATTTGTATGATAGATTAAATAACAAACATTATAAACAAGTTTATAAAAACACTATATTTCTTATGCATTCACAAAATAGTTTCCCACACCACAGTCTATTAACAAACAGTAGTTAACACAACAAGATCAAGAGATTCGCAATCGGCAGTACATTTTTGACTTGCTATTTAAAAAAAAATTAATATTCGCTTTGACAAATACATGTTTAAGAAAGTCCATACATGCTAGTAAATTAATAGCATTATATAGTGAAAAATTAATATATAATAAATTATACACTTCATTTAGACTCTAATATACTAGTGACCAATTCGCAAGCAGCAAAATAATTCTGGTTAAGTTATCTTTATTATCTGTGTTAATGTGTAATGAGCTGTGCAAACTTATTAAATTTCATCTACAGCTTATGTTGATGATAATCACATAGGTCTATAAAATAACAAAAAACTTTTAAACAAAACTATCAAAGTAGATTGAGAAAAATATTTTAAAGTAAGCTTAGTATTAACAATGAACGTACAATTTTTTTGTTCAACATCCATTGATAAATTATATATATACTCTTCCAAAATTAAAAAAAATAATAATAAAAATATAACTTCTATTTTCAAAGTAGATTTATATATCTACAAGTATCCATATTAATGAGAATTCGAGTCTAATTAAAAATATTTATATGTATTTTCTTATTATTCATTAAATTCGCTTTAGCTGTTTATATATTAAAAATACAATAATAGAAGTAATTTTTTTACCTGCGCGCTATTATAAACACGTGAGTTTTAACCTATTCAATGTTTATAAAAGTTTTAATTATATATATAAAATAGACTACATAGTCATACATTTTTTTTCAAATCAATTCTTACTGGTGACAACATAGATTTTAAATGCTGGTGGGATTCATGCGAATCCATACCGCCCGCCATTTTGCGATGCAAAATATTAGCCTAAAGTCTGGACCATAACAAATACGCACTAATGTAAAAATGTAAATGAAAAAACTCGATGTATGTCTGTTATGATATATTGTTCAATAGGATATTTTCTCGAAATTATCTTTTTGTGAAGATTTTAATGATGATTTAACATATCCCTAAATAATAACAAATCAACAATGCGTCCTACCATGCAAAGATTATTTTGCTTCTACCGTAAAATAACATACTATAATATATAACTTGATAAATAACTTAAAGAGGTTATTTATTAAATTTCATTAATCACTTACGTCTTCATGATTCGTGTTTTTAAAGATTTTTCATTATGAACTGGAACCCCAACGACGCAACAGAAATTTATTACATCTTCGAGCAAGAACAAACATCAATATGGCAGACGGCAGTCTGCCGATAGACGATACAACACGGCGGCCGATCGTAATTTATCTATGATTAGTTTCATTATATCATTAATGTTGTCTATGATTAGTTTCATTATATCTTATTTGAATTTGTAAATTTAATTCAAAAATTTTATAAGAACATAATTGACTTGTTATAATGAATAAAACAATAAATTAGCAATTTTTATAAATTTATTTATCTCATTTCGGCCTTGACTTCGAAAGATATAAGGGACATATTGGCTTTTTTGAATGATGCATGGAGATGGCTATTAATTTTTTGAAGTCAATATAATTCATAAATTTTAAGTTATTGATCAAGATCCTTCCGTGTTTATTAAGGTCTACATTTTAGAACTTATTTACTTTTATGTGCCATAGATACGATATCCGAGATAAACTTCAGCGAATACAGATTCAAAAATATTTTTCATTCAAAATAGTCTTTGGTGAATATAGATCCACAATAGTGAATGCAACTTGATAACGAGCAATTTCAATTCAATTGTCTTAAAATTTCTAATCTTTTAGTTTAGTTGTCTTGGAATTAAGTAAAACATTTGATGTAACCGATAGCTTAATCGTCTTTAGTTTTAAGTTTCTCTTTTATGAAGGACGCGGTGAGGTGAGTTTCTTTTTATCTCTCGTTTTGAGCGACTATGTTTTATTATTCTAAATATATACCGCGGTCCATTCACCTACTAATGTGTAATAGTTTTGACCTACCTACCTGACTACAAATTTAACTTTATAAATGAGAGCAGGTATTTCGTCCTTTAATCATATCATATTTATATAAATAGCTGCATTTACATCTATCTATTTATGTCAGGTGAGTGGGTTGAAAGTACAAAGACTTTATTGAAATGAATGTACCATTTGATCATTACTTTAATTAAAGAAAGTAATTTGAAAAGAATGTTTTTCATCTCAATTTAAAAACAATATCCATTATAATTCTCATTCTCAAAGTGGTTCTTGTTTAATATATTTGTTTTAAATCATAAGATTTAATTTTTAATTAACATAGTTGTTTATGTTTAGGCACAAATATGAATAGCGGAGGGCAGAAGGTCCCGACTCCTCCGGAGTGTGCGCTGGCAGCAGAGATGTTTGATCATTTCTGCTCAGCGGGCACTATGAAACAGATTTTAACATTACACAGAGAAATTTGTGATACTCTTAACTTGAAGCCCAACAGATTGCCTGATTTTTATCCTAAATTGAAGGTAAGTTGATTAATTTAATATAGCAATAGTGGGTAATTTTATCATAATACCCCTATGTTAATGTGATTGATTGAGTTAAGATGCAGTAAAACATATTTAAAGCGATTCTATGTTCATCTAAAGGTGGGAAAAAAATACTTCATTTATTTGAAATATGTAATAATAGTGTAAACATGTGAATGAATCAAAATTCTCTTCACTTGGTTTCTGTTTGGCGAGAGGCCAATAAAAATATCCAAATGTATTTTAAAGCAAGATGTTCTAAGCGAATGCGAATTGATTCATAAATTCCTCAGTGTTACCAATTACTAGATTTGTAATCTCCTAAATATAATACAGGCAGTTTTAATTATTTTGCAATTAAATCATCTTTACTTTATTTTGTTTGAAGTAATTTGAGCAATAACAGCATTGAAAAAATTAAGCTACGAATATGAAAGGCCGTAATCGAATAATGCTTTTTAAATATTTTACTATGTTTTAATGTTGCCATAAATAATTTCAGTTCATAATAATGAATCATTGTTAGTCTGTTACAATTATAATTAATAAATTTTATGTTGTGTCATAATAAAAGATATGATAGATGGTCAAATTATTGTCTGCTGTTTTTCAATTAAGCAACGCTAATAAGAATGACATTTTTATTCAGCCTCTAAAATAAAAGTTAAATTATAAGCATGACTTTCCAAATGTTTCGTCTTGTTTATAGACGACTAATGTAAAATTTCTCTATGCATTTTTTTTTTATTTATATATATTAAATGTACAAGCATTATTCAGTAATGCCATTGTGCCTTTTCTGTATATGACTAAAAAAAAAAAATTTGTTTGAAATTTAACTTATGCTATGTATTGTTTTTATTGTTGCTCAAATCGTTTTTTGAATACAAATTTATGTTATTTATTGATAGTTATCAATTTGTTTGTTTGTATTCGATATCACATGATATAAATATTACCCTAGCTAAATGACGTGTTATCCAAGGCGATAAGATTGTAAAAAAAAAAGTACATATATTCCGCAACTAGTTATGTGTCATAGTATTAATAGATAATCTCTAAAATTAGTTTTTAAAATCAATTTGTTTTGTTTTTATGTAGCTTTACACAGTTAAGTAACTCAGATGGTTAAAATTAATTTATACTTTTAATATGATAGTAAAGCGAAGTTATGTTTTAGCTCTGACTAGCTCTTGGCTGCGGTTCTGTCTCACATATTAAACCTCTTTTGCGACAGGGTTTGTCAACATTATAAGAACTCATTTTCTTTGTCAAGTATGCCTTCATAATAAGATCCTACTTTAGAGCCGCTGGAATTATCTCAAAACAATGCTGTTTGTTTTGAATATATAATTTTGAAAATTGGTCTTTAATAGAAGGCGTGATAGCGTAACAGAGATTTAGTCGAATGGAGAACCCATTCCTTTTTGAAGTCTGTTAAAAAATATCCCAGGTCACACCTTAACACTCCTGAAATTGCAGCAAAATCGGTCCAGCCGTTTTAGAGATTAGTCAGAACAATCATTGAGATAGATAGACAAACATTTAAAATTCATGATGTAGGTGTCGTATAAACTCTCTTATGAGTTTAGTAAAAGGCTATTTAATTTGAAATTAAATTAATTCAAATTAAAAGTAAACAGGCACTTCACATTTTTTTTTATAAATTAGTATGAACGAAGTTAAAGACTTTGGCTGGCACACTCTTAAATGTAGCCATTTTATACGGATTTACTTCACGTTAATTTTTTACGCTTAACAAAAGGCTTATTCCTCAAGTATGGAGCTCTAATTTTCAACTCTCTTAACAGTTTGCCACTCCACTTTGGACCGTAATGAATGTAAATTATTGAAGCTTCGTTAAAAAACTTTTTTTTTTTTTAATTTAATTTAATTAACTGAATATGAACGCAGCAATAAAAAATATGTATAATTTGCCACTTAAAAACAATTATTGTAATTAACGCTTGTAATTTAGGCGAAGCTAGCTAGTTCGTGGAAGGCGCAGGCGCTTTTCAAAAAGTTTGACGCTCGCGCCAATCACAAGGTGTACGCCAAGGGTCGGGCCTGCAGTCAGAATAAGGTGCTTCTGATTGGGGCGGGTCCATGTGGACTACGGGCGGCCATAGAATGTCAACTGCTTGGCGCTAAAGTCGTAAGTTTACAATACAACCAAATATTACTGGCTAAAAATCTTTACATATGTATTTTTTTTTTTTAGTAAATATTTTTACAGGTTTACCAACTGACATACATTAAAGAACCCTTTCATATATAATTAAAATTATTTTCTAAACTCGTTACGTCACGGTCTGGTTATGGTGAGATTGAAATACATATTTTATAACATGCTACTCGTGTTGTATAATTTATGAAAGTTGCTCAAATTCTAATTATTAATATTTTTGTTTGTGTTTTTTTTTTGTCCGCTCTTAATCCGACCTCCTTGGATTGAAATCAGTTTTTTATATACACAAATAGGTCGCACATAAAAGTTGTATGTACAATCGGAATTAATAAATATTTAAAATAATAATTAAATAAATATACAGAAGTATAATTTGAACTCCGTTCCGTTTTTCAATAATAATACAAAGATTTTTTTTTATTATTATTTTTTTTATAAAGTATAGGTTTTTTCGGTGTCTCGTCAGTATTTCATACCTTTGCTGATATTTAGGAAAGAAAAACTACGAACTGTAAGTTTAAGGCGAAGCAGCTGTGAAATTTATTTAAATTTTCCCAGGTCGTTATAGAAAAACGCGATCGCTTCTCCCGGAACAACGTGTTACATCTGTGGCCGTTTGTGATACACGACCTGCGAGCTTTGGGTGCTAAGAAGTTCTTCGGCAAGTTCTGCGCTGGTGCCATAGACCATATAAGCATTAGACAGTTACAGTGCATACTCATGAAGGTGATGACGTCATAATGGAAAACGACGCCTCTATAATAATAATGGGCGTGGAATGTTACGTTTTTTTTATCGATTTACAGGTATCTCTTTTGCTTGGTGTTGAAATTCACGAAGGTGTCAGTTTCGAAGAGCTCTTGGAGCCGACTGGAACAGAGTCATCAGCGAGTGAGTATTAAAGATAAATTATCTTAAAAGGAAATTCTAAGGATGAAATATGATTGTTTTATTTATTTATACAGCTTTGGGTTGGCGAGCGCGTGTCGATCCAGCGGAGCACCCTGTATCTCAGTACGAATTTGATGCTCTCATAGGCGCTGACGGCAAACGGAACACCCTTCAGGGTTTCAAACGGAAGGAGTTCCGTGGGAAGCTGGCTATGGCTATCACAGCCAACTTCATTAACAGACACACGGAACAGGAGGCGTCTGTCAGTATATTTAGTCCATATTATACATATATATGTATGTACATATAAAATATATCATACTGAAGAATAATATTCTCCAGGTGCCGGAAATAAGCGGCGTGGCATTCATATTCAACCAGAAGTTCTTCAAGGAGTTGTACGAAGTGACTAGAATAGATCTCGAGAACATTGTGTACTACAAAGACGACACGCATTACTTCGTCATGACAGCGAAGAAACACAGCCTCCTAGAGAAGGGTGTCTTAGTGAATGTGAGTACAATAGATATACAACATACGCATATACAGTGACACTAACACACACACGTACAAACACGTACACATACAGACAAGGCATGCATGTATATGTATTTGTGCCATTATCATTATAACTGTATACATACACACAAATAAAAGTGTAGGTGTATGTGTGCGTGTACGCTTACGTCACAAGTGTGAACTCAACACAATGATGGCATTCTTTAGACTGGTTATGGCATGAGACATGATTTAAAAGGGTTATGCATTTCCGCGATACATATAAGAATATCTTCCTATAATGAATACAATCAAAGAAAAATACCGCGCAATAGTACAGTGATCGATTTAAATCGATTCTGCTGTATTGATATCGATTATCGATATAAATTTTGTTTATATCGAATTGTATTATGTATAATGGTTGTATTAAAGTTGTTTTTAGAATGTTCAAGTTCTTAGGCATTGGTATTTTTTTTCTAGACATGTATATAATCTATGAGAATATATCGCACGTTCCTGTGTTCTCGTATGTACATATATGTGATATTTCCTCCTGAACTATTCTATAGTAATGGTTGATAAAATTAGTTTCTTAAAGAAGTAATTATGTATATGACGTAATTCCGTGTCCGCACATAGGTTTTATGTGCCACAAAAAAATTAATAAATTATCTCTTTAATATAATTTTTAGCATAAAGATTTTAATTGTATTAGTACAAATTTATATCAGTTCCAAAAGTTTAATACGAAAATCTATTCCATGTGCTTATAATAAGATCGAATCGTCACAAAATACTGAGAGTTTCCCGTTTTTCATTCATGAAACCACATTGATAGTATACTGTGTGAACATTTACAAATGAAAAAACTGTTTACGCTCCGTATGCAGTGTGATGCAAACGCGTTCTAATGGTTCAGGTATATATATTCAGGTATATATAATTTTATGTACAAATAATATATATTCCATAAGTCCACGTCTAATCTTACGTCAATATTGGAATTAAAGTAACGCATAATATTCCTTTGATTTTTTTTTATCTCATAGGTTTAAATGTTACCAAATTTACGCCAGCGTCACAGCTCAATGTATTCGTGTGTATAGCCAGCCGGGTATGAAAACCACCAGTCGCTTTCAATTAGCTAAATCGTCGTAGTCAGATCGGTCTCGGCCGTAATGAGGAAAGTGAGTCAGTTGACCTAAATGAATACAGACCTCATCGGTTCTATGTATGTCGCATATGTATATATATATATATATATATATATATATATATATATATATATATAGCTGTTGGTAGTCCGTGGGCTACACACATATAATTGCTGTGTTATATTTATATGTAAACTAATTTGATATAATATTAAGCGAAAAATGAAATAAAAATATAGCTTAATAATCATATATGTAAAAAAATATGAGATAAAAACTACAGTGAATGTGTGTAAACGTATCCATACATCAAATAATCGAATACATGTTACTGCGCACTGTATAGGAGCACTTGTTAAATATATATCAATAAAATTATATACTAAAATGGAACGACCGACAGACATACATGTACTTTTATTATAACATTACACTTTACCTACAGTTACACTGTTACAAATTTAACTATGAAAACTCATAGTAAAGCTCCTTTCGTTTTTTCTAACGACCGCCAAAACGTCTGATAAAAGAGATATTTACTATCACTATTACGCCCTAATAGTTGTATAGAATATATTTTTAAACGAATTTAATTCTTATCTATATTTTATTAAGGTTGATTTTAGTTTGTATTTTTTCTATTGCGCCAGGATTTCGCGGACGTGACTCGTCTACTGTCAGTTGAGAATGTGGACCGTTCTTCCCTGATGAAGTACGCACAGGAAGCTGCTCGCTTCTCGACCGATGGTAGACTTCCTCTCAAAGACTTCGCCCTCAACCATTACGGGGAACCGGATGTGGCTCTATTTGACTTCACTTCCATGTACGCTGCTGAGAACGCTAGCATTGTGAGTGTTATAATTACTCTCGGAAATTATGAAAATATTCTCGCACCCACAAGATGTACTCACTCTTTTCCTATGCCAGCTGATGATGACCTTGACACGTTTTTCAATATCCGTGGAGTATATTAAAAGAAAAAGTTACTCGCAACCAATAAATATTAATAGAAACATCAATTAAGTATCTTCACACTGACATATAGAAGGCAAATTTACAGCAGATGTATAAAGTTTTTTTTGGATATACAATACGTGTGTCATTTCGCAGGTGTACGAGCGTCACGGCAGGCGGTTGCTCTGCCAGCTGGTTGGAGACAGTCTCCTGGAGCCGTTCTGGCCGACTGGTTCGGGGTGCGCTCGTGGCTTCCTATCGGCTCTAGACGCCGCGTGGGCCGTGAGAACCTGGGGCCATACGCCACAACCTCACCCACTTCAGGTTATAGCTGAACGGGAATCCATATACAGGTTGCTCGGTATGTCCTGATATGTGTTTCATATCCATGGTATATATGTACTACATAAAACATCACACGCCCATAAAAACAAAAACCCATCCTTGTGTTCAATTTGGTATAGTAATTAAAATTAAATTGGATAACACATTTGTGAACGTATTTTTTTTTGTGGTAATTTATGATAATATGAATATTTCTTCAGCTCAAACGACCCCAGAGAACTTGCATCGAGATTTCGGCGCGTACACACTAGACCCGGGTACGAGATACCCGAACTTGAATCGCACGGCAGTCACACCTCATAGGGTTACATCATTCTACGACTCAGACGATCCCCTTCCATTGGACGCAGCGAACAGTGCGAGGAAGAGGCGCAGAGGTAATGTCCTAACAAATAGTGTATTATATTCCTAATCATTAGTTAGGGTCGTTAAATTTAGTGTAGCCTACGTATTGTATATAAGACGGAAAAAATATAATTTTGAGTACTTTTTTAAAGTATCATTCTAATATTTTAGGTTTTTTTTAAATTTTATTTTATGTATATAGTATATATATATATCAGTATACCCTCTTGTAAAGCGCATTTTTTTTTGGATAAGCTTAGCTGTGGATTTAATGGTAAATTTGTTGATTATATCTACATGCAAAGTGAACTAATCAACATAAATTATGTCCACGCAGAGCCAGAGATATCTGAAGATGCATTGCTGTCGTGGGTGAAACACTTCGAACCCGGCATCCGAGCTGCCGTAGGTCCCGTGTCTCTGTGCAACCTCCTGAGGCGTTACAGACCCGACCTGATGCCCCCAGATACTCCACCGCGATTGGTATATCAAATACTGCAACAGGAATTCGGTAAGGGTTGAATACCTATACTATATTTGGATTTGTATCCAAATCTCCTACAACCTGCTAAAAGACCTGGGCCTGTCCAGAACTAACAGTTCATTCTTGGAATTTACGAGGCAGCCCTAGTAGGTTCGTTACAAATTTGGTTAGGTAGAGAGAGGAGCTTGGACGGTGGAGGTGAGTGTTTAACAAGCGTTAGCTAGCGGCCCTTTAAACCTACACCTGGGTCGCAAGTCCCAGGCACTGTTGAAGCTCCTCTCCCTGCAACGCGATGGACCTGGCACCCGCGCGGTGATTCCATGAAATGATGAGAGGATTCTTCTCTAAAAGCAAAGTACTACCTGCCACCAAACAAATCGTTAGTTTCAATCAAAGAAGTTCGTTATGCAAATTTTTCATAATCAATAAAAATTGATCTTCGAATATCCAGTCCGTGATGTTTTTGTGTGTGAATAGTATTATATGTTGTCAATAGGTATCTCACCGCTAGCAGCGAATGGCCCCACAAGAGAGACGCCCGACGCCAAACTGCGGAGCTATCTACTGCGAGTGTATCACGCTTTCAAAGGCGAAGTACCGCATATTTATCACAAGACCGACATGTTCAGACAGGTTGATAATTTTCTTGAACAGATTTTATACATATTTTTATAATCACAATTACTATACTGTTCAATGTTTTACAGATTAAACAAAGTCAGCAGAAAGAAAATATCCTTAACACAGTCGACCATCCAGTGTCTGCTTATACGAGTAAGCTGGTAGTGTTAGTAACGTGTTAATATAATTATTCAAACATTAAATACTAACTGTTTCGACAGACACAGCAGAGGCTGAGAAATCACACTCCAGTCACAGAAAGAAACGACGCTCGCTTCGATCACAAGTAAGTAACGATCCAGCAGAGTATATAAGGAAAAAAATTGAAAAGCTAGATCTTAACAATATCACACACCTGGCGCGGCTCATCGAAGGGCATGATACGACGCTGGACAGCGAAAAGCACTCGGCCAAGCAGAGAGAAATTCAGGAACAAATTATATCGTTGTTGGATCCAGAGGAATCACCGGATCCTAAAATGTTAAGGGATTCCTTGGCACAGCTATTAGCAGGCACCGCTAAGACCAAGGTCAAATCCAAGGGAGCCAACCAACCCTTGAACTCTTACTTCAAAAATAAACCAGTTGATAAAACCAAGGCCAAACCTCCTCGCAAACTGAAAGGACTAGACGAGAATACAATAAAATATACAGATTTCTCGACCGTTTTCGACGATGATTCTGCTAATACTGATGCGACTATTGTTGAAACAACGAAACGTGAGAAGAAAAAAGATTTATCTGGAACAGCTTCTCACAAGAAGATGGTTCGCGCTTCTTCCACAGAAGGCTTCGTACCGCAAACGAGAAGAATGTCCGAAGTGGCGGAAATGCAGAGAAGAAGATTTTCACAGAGCCCGGAAGTTGCAGCACGTTATGGACGGTCGAATTCGTTGGGTTCACCGGAAATGGCGTTAAGTGCTAAACGGATGGCAAAGTTGTTTGAGGATAAAAAGCGAGATACCCCTAGTCCAGAGAGTGGTGTAGTTCGCTCCAGGCTAGTCGATAACCCTGACATGGTGCTCCGTTTGCAAAGAATGACAGATATAATCGAAGGTAAACGCTGCTATACACCCAGCCCAGACCGGAGCAAACGATCCCAATCCATTGGTAATCCGGAAATGGCCTTACGAAGGCAGCGTGTGGTAGATCTGATAGAAGGCGCCAACAAACCGCGTCAGAGCCCCGAACGTAGTTTTCAGAGAAGAAATTCAGGTGAACTGCCGTTCAGGCTGCAAAGAGTGTCCGATATGATGGATAAGAGAAACGCTGATTCAAAACGCCCGAAGAGCGGAGGCAAACGGAAAGCCGCCCGCGAGATTATGAGGCAGCGTTTCGAAAAGAGTTTACAAATGCTAGCAGCGGAGCCGAGGCTCGACTTCGCATCATCAGCTGATTTGGAGAACGACTACGGCCTGCAACAGTACAGGGCGAGCGCCCCACAGTTTGACGAACGTGTCAAAAAATTGGAAAAGAAATTGCAACACTATGTGAGATATGTGTGTCGTGTGCTGCATGGTAACACTAACAATACAACCCACGATGGAGGTGAATCGCTTTGAGACATATCGATGTATTTTTTTTTGTATTAAATATAAAACAAAAACAGAAAAACATTTCGACCAAATAATTATCAAAGAAATGTTAGGATGTTTAATCATTAGTTGATATTAAAATATATTAAATTAATAGTGTCGTAATAACTGATTCTAGTGTGCATGACTCTTAATAATGTTCACTTGTGTACAACGCCTTTACTTTACATTGTTCCGATATGCGTTTACTCAGATGTTGGAACTGTTAAAAGTAGAGAATATCGCGTGGATTTTATCACGTTATTTGAAACTAACCCGGCTTGTTATCACGTAACAATGTGCACTTGATGTTGTAAATAAATGTAAAATAAAATAAAATCATTATCAAAAGTTTCTTCCTGATTATGATGAAAAAAAAAACACCAACGGTTTTAATCTTCGGAAAAAGCTCCGTAGCATTTGTGTATAATTATAGTATATTTAATGTTCACAGGAGGAGGGGCGTGTTGTCGGTGGGGGCGCTAGGACAGTGGGCGGCGGCGCACGTGTTGCTAGACTGGCAGCTGAGTTGTCGAACACCTCTTCGGGGGGCGCCGTCCCTAAAGCATCGAAACCGAAGGATTTGATGAGATCGGTTGGGAAAATAGAAAGAGACGACTGGAATGTAAAGGAAATAGAGCGGAAGATCATGGAAAACAGGCTCGGTCGCCCTGAGCCTAAGACGGCAGAAAAAGTTCCGAAATGGGACAGAGAACAGGTGGGCAGTGAATTTTGATAATTGTAAATACCTACTCAGATAAAGATCTATTGATAATATAATATTTGAAACAGTTTCTTGGGCGACAACGACGTCTAAAAGAAGGTGACAGCAACGAGGAGAAGTGGGGTGAGATCGATGAGACGCTTCACAAACTGGACCAGAAACTACGCGATTCCGGACGACCTGATCATGGAACGAAAAAGGTGAAGCCGTACTACAAGTTACATGTCTGTGAGGTGACGCCAAGTAACGTGTGTATTGTAAAACAGGTGGCGAACCTAGCGACGAAATTCATAAAGAAAGACGAACCCGAAACGTCGAAGACCTCGCCCAAAGAAGAGGTGAGACGACAATGATTCTGATTCCACGTAATTCGCAAAAACACCATTAGAATGTTTATGATTTGCAGATATTGAATATTGTCATATACTGAAAATATCAACATTATTCTCGGTTTGTCTTTTTGTCGTGTAGTTGAAGCGCACGTGGCGCGGTCCGTCTAGTGCTGGCATGCAGTGCGCGTCTTGCGGCACCCGAGTGTTCGCTGCCGAGGCGGTGACAGCTGATGGGCTACATCTTCACAGATCCTGTTTCCGCTGTGCCGTCTGTAAAGCCGTACTCCGACCAGGGTATCCTTAAACATATAAAGATCTAAGAATTTAGCGAGTATTAATTTAGACGAAATTAATATTTTTCGGATTACTAAGCGTATTTTATTAATTTAATCTACATACTACCGACGTTTTTGTTGATGTGCAACCGCGTTCGCGGACAGACGAGATAAATAGACATTTATATTGGATTTTTTCAATTTATGATGTAAATAAATAATTTTGTGTTCAAAAGGAACTACACTATGGAGCGCTACGGCAGCAGGCTGGTGTGTCTGCGACATTCTGGCGTTAGTGTTCCCGATTCTCTGTCTACGAAGGTCACTCGCCTCGATACACTCGCGACTCCCGAGAGGATCAGTCTTGAGATGTCTGATGGAGGAGCCAGGGAGATTGACGAAGACGAATGGACAGACAGAAATTTCCTAGCCTCAGAGACATCCGGCGCAGGTGGATTGAGGTAGTTATGATTGTTCTCCAACAGACTAGTTATCGAGCGGAATAAATCATTTTGTGTCATATAAATACGAGTATGTCAAATGTTTGCTGCAATATTATATGAAATTAAATGGCAGGTCGTTCAATGTTCATATTTATATTGTAGTGACGAAGAGGACTCGAGTTCGGAGGAGTTCACGGACGCCATGTGTTCCGAGGAGGCTGACGACTCACCGGAACCCGAGTTACAGAACACTCGCCCAGCTCAAACACACCTATACTTCTCGGATGACTCATTCGGTTATGATGACTATTCCGAAGAGGGTATTTTAATTTCTATATTTATTTCTATGACAATTAAAAAAAGGGATTTCTTCGGTATGTCATTTAGTTCACAGTCGATACCCCCGGAACACCCTGTATATTCCATTTGGAGGATTGTCTGTAAATTAGCTAGAGGCTATCCCGATGGAGATTTAAAAAAGTTTAGTTGTTATATAAAAAATAAATGACAACATCAAATGAGACATATGCGAGCTTAGACAGAAATCCTCATGTATAAGGTGGTTTTAAAATAGATATCAATAGTAAACTTTTGCTATGAGTGTATGTATGTGTATGTGTCGCACAGGCGCCGTGTCATCCGGTAACGAGTCTTGCTCCCGTATGCGAGCGGCTCGCGAGGCGCGCCGCCGTGAGGTGCCAGCGGAGCCCCGGCCTCCGACCTACAGCAGCGAGGTACCGCGCTGCGTTCTGGCGTAGACTGTCCATAAACAGCTGCGCTACCGGGGAGGTGCGGCGACCGCCTCTCGCTATACGCCGCCATATTGCAACCAGCTTGTGACGTCACTCATTCCATACTATCATCTATGCAATTCTTCAACCAAGCTAAATAACTATCTATCTATACTTTTGTTAAATACTTTTCAAACAGAGTATACTATTTTATATATCTTAAAGTCACTGGATTAAAGTGCTTCTGTAGTGCTTCCCTGAAATATATTAGTTAATTCGGTAGTTAAATTCGTTACAATAGTTTATCATCGTCACTGTCATTGCGCATGTGTAAAGTTATTAATATCTTGTTCATAAAGGCGGCGGCGAGAGGTTTGGTAAGAGTGTTGTTCCACACTAACTTGAGTTTTATTGTTTTATTATATAACATATCCAACGAGACGAGATAAAATTTGTAAACAGGTGAGTCTACTAGATCGATTTGTGAAAACTTTGTCGACAGCGGAAGAATTAGTCTGAACAAGACAGACAGACAGGCACAAAAAAAATTATAAAATATAGGTTTAATACAGATATCGTAGATGCCTTATGAGGTAGCGAAATTCTGGAGTAAATTTTATAAAAGAATAAAACACCTCAATTTAATTAATTAATATAGATTTTATAAAAAAAAAGTGAAGCTTAACCTTGATATATAACCTACTGTTCTTCTTTTATACCTTACTATTATTACTAATATTAAACTAGACTTTCTTTTCTTCAATTTCGTATTATATTTACCTATAAGTTGGATTGTGATGATCAAAGTTTGTTTACGCTATTTATCTCTTTTCGTTGGCTATAAGTTATTATCACCACCACCTCATTGATCCATGAAATTTTTTATTCGATAGAATTTTGCATGTTTGGTAATGTCAATAAAATTTTTGTGGTGTTTAGAGAGTTTGTGGAAGTATATTAAATATTACCAATACTAAGGTGTATGTTGTGTATCGAAAGAGATTTGTCGGGTAGAAGCGGAAACTATGTGTTCGTATAAATTGTATGTTATAGTTTGTTTTGAATAATCTAAATAAGTTATAATAAATGTATTTTTATCTGTATATTTTTTTTTTATGTAGACCGTCGATCACTTTAAGATTTATACACCAGTTGGATGGAAATCTAATTGAAATGTCACTCTTAGTTTATTTTTCGTAAGAATTTGCTTGTTTGTTTAATTTTTTCGTATATGAAGTACAATTTTTTTTCTTTTGTATCAATCATCAGTCACCTAATGTTTCACTTACATTATTTTGTTGTTGTTCTGATTTTGATATATAACGTTAGTGTATTGATTTTAAAACTAAGTTAGTGTGGAAGCTAGTGTGCTAAGTTAACTATATGGCTTTTATTAGTCTCGCTTTAACAAAAATATTCGCTTTTTCTTTCATAAATATGCATGTATATTATACCTTAAACGGGTTTTTGAAACGATCACTTGCCGTGATTTATAAAAAAACATCCAATGTTCGTTTAAGATGGAGTCTGAGGAAGATAGTGAGAGTAGTGAGGATGAGGTTTCATCAGCCACCGAGGTGTCTACGGACAGCGAGTTCGCTCGTGAGGAGTGCGCGCCCGCTACCACCCCGCCCGCTATACTCGTCACGGAGGCGGCACCTGTCGCACCCGTCGCTGCCCCCGCACCTATAGCACCCGTGGCACCCACCGCTCCTCAGGACTATCCTCTGAGCCGCACGAGATCAGCCGGCGGCTTGGCCACCAAGCGGGCCCTGGAACTAAAGAGGAAGTATCTCCTCGGCGAACCCTCGCCACCGTCTGTCAAGAAATCGGACTCCACCTCGCAGCTGGACACCAAGCTAGAAGCTTTCCGCTGTAACATAACGGAATTCCAAAAACTACTAAACCCAGCACCGATTCAACCGGTAACTGAACAAATATCAGTGACAATGCAAATGGCAACAACGCAGTCGAACGAGGAACCAGAATCCGATCAATCGCTACCAGCGAAAATAACACAAGAACCTGAAGATATCGCCTCTCAGAAGGATCGTAACACGTCGCCAATAGAATTAGTGCCTCCCAAACCCATACGCACTTTACGGGTTACGACGGGTTACAAGAAGGTTCCGATGCCAGATATAATAAGTAACTTGTTCCCAGATGCGCCGCTAGATTTATTAGAGCAAGGCCTCTCGCCATTCTACGATCCAGTGCTGCCAGCCGAGGAAGGAAACAGCAATCTGGACCATCTGGGAATAGACTCTGATTCACTGTCAGAAGACGATTCCTCGATAAATCAGAGGTTATCAAACCAATCAGTTCCGAGAGTCGAAGTGCATGACGAGGGTGGGGAATTGATTCAATTAGATAGTCTAACAATAGCGAATAATATTAATGATAGCAAAGATGATAAAATAATAGAAGCAACAAATACAACAGCGCTTTCCGCTGTCTGCGTTGATTCTGAATCCTCGGACTCGAATAAGGATGTGACGACGCTGGCCCTCACGGAGACTGAACTTTCAGACTGGGCAGCGGAAAGCGCTGTATTGGATGAATGTGGATTCGAAGAAAAAGACGATAGGAAGAGAAATAAAAATCCCCGAACGCTGAGTGAGCCCAAGATGGTCCACGAAACTAAGAACATATCGGCCATAGCATCTCATATCTGTGGTAAGACGAGTCCCACGGAGCATATCGTGTTCTCAAACGCCCTGGAGCATTTCGAATTCGCAGACGAAGGGGACCAGGATCCGTCTATAGAGTCACCGGCTACACCAAAAAACGAAGGGTACATGGAACTGGTCGACGATTACTACGGCCACTACTCCCCGACAAACGACAGATCGATGAATTTCATAGAGAGAACATTCTCTGAAACAACCATCAAACCGACAGTATTAGAAAACGAAGAGGTCGAAGTCACAAACGACAACGACGAGATAAAATTCATAGACGATCAAGATTCAAAGAGTGACGCCGTATCAAAAAACGACAGCCTTAAATCGACCGGGGAATTCAGGAAACTATTCGGAGATTCCCCGTCACACTCAATGAGCAATGGCAACGGCAATGAAGACGAAATTTCCGTGGGCAAAACCGAACATTTGAGTGCTGTTATAAAAGAAGACAACAATTCGCCGCAAACAATAAGCGACTCTGTCAGTATATCGGACATATCACCGCCATTAGAAAACGACGATTTGGCCACTAAAACTAGTGCATGTAAAAGCGAGAATTCGAACGACAAGGCTTCGCTGGAAGACATTTCACCGCCGCTGGCGTCAGAGAAATCGAAATCACACAATAGTTTGTTATACCAGAAGGCGCAGAAACCTATAACGTTCGCGAGCCCGTGCAGTATAAGACTGTACGCGCCGGCGATATGCAGATCAGCTAGCGAAACATTCGGTAGGTTGAGTAAGAACGGGAATGTGTCACCGCGGTACAACGACTGGGGTCCGTCGTGTCACGTGAGCCCCGGCTCGATATCACCAGGCAGCGGGACCTCTGTGTTGGGGCCCGACTCTGTGGACAGGATCCAGGTGATACAGAAGGAGAGGCAGGAGCAGACGGACCTTGTGAAGCGGCTGGTGTTGGAGCGGCTGGGAAACGGACAGCGTGTCATTCGCAAGACGGCCAGGAGGCAGCGAATGTCGCCCGTCTGCAGCGCCCCGCCGCCCGTGCCGCCCCCACCCGTCCTAGCCACGCCACCATCTCCGCCCCCGCCGCCTCGGCCCCGTCCCCCGCCAGCCGCGCTCATGTCGCTACCGGTCGTATCCTCCTTCTCAGATCCAGACTTAACTCAAGATCGGAGGAGGAAAGGTATTATGAGAAGCATTTCGAATTATTTCAACCGGCGCCTCGGACCTCGGCATAAGGTAATTATCGTTGATATTAAATTGTACGTTTGATTATAAACCTTTCGTAATACGATCCGTCTGACATCATGATCTCATTTGTACAATAACGAATCATGAACATGGAGCACGCATCTCATGCGACCGAATGTAGAATGCGGATGTATCGTTCCTGAACATTAGCATACCACCCTCCATACACTGATATTGACATGTGAATAATGTACATAAAGGTGGCTGAATAGTCTATAGTCTAGCTGGGCGGGTGTCCGATGTTCCGCATCTAATGTATCACAATAATATTATATTAATACCAGTGATGTAATGAGAGGGGACACGCCGTAGACTAACAGTAGTTAAAATTTTCAGTGTGTCTCGGAGCCGGACCTGACGACGCACGTAAGCAAAGCATATCAAATAGAGTATCGTGATGTCGTGAGTCGCATGCCGTGCCATCTCTTTCGCACTCATCATACCGCTAACTGTACGTTGTCTTGTCTCGCTCAGCCACACCTGTTCCCTGTCACCTGTCATACATGATCCTTCGCCATTGATTGGACCCACTGTTCCAATGGAATTTCTACTATCATTCCTATCCTCCGACATTGGCTATGTTTTTGGTAACATTCCATAGTTTTGTTGCTCCGACGTCCAGTTATTTTTTTTGGTGTCTCGCTCGCTTTCATCAGATGCTCGAGAGACAACCTGCTATGGCTTGCCTGTGATATGTTCCTAATGTTCTGACGCTGCAACCTGTATGAGCTGATACATTAGGTTCCTTGTGTTTCTGCATGAATGGCTTTTGTTATCCGTATGTGTTCTCCGCCGCATCGCTTACACTCTCTGCCTGTAATATATTTTTGGACGTAGATTATTTTAATGATAATGCTGCTTCGTAAAATCATACAATTCTGATTTTGGGCAGAATCAAAACAGAATTGTCTGAACATTTTTTAAATTTAAAAACTATATGTGAGTAGAAGTGCTAAAAAAATTTAAGAAAAAGGATATTGTGATGTATTTGCCAATTTCATGTTTTTGGCAGAAAGTCTACGAGACAGAGGACCTTTTTTTTACTGACGAATTTGTTTTTTTTTTTTGATGCCACAGATACAATAATAATATTCAATTTTAAATGAGACATGTTAATTACTGTTTCTTTATCTGTGTGTTTCTAATGTATTGTAAAACTTATGAATGCTCCACAGTGACGTAATCGACAGTGTTTTCTGAATGTTCGCGTAGTTACAACTGCTCGTTAACTTTTAGCTACAACATTTTTTTAATGAAAACCATTATTATGAATAAAAATCTAGCAATATTTTAATTAGGAAATCTAATTTTAAATCCTTAGTAATATATTAGCTTATATAAATAGACTAAGCTTTACGCGGACTTCAAACGCAATAAATTTGATGAAATTATCGTCTTATCTTCTTGTATATAGCATGCTTAAGCCCTTATGTATGGACGTAAGTATTGTCGGCCATTTTGAATGCATGACCGTATTTTGTATGTAGTGGGCTCTGTAATGTCAAATAACAAGTAAACAAACAAAGTAGTTGAATTGGCAGATAGGATTTCTATTATGTAGTTATAACTAAGAGAGGTATGTTATGTGTTGGGATGGTTGGGATTTATCAGATGTCTGGTATAGGATGCGCGTTTGCAGGAAGTTGGCGAGTCGCACAAGTCGACAGGGGCCTTCGCCCCGCCGGTGCCTCCGCCCCCCGCGGTCTATAGCCCGAGCCCGGCGCCGCCAGGTAACAACCGTAGGTCGACCTGATATCCAATCACACATAATCAACGCTAATCTACCTTCAGCTCACATCTTCTGTTGCAATCCCATAATAACGGCTGACCAATTTCAATTTACAGTTTTTGCCAAATTTATTGTTGTTTAATTAAATTGATGGTTCGTTAAAAATATCAAGGTTGAAATTGTACAGCCGGTCGCCGTGTATGCCATCAAGTAATACATTCGAAGGGTTTAACAATATGAGCTCATAGTAATGTGACATGAGGCTGTGGTTGCCGAGTGAGTATATAGCACGTGTTTGGTGCTGGCAGTAGTGTTGACGTCGTCGTCGAGGGAGGATGGCGGGTGCGACCCCGATCCAGTGGAGCGGGACGCGATGCAGCTGTGGTTTGAAGCGCGGTGGGCTCGGCTCGTGGCTCAGAGACGAGCCCGCGAGTCCTCCCCCGACGAGCCCTCCGCCCGCCGCCTCGCCAGATTACAGAAAAGGCTATCAAGACCGTTACCCGGTACATCACATCTATAACATATATCGTATCATAGGGAACATCTGAGCTCGACATCAGCTTTCATTGCCAACTTTCATGTAACGCTTACTCGTTCATCAGACTTTTCATATGTCCTATATTTTTGTACGTCCGACACGTCACGTATGTATGTACATTGGATGAATGTTACAGCGGAGGAACAGGCAGCGACTGTGGCTGAACTGGTCCAAGTTTCCGCTCAGCGAGACGCGCACCGAGCTCTGATGGCGGCCGATAGGTTGGTGCATAACAATAAACAAAAATGACTAGCATAGTTTATAAAACATGCGGAATGTATGCGATCTTATAGTTTTCTAGGCGACGTCTTCCTTACATTCTCAAGGTCAAACATGGAATATGTAGGTAGTTGTAGAAACATTAAAACGATATAATATTACATACATATAACTTAAAAATTAATTTATTTTTAACATTAAATACCTTCAAATAGAACGATGGTAAGGTAAGGCTTAGGATAATTTTTAATATACTAATAGTTATATATTTTTAACAGGAGAAGAACTTCATCGAGGAACAGAGCTGGCGATTAGAAGAATTCCAAGGTGACCCATCGCATCACAGAGTTATGAGTGTTAACGGACAGCCACAACACACTCAACAGACGAACAATAAAAACATATATAGTATTTTTATTATTGACACAGCTTCAATAATATTATCAATCTATGAGTATTATGTGTGAGGTAGCAATGAGCTGAACGTGCTATGAGCTCACAGGGCAGAGAACATTTCATTTATTGTGTCAGCAATAACTTGTTAATTGAATTTGACATTTTGTATTTTTTTTTTTTGTAATCAGTGATATAGTCTGTATGCATCATTAATATATATAAATTGTGAGATATATTAAATAGTTTTGCTCTCTTTATATAATTTGTAATATATATATATATATATATCATTAATTGGAAATTTTTCTTAAAAATATATATATATAAAATTGGCCTAACATTTAAACATAGTGTAATGTTCAATAGAGAGAGATGAATCGAGACTACAAATTATAATTGTCTGGAATTGTTGTTTTTTTTTTAATTAATATGATTTTGTATACCATAATGTTCTAATACAGATGCGGTTGAATGACCTCGAAACTTGATAGGGATATAGTAAAAGCCTTGTCGTCATATATAAAAATATTCTAAAAGATTTATTCGGTTAAATGCATTGAGAGATATGATTGTTAATATTTTTTTTTTTTTGCTAAAACGTCCCAAAATATGGTGTGCTAGATGAGCCAAATGTTTATAGTAAATATTTATATGTATATGTTAGTTTGTAATGTATGTAGGGATCGTTCTATTTCAATGGTGCCCCTCTATGGACGCTTCTAGAAGGTGTTAAAATTAAGTTCTTGTGAGTATTTTTTTTGTAATATCTTAAGATCTAACATTGCTTATTTTTCTTATTTTTTTTTACTAAATTTTTTTGGTACTGACGTGACGGAAAAATCGATAGTTACTTCATAGTCATTGATGTGGAAATCGCAGTTTTAGAAATAAGGAAATTGGAATATTTAAAATTTTATTATCTTATTAATGTTAAATGTACGTTAAATAATGTGCTTTTTCATAGTTAAGATAGTGCCAATACAAACAAATTATATATATTTAGTAAATTAAATGAGATGTTGTCATATAATCAGTATATCTGTCTGTCAGTCTGTTCGATACAAACTCCTTACTGGTTTCCTCTATCGTACTTAATACGCAGCGTTACGAGTTCTATATTTAAACAGGACACGCTACGTATTAGGTTCGATACGGACTTGTGCTAAGTTTATTGACATATATTTATAAATGCTTGTTGAGAAATTGATAATAATAATAATAATAGTAATAAAAATATGTTCCACACGGATTTATATAACAAACAGGGAATGTCAATTGTATTATAGTATTATTATCGTTAAATTAATTTTGTGAACACGCTGTATCAATGTGATAATTTTTTTTCCGTCAATACAAACTAATAAATTTGGAGCTCGCTCTCATGAAACCCAAATATATTTAGTTGTAAGAGAAAATAATTGTATAAATTATATTATATATATATTTTTGTATTAACGTACGTCCGTAGTGTCTGTCGCAGACTAGTCCGCTTGTTCCGTACTTGTCGTGTTACGTGATGCGATCTTTATTCATACTAAGGGTTTGGTTCGTTGAACTGAATACGGGAGCGTATGTGGTATTTAAATAACAACACTGTCGCGTTTGAATATTTGTGAGTAAAAAACTGAATACTCTCCGTATGCAGTTCAACAATTCACACTTGTGATAAGGTGATTGTTCTAGGGAAATTACTAGACGACAATCGAAAGGGACTTCTGTATTCTTCTAACTAACTATTTGTCGCTAACTCACGGACAGATTATAATTACGTCCGCAATTCCTTGTGTTTTTTTCATTGTATTATTATAATTTTACTAAAAAAAATATTACATATATTTCTTCTTTTATATTGTTTTTTATACTTAACATATTATGTATGGTAAATCTGAATATCATATGTATTATCGGTGTGTGGGTGTATTTCGGATCCATTTCATGGTTACGTTTGTGCTGAATCGTTGCTTTATCAATATATATATATATATATATATATATATATATATATATATGTATATGTATATATATATATATTTATATTTTTTTTACAATAAACTTTAACTATTTACCTCTGGATGTCACAATTACTTGTAATCATGTATTTTTTTGAGATTATTTTTTCTTGTCCTGTTTTTTTACAATTCTAGTACAATTTCGTCTGCATTTTAGGTTGTCAAGCGACTTGTCACTGTCACTTTGACTTAAGTGTATTCCTTTTTTTTTTAATTTTCTTTCTCCATGGTTGTAGTTTAATTTCTTACGTGCTTACTCACAAATGAGGCTTCGCATGTGACGTTATTTCAAACAGTATACATAACTTTAGCCAATGTATTTCTTGTTCATACAATAGACAAATTAAATGTAATAAAAAAAATATATATGTCGTTTTATTGATATAATTTTATTGAAACAATTGTATATCACATATTTAATTAACTAAACTTCTAAGCCATATATGTATTTAAAACTTAATTATGACATATGTATATATATATATATGTATCTCTAGTACATTAGAACTATTCTGTATGCTATAACTCCCAATGGTTGTAGCAAATTATTACACAACGTCAACTTCATTCAAGAAATAAAGTACTCTGACGGCGTATTTTTTTTTTTATATATAAATAATATCTTAAAACGAATATGTATAAGATTTTAAACACACGCTTAAAATTTTTCTTACTTAACACAGTAGGTTTGCCCGTGAATGGCACATGATATACTTTACTCCGGAAGCGATCCCGCTGATACGAATGTTGTACTTACAATGAATGTTTATCTAAGATCCTTATTCCGTATATTTTGTACCATCAGTATAAAACAATATGCTTTGTCTGCAAGCAGCGGAAACTTTCAAGAGAAATGCCATTGACGTATCGTCTGAGAAATATATATATTTTATTCCTAGTCTCGATTATTATTTTATATCTTATAGTTATGTTACAGGACGCTGACAATGATTAACTTCAATCTAATCTTACACTAGTATATTTACACGGATTTCGCTATTCATTAACGCCTGTACGGTCGAAAGTTATAGTATGTAACAGATATCGTACTCAGTAACTCAAGATAAGATCAAGGTAATCATAGCTGGGGCAAGGAGAATATATACAGAGTAAACCACGCGGACGTCATTCTATACAGAGAATATATGTATTTCAGTACAAGTCTGAAAATGTACGGAGCAGCTGAATTAGGAGATATTTTTTTTCTTACATTTCAATATCCGTCTCGTTTAGTCTTCGTGAGCTCATTCTTAAATAATATATTAATAACAATCAATGTTAAGTCTGTGATATTAGGCGAATAACATAGCGTGTATAGTTTATGACGTCACAAAAGTGACTAAAACTCGGAATGTCTAATCGGAACGCCCGATAGATGGTGGTGATCTTAATATAAGTTATAACAACATAAATAAGTTAATCGAGTAATGTGTATGTGTGACGTTTAATATCTAGGTTTGTGCTTGTGGTGGGGACGGTGTGATGGTTGCCAGTCGGGGTGTCGCTCGCGGTGGTGGTGGTGGTGGTGTCGTCGTTTGTCTCTGTGCTCCGCCGGGTACACTTCGGATACGACCAGCTCGGAGCCGTCTTTGGGGGCTTCTCGCTCGTGTCGTCTCTGGCCGTGCTTGGCGCCGGTGGCCTCGTGGAGCTCCTCCCACGCCTGCCGATAGTACCTGTTCAACCCGCTCCTCGACTCCGACGACGACGAGTCCAGCGACGCCACTGTGTTGCAGTCCGGCGACACGTGATGCCTGTAGCGCTTCCCGTCGTTATGTTTCCTGCGGGTGTATAATAGTTGTAGTCTAATTCGAGATTTATTTCCTGTTAAGCAATAACATGTAGTGTTCATAGCAATGTTGCCGATAGATTCGATTCTTTTTGGATGCGTGGGTAGGTGAAGGTATTTGCCACGTGCAGTATTCGGTGAGAATGGCATGTAAGTATCGGTAAGTAGGTTTTCCGTCGTCGCATTACGAATTTCGGTGCTCGTGCCTGGTGCTTGTGCAATACGGAAGGACACGGTGGCTGTTGACGGTAAGAAAGGAACAATAGGAACATATCGAGACGCCGATCTCTATATGAACGATGTTCCCGGCGCGTACCAAACCAGCAACCGTGTCTCCTTTCGGCTGTACCTTAAAATATAAACGGTCTGGCTATAATGGGTTGGAGAAATGTCCCGCGCGGTGTGTGTGCCGGTGGGCGCGCGCGAACTCTCTCCTCCCAACCTGCTGATCGGGGAAGGGGAGAGCGAGCAGCGTGTACCAGCGAGGAGGCAGCTCTCGGACAGCCTTCGGACGCTTGTCGCCGCTGGTGGGTGTTAGCCATTTATTTCTGCTTCAAAATTCATACCTCACCACTCGGAACGGAATGTAACATATACCACCATCATGTCTATAGCCATCGTCGCTCTTCTCTTGGTTATAGCTTATTGATGGACAAAGGCGTTGAGCATTTATATTTTAAGGTACGTGTACCTTAACTGATGAGGCAGGATTTTAGTTTAACAAACTCACCTCCTAACTAATATGACGATGGTGGTAATGATGGCTATGAGGAAGACGAGGGCGCCGAAGGCTCCTAAGGCGACCACCGCGCCGATGTTGAGGCGAGCTCCGAGGGTCTCTCTTCTCTCACCGTCCACCGGCTGCGGAATGTTCACACGCGGAGTCTGTTCCGCCCTTATGTTATTTCCGTTTCCGAAGACCTAATAAAATGTTATATATCTCAGCACATAAGCCTATTTTCGTACTAAATAAAGAGAATACAGTTAGTTATATTATGCATCAGCTTTACAATCTCCATTATTGTTCTAATGTTCCTCCACAACCTGTTCGGGCATTGAAAGGATTATTTAGGTAACCAGAAAAAAATGTACACAAACTACACAGACTCATTGCCCTGGTGTCACGTGAACAATCATAAAGCCATGAGCGAACAAAAAACATCACTTTAATTTACGTAAAGACATAAAATTCTTTCCCCAACCAGACAACTAAGTGGCCATGCGGTACGAACATATATATTTATCGAGCGTGTAACTACATCCACTGACCTGGTTCTCTCGCGGATGACTGGCCACGATGATGTGAGGCACTTGACTCGATTGACTCTCCTGGGAGTCGGGAACAGTGACTTTCCTTAGCGGGGGTTTGTCATACGATTTCGTTGTTGCTCTTTCGGTCGTCGTGAACTTTGGCCTCGGCCTGGTTTTAGCAGGTTCAGGTGTCACGAATGGATTAGGCGAGGACGGTCTCGGGAGTCTCCTCGTCGGTAATATCAAGCGAGGGCTGGTTGGCAGCTGCGTTGTAGGGACGGTGATTGTTGTAGGGATCTCGGTTGTAGTTGTTGTTGTTGTAGTCGTAGTTGTTGTAGTAGTAGTTGTGGGACGCTCCTCGGCTAAAAAGAATCCAAATAACTACTTATCCAAACGAAGCTACAGTCCAATTTTGAGATAATACTTACGAAGACATTGTGGCGCCGGTTTGTCCCAAACTCCTGTGGCTAGACACTTCATTCTACGCGCTCCTTGGATTTTGTAGCCCTTAGCGCATGTGTATTCAGCGAAGGCTCCGAACACGGACACGTTGTTCGTAATGGACACGCGGCTGTTTAAAACCTGTGGTGGCTGTTCGCATTGGACCACTGTCGACAAAAAAAGTTGTGTGATCTAATGACAGTTATATATGTAGCTAGCTTGTTTTAAATAACATATGTGTCTTTAAGTAATTCGATCGATATATTTCTCTGAGTTATAGTCATAGATTAATTTTTTGTGAACCAAATAAACTCGAGACTTTCGAGTGATCTGAAACCCTGAAGATGTCGCTATGATTTGAAGTAACGCTCTCAGATATATTCAACTTGGATACATCACAGGCGTCACCTCTTGATGCACTCACCGTCACATCTGGGCGGCGGACCGTTCCAACGTTCGTCGATGTCACAAACGAGTCTCGAGCGACCCACCATCTCATAACCATCATCACATTCGTACTGAACGTGGGAGAGGTACGAAACAGAGGAATTTATGAGCTGATAGCCCCCGTGGGATATATCCGCTGGGAAGCCGCATTCTATCCCTGACAGAATTATATGTCACTTTTATATCAATGGGCAAATGTATCAAACATGAGAATTTAATTTGTTAAACTGCTTAATGTTTATCAATTAGCATCCGAGAGAGAAATTGCAGTAATTTTTAATATTTTCCCACAACAAACTCACTTTTGCAGACCGGTGGGAACTCGTCGTAGAAGCCCGTGTCCATGCAGGTTCGGACGGTAGGTCCCACTAACAGGTGACCTTCATCACAGGCGTACTCAACGGTCGCTCCGACATCGAAACTCTCAGTCGTCATCGTCGAATTCGGCGGCTGTTCCGGCCGACCACACGCTTTCGGCTCTGGAAACAGATACCATCTTTGGGTAACATTACCAACAAAACGTCTTGGAACCGCTAGCAACAAACAAAATGCTATCATCTGTTATTTCGCGGTGTCATAACATGTAACAAAACAAAGTCGCAATGCTCAGCTCTGCCAAAACACTGAATGGACTTACGGTGTTGACAGATATAGTTTAGTTTTGATTGGCAGTCCGTGTCGGCCCAGAGCCAGCCCTTGCTACCGTCAAACCTAGCGCAGCCCTCGCTCCCGCCCGGGGCGTTCCAGAAAGAGACGGTGACGTCTTTACCGTTCACCCACTTCCAGTTACCAGGATCCTGGGGATCGCGGACGGCTCCCATCCAATACTGACTGCTGCTGTCGCTCCTGATGGCAGACATTGTCCCATATTTAGCATAAAATCTCATCATTCTCATTACATTGCAAAAAAATCTACGAATATTTTCTGCCTCGTTATAGTTGTATTTCTAAAGATGCCTGAGTATGCATTATCAGAAAATTTCTTTATATTCCTTTGGCGTATGACATTTCTTATTGGAATTGATTGCGAAACAATTCGTAACCCCGTGTGGTCGCAATATGAGATCGCTGACAGCAGAACAATAAAAAATATATATAACAACACTATGAGCGGGATAAATGAAAAATGTAAAGGCAAGAACATATCATACCAACTCTTACAACTGATGCCAATGACATTCTTACCATTTATATAAAAAGTAGAATGATTTTACTATAGTGCACTCGCCTGTATAAAAATGGATATAAAAATATTTGAATAGTTTCTTTTCTGAAACGATTAAACATTTTAATATCTTTTATATACGGATTTGTATTTTTTTATATAGTTTAATAACTATACCTAGCAGTAGCTTCTGTTTGAGATAAATTAGTGGCAGTGTGGTTTAAAATACCTGAAAGAAATATTACGCCAACATTCAAGACGCTTCTACTCAAAGGTTTTTTTGCGCAATTAATAGCTAGTTATCAGAATGTTTGCACTGGACATAACACATTATTAAATTAGTTTTTGATATAAAAAATGTTCCTAAATAACAGTATGCTGTTGAAACATAAGCTGTCCCGTTGTAATAGATCAAATTATAATAACGGCCCGTAGTAATAGTGAAGTTAAAGAAACAGAAATTGAGTCGGCTGCCTCGCTCTGGTTCGCATAGCGGATCTGTAATGGATCATTCAAGTGGTACGAACCTGAGAGATGATGTTGATTGTACCGTAATAAAAAACGAACACACACACACATGTATGTATAGAACTAGCTTTAGTCAGCGGCTGTATAGATTTGGATGGTTAGGTGATTATAATTTTTTTGCTACAAAAAACTTTCCCTTTCCCGCACAAATTTTTTAATCTAACCGTAGTAACGAAAGATCAGGTGTCTCGTAATGTATTGGGGAAGCGTGTAACTTAATGAACCTATAAGTCGCACAAAAAACCGAATTAGACGATCATGTGTTTCGATTTAGCTGTGGAATGTTAGGAAAGTTTTTGCCGTCGTCGCAAAAACACAGCCGAGACTCTAAAGCAAAACAATATGAACGTGCAGTGAAACTTAGGGCCAAAAGCATTGCACATTCACGACTCACGTCACAAGTCACGACGCACGCTTAAGTTTAACGTGTAGTCGATCGTCACGCTTGAATTGGCTCGCTCGTAACCAGTTGTCACACCGGTTCGAAGATGTTTACTTCACACTTTGAAGAACTATAAATCACAAAGACGTCATTTCGCAAGGCCTGTGACAATTCGCAATGAAAATTAGCTGTTCCTTGTGTATGAAACATTAAAATCGCATCAGCATGGAAAATGTTACATTTGAACGCCGTCGAGTCGAGTAAGGCTGTACTGCTTTGAAAAATTCGTATCCACCTAAAAAGATATTTAAATTATATAAACGAACTTGAATTTGTTAAATACTCACCGGTGTCGTCTCCACAGTTCCCAGCTGATGAATCCTTGTAACGCCGGATTGCTCTCGTCCACCAGAGTGCCGCCTCTAGAGCGACAGAATCCGAGCGAGTCTCTGAAGTCAGCTGGCTGACGGTCGTAGAATATGTAGCATTTGCCATTATACGTAGCCGTACTGCCCGGAGGCTGATCTCTGAATTGAGGACATCTTTCTATCGGCAGCGCTTGATCTGTGTAAACGAAAGCCTCGCAAATAGAAAGCTGACTGGGGCTCGAGCCTTCCAGGTGAACGCTGACGAAAGCTCCGGGCATCGGCGGATTGCATGGCAGGAACAAAGGCTGGCCTTCCTCTAGGAAACCGGTGAATCGGTTGCAAATCGGATTCGTCCCGAGATCCGGACGATTATTACCGACTCTCACGACCACGACTGCGGGTTTGTTCACACCTGAAAGCACCTGACCATTATGTGTCAGAATACAATGAAGCACATTCAAGTTACAAACGTTATTGCCTAACATGAAATCAGTATTTTTTATAAACGTAAATTAGTGTCTACAGACAAATGGTACTATACGTTTATGATTGATGATGAAATTTGTACTGAAACAGCAGTAAATCTCCATATATAGAGGCATTTATATATAATATTAATATAGATATATTATAATACAAAATCGGAAAAAGTCAAACCCATGCATTATTTTCGTATAATTTCTTAATCAATTTGTTTAGAAACGGCCTTTTAAATATAAGTCAGTTTAACTCGAAGTTCCAATTTGGTAGTTATAGTATTTCTATCAAATTATTTATATAAGTATTTTTATAAATATGTTTATTTTAATGTAATCGCCTTTTAGTAAAGACGAAAATAGCTGTAAATGTGCTTTGATAAATAAAGATCTATCCACAATATGATAATCGTACTTCATAGCCGTCATTTTTTAAACAAAACGAAATAAAAAGGTCATTATACAAGCGGGTTAGTTGATTTTTAACGACCCTAGCACAGTTAGACGCCTTTCGTTACGTCCCGAGTCCGTCGGGTTCTCTCAACACTTTCACTCGAAGGTAATCATTTGCTGTCACGTGACGTCCTCCGCGAAACTCTTAGTAGTATAATGATAATAATAATACTGTTTCCAGTACTGACAACAAATTGTTGTGGAAAGTAACAAGTCACAGGTTTTCCACATGATAACCGTGTGCCACAAACCAGTAATCAAATGACTTGTAGTTACCCACAATAAACCTATTTAATGTAATTGTTATTAACTTTACATATTTTCACCGAACGTATAAACATATAGTAATTTTAAAAATTATTGAATATTTAGATCTAAGACTTTCGCGGGTGTTCAGTTAAAGGAAACTAATAATTTTCGTATTACTGCCCGTGAACACGTTGCTGTATGTAGTTAGAAATAATAAAAAAAACGCGTAGTAAGTACATCCGAAAATATTAGTTTTATTTATTGAATACCATACATAGAATTATATTCGGACATAAAATAACTTGAAGCGGAGCTATGTCAGATGAAAAATGAACGTAGTGTGGGGAGTTAAATTAGTAAGTTAACACTTGCAGAGTGAATTTCAGCGTCGTTGCGCATATGGGTCATAAGACTGACGATCTCAGCAGACGAGTATCGTGCAGTAAAACGATTCTTAAATAACCAACAACACACCACAGAGACTTCGTGTGGCCGAAAATCATGAGCTATCTATACAATTCGTCTAAATAATAAAATAAAATTGGGGTGTCTGTTTGTAATATTGAAATAAACGTTTTTATGAATATACATACAGGCACCAAAATAACATTTTTCACAAATTTTGTCTGTCTGTCTGTGTGTTTGTTCCGGCTAATCTCTGAAAAGGCTGGATCGATTTTGACGGAGCTTTTATTACCAGGTAGCTGGTGTAATAATGAGTAACTTGGGCTGATTTTTAACCCGAACCCGAAATTAAGCATTATCATGCGCGAGTGGGAGGCGGGAAGCATGGATCGCTTAAAAGTTATTTCATTGTTTTTTGTTCTTTTTTACACGGACGGAGTCGCGTCTAACAGTTAGCCTTTAATAAATTCGTTTCGTAATAAATTCAACCTTTGTAATAATTGTCCATATTGATGTTTATAAATTTTAACAAAAAATTATGTCAGATTTCATAACAACGCCGTGTAAAGAACCTTTTTAACAAACGAATCGTGTCCTCACGACCACGGCTAAGACAAAGAACAATTCGAATGATTCCTTCTATTACAGGGCCTGTACCGGACTTTATGAATATTTAATTATAGCTAGCATTCCATATGACTTACCACAGCAGGGCTTGCCAAAGTCGAGGCGGACGAGCTGCACCATGTATGGCTCGAGGAGGTTTACGTACCACCATGGGACCCGTTCCGTTTTAGTGAGGGTGCAAGTTTCAGCGTTAAAGGCCGCTGATGTGCTGCCATCTAGGGCCCTCTGTGGTACACCGCCGTCCTCCGTCGATATCTGCATCGGAGCCTTGCCGGCCGCTACATTTAATACTACAAAAAAAAAATGCCATTAACACATATAAGTTTATTTATTTCACTAAATTGTACTCATTCCTAAGTATAATTATCACGTCCAATCACAAGTTGCAAATGTACAAAAAGCTACATGTAGGCACAACCGTAATTTAATTTTTAATTTATTTCGAGTTACCAATTAATAAAAGAATAAAATTTTCATTCTCTTTTTCATTTCTTATATCCACAATTGACAATGGCTATTTCACTTACGAAGTTAGTTAGGTTCGAAAATTTAATTTAGCGGCATAATATTTTAAGTGTTTCGTAATTTTTTTCCGAAACATTTTAAACAAAACGCCGTCGTCAGTTCTCTATTAAACTTAAATTAACCATCTGACAAAATTTCGTCTAACGATTTGATTTGTAACTTCACAATGCAAACTGAAGACGTTGAAGGAGAAAGCTCAGAGAAAGTGAAAATTGGTTATAAAAAAGTATAAGAGTGTACCTGACTTATATTTCGTGCGATCGAAATACGCTTATTCCTTTTTTTCCATTTTAATTCATTATTTGATTCGTGAAAGAAAATCTATTAAATATTATATTAAATGGGAATAAAACGTGCGCCATACGTATGTTATGATAGAAATGGAAATAAAATGCTTCTGTTTGAAAATTTTCGTTTTTAAAAACATCTGCAATCTTTGTATAAACAGGTAAAGTCCGCTAAATTCGCGACGAATATCAATTATTGTTCCGCTGGGCCTTACAATGAATGACGGGCTTTAATTTTGACACAACGACATCGTAAAAATAACTAGGTCATCATGAAATAAAACACTAAAATTAAATTTCATGATTGATTGATGATTATGCGAGACACCATCGTAAAAAAGCTGTCATTTTGAAATGTCAATTGAGATTTGAGCTTATTGAGAATCGAACAGAAAACAGATTCATAATCACCTTATCCATCATATAGGTATATATAATAACAGATTAAAAAACATCAGTCCTTCAGTTTGGTTATGTTTACATGAACATAGTAAAATCTATAAGGAAACACCAATAGCTCAAAGAATAGAATAGAATATATTTATACGGAGCAGGTGTTTGTTACTAAGTAGATAGTATCGCGCCTGCGATCGCACGCGTCTCAAATAAACAAGTGACTTGGTAACGGATACTTGAACTCACTGAGGCAGGTCAAGATCAATGACATTCCGATTCGATTGAGGCTGTCAGACAACTTAATTATGATATTAATATATGTGTAGCGGTTTTTATACCTATTTATATTTCTTATCTTATAGATTGCGATGGTATTTCCAATATTTTAATAGGTGAATTAATAAGTGCACAATCTGTTTCCGGCGCCGCACTGCGAAAGAGGACCGTTAGACTGTTGACCGTGACTTCTTAATTTGCATGCATTTGTCGGCATATTAACAACTCAGACGACTTGTATTGATGCCTCCTCGAACACCGTTACTTGTTATTATGAACAATTATTAATACAACTATAATTCTATTTTGGTTTTCTGTATTTTTTATTTTTATTTTATGTATCTGTGCGTCATTGTCATGAGTTCAATTTTAATGACATGCAATGTCAATAAAACATAGATATTGACATGTTAAAGTCAATAAATAATAAAATAACTAATAAGTTCCAATATCATATCAATTTATATTCGATATAAATTTAAAAATATTTTTTTCTTCCTAACATTTGAAGAGCGGAGATTTCTATCTGATTTCCTCAAACAGGTGTTTGCAGTTTAAACAAGGCACATGCCCAGGTAGTTTATAAAGTGCATAAAAAAAAATTTAATGGTTACGGTTGAAGATTTATTTAATAGCGGTATTTTTACCTTTCGGACTGCGTTTTAGGTATTTATAATCCGATATTAAATATTAAATTCAAATAATAAAAATCCGGTATTGTCAATGATTACGTAAGTTATTTAATATATTAGTTTAAAGTTATATTAATACACAAAATAATAGTGGTGAAACAAGGAAGTAATTCATTAGAAAACAGTTTCAAGCTCGCAAGGAATGTGTAAACAAAACTGTTACTTTGACTATCACAGGGTTGTCAACGATGTAATGTATCATATTTTAGTAAGCTGTATTTGTTAAATGTCTTCATAAAACATGACAGCTTAGAAATGTGCTACAGAGAATATAACTGCAACTTTTAACACTCGCATAACATATGATATAACACAATGATGTTTTAACTCATATGCAAACGTGTACGTGTATATATATATATACATATATGTATGTATAGTTTTAAACATTATAATTATAATATTTTTGTCGATATAAAGCAGTGAATGGCGAGAGATCACGTGGAATCCCTACAGTATTTAACGGCTAACATATAAGTGTGCTAGATTAACGGTGGTTCGTTGGCACACCTGCATCGAAGCTGCTTCGATTCTGTCACTTTGATTCATACTTATGTTACACTTAAACTAATGTCTGAGCCTTTGAGGCATGTGTTATCTTTGTATGTAATTTTCTAGAACAAATTACAGGTATGTATTAGGTTACCAAAATTACAACTGTCAAAGTATTCGTTACAAATTTAACTAGAAGTCATTTATAACATTTTATTTAGCGGACTTTTCTGCCTTTGAATTTTAGCCGTTTTGGAATATCCACTTGAGTAATGTTTAGGATAAAAAATAGCATTTAAGATACGATTTTGTACTCGATCAAATAATACATAATTACTTCCGATAATTTTAATTTAAATTTTGCGTTTTGAAATATTGATAATCGAACACACGTCAACTTTCATATTTATAGGTATTATTCTACTTACTAAATTAAAAATATATATATGCAAACAAAGCGGTAATTGTAAAAGAATAATATTTGCATTATCATTGGTGTAATATATGTAATGTCTTTTGTTAATAACACAACAATGCATGCATCTAATAAGGATAGGCCACGAACAATGGCCGAGCCGCTAGCAATACAACGAAACTTAATAATGCTCACAAATAATTCAATACATAATAAATAATGTAATTTTTTGTTCTGATTTTTATAAGTAACTTTCTCTCTGTTTATTGTAAACAAGCGTATCGCGACAGAAGATCTGAAAATGGAAGTGCGGGCATCGTCTCTAACTTGCAAACTAGTTCCACAGACTACAAATGGGTCAATGTGGCGGACAATGGCGGACACGACGCCAAACTTGTTACGTACACCTGTTAGACGCGTCTTAACTTTATCGATAGAATTATATCGATAAAATTATGAATTGTTATAGATATTTTAATTATAATTACTATAATTAAAATTTAAGATTAATCTTATGTATAATATAAGGTTTTTCTATTATATTTTAAAAGTTCATCTGTGTAAAAAAAACAAAAATACAAAAAATTATAGTAACAAAATGACACACTGGCTACTGAAATTAAGCTTTGTCTGTACATAGGGCACAAAGAAATACTTAGATGTCATACATAATTTGTAACATAAAGAAATCAATTGACAATAATAACACTTTTTATACGAAAGATGTCACGGCGCCCTTGAGAACCGAGTTCTTTTATTCAATTTCATAGAACGCTGTCGGAAAGTTGTATTGTGCGGTTCTATGTTTACTTAGAGACGGCTCACAACGGTTACGTCTCCGTGAGGATGTTTTTAAATCATATTACTATAGCTTAATAAAGCATATTTCATGATGTCCTTTCAAATATCTGTGATCTTCACTCGGCGACAAAACTTTTTGTTTAGAGGTTGTTGTTTTTTTTTACGAAAAACATACTTAAACAAGATATAAACGAAATTTTGCTTTATTTATTTTTATATACGTATTTTCTCATATTGTTTTATAGCACTTTCGAGTAATAGATAATATTATCTTTTTATTTAGTTAAATTTTGATGCTTTGCAATGTCCGATGGTTTCTTTTTTTGTTTAAGCAAAACATTTTTTGAACTTGTGGCTATCTAAATTATTGTAAAATAAAATAATTTTGGTATCCGTACCGAAATGTGAATGGATCATCAAAAATCTTGGCGTATTTTAGTTTCATATAAGAATATAATATAATCGACAGCCGTGATTTACTTGAACAATAAGAACGCTGGCAGCGTCTGTCACAAAGGGTGTTTATTTGCAAACAACTTTCCGCGCGGTGAGAGCCGTGGGAGTGAAGCGTTATTAATCCTCCGCTTTTTCGACTCCATTCACGGCCATGTGAAGTGATTTCTCGACGAAGAAAGTAAAAGTGGGTCAGCAGAAGCGGTGCTGAGTGCGGAAACACTACTGTTAGCACTGTAACGTTATGGAGCCTCTCGTAATAGCTCAATAACAAGTGATAAGGCTAGCACTCGACACGATTGACAATATGACGCGTATCTGTTTCTTAAACGTATTTGAAATTTGAAATCATCAACTATTTTTAATTTAATCTTGTAAGCAACTAAGTTGTTAACTTCCAGGCTAGTTAAGCAAATATGTTTGAATAGAAATTAAAGCAATGCAACTATTCCGATTAATATCTGGTTACAAACCATGGTTGCAGACGTCATTAAATGGTTATAAAATCCATTACTATGTTGGCTTTATGTGTCAACGACTTGAGATAAGATCTCCTTCAGATAAAACAAACTTTTTTTTTATTTAAGACCACAGTTGTACTCACCACAGAATGGTATCCCATCGGGGGTCCATTTGCCGTTTTTATCACAGAGCCTTCTAGACGGTCCGAGGAGTTCGAACCCTCGCTCACAAGCGTATGTGGCCACGGTGCCTTCCGTTAGACCCTCGTCAGAAAATGCAACATTGCAATGAGCAGGAGCTCCAGGGAAACCGCAAGTAGAAGCTGCCAAACCTGTAAACAATAGAATTTAAATTATACCTCCTTTGTAACATCCTTTATCGCCATTCAAATATCTCTAAACAAGAAAAAGAAAAAAATGACTAGCAACAAAGTAGACTTTTCTCTATTAGACTGATTACTGAACTTGTCAAACATATTTCTTGAAATGAAATTGTAATGACAGACAACTCTTTCAAAATGACAATCGGTTAGTTGCAAAGAATCCAATGGAAAGCTCTGTTTTAAATTAATTATTACATAATAATATTAAATTGTCTGTATGTGCTTTGGTTTTAAAATGAGCGGAAAAGCGTTAACGCTATTTAAAAGTCATATTGACGATCAGGAGAAAAGTCGTACGCCGTTGTTGACACTACGGCTAGTGACGCTGATAATTGTGGTGGCAATGCTGACATCTCATTTACGGTCAATGAGAGTATTCCGCTGGGAACACTCGGTAACAGGCGGTATTCTAGTCACTTATACCATCGGGATACTGGGACTGGCCTTATGTGCCGCCGTCCACACTTGCAAGAGTTTGGCCTTTCAGGTAATAGGCAACAAGTGTATTTGATATAGTTGGGTGGAGTATCTTTAGCAAAGTTTATATATTTGTATGCCATTTTATACTATTCTCATCAATGAATTTTCGAGAATAAATATATATAGTATCTCGATGAATAGACTTTTTAATGTTTGATCTTCAATGATAGGCTTATTTAAGTGGAACGGGTTCGGTCCTGATGGCTGTAAACGCTGTCGTAATATACCGTCGTTGGCGACACTCGGGTGACCTGACACGCGTGGTCGCTGAGCTACTCCAGGCTTTGGGTGTCCAGCTCAAACGACAGGTCATCATTAAAATTTCCCTCAGCACCGCTGCCGCTGTACTTTTATTAATAGATCTGTTTGTAGCTCCGTTTGTTATGAATAAATGATTAAAGTTTGCCATATTATTGTGAATCATTAAATTAATTAAGATTAGACGAGTTTTTTTTTTATATAATCATTATGACGGTTCCACGAATTTTGGTTGCGACGATTAAGATGAAAGTCGTAACTCGAGCGAGGCATGGCAGAATTTTTAACGCGTCATCGCCTTTTGAATGTCCGTGAAACATGACAAATTTTAATGTTTCATGATTTAAATGAATCCGTTTTGAGTCGGAGCGGTGAAAGCGCGGCAAGAACTAATGGCATCCCACAAGCTTTATCTCTACAACACTTTGTTTCACAATAAAAAAAAAAAAACATCATCTAGATAACGATTCATTGCAATTGTTTTATGTTCTTCATTTCCTTTCTAGAATATTTTAAAATATGTTACTTAGTAAACTATTTTAATTATTTAAATTTTGATAAAAAAAAGTATAAATTTGAAGAGAAATAATAAATTTATTTGTTATATCTAAGTTTTAGGAAATTCTTTATGACAATTTTCCGTGTGTCCATTGGAACTGACGTCTTATATGGCATGTTTTATTTTAAGTTTGTGTGCAAAAAATATTTTTTACGTTGGAGTATTTAATACCTGGATAAATATGAGTACTATTACTTAGTTTGTACGTGTGATAACGTTTCAATTAAATCCAGTGTTGGAGAAATAAATTAGTTACTTAATATTAAGCGTATCTTAGTATACTAGTATGTTTAACTGTTACTTAGAAATGCCCGTAGGCTATTGGGCTAGAGGGCAAATGTCAGTGAAAGTTTTGGTTTACGACGTCAGATGACTATGCAACTATACAGAGAATTCCACAATTTTATCACCACTACTCCTAATGGTACACACATCACAGATTATGTTCTCATATTTTCATTTAAAATTAAAAATATATACATTCATGTTGGAAAAACGCGCAATTATTCCCGCCAAAACATCGGGTTTTGTGAAATTTTAAAGTTAACCTTATAAGCGAAAAAGTTGTATAAAGATTGGTGATACAAAAACATTTTTATTTTGAAACGTATGGAATTTTCTTTTTAATATACTTCATGGGCATAAAAATATACCTAGAACGCGGGAAAAATCACATATAATGCCACATTCGTTGCATTATGAATATTACATTTAGAGGTATAAAATCATTTAAACAGATTCTAACAAATCTTTATGCGCAAGACCGGTGACAAATTCAGTGCAATATCAATTTATAGGCTATTTACACATGCATTCTGTGACACGCTGCGATGTGGAAGAAGAATAAGAATTATGTTTTTAAAGTAACTATTTCAACATTGCAATGATTTCTGTATTGCTGCATACAAAGTTGGTGCGTTTGTACGTAATGTTTTTGTGGGAGATATTAAATAAAGATAAGTATAAAATATAATATGTATAAATATGTATAGATTAACAGAAATTGAATCGATATTTTTTTTTCCAAAATTTTATAAAACATGTCTATTTTATACGACATTCCTTATGAAATGACATACTGATCCGTTTTTAGTACTATTAGTTTGAGTCTTTCTGGAAATAGTTGTAGTATTCGCAGCAGTTAATAATTAATTGAATTCACAAATACATCCTTAAATCTCAATTGTCATTCCTCTGTCAAATCTCAATTGTGTAAATGTCAAATCTCGAATTGCTATTAATAATAGTGTCGTGAAAAACCGATAGAATCCTTTAAATTTTAAATGAACTACTGTGGAAATCGGTTTGTTACGGAATCGACACATTAATAGCGTCGTAATAACAGCACTTAGCTGTAGTCGTTCCATGAGTCGTAGCCACATCAAAGACATGATTACCAGGTGTAAGAAAGCGTGGTGACCTACCGTCTGAGCTTCTCCAGCGAAGGAGTGATCACCTAATTTGGACGTCACTTATCCAATTTTCCATAATTTACAACTTACACCGGCCTTATTAGTTTTCTATTTAGAAACATTAATGTTGCCTTGATATGATCGAACAAATAACTTAAGTACAAAGAGTATGAGTAACTTTAAACTTGACTAATATAAAGTTGAAGATATTTTGAATAATACTTATTAATATTTATAAGATTTGTAAAATAATAAGTTGTTAGAAATAAAATTATTTAGATAACTTCTTTGGCTGAATAGAAACAGTCTTTGCTTCGAATAACAAGCTGACTGCTGAGTTTAATAAACATCTAGTTTCACAATTTCTAAGAGTATCATTGAATAATCGCGTCCGTTATGTAACTCGTAAAATTTTTGTAATAAATAATTTACAATAAATATTTATCTCTTATGATGGATGTTAATTATTTTTAGAAGACGATTTTGTAACGTTAGATGAAAATGTACATTGCACAAAGACCAATATATATAATTAATCAAATTATCTATTATATTCCTTTTTTAAAATTTAAGGAGACCAAGCAGGTGAATGTCCTATAGATAAGAACTGTAAACATCAAGTGGATTCCTCGTTTGACAATCTTCTTCAAAGTGGGACGAACCGCAAATTACCGCCCACAGTCGTCTCTCGTCTGACAATAAATTATAATAGCCCATTAATATATAAACTTTCACATTTAAATAAAAAATCTTTATCATCAGATAACACGTCATAGCATTCGGTTATTCTCAAATTATATCACCCGTGTATCGTTTCATATGAACCTATATTAAAGTTGAATTTTCGTATGCTTATTTCTGTCGAATAAATATAAATGTTATTTAATAAATTCAAAGCTATGACAATCTTCGTTCCGTTATTGTTAGCATTGTTGCGAACAATTTGCCCTTTCAATTTACATGTCCGCTAACCGTTCTACAACTAACATTCTCGAAAACTTCGTTAATATTGGATTTGAATATTATAATAAAAAATTACTATCGATGAGTGAGGCACTATGCTTGTGAGTCTAGTTTATAGGATCTTTCATTTTATATGAGCTATTGGAAAGCGCTTTCACGAGACTGCACAATGGAGGTAGCTCTGAACTTTAATATTTCTCTGCTGATGTCATTTGTATATGATTCATTTTGATACTTCGATATTTACCCGCGGAATGTTTGAGGAGGAATAAAATGCTGTCATTTTTCACATACACATAGATCACGTTTTTTCTTTATCATATGTTTTTGTATTAATAAAATGTCAGTAATTTCCATGATGTCGACTATCGAGCTCGACCAGTTTTTGTACCGTTACGTATTCCAATACGCAGTTAGTTTAGGTATAATCAGGTCGCCTTCCAACCCACCGGGTAATGTAAATGATGGCACTCGACAGAGCCGCTTAATGTGAAATGAAATGCGTCCTAGGTCTTTCGCTAAAGTGAAATAGGATTTATACGAACACACGCTGTCAAGTCAAATTAAAAGCCAGAAATCAATTGGTGGAATTTGTGAGTAAAAAAAAACAAACGTTATCGGTGTATAACTAAAAAATAATAATAGTTAATAAATTCAACATTCAAAAGCGGAGGCAGAGGTAAAGTATGATGACCTTTTCCGTGCACCTGCCTAATCTTATCCCGTATTCACAATAACAGCCTCATACAGCCCTATTCAATTAAATATCATTTATAAATAAATTATTATAATTATTGTTTATTGTATAACTGTTAATTATCAAAATTATATATGTATATATATATATTAAATATATTAAATTGAGATTTATAAAATCACATACAATTCAACGTAAAGTGTAGTCTGTAATTAATAGATATTAAAAGTTATTCTCCAATATAATTTTCTTCTATATATAACACACACAGACACATCGTTTAAAAAAAATCGTTTGTTACAAAATTACAAATCTCAATTAATTAACATTGTGAAACACTTTCACCGCCAGCCACCACGGAATGATATTTCTCACGTAGCAATAATTGGGTAAATGACAATAGTCTTTTGACCCCGGCTTAATAATCTCTCGTGCTTTAATATTTACGAGTCGTAACAATAGTCGTGATATATAAAAAAGGCGCCTTTGAGGGGAGAAATCATAATAGTATTTAATATCACGTAGTGTCTATAGTGTAATTAATTTATTTTGGACAATTGAATATTTAATATTCAACACTGACCTAGATTCGTGTTGCAGCAACTTCCCTTAGGAAGCGACTTTTACTATGAAGAAACAGATGTACTGTGTAAAGATTAATTACGAAAAATCTACGGCTTTTGGCGCACGTTAACCGACATTTACAATAAACAAAGGAAATGAGATGCGCGTTAAGTGATTCGGTGATTTCAAAAAAAAACTTTACAATTTAACGAATTATCAACATTAAGCTATTCCGTAATAATCTTTTATAGTATTTCAATAAAATAACATAACTATTATAATTATAATAAAATTTTATTAATTTAAGTACTGTTATAAATTTTATTTGAACGTAAATACTCATTCTTCTATCTCGGGATATGTCTGACATTAAAAAAAAAATTAACATGATTTAATAAAATGGCAACACCAAGCCGTCATGGCAATAGATAATTTGATATTATAATAGTTATATAAAATTATTGTTTTTACTTGAGTTTCATTTGACGCGAATAAAATATCAAATCTATGAATGGAAATGACTTAAGGGTGAAAGTAGACGAACGGAAACAATGTCATCGTCTCAATTTGGGCCTCTATGACAACCTCAAAAATATACGCAGAATGACTTCCTTGACAACATTTTGACCCCGGCTTTCGTGTTGGAATGCCACCTCATGACTAAACTTTCTCTTAATTTTTTTTTTCGTGAAGCTATACTTCCTTTTTTACTCTGTAATATTTATTTTCGCTTCGTTTTTTTTTTATAAAGGAAATTACCTCGAATTTTTTTTTAATTTAGTTTAGCGAGATTTAACATGCTTGCAGGAAACCTATGTCTTTTAGACACTGTGTCAAGAAAGGAAGATTTAGGTATATGACCGATATGTAGCATGGGTAAATTCGGTCTTTTGACTTGATCTTAATAAAGTTTTTCGCTTCACTAATTTAATAAAATGTTCCAATGTAAAGGAAAAGACAGAGGTGCAAAGTTAAGCGATTGAGTTATTAGACATAACTAAATATTTCACAGGTGTCATTGACCTTAGAAATTTGTATTACTTTTAACCCAACCTGTGTAGTATTGAAACACAAAAAAGCAAGTTGATTATTGATAATATTACATTATTTTATTCGTTTGTAAAAAATAATAAAACGTAATTTATAAGACAATGTTTAATAATATATGATACAAAACCGTTTATATATTTATATTTTAATTCATTACATTAGTGTTTCATGTTCAAAACTAGTCCAGGTTTTTGACCAACAATTACGTCATATTAATTTATACGTTCGTCGGTAATACTATCTGGTTTACCTTAAACTTATAATGCTGAATCGCTGAGCTGATTTTGATAAAAATTACTATATAGGTAGATAGAATTTCGGAGAAGAACGAAGCTTACTTTTTGATGTTATTACTGTCATTCGTGCAGGTAGAGTGCACACAGTGTCCATAATAAAAATGTAACATCAAAATTTCTTATAAAATCGACATTTCTAGTAAATTTTCTGATAAATGTCAAAATTAGATTTTTATATTACTATTCCAGAATGTTGTAGGTATGGGTCCGGGTCTACAGGATAGCGTCATCACCTACCTGCACGGTTCGATGATACCGGAAGTGGGGGCACTATAAGGACTTCCGTCATAAATTTTGAGACATCTGTTTATAACGTACGAAACTAAATTATTAATTAAATTTTTGAATTTAATTTTAACTGAGCTATAATATATATATAAAAATCTACATTTATTATCTCTTTTTTAGACAATATTTATATCTGAATAAAAATAACTATAATAACTCAGAATTAAAAACTTGACACCTGTCGTCAGGAATCTGTTTGTTTTTTTTTTTTTTAATAATTAACAAAACCAAAATCAATACTGTGTTGACTGGAATTAAAATATTATATCGCGTTTCTTCTTAAATAGACCAAGGAGTAAGTCAGGAGCAGAATTTCGAGTAAGATTGAAGCGTAATAAAATTCATATAATAAGCTCTAAGTCTTCTTCAAGATCGTACCTAGCCTTTTGGTTTATTTATTCCACTGTCAAATAATCAAATATTCATGAATGTTTGTTTCTATGCTCCGCAGAAAATATAGAACTTTTTTTATGGAAAACTGTAAATAAAATATAAATATATTTAGTTCTTTAAACTCAGGCAAAAATTTATATAGACAATATTTGGTTAACATGAATAATATGGAGCCGGTAGGAGACAACGGTAATTTTATCGTGTCATTATTATTAATGCGTTTAAAAATTTGATATAGGTATGTACTATGTTTGTCTGAAAATCTGAAGTTGGTCAATTTAGTTGATAAATAAATATTTCAATATTTCACTTACACACATCAGACTCTCGCGAATTAACGTCTTATGTGTATGTACAGGTGTAAATACTTTTACAGTCTAGGAATTTCGTTTTAACGAACGCCGATCATAGATTATACAATAAAAAAAATAGTATATAATTTACAATAACGTAATGTGAAGTGAAAACAAAGAGAACGGTCACTGAAGACCGATCTGAAAGTGGATCATTTTTACCGAGACCACTTCTGAAATTTATATCTGTAATATATTAAAAAATAAACGTATATAATACCTTCAGCTAAAGCGAGAAGAACACAAACGCAGAGGACATCCATTGCTATTTAAACACAATATAAAAGTTTTATCACTCACGACGATATTTCGCATGCGAGGACGGTCATGGCGCGTGCAGCCTCGTCAAACTATAACAAGCCACTGCCGAGACCTGCGTCAGTTGTGGAGTGCGGCCTGCGAGCCGGTGTTGCAACGATCAACAGGTGAGAACTCATCGCATCTCAGCAACATGGCATACGAAACGCAACTCACGCGAGCTTTCGCGCGCCGAATAAATTTCTTCGATTCCCTACGAGGCGGACGTGTTTTGTTTTACGATACCGCTCTCGGTTTGTTTATTGGGTCACTGGGTTCGCGTTATTTGCATGTTGATTCATGTGCCATAGATATTAAATCTCTTTCGATTGTTTATTATATTTTATTAGCTGGATACATTATGTCCAAAAATGTTTGACGTGTGCCACTTGAGCACGAACTATAACGGCTCGAAGTTAAAATATAAACGCTCAACCTCAGGTCTGTTCACGTCGAAATTTTATCATTTTGGAATCAGAAAAAAGCTATACCATTAAAATATAATTCAAGCTTGACGTTAGCACAAAGCAACTAAACAATAAAGACCATATTTTAGTTTTTTTTTAGCATGTTTCTTTAGAGTCAGGTAATTCATGCTTTTGCAAAAAAAAAAAAAAAAATATCATAACAAAACTTGGATACCAATTTTATTAACTATCGGTAATTAAATAATCGAGATCTCTCGTTTGGAAGCCGATTGCAAAACTTCAGGCGTCTGTAAATTTAGTTCCATCCTTCATATTTGTTTGTTGTCGTTCCTTTAGTGGTAATAAATGCTTTTTAAAGTAAAGATAAGCCGATAACACATATCCAACAATAAAACAGTCGAGTTTCACCTCTTGGAGGATTATGAAAAGTGGTTCCCGCATTCCGATCCACCGAAAGTAAAGTGCTAGTTTCCTAATAGGTGACAAAATACATTATATTACAAACACACAAATATCGCGGGTATTGTTTTCAAATAGAGTTCATATTGCACGAATCTATTGAAATAGGTTGGACCATAAAAGATAATCCGTGACTAACCTTTTTTGGATGTATAATGGAAACCAAAGCGTCGTTGACATAAACGACCCATCCCTCCGTGGCTAATGTGTACGTGATGGAATTTTATATATGTATATATATTTATATATATTTAGTAGTTATTTATTTTTACAGTACCGATATTATACCAGAAATACAATTCTGTTTAGTTTCACTTTAACTTAGAATTTAAATCACTTAACTGTAATTATATTTTATATAATCTGTACATATCTAACGTGAACCTTTTTAAGAAATTTAATTAAATGCCTTTGCGATATTTTAATCCATACGATCAGTTCTCAGAACTCAAATAAACAGGTAATATATAAAGATTTTTCTTCAAGTAGGACGGTACTCGAACAACGGCTAAAAATTCTCCTCAAATATATTACACGGGTCAAATGAGAAATGCAATTCTACTGTCTGCCACAGTTTCAGTCATTTTAGCGTTAGTGTGTTTCATTGTTCAGTATAAATTCATTGAAATAATGCATAGTTAATTATATGTGGGCCGAGCAGTTAATTAAACACGTCAAGTAGGGTTGGACTACAAAGTTCAAGTATTTTTTGCAACCGAAAAAGTTTCAGATATCAATAACATCCCACATCTACAGCAATGCATCTAACCTTACACGTACTTACTCTTTACTTACCACAAGTTTGTATTGTTGCGCTACAAACGGTGTGTTAATAGTTTTATTTATAAATCTGTGCATAATAGTAGGTATCAACGTTGGTTATTGAATGAAAAATAAGGAACGTTTCGTATGTATTTTGACAACGCAGACGTATGATAAGTGTAGAGTACAGGAGAAGCTATTTTCACTTTTCACAAACTTCACACAATAGTCAAAACAATTCGCTTGAACAATTTACTATAAGAATAACGTAATTTTACCTTACATGTAGGAATGTATTGTACCTAATAAAAGTTTAGTTATACACGTAAGATCCGAAATAGGAATAAAACCTAACGTAATAGCTCGTAATTTCATTTATTTTATCGCGTAATAATACAATTTACAATATTCCCGTTTTCAAAATATAAGGAATGTTTTTATTTAATTCCTCTCATGAAAATCTTTCTCTTACTAAAAACGCTTCCCTAAAGTCAACGAACGGGAAGTTTCCTCTTCTTATCAGTAAGGAATAGGTACTTGCTAACACTATTAGCTACAACTTACAAGTCTTAACACTTTGCTCCATAAATCCTTGTGCATGCGAATGCGCGTATTTATTTAAAATAAAAAAATTGTATACCGTTTATTAAAGTATTATTGTTTCTTTTTCTTGATAAATGCCTTCGTTTTAGGAATTTTAATTTAGAACTTTAGTTTTTGCTTAAGTGTCAAGTAGCTTTTAAACTATCTATGCCTTTATCATATGGTTACGGACTTGGGACAGCCTTGAGAAAGAAAAAATAAATCCAAAGTTAAAAATACTCGAGTGTCACAGTTTAAAAGTGGATCTTTATTAGATTTTTTTTTAATATGAACACCTATTTTTAACACACTATAGCCTTTGTCATCATTCTTTACGTCATTATTCCTAAAAATTTATGAACAATGAGATCTAAGATTTTCACGAGTATTTATTTAAATAAAATAAAACTAATATTTTTGGATTAACTACAAGACGAGATGAATATTTCATTTTCATCTCGTCTGTCCGTGATCACGGTTCCTGCAAAGTAATCGAAACGTAGGGAGTATGTAGTTTTTATTTTAAATTACAAATAATCTTATTATTCTATCTTATTTATTTTATTTTAAATTACAAATAATCTTATTTCATAACAAACAATACAATTGTTTCAACATATATTATAGTTATAAAAATGCTTTTCTCAATTTGTTACTCCTAATTCAAAGAGAATTTTGGAAAATATATCCAGGTTGTATAGAAGCAATAGTGTCCTTATTAACTCAAAACTTGTATCCTGGTATATAAAAGTAATATTGCCAATAATTCATTGGCAATATTAATTAATTGCTTCCTATTTATGTCCAATAATTCTCACGGTTATTATATGATAATGAATAAAGATATGAAAAAAACGTTGTAAAAAGTTTTAAATTCTTTTTTTAACCTGCATTACATTTTGAGACTAAACGTATAACAACAGATTTTGAACGAAGATATTCGTTTGAATCTTGCAAAACAGACAGGAATCACCTGTCAACTGTCACTTAATAATTCTAGGTTACAATTTAGACTTATGAATACTTAAATTTATGATTTTACACTTTTAAAGCAAACATTCATCTTGATCATATATCATTACTCATAATATAAACTAAAGGCTTGCTTTATAAGATGAACAGTGTCAATTTGCCGGAGGACTGTGCTAGACAATGGGAAATTTTGTTGTTGTTATTGTCGTCAGAGGAAAAGAAAATCGATCGTACTCACGAAAGCGAGATCGATACTATGAGTTATTTCTACAACAACAAGGGTGTTAGGTATAAAATTTTCTGAATAATATTTCCTAAACAAGTCCTTTATATTGGTTTATTTCTTCACTTGAATGGACAGATGTATACGTTACAGCCAAAAGCGTCGTTAATAAATAAACTATCCATTATTTTGATCTAAGTTCTAACGTTAAAGGTTTTAAATAAACATAATTATTGTTTCCATTAAGACATCACTACTCCATTTTGGTTTTTAACAATTTTTTTTAAAAGTTTTGATGCTTAAATTTACTTGGACAACTATGTATTTATATAAAATATACATATTTAAGATTTTACGAATTTTTTCATATTTCTTTACTGTTGATATAACAAATAAGATAATAGTATCTTTTCTTAGAATACATTGTCACAATTGAGTTAAGATATTAATAACATCTCTAGTATATAATTGACAATGGTAAAATTAATGTTTGTGACTTAAAGAAAAAAAAGTTATATACATATAAGTATCTTAGTATTAATTTTTAAGTAGTAAATATTTATTACACATTATTAATTTACCAAAATATAGTTGTGGTTTTAAGAATACTAAATTTTAACAAGAGACTTTATTCATATCGGTTTCATTAAATTACTTCTTCTAGCGACATCCCCTCCAACTCGACCATGTGTAGCTTAAGTCATAGCTTAAAAATATATTATTAGTATTTTAACAGACTATAATTTGTTATTTTATATTTTGTACATATTCTTATAACAATAATTATATATATATATATTACCTTTTCCTCGTTTAAGTAACTTTTTTCATAAATTAAGAAAATAACATGTTTTAAGGGAAGCATCTAAAACTGACTCTTAATATTTTGTTCTCACACAGTACTCAAGATTATAATTCGTCCAGCAAATAAAATAGTTGATATTGACAAAATATTCCGCTATTCCAGTGCGAATGAAGCCTTAGCATAAAAAATCTGTTTTATATGTATTGTGTGTGAATAATGAGTGACTTTTATTTTATTAGTATTAAGATTTAAAAGATTATGAATTTTTTTTTTTAATATAAATTTAAATCATAAAATGTGTGATATATAAATTTTTAACTCATGTAGGTATATGTTTTTTGTTATATTCCTATATATATGTATTTTTTTTTCAGTGTAATTTATTTCCATACTTTCATTTTCAATACATAATCCATAATATAAAATTAATCTAAGGAGATTGAATAGCAAAATTTTTTTTTTTTATATAATTATCTCATTCGACGACTTTAATTTGATAAATTTCAGAAAGATTTTACTCTACTGGCTTCAGCAGATGAAGGACACATACGCACGTAAAACATGTGATACAGATACAGCACTGAAATGCGACGGAGTGTCGCTGTGCTGGCGACAGAAGGGGAATGAGAAATTCAGGGCTAATTTGGTGGAAGAGAGTTATAAGTGTTACACTAATAGCGTATTGTACGCTAAACCTAATAGTCTTATGTACACACTGGCTCTAGCGAACCGGTCGGCTGCTTTATTGAGGTTAAAGAGATTTCAGGCATGTCTACTCTTATATAGCACCACTAATACTAGTCATATGTATATATATAAAATTGTACTTATGTTCATTGTTTAAGTAGTTACCAGATAATTGTTTAAATCTACATTGATTTTATGTTACTGTACAATATATATTTTTTATATACTAGGAATGTTTGTCGGATGTGTCTCTGGCTATAGACAGCGGTTATCCTGCGGAACAGAGACACAAACTTTTACTGCGTAGAGCAGATTGTTACATTGAATTGCAAAGTAAGGAAGCAAGGACCGCTCTCAACTCGGCCATACAATATGCAGGGACACTCAACATGACAGTGGCGAACAAATGTAAATATGATAAAAAAAATTATTTTATTGCATTTATTTCACACATTAAACTCTCATACACTAAATTAATGTCTGTTACCTCTTCCTTCTATTATACTATGTATTTAAATTTCCAAACTTTAACTTTATATGTATATATAAGTTGACAAAATTTGTGGATATTTTAAATGTTTGTTTTAGTGGAATTCGAGCGTCACATAAAGATTTTAGAGAAGAAACTAGAGTGTGTCAAACGGGATGTTGTTAAAGAGGAAGAGGTGCTGCTACCTGATTGTTACCTGGGACCGAATCCTGACTTTGTATCGGCCTCCAAATCTATTGAACTAAGGTTTACAAAATCAACCAATCACAAAAATAATTGATATATATAAATTATATTATTTGCTTTAATAAACATCATCCTATAAGTTTTTTACTACATCATTTGTACTATCATTTGTGATGATTTATGAACGGAACACTGTAGGTATTCGTGTGAAGCTTCACTCGTACTAAGGATACTATGGTTTGTTGAATGTAATTTTTTTATTTCGTAAATATATATATAGATATAAGGAGTCACGCGGTCGTCACGTGGTCGCGGTAGAGCCGGCAGGTCGTGGGGACGTGCTCTTCTCAGAGGAGCCCTACGCATGGGTCGCTCTGCCCTCAGACGACGCCATTTGTGAGATGTGCTGCGACACAGACATCAATCCAGTGCCGTAAATAACACACACACACACACACATATTTTATATATATATAATCTTTGTCCATAATAATGTTAATGATTTATCAATTGTCACCTCATGACACTGTTAAGCTAATAGAACTACCAGATATATAGGATTTTAATTATGACTGTTTGATGCTATGTTGAAATTAAATTTATATAATACACATATATGAATAATATTCGGAACGGCCTGTATATAACGATACTCGTATGTGTGTAGTTGCAGTGTGTGTTCACGCAGCGTGTACTGTGGGTGTGAGTGTGCGTCTCGTGCCATATCCTTCCACCGCTGGGAGTGTGTGGGTGCACAGTGCTCACTCTTCCCCACTATAGGCATCGCGCATTTAGCTTTAAGGTGACACCCCCTGTATATTAAGATGTCTACTAACATGTTTCACTTACAGGCGTGATGTCGCACCTATGTTAAAGTACCCATAATCTAAGAACAACTCGTTTATAAATAATTCAATATTCTCTAACTATAAATATTGTATACATTTTTTAACTTAAAACGATTCGAAAAGAAAAAATATCAGAAAAAATATTTGGGACGGTATCATTGCACAGTAATAGATATTATCTCACATTCTCAAGCACTATAACCTTCGAAGTAAAACTATCAGAGGACTGTATTATATAATAGATCATACAGTAAAAGGCTTACATGTGATATATACAGGGTGCTACTAATAAGTACGAACAACGGATTCCCCCCGTCGCCGGTGTCGTTGCCGCAGCCGTGTACCGCCGGCGAGTTGTTCAGGAGCTACGGGCTGGTGGACAACATCCAGATATACAAGACGGGCACGGATCCCTTCTACAGGATGTTCAATCTGGTGACCAACTTCAACAAGATGGACAACACAGATTACATACAATACGCCTTAGTGAGTCCCGGTTTTAACACACTTATAGATTAAATATACAATGATAGTAAAAATTCTTTTCCTCCTTCCAGACGGCCACGATGTTGACGTTGTATTTGGAGAATTTCACGAGTTTTTTTGATTATCTACCAAGCAAAATGCCGTGTAGTATGTCTGAGAGTCAATTGAAGTTGTTCGCTGCGGCCGTCATACTGAGGAGTATGGGCCAGTTGGTTTGTAACGGACACGCAACCTTAAGCCTGGCAGTCGTGGAAGAGGACGATGGCAGAAACGGTAGCGATCTCTATCATAGTTGTCGCCCGCAATTTCCCCCCAAAAACACAATATATCCACGTACAGTTCCAACATAGGACTACGGTAGCAGAATATCGATGTCTGTTGGGCAGTCTTGTGTCAGCCTTTCATACGCATAATATGGCTGACTTTATTCTAGATTTGTTTCTCAGAATCTGTTTGGAAGTTGTCAAAGAAAATTTGTACTGATTTAAACTATAGTAAAGCAATTTTTAAAATTATCATTATAATTACCAGGATTTTTACTTCAACAATAGTGTTACCGTATAAACTCAAAGTCATTAATATTTTAAGAAAAAAAAAAAATGTAAAATGTAAATGTAAAAAAATATTTTAAGAAAAAAAAATATGATCGACTACAAATTTTATTAATTTTTTTTTTCAGGCAAAACGATAACGGAAAAGGAAGTCCGTAGAGCCACCGCCATCTATCCCTCGGCCGCCATGATGAATCACTCCTGCGATCCCAACATAATAAACACGTGAGGTTTAATATTTCACATACGTATATCTATTTTCTGTCACAAAATGAAATTATACCAATTCTACCCTAAAAATAACATCTAAAATTTGAAAACTGAATTTCCACCACATTTACCATCAACAGGCCGGATAGAATATTAATATGTTAAAGTTGTAATTAATTCATCAGTTTCTACAAGAGTCGTCTTATAGTCCGATGCCAGCGCGAGTTACCGGCAGGAGGCGAAGTGTTCAACTGTTATGGTCCACACCGAGCCCGCGCGCCCGCCGCAGCGCGACGGAAAGCGCTCAAGGCTCAGTATATGTTCACGTGCCACTGTGCCGACTGCAACGACACGGAGAGGAAAGACTTCGTGGTTACTACATTATTTTTTATCTATATTATATTAGATTCGTAATGTACATGCCCTATGTAAAGTGACGCTTTAAGTCGAACACATTTATCACGACGTAATTTGAAATCGGAATTCCTCAAAGATTTTTTAAAATTAGAACGTTCCTTTATTTCACGATATATGTATTTGAAATTGGAACATTACTATATGTCATATTCGTAAGTGGTTCACTTTTCATAATATTGTTCCAATATATATTCTAAATTTAAATGTTATATTTGAAATTGGAACTCTTGTAATTTTCCAGTCGTTGTTCAGCGCGTACCTGTGTCAGTCGTGTAAGGGTCCGGTGTGGGCGCATGGTGTTCGTCCTCTGTGCACACAGTGTCGGTCAGCACTCCACCTGGAACGTGCACACACACTACTGGATCGAGCTGACGACCTCGCAATACAAGGTTTATATTTAAATCTATTTTTTAATTAATATCATACATATTGAACCTAGTCGTGTTTTTTTTTAATTCTGTACAAAGTATAGCAAATGAACAGTGTATTCTGCCAATGTGACCTCAGTATTAATTATGTAATTATTTTTTTCGATCTGTTACATAATACAGCGGAACAGGTCGTCAGTTTGGAGGAGCGTTGCGAAAAGATGGCGGCCTCGTACCGGCTGAAACAACAGGTGTGGCATCGACACCACGCCTCGCTCAGAATGGCGGCGGATAGACTGGCAAGACTGTATGCTGACACAGGTTACTATTTAAAATAAATATTATTATAAATTAAAGAAAAAATAAAATAGTATAGTGTGTTCTGATCTAAAGGAAAAGAGAGTAGATTCTATCTTCGTTAGGTTGCATAAGTAGTGTTTATAATGTATTAATAATTTTATATTAAAAAACTGTAATATGTATTATTATTTATTAGAGACCTATTTTTTTTTTGTTTTCTATCAATTATTAAAGTTACATACACAGACATATAATGTGTATATATATATATATATATATATCCGCTTTGCAACGTGGAATATTGGCTCTCTAACCGGACGATGCAGAGAACTCGCAGATGTACTCATGAGACGTCGGGTCCAGTGTGCGTTCCTCCAGGAAACTCGCTGGAAGGGCAATAAGTCTCGGAACATCGGACAGGGTTACCGGCTGATATACACTGGGTCGCCTTCAGGTAAAGCTGGTGTAGCGGTAGTGCTATCTGAAGAGCTTCGGAATGGTCTTCTTGAAGTCGATCGTCGCTGCGACCGCCTGATGCGGGTGCGGGTACTGATCGAGGGAGTGATTACTAACTTGATCAGTGCTTATACTCCTCAGGCTGGATGTAGCGGGTCCGAAAAAGAGTCATTCTGGGAGCAATTTGAAGAGGTTCTACGTGCTATACCAGCTGCTGAAGTAATCATAGTTGGGGGGGATTTAAATGGCCACGTAGGTAGGGCTGCGGAAACGTTTGACCGTGTACACGGTGGTTTTGGTTATGGTCGCCGCAATGCAGAGGGAGAAAATATTCTCAGAACCTGTATTGCGTCTGACTTAGCCGTCGTGAACACGTTCTTCCAAAAGACTCCACAGCACCTTATCACGTATAAGAGCGGGTCCCACTCAACCCAAATAGATTATCTGCTGACCAGACGGTGTCATATCGGCAAAGTGACTAACTGTAAAGTCATTCCTGGTGAAAGCCTGACAGCCCAACATCGACTTCTTGTCATGGACTATGTCGTTACCCCGAAAAAGAAAGTGGCCGAGAAACGTAAGCCTCGCATCAGGTGGTGGTTGCTGAATGGAACGATGCAGACCAGCTTTCGGGCAGAGGTTGAGAGTCAAAATCTGTCGACTAATACCGAAACTGCTCAGGAAGTTTGGGATCGAGCCCAGTCAGCAATTATCACAGCAGGTAAACGAGTTCTAGGCCTTTCTAAGGGAGGACGGGTCATTGACAGGGAGACATGGTGGTGGAATGACGAAGTGCAGGAGGTGATTCGTGAAAAGAAGACTGCCTTTAAGAAGTGGCAGCAATCAAACTCTCCTGAAGACAGACTAGAGTACATAGCAGCGAAACGTGCCAGTAAAAGGGCTGTTGCCAGAGCCCGCAGTGATAGGTTATCACCATTATATGATACACTTGAAACTGCGGAGGGGCAGAAGCTCATTTACAAATTGGCACGAGCTCGGGATAAGGCGACGCAAGATATCGCAAAATGTCTTAGCGTCAGAGATTCCCAAGGCACGTTGCTGTGTAATCATGCCTCTGTGAAGGAGAGATGGAGATGCTACTTCAAGGAGTTGCTAAATACTCAGCACCCGTGCAGTCTTCCAACCGAAATACCTCCTAATCTTGGACTTATTGCCCCGATAACACCTGACGAAACTCGGAATTGTCTTCGACGCATGAAGAATCGGAAAGCGGTGGGACCTGACGATATTCCGATCGAAGCGTGGAAATCATTGGGCTCTCTTGGTGTGCTCATACTGACGGACCTTTTTAACCGCGTCTTGAACACTGGGACTATGCCACATCAGTGGCGTTATAGTTATATTACCCCTATATACAAAGGCAGGGGCAGTGTTCAAGATTGTGGTAGTTATAGGGGCGTTAAGATCATGAGTCACACCATGAAGCTCTTTGAGCGTATGATCGACCTCAGGCTCCGCCGAGAGTGTACTGTCTCGGAATGTCAATATGGATTTCAGCCAGGATCGGGCACCTTGGACGCCATTTTTGCCATCAGAACTCTGATGGAGGCATACAGGGAAAAAAGGAGAGCTCTGCATGTCGCATTCCTAGATCTGCAGAAGGCCTTTGACTGCGTGCCTCGTCAATGTATCTGGTGGGCATTGCGATTCAAAGGGATCCCTGAGGCCTATATTGACATCATCAGAGACATCTACCGCGATTCCGTTTCAATGGTTAGGACTGCTGTTGGCGATACACAACCCTTTCCGATCTCAGTAGGGGTTCACCAAGGCTCGGCTCTTAGCCCCTTCTTGTTCAATGTAGTGCTGGACACTGTCTCGGCTAACATCCAGGACCAGCCTCCATGGCTGATGATGTATGCCGATGACATAGCGCTCATTGATGAGAGCAGGTTGACGCTAGAGCGAAGAGTGAACCTCTGGAAGGGTACGCTTGAGAACGGTGGTCTTAAACTAAATGTGACGAAGACCGAGTACATGGCTTGCGGAAGCCCGGACTCTTGCACTATCCATATAGGACCTGAACCAGCCGTTAAGTCGGAAAAGTTCAGGTACCTTGGATCTATTCTGCATGAGTCCGGAGGCATCGATCACGATGTCCAAGCCCGGATCAGCGCTGCTTGGGCGAAATGGCGTGAGGTCACAGGTGTGGTCTGCGATCGCAGAATACCTACCAAGCTCAAGGGACTAATATACAAGAGCATAATCCGACCGGTTCTCTTATATGGAAGCGAATGTTGGCCAACACTGTCCAGGCACTCTCAGGAGCTTCACGTCACGGAGATGAAGATGCTGAGGTGGATGTGTGGCGTAACGCGGGCTGACCGTATACGTAACACATTTATCCGAGGTAGTCTTGGAGTCCGTGACGTAGCGGATAAGCTTCAAGAGAGTCGCCTGAGATGGTATGGCCACGTTGCACGCCGGCCTGAGAACTACGTCGGAAAAATTTGCCTTGATATGACGGTCCCTGGAGCAAGACCCCCAGGACGCCCAAGAAAGCGATGGCTGGACACCGTGAAGCAGGATATGAGAGCCAATGGACTTACCACCGCGGATGCTAAAGACCGTGCAAAGTGGAGGAGTTTGAGCAGGAAGGCAGACCCTGGCTAATGCTGGGATAATTGCCAGGAAGAAGAAGAAGAAGAAGATATATATATATATATATTTGTGTGTGTGTGTGTCGTAAACAACGTACAGTCAGCTGTTATCTAGGTGCTTCAAGTAATGTGACCTTATTATCACCTAATTAAATATAATTTTGACATTTTTTGTTTTGCAGGTGATTTCGGTAAAAGTATGGAGCTCATAAAACAGAACATCCAGAGCCTCGAGTATCGCTTTGGTTCTTTCAGTGTAGAGGTCATTATTTTTATTATAGACATAACTCTTTCAAAATAATCATCAAAATTTTATGGTAAATTATTTGTATGTTTTAACTAAAATAGATGATTTTTTCCAGGTCGCCCATGAACTCCGTAAACTGTCGGATGTTATGTTAGAAAGGATTTTGAATTCACCGCAGCATCTGGAATACAGGTTAATTCTGGAGATATACTTTTCACTTTCGTTTAATATATATAAAATATATTAAGTTAATAATACTATTAATAATGTTGTTCCGACAGAGAATGGTGTCTAGAAGCTCATAAGGTGGTCAAAAAGGCTATACAATTGATGGAATTGAACTACGGCTCGTGGGAACCTCTTGTGTCTAGACTGAAGCAACACGAGTGCTACCTCGCGGCGACGCTCGCCGAGAGCAGGACTCCCGAGGCTGTGGACTGTGTTCATCACAACTTACATTACAATCTTAAAATATAAACATTAATCATACTATTATAGCACACAGGCGCGTTCTCATTCAAATTTGACAAATGACAATCGTGGCACAGATAACGAAAAAGTTTTTTTTTTTTAATTTCCATTAGCTAACGTGAAATTGTCTATCAGAATACAGCCAATTTAAATTTAAATAATCTTTATTGAACACTTATGTGTTTGAAGGCTGTAATGGCAAATAAAAAAATATTGAACGAAATACTTATGTAAGTAATTAAAATATTATGAATATCCTATAATAGTGAGATTATAAGTGATTAATATTATAAGAGTTAGTAACATTCTATATTAACTAATGATGCATTGAAGTGAATTTGTTTTTTTTTAAACTCTTAATATGCCTTATGAAGCCTTTGTTGCTAGCGTATGTAGCGAGTTTTTAAGATAAGATTAGGATGTTTTTGTAATAATACTAATAGTATAATAACTACTAATATTATTCAATAATTTTATATAACAGATGTGACTATTGTCTTTATAACAATTAATTTTGTGATTTTCTTGTATTATGTAACAGGAAAACATACAAACGAATCACAAAATGGCCTAATAGTAATAATAAACTAGTAAGCCTAAATTACTATTGCGAAGGCAGTTTTTAATTATACATACAGAAATTAAGTAAGAAATAATAATGTGAGAATTATTGTAATACGTTGTTATTTGCGATGTGCCCAAAATTGGTATCCGAGGGACATTTTCCCTTCATTGCACTATCATTTTCTGTGACGTAAGAACGTTACGTCATCAAATATTATTTTAATGTTACTTACCAATACTATTTCAGTAAATATTTACGATTTGTGTCCTCGGAAATACATTTTTAGTTGCCTGGCACATCACTAGTTGAAATGACGTTTTGTTTTAACGTTCAAAAACACGAGTTAATAATGACTTCATTAGTTTCAGGGTAATTTAAAAATGGTGATTTCTTAACGAATTTTATTAAAACAGTTATTTATATAATATCGTACCAATTGCTGTAACATCAGCCTTTTTTTAGTGTTTACCATCAGGTCAAGACATCTATCTTTATTCTTGTTTATAGCGGTGTAGACCTAGTATGAATAATATATATATATATATATATACAAATATAAATATAAAATATTACAACCCAGTGGTTTTATTTTGTGTCGGAGCATGAATAGGAATAATGTCAATCATTTTATTAACACACTATCGATGTTTTTATAGCGGTTTTGGTTACGGCCCTAGTAAAACATTAACGAAGAAAAGATGCCATTTGAACAAAAAAAATACTGTAAAAGTATGTACTTTTATTATAAAAGCTGTTTACTCTGTTGTCCAACCAAATCTTTCCAGCATCTGTGTGTTATAACGAGACGACATTTCTAACTAATACAAATTTCAATATAATCAGTGTGAAGAACAAATCTCTGGACATACTTTTCAAGTTCAGAGATCATTTTCTTAAGTCTGAAAGCAACATTATATATTGTCTATTATTTCCTGAATCGATATTACAATGTTAGTTAGTGGTTTTATAGGTACCTTTTAGGTTAAATTACACAAGTACGTCTGTCTGTCTCCGTAACACAAGAAAATTATCAATTTAATAGACTCCTGGTGAAGTCGGTTTAATAAAACAATCTTTTGCTGTATATGAAATCAACATACAAGTTTAACGAACTTATTTACACTGCGCACGAAATAGAGTATTAGGCAAAATTTTGTATGAATTCAGAGAATTACATATTCTAAACTTAATTTATTTTAATGACTTTATATGCATGAGTTATATAATAAAATCTATTTAGCCATGCTCAAGTTCACCTTCTTAGTAACTCTGAATTATTTGATAACTAATAATAACTTAAAATTACTTGGAAGAAAATATATAGTGTTAAATAATTTCCACTGCGACTAAAAAATAATAGTTATATTTTGTGTAATTTGAAAGGTTCAAAAACATTAGAATTGATATATACTGAACTCGGTGAGGTTTATTTATTTTAAAGGATTTTTTTTTTGAAATAAATATGGAACAATCTAACCACTTTATTTGTATGTTCATCATAAACATATAGTGCACATAAATATAGACACAGTTACAGAGAACAAGTGACAACAACACATTAAATAACTGCGGCTCCGGTTGAACTCCAGAGCTGTGTATGTACTGCTATAAAAAAAACTGTGCTCCAGATCAGCTGTGACCGCATGTTACATAGTTGTTATAAAAAAAATATAATTTGTTTGTGATAAAAAAAAAAAAACAATCCTACTATAGATAGAGATGATAATCAATTCTCAAAACACTACAGAAAGAATAGTCTAGGATTGTGTGAGAGACGCTATTTTTAAAAACAAAAGTATTAAATACAAAGTCACCAGCTGATCTTAGACTATTTCAAATGACATTTATGTAATATGTTAAAAAAAAAATCATCTGAATACCAATGTATTATTATTTACATGTAAACGATACCATTACAACTACATACAACAAATATACATTCTTGCCTTAAAAATTCACTAAACCCGATTCATTTCACAAGCAAACTGATTAAGCACATTACCTAAAATATGACAAGTATTATGAGACTATAAATATTAAAAAAAAAAAACAAAAAAAAAAACATGATAGAGAACGTTAAAATGTACCAAGTAAAGATATTTTAAAGACATAATTCCATATATTCTCATTAAAACGGTCAAACACAGAGAAGCCAAGAATTTACCGTGTTAAAATTCTAAAAAGAAATTAAAAAAAAAAATAATGTTACACTTGTAACATTGTTACATTATATGACAATTTAAGACATTTACCTAAAAGTACAAATATTTTAAAATTATTTTAGAGCGCTTTATTTAAGTACTCATATGAGATATATATATCATATATATATATATATAAATAAGTCTAGTACATGTACACTGAAAGATGATTATATAAGATTATGTATTATAGGTGACCATCCTAACGTTGTTAGGAGTCATCCAAATGCTTTACCAAATTATTTTTTATATTGTAACTATAAGTACTAGCTACACGCGCCATTCTGTCGCGGTGTGCTGTCAGTAAGCATCACTGTCAGGAATCACTAAGTCTACTGGTTTTAAGTGGTGTTACGACAGTGGCTACATATTGGGATGACGAAATCTCGCTAAAATCATTTAAATACTAACTACAGACATGCCTTCGTATATGCGGGCAATCAAGATATCTATGAACAGATTCATCGAATGACAATAACCTAACAAAGAACCACCAATAATAGAGTATAACCATCTCCATATTACACTTAGTACAGAATGTAAATAGTTTTAACATTAAATAGTTTTTAAATTAAATATACGAGTAATTAATGGACGACCAAAAGACATGGCCGGACAGGGTATATTACATTTTCATTGTTCAAGTAAATAAAAATAAAAAATAAAAAGATATTTTCAAATATAGAACGGAGATGTATGTCTGAATTATTATCTGTGGTGCTTTTAAGTTACGTTCACACCAGACGGTGTATGTGTTTAATGATAAAAACTATTGTGAAATTACACTAAACGCAACACTACTTTGTCGCTGTAGGTTATGTCTTCCTCTGCCTCCTCCTCCTCTTCTTCCTGGATGATTAAATGGTCTTTTGGTAAATAATTCTACTAATATTATAAAGGCGAAATTTCTAAGTATATATGGATGTTTGTAGCTCTGTGACGCAAAAAAAATTATTGAACATATTCTGTTGAAACTTTACGGTGATGTAACTTAGACATCAGAATAGGGCATGGCCTATAATGTATGACCACATCGTAATAGTGGTATTGAAGTCCCGTTACACAGACTATGGATGGCACTGGTGGTGGTTTACTATATCTCCTGGCATATGACCCACTTTATACATTTCTCTCTATGCCCAGTTCCAAAGTCCTCACAGGCAAAAACCATTACAGCCTAAGAGGTTATTGATTGTCGTTCATACATATTTTTATACCACAACTTATCGACCACATACAGCCGTATAGTTACTGTATACAATACTTACATCAAATCCAAAGCATGTGTCAACTTCCTTCTCTAGTTTAATGGTTCTGTTTAATATTTTCTGTTTAGGAGTTTCAATTTCCTGTTCCTCTTCTTCCTCTTCCTCTTCTGTAACAAATACTATTTAATAAAATTAGAATAAACAAAAAACTGTTTCAAGAATATCACAAACAAAGCTTAAAATGTAGGAAAGGCATATTACATGTAATGCAATACACATACACATAGAAACGCACACACATATTAAAGGATAAAAAATATATATATACTGTGTTGTGTGTGTTGCTTGCTCCTTATAACTAATCACAGTTTATGAAGATAACAAATCAATTGCTGAATTTTATTATAATATATAGACAAAAATGTCTTATAAAAAAACATTTTTCAACAGATAGTTGTAAACAATATTTCTCATATAACGTTAGTAAAACTCGGACAAAGTGTCCAAGTGATTCATGCAGTACATGATGGCATGCAAGTAGCTATATCAAAAATTATATTGTTCAGACTGTTATTATATGACAAAGTATTATATCACATACATATGTGATTGAGAATTAATTTCTGGGGCATTATTCAATACATATACTGTATACTATAGGATTTTTATGCATATTTAATTCATACATAATATGTGTATATATATCTTTAAAACATAATGAACCAAGACAAGCATTTAATTTATAAGGAATTATATTTTTAAACGGGTGATATGATCGCGTTTGTATAGAGTGTTTTGGTTACTTATCATATAAATACAGATAGTATAGTGTTGTACCAACCTTGTTCCTCTTCCATGAACTCTGGTGCCACCACAGCCACTTGTTGTTCCGTCCCGTCCTCGAGTTGTATCACCTCTAACACCACATACTGTTGACCATCACCGTCAGCTACTGTGACCAGTTCACCGCGTTTGATCTCCTTATTGAGGCCCAGCTTCATCATATCGTCGTCAGAATCCACAACCTATAGTTACATATATATACATTATAAATCATGATTGGTCGACAAAGATTTTTATTTTATTAATAAACAATTCTATGTTATTTTTCGCTCTGCCATATTGAATAAAATGTACTAATGTTTGTAAAATTATAATATGATTTAAGGTGATGATTATTAAACATTAATACAATATAAATGAAACTAGTATTGTTCGGATTTACTACGCGGATTTTATTATTTAAAAACTACATAATCCCGACGTTTCGGTTACTTTGCAGCAACCGTGATCACGGGCAGACGAGGTGTGCCAGGTGTGAGGACACCTCGTCTGCCGTGATCACGGTTGCTGCAAAGTAACCGAAACGTCGGGATTATGTAGTTTTTAAATAATAAAATCCGCGTAGTAAATCCGAACAATACTAGTTTCATTTAAATGAATACTCGCGAAAATCTTAGAAAAAAAAAAAAAAAAAAAAAAATTAATACAATATATCGCAGAGCAGTTTATGATAAAAAAAAGCATATAAATGGTCGAATGAGAAACCTCCTCCTTTTTGAAGTCGGTTAATAACCACCGGGTGATATTGATGAAAATGTTTGTATTTTTAATTTAACACATGAAAACTAAACTAAAGAACCGTTTTTGATAGTACTTGCTTTGTCAGTAGATAAAATATTCAAACAAAAAATTTTTTGGCTCAGGAATTACTGGGACCACATACAAAAATACAGATCAAAATATCAAGTGGTAATTAAGTTGTTGTAAGCAAATTAATTCCATCAACTCTTAAGGTAGAAGAGATTTTTAAAGAATCACATACACGCATAAAAATTTCGCGAAGTCCGTGCATAAAATGTAAATTTATGCAATAAAATTCATTTTTGATTCAATCAGACAATATTTTTTTTTGTACACAAGGCACATAATTTACCTTTCTACTAACAAAGGTACAAACACAATGTGGTATTTTTTTTTTCTGCGCATCATTTTCTTATAACAGTCCAAGCAGCGAGGCGCAGCGTTTTCAAACCAAAAAGTATTTATAATAAAATAAAACTTCTATGGTTTTTTAACACGAAATAAGGAAAAAAATTTATAATAAATATGAGTGGCAGAGAATGATCCAAGATAATATATATATATAAGTCAGAGTGAAAAAAAAAAAAAACAAATTAAAATCGCAAAGCAGAACTATCAATAATTTAGGTTGAAAACATTTAAGTGCATATTAGTTTTAATTATTGACTCGAGTTAAAAAATTAATTAGATTTTGAAGAATATTTATATTTAATGGCATGAAAAACGGTTCGACAAAAAAAATTCAAGACAGGCTTCATTAAATAAATTTCGCAAAATTAAGTAAAGCTCTATATATATAGAAACTTTATCATATTTTCAGTTGTCACAACACTTTCTGAAATAACACATATCTAAGACTATGTATGGTTCGCTGTTGTATCATGAAATCTATAGCCGAGCTATCACTTGGATGGAGGCATATTTTTTTATTACATACTACTTAAGCAAGTAATACTGTTCCAAGTATTCTTGTATGAAGGTACTCGCAATGTTTATTAAAGGCGCTGCAGGTGAATGACCTTCATGGGATGATTTTCAGATTTTTAAAGCAATGTTGAGCTAATATTTGTATTGGCACGGTAGTTTAGTTGGCAAAGCAATTGAAAACTGTAGGTTTTATTCCATACTTGTTGAAATTCTAAATCTATTGTTTGCTGTACTCATTCTATGAATGTTAATGAGTGTCTTATCGTCCAACCTGAGATGGTCCTCCTGTGTTGGTCTTGATCTTCCTCTGCCTGCCGATTTTCAGAGCCAGTGCTCGTTCGTGGTGTCCAGACTCAGGGTCGTGGATGGCAAGATGGCGGATCAGGTTACCCTTGTGGGCGAAGGTCCGCTTGCACTCGTGACACGTGTGCGTTTTCTCCTTGGGTGGCTTCGGCTCGTAGTGGGGATTGTGGTACAAATTCTGGTGGCGACGCAGCAGTTGCTTCTGCCTGCATCGTGGGTAATTTGATTAAACTGGCAACACTTGAGATATGTCAATTCCGAGATGCATACAGGCAGTTTACGACATACGTCGCGAATTTCGAAAACCTAACACGTTGACTGTATATGTTAAATTACATCCTGAGTTTAGATTCGAGTACATTTAAACGATGGACAAAGCGTCTCTCAAATGTAAAGAATTATTAAACGTATGATTTAACATACCTAAACGAGTGGTCGCACTGCTCACAGGCGAAGGGTTTCTCGTCCGTGTGTTTCAGCATGTGTGTCTTCAGATGACGTAGCGTCGTCGAGGCGTACGGGCACATTTCACATTTGAAACATTTCTCCCCTTCGTGTGTCTGCAAAACGATTGTATTCGTCAGAGCGCTCGTGCGTTTAAATACAATAATTTATATAGTGCCATAAATATTCTCATACTAGCCTTGTTATGAATCTTGCAGGAATATCTGTCTGGGAAGGATTTACCACAGCGCTTGCATTTAAGTGGTTTATCCGACGTGTGTAGTTTTTGGACGTGTATGCGTAGATCTGTTTTCCGACCGCATCTGGCCGGACAGAGCTCGCAAGCAAACACAGGCTTCTCGGCCACTGTTCCAATCAAAAACCAATATAATAAGATCCACTTCTATCATATGTGATAGGAAATTATTTCATATTAATTGAATTTATGATAAGAATTAAAATTAATGTCCCACCATTGTGTATGAGTTTGTGAGCTTTCAGAGAGTTAGATTGCGTGAAGCACATGTTGCAATGATCACACTTGTACGGCTTCTCTCCGGTGTGTGTACGCAAGTGTCTCTTCAATTTGAACGTATCTGGTGAAGCGTAGGTACAGTGAGGGCACTGTGGACAAATTATACAATATTAGTACGCAACCTATACATAAATAAATCTTATATATATTATTTGAGTTAAATCTACCTGATAAGGTCTCTCTCCGGTGTGACAGCGGACGTGACGCCTCAGTTTGGACAGTTCCACGGAGGCGTAGTCGCATTCAGAGCATTTATGAGGCTTTTCGTGTGTGTGGCGATACCGCACGTGTCTAACGAGTTCACCTGTATGATAATAAAGATTATTATATCGTGTAACATTAAACAGCTAATAGTATATTAGTTATTCTCACCAGATGTAGTGAACGGACTCTTGCAATATTTGCACACGTGAGGTTTAACACCGTTGTGCATGTTCACGTGGTTCTGGAGTGAGGCTATTGTTTTAAAGCCTCGTTCACACACGCTGCACTTGTGCGGCCTTTCCTCCGAATGGGATTTCATGTGACGCAGAAGCAAGTAGCTGTTGATGGTACATAGCTTTATTAGTAACCTTAAGCGAAACATTATAATTAATTATATAAAATATTACCGTCTATGACTCGTGTACGAACAGAAGCTGCAAGTGAAGTAGGGACGAACATACTTATTCCTCTTTGTAGTTTTAGTCTGCAACATTTGAAAGTTTGAGAAATGTTCCACAAAAAAAGACAAAGATATCAAGAAAGATATCAAAAAGACATCATATAACCTTTGGTGCATCATCTCCGTCGTCAGAACCCTCCTCAGCCGCATCTTCTTCATCCTCAAAGTTGTAGACATCAGCACCTTTCTCCTCCTGATCAATTTTAACAACTCCGTAATATATATATTCTAGCTAGAGTTTTTAGTTTGCTGTGTATAATGTTCATGTCAATAAGAAATTTGTTCACCCATGAATTAAGCAAATATGTTTAATTAAATCATTTAGACTTTATTTCAGTGTTGCCAATAAAATAAGTAATAAAAAGACACAAAGGAATGCATAAATTAAATTATACATCCGACCTCATTGAAGTCCAATGTAATAATAAAAAAAAAATAATGTGATGAATCAGGAGAAGATTATTCTTATGATTCAAGCAAGGAGTTTCTATGAGCATGTTGAAAACAGAAAAAATAAAGAAACAAAGCAGTACAAAAAAAAAAAACCACTATAGAAAAAAAATCCTTACTGCCATCCAAAACGTAGCAAATGATATAAATTGTTGAGTGGGAACTCCTTTCTTCAATCATCATAAAAGATTACCTGATCCACCTTTATATTTAAGTTGACAACAGGCTTATTTTCCTCTTGCATTACTAACACATAGCTGACTTCACCATTCCCCGTGTCCGAGGGCACGAGGGTCACTGTCTGGTAACTTTCACCATCAACAAGCATCTGTGCATCCTCAGTAATCTTTCAACAGAACAAAAGTTTGGTTATATATATGCTGTGTTTAGCATAAAATAAAATATGATTTAATTTAACCTCTCCGTCATTGTCCTGTGTGACTTCGGGCTGCAGTGACACTATGTTCTGATTGTCACCGGCCGGTTGATAATAATATCTGCCTTCTTCATCAACAAAATATGTCACCCCTGTATCAGCTTCTTCTTCAACTTCACCAGTAACTTTAAAGTTATGACAATTGTTTCAAGTAAAATATTGCCAATGATGTATTAAAAAAATCATTAGTATCTGTATCACCAGTAATTCGATTCTGTTCTGTTTAGTATACTGTATTTTGATCAATAATATAGGAATAATGACCAGCGATGGCTGTGTATAGCAAACGGTATTTTGATCAATGGTGTACAGAAATAATATTTTTTAAATATATTACCAGTGATTTATTACTGTTGTGTTAGTAAACTGTACTGTTAAAAATGTAAAAAAAAAGAAAACTAAAAAAACATGCTCTTATAAAAAATCCAACTAAAAAACAGAAAATAAAATTTAATAAATTTAGATTAAGAATAGTGTAAATAAAAAATAAATGTACATTATTGTAAAAAAGCGTGGGGTGCATTTACAGTGCTTTTTTATGATATTATCAACGTAAAGATCATTCTACTCATCTGTCAATTAAATGTTTATAACTATTGACACTATGCACCCTACGCTTTTTTACAATAATGTACATTTATTTTTTATTTACACTATTTAATCTAAATTTACTAAATTTTATTTTCTGTTTTTTAGTTGGATTTTTTATAAAAGCGCGTTTTTTTAGTTTTTTTAAACTATTATTTATTTTTCATTTTTTAGTTGAATTTTTTTGTTGGGTTTTCCATAAAAGCGTGATTTGTTTTAGTTTTTTAAACTATTATTTTTAAGAACATGAACCGGGCCAGACATTAATGTGCTTTGACTGTATGCATATGGAACGGTTATCATTATATTATGGACATTACAAAATGATGACAGTATACATATAAGATTTATAGGATCATGTATAAAGAACCAAACGCAACTATTTTACAAGTCTCTCCGAGGTTGTGCCAAACTGAGTGTACAATCAAAGAGTAACTGTGGAGCTGCACGCATGTGTAGTTCGCACACTAGCTCTATCTCTCTTACTCGCATGCAAAGGATGCGGAAAGAAATTAATTAATCCTGGCGAATCTAATTGGGATAATCGGATTTTTTAATCGAATTATTGCATTGTCATCGGTCTTTGACAGGTGTGCAAAGTTTCAATTAAATCTGATCGGTCAAAGTATGGCAAAATCGAGCTCAAAGGAGTCGGTTACAAACATACAGGTGAAGCTAATAAAGGCGTGTTAATAATAAAATATCTTACCAGCAATGGTGGTTGTTGTTTCATTGTCTTGATCAAAAGAGTTCAAATAGGTTTGTAAAATGGTCTCCTCCTTCGAAGTTTTCTTGTCTGGTGGCGGCATGGCTTTGTAAATAAAAATGAAGTAGTTTATTACAAAATAATAATTATTGTTGGTATTCTTACTAGACTGGGTTAAGTAACATCTGACCTAACTATATATTGACATAGTAACTGATTGTTGTGACATTTTTTTATGATTGAATTTTTGCAATTTTTTTTTTTTATATAAACTTCATCAAGAATTAACAAATTTATGATCCCCTGATAATACAACTTTAAATAATTATAAAGGAACAATAAAGTAAATATCACTGTGATTTTAAATGAATATTATTAAAATAAAATTGTTAACTTATCAGAATTAATGCAGTGATATTGTGACGTATCGAAATCTTTACTGACCGACTGAATAATATTTTAACATATTACGAATAAATGTTACTCATAATAATTCTAGTTCCTGCTTCAAATATGAAAAGAAATATTTAAAATAATTTTTGAATAATATTTAGCAATGTAAGCAGTCTTCAACGGAATTTAAAGAAAATAAAAATCACCGGCCACTATAATATTACTATCTCGCCACGAAATTTACACAGCAATGTCCGCCATCTTATGAACCAAAATCACAATTTTCCCAAGTAAAGGCAAAACACTTTTTTTAATCACCACCTTTTCTGAAATATTTCCACAAACACCATAAATGATAATATATTACCGCCACTTGAAAAATGAAACTAATAGTAAAGATCACAGACGGCGCTGTCGTCAGTGCAAAATTGATTGGATTACCAAATTTCTTTGTATCCTTAAGTTTATAATATAGTTTAGGGTCACAATAACATACTTTGTCGCATGAAACGCATTTGCAATTACCCCATTGATATTATTCACGATTATTCAATTAAATTGTACCTGAATTTTGCCAATGGAGGTTCAAGTTTTTCTCAACGAGGGCGTCCCAATCAATTCTATCAAGCGATTGTGACGCCGAAATGGCGGACAGGAGAACTACATGACAGTTATTCAAGCAATTGACATTGCCCATTAAAAAATACCAATGGAATTTTTAATATTATGCGTTTAACTAAAAAAAAATAAATAGTAAAATACATAGTTAATATTTTCATAAAATACTAACATTTTTAATAGGATAATGAAAAATGAGACTAATAAATAATAATAATTTCTTCGTAGCTACTTCAAAGGCATAAATTAAAATTTTTGAAATTGACAATAAATGAATTAAACACTTTACTTATGGATTTTAATAATAGTTTGTTATATAAATGTTTTAAAAACATGAAATTAATGTAATATTATACATAATAGTATTAATAGTAGTGTGGGTAGTAATTATTGTTTTCGTTTTATGAGACAAAAATATTTTTAAAAATCTAAAAGGATTTTTTTACAAATAAACTGTTATATTTATTACAGAATTTTTTTGCTTTTGTGTAGAGTAACTTTTATTTTTTATAACCTAGTATATAACAAAGTAATTTTTGAAATATAATTAATATGAACTTGTAGTGTGGCAACAAATTTTTAAACGAAGTTATCGAATTAATTTAAAATGTCACCATTGCTAATCCAAATTAAAAGGCACTTATTATGTTAAGTATAGTACACGATGTGGCTTAAAGTTGATATTTTTTAACTGGCAAAGTAAAAGTTTCCTTCTTTTATAAATCGGAATCAGATTTTAAATGTTCACTTATACAACAATAGACAAAAGAGATGCAGGAAAATATTTATTTTTAATACGACAACAATAAAATTATAAATAAATAAAAACTCATAGTCCGTATAATTTATAATAAAGACATACATAATAGTCTAATTTGGTCTTTTATAATCGTTTCTAAATAAATCTCGTTTCTAGGAAGAAAAATACTAAATATTATGAAAACTATACTAACTAATTACTAAGTACTAGGTATAGGTAAAAATGGGATCCATGTTTGTCCATGTGGTGTTTGGGGTGATTTTATTTCTTCATTCGAACCCTTTTGCCGTATTTTTACTAAATTCGTCGATCGCTAATGTCAAAAGAGTTGCGATAGTTGGATTATGAACAAAAAAGTGATTAGCGAGGTCATATATCGTTGTATTTAAATAAGTTAAAAAAGGTTTGCTATACAGCGCCTGTAATTCAAACAGAAAGCGACCTCTTTTATGAAGTATATAGTCTACTTGTATTAAAACAATTTACAATTATTAAAACAATTTCTCTATTAAAAAAAAAACTGATATATGTCATGGTAATGTCTGATGTTCATATCTTTTTTAATATCGTGATATGTGAAGGTCATAAATGCATTAAATATGAATAAATATATATAGTTGTATAATTTTATTAAATAATTGGTTTGAATATTTCTTATTCTTATACATGTTTTTATTAATTAGTTTCTCTAAATAAGGTTTTTGTTGTGTATATGTCAATGGCGGTATGAAAAATTTACTTGTTTTAAAAACGTCATTCTTATTCTATTCCAGGCACTCTATTATAGAATATATAACTATTGCATGTGGTTAGATATTAAATCATTCATAATTCGATCAACAATTCTGTGTCGGCAATTTTCTTTGAAAACAAGCAATTCTCAAACACGGAACACTTATTCTTTTTTTTTTTTATTTCATTTAAATGTCCCAAATAATATGATTTTTTTGTATGTAGTATATGTAGTTAAAAGTCAATTTGAGTTTAGAGATCATGTTTAACTTCCCCAAAGGTAATGCTTACAGTGGCCCCCTACGAAATATCCAACTTTCTTCCATTTTTACGAGTAGGTGATTAAGTTTTAAACATTTTATATAAAATATATTTTTTCTCTTTTCTATTATGTACCAAATTGATTCGGATATGACTATTAAACTTTCCGTTAACTTCGTGTTTTCACAGTCTACCTTCGTATTTTTTGTTAAGTTGTATTTTCTGTGGAGTTTTATAGGTTTGCTTGGCTGTATGCTAATCATGTGTTGTAATTACCTGCGGGTATGCTTTTCTTTGGCATTATTCCAGGAGAGGTCATAATGTTGTTTTAGTAGTGGTCTAGGTAGGTAAGCACAAAATTTTCTGTTTGCATATAATATATATAATATATATATATATATAATATATAATATATAATATATATGTATATATGTATATGTATATATATATATATATATTATTTTTGCATAATATTGGCAATTATAATACATTTTATAATATTACTTTAACTGATAATGAAGAAATATTGATTTCATTGACTAAATTTTTTATAAAACGTAGATACTTTAAACTGTTACACTTGATGTTAAATGTTATGTATTTATTCAATTGCTATTTTATTCACTACCTTATCGGAAATATTGAAAGGATAGTATTGAAATCACTTCTAACAAATTTTGTTTAATCTAAGTACTATGTACGATTTAAAAAAAACATATTTCGTATATTAAAGGAAGTTTTTGTGTAATTAACAAAGACTTTTATGATTGCTACAGGGATATTTTGGTAAATGACAGGTTTTTATGTACAGTGTAATGCTGGTATTGTAACACAAAATATACATTTATTATTTTTTAATTTACTTATACATATGTCATCATGTATGCAGTTGATATGTGTTAACAAGTTGTCACAGATTAAATTAAAACGTTGACATTGGCAAAATACTCCACGATTCCAGTGCGAATGAAGCCATAGCATAAAAACAACTGATCACCAGGATACAGAGATGGTTGTAATGTGTACTTATAATTTCATTCGTAAACTTAATCTGTGTCAAAGTGACTTACAGATAATTAATAATTATTGACAAAATTTTATAATATTATAAAAAAGATGAAGACAGTAAAACATAAATAATCGCTCAATGTCATATCAAAAGTTTAAGATAATCTGTATTCAATAAATATTGTAACATGTCTATAGTCTGTGGAAAAACTTTGTTTTTTTTTACATCCAAAGATTATGTCATTAAGAATAAATAAAACTCAATAGGGCTGTAACAATTTTGTTTTATTGTCATATTATAATATGATAATTATAATAATAAAAACTTAACTATATATTTTTTACATGCCTAACACATCCGAAATCTCGCTTGAATAGAATTTTTTGAATTTACAGGCTTCAGTGACAGACAGGAAACTTGTCTTGAATTCATGTAGACTAAATTGTAATATTATACTACGGAAAGTAGTTTTTATGAAATTTTTCATTTAGCAATATAGCTGTATTCAAAAACATTAGGATTTAAACAGTACACTGTGTTTTTAGCATTTGAAAATACGTTTTAAACCGAAGTCAAAAATGTTTTTTCAAGAAGGCGGCTACGATTGTTAATTTAACAGATCACTGAAGATATAATTTTCATCAGGGTCGTAGCATATTAAGAAATGGGCCCTCTAGCTCAAAGGGCCCATTTTAGAGGAATTTCCTGCCGTTTTATAGAAAAAATCTTATTCTAACTGTGCAACAACAACTAGTTTAACTCATAGACGGTCGAAACATTATTGTCATTTTGTAGCAACAACAGCTTTCTCGAATTTCTAAATTTAAATAACAGTAAATTTTATTATCTGATGGTATGGTTGAAGTCAGAAAAAAGGCTATCTATAAAGTTATGATCAACTAACCAAGAACCTGGTTTTCACTAAAGAATAAAATCGAATACAAACCAAACAGATAACAATAAGTTCATATATTATTGTCCACACAGCTTAAACTAACTGAAAAAAAAAACTTATCACAGACAAACAAAATATATTAAGAATATCTTAAACCTAGATTATAGACACCTAAAATTAATTAAGAGAGTAACTTTTTGGAAAACTTTATACTTATGTGCATACAAATTTTGTTACATACATATTTTGGGAACATAAATATAAATAATTAGTGAGGTAAAGTATTTACATATGGTTTTTTTATATCAAGAATCAACATTAAGATAAATTTTACGATTAGGTAATTTTCAACTATAGATAATACTTCATGGTAAAGCTGAGTATAATAATGCAAAGTTCATGATACAATAGTTTGGTATCCGATTGAAATTTTAAGTTATAGACATTTCAAGATTCTTCCTCCATATAAGATTGATTTTAAGAATTCTATTGACACTAATAGGAAATAGGGATTTTTTTTTAAATTCTTCTTATTGGCTGTAACATTACTCTAGATTAAAAATCTAATTAGACATCAAGTAGGTAGGTAAACGAATAAATAAATGTCTGTTTTTATCCCATCTGATTTATAACAAAAAAAAAAAATGTGCTTTCCGAATTTTTTTTTAATGTCCGATGAAAATATTTGTACGCTTACGTACTTTTAGACTATATTAATAGACTCGTTTCTAGGTACATACACCTGTATGACAATAAGTTTTGCACATAACCTATTGCAATACAATACGGTGGGCTGCTAATCATCTACAAAATACGAAATCATAGTAGACGGTCCTTTTAATTCAAGGTTATTTTTTATCTATAAAACTAAATAAACTACAAAGGAAACCCCAGATATGTTTCACCTACATATATATTGAAGCGTAATTAATCAACTGAGAATTATTTAATAGTCTCTTGGTTGTTGTTTTTTAATCCACTACAATAAAAAGAGACTTAATATTTTTTTGTAACAAACACTAATAATACACGTAAAACATTGATTTTCCTTTGTGATAACGTCTTTAACGAAGAATGTTTAACTGAGATAACGAAAAAAACTTAAAATTAAAATGTGATATGGAATAAATGATGGTACCTTAAGGCGCCGAGTAACAATCGCAAAGCTCTCATGTTAAACACATAAAAGTCTCTCGTTAAGGAAATCGTATGTATAGTTTAATATATATATATTATAAAACAATAAAGCATATTTCCTACTTGATAGTAAAAAAAATATTAGAATAAGTCAATGATTGTAATAAACGATTTCAACCAAGTATTTATATATAATAAATACAAGAGCAACAAAATTAACTTCGTTTTCATAGGTAAGACACATCGCATTGCGCTAAGCAGAGTATATTCTACATATAATAAAATTTAATAAGAAAAATCGCCCAAAAAGAATTCGCTGCTTCTGCAGTAATTAGCAATGTGATATGTCCTTCCTTACCTACAACGACACAGGAGTCTACCGAAGTGCCAGCCCTATTATAAAGACGAATAAAAATAATTACAAAATAGTAACAGTATAAAACTAATAATCAATTAATAAGTAAACAGATAAATACCACAACCAGCCAGCCTCGACGCCCGAAGACAAATCGTGTCCAATTGTAAAGCCAGTCATCGTACGGGTCCGGATATAATGGTCGTTTAAATTTCAGCGGGTTGAGGTTTTCGGGTGTGGGTCCTCATGTGTCTCGTGATCATGTCTCTGCGGCAGGCTGCGTATGGGCAGGCCGGGCAGCGGTAAGGTTTCTCGCCGGTATGGGTGCGCTGGTGCGTGGCGAGATGATCTGATCGCGAGAATACTTGACCGCAGGCCGAGCAAGAGTACGGCTTAACGCCACTGTGCAGCCGTGCGTGCCGCGTCAACATGTCGGAGCGGGCGAAACGTCGCCGGCATATCTCACACTCGTATGCGCGGGCCGCCTCCGGAGGCCTGTCCCTGTGTCGCGAGGCCACATGCTTGGCGAGGCGGTCGTGAACGGCGAAAGTTTGACCGCACGTGTTACACATGTAGCCGCTGGTCTCATTGGCGACTTTCGGCGTCTCCGATTTCAAGGAGAGATCGAGAGGTGCGTCTTCTGACTTGGCCTCGTTGCAGTTGGAGTCGAGCATGAGCCAGCGAGGGTAGTGGTTGTTGTTGCGTATCTGAACGGCGAGTTTGTCTAGTAAACGTGAAAGCCGACGACGTTTATGCATGTACTTGGGGTTGTGAGAAACCGATGCTGTTTCCGCCATGCTAGCCGCGAAGCCGCTGGTGCCTTCTCCGAGCCCTAGCGGCCCTAGCGGTGCATGCCAACCTGGTGAAAAATAAACACATTTTTATACAAGAAACCACAACGTACATTTTAATTTTCATTCAATATATTCACCGTCTATATAAGAAATAACATTTTGAACATAAGTGAAAACTTTCGATGTCAGTTTAAAGCAACACGTCTCTTTGTAGCAATTAAAACTACGCGACTGGACATCCAACAACAGTCCTTAATGTTTGAGGGCAGGTGATGTTTTTTCATTATTTACTGAACGAGATGACAAAACATAGGCAAATAGCGATAATGTATTGCACCTTTGATCCATCTGTTCGTTGAATGGGTTCGACCCTTATCCTTAAAGCCCGATTGGTACTGCGAAAATGTTTTTAGACCAATGAGATCCCTTCTGCGGCGGTACAAAAGAAATCCCCCAAAGTTTGAGGTATGGATTTGAGCGCGATTATGTCTTTAAGGCGTTGCTAATAGAGTTTTTGTGAAATAGGACGAAGGGGTCGAAGAAATGTAAGTCGATCTGTTGCTATGAGGCAGGGCTTCCAACGACGGATACGCTATATGTTTGACTCGATGTTTACTTTCATATAGAGACACTGATTTGTGTCATTGCGATATATCTATGAGGTTTTATTTACAAAACATAGGACATAGGAATTGTATAGTTAATAAAATTAAATTTAGTTCTTCCGAAATGTGAAGGAATTGTTTTTATCAGCTACTTTTTCTGAGGAGGTATTTTATTCTATCAGAGTTCTTAAGACTTCTAGAGTGAGTTAGTTTAACATCGAGACGTAGACCTCGAATTCTTATGTCACGAGGTCAGGTTATGAAAAACCTTACAGTGATTGGTCTCACGTATAATAATATATAATTTATTCAGTCGTTATGACGAACTATATTCAATTAGGGAGATAAATAAGAAAAATGTACTTTTACTCAATAATTTAACGTTCTAAAGTTATAGCGTATGTGCGCTTGTTGGTAATCAGTACGTACTTCTAATACGGGCATGTTCTAGACAACATTTGAGCTTAAATTTGAAAGCAGTAGGTATTAGATATATCAAAGCAACTATTCGGCGGTCTGTTGGTTAGTTGTTAGTTAGTTTAACTTATTTCAAAACAGAAACTGTGTACTACAATACAGTAAATTTACTTGAATGTTGCACCTTGTTAGCATATTTACAAATATTAGGCACTCGTGTATATACAATTGAAGCGCATGTAGATTAATTTATTTAATTATATACAAGAATTATTATTTATACACGACTATTTAAAACGAAGAGTTTTATTAGAAGTAAAAGAAACACAGATAACATACGTAACAGAAAAAAAAATAAAAGGAAAAAAAATTCAACATACATATTTCACATCCAGTGAGACGATATCAAAATGAACGAGCACAAGTCCTTAATCAGAACGGCTATCTGGTTGTAATATTCGCATTGTCTTTATACAACATATTTGTAACGAAGATGCACTCAGAACGAGATCCGTTGCGTACAGTGAACGGTGAGGTCGGGCCGGGCGTGAGACCGCGAACCGGTCGCCTCCTCCCCGCACTAGCATCCGAATGGACATTCGTTAACAGAGCTGGTGGGCACGCGTTCTACGTCCATCTGCATGAACGCGTCGCGGACGACTGACAACCGCCCCCATACCACCTGCCGATTGCCCAACAGAATGTCTTCGCGAAAATAGCGCCTCGGATGTCAAGGCGATTACCGCCGTGGCTACGCGTATGCGCATGCCGCTGTACTAGGTTTCATATTTCCTTATTAGTTATTATGGTGTGAAAAAAAGGAAAGACAAATTATTTTTTTCAAAAAAATATATTACTTTTGTCTACGGAAGATAAAATTTTCAAACTTACAAGTTTTATAACTATAAAAAAAAAAAAAAAAACTTAAAAGCCTTTAAATGTGCAAAATCTTCTATTAACTTTCTTGTGTCCGAACTATCTACGATTTCATGTTCAATTGAAAGTATTGCTAGAAAACTCAGTCTTTGCTGGTGCATTGTTGATCTTGAATAGTTTTTTTGTAATTTATAATTAAGAAAAAGACCTTCCACCAGATGCAACTGAGACCGTTGATGTAAGTAACTTAGCTAATAACTTACTAACTTACTTACTTAGCTAGTAACCCTTAACGCTATTGCTGTGTTCGATGATGTAAAAATTAAGTCATCGGTCAAAATATATTGTAATAGAGTTTGCGGATCACTAGATTGCCTTTGTACAAAATGCAACTTTAATGGAATGATGTCTTCAAATAAAAGTAAATCGATTCCGTCCATGTCTGATTCTCCGCTAGAATCATATTTAAGTTTCAGATTTAAATCTTTACAATGTTTTATTAACTCAACATTGGAATAATTAAATAAGTTGTTGCCAAAAAAGCCAAGTACGTCGGAAAATGTTTTTAACTCGTCGAACCTATCCTTTAAACAAGTTACCGTTTGATCTAGGATTCTAAAATAAAACTATACTCTGTATTTGATTTTGTGGTCTACTATAACTTCGTTAATGTGTTCCCAATTAAATTGTGTTGATTTTCTTCTTGGACGAATTTTATTCACTGGTGGGAAATCTTTTTCTACGTTGAGTCCGTGAGCCACTTTAGAAGCTTCTGCTAATGCCGTTCCAGAGTGTTCGGACGTGCGATATTCTGTAACCCTATCAATCAACTTATTGATCAAATTTATGCAGGTTCGAGTGTGCATTGTAGGGCTCTGCATATTTTGCTCAGAGAATTAATTTCTTTTAAAATATCCAACCAAATTATTACCGAGCAAATCTATAACATTGAAGGTTTAAAGCAAGCGAATGAGCCTTATGGGTTGTAGTACAATCCCACTCCGACGAACCACCAGATACCTCCAGCAAAGCCTGGAATACTTTTTCAGAGTTATGCCGTAATGGTTTAAGTTAATCGATTCTGTTGGACCATCAATTTGCACTCAAAGCTTTTTATTTCGAATACGGTAAATGTCTGCGAATTATCTACCACCTTTATGTAGATGATGAAAAGAAAACGTAAATTTAATATTCGAGATTTAAAAGCCCTTTGGTTATTGTTGCTTAATATTTGTACAGTTATCTTTGTGATATTTAAGTCAATAAACAAGTTAGGTCGTGCCTACCGTAATTACGATTTCTGCACACTTCTGCTTTATTCTTACGGATAATTCAGTATATATATGGATATTGAATAATAATTACACTACACAAGTTAAAATATCATTCAACTGAGCCGAGAAATCATATACAAAATAATTGAAGGAAGCTCAAAGGGGATTCCCGTTTTTCGTCGAATGTCAGATGACGTTTGCCATCTTAGTTTTTACGGATGCCGATAGAAGGCGGTTATATTTTCTTATACTATGAATATTATGACAATGACTTGAATAAGACAAGATAGAAGTCACTCAATTTGCCGCCCCCTAGGCGTGCCGTCCTCGTGCAGTGCACGCTTTGCACGCTCGCTTCCGGCGGGCCTGTTCACGATGTACCATGTTCATTATAAATAAGAGATCTACAGCTATTTGGTAATGGTTATATGACACATTGACATTAACAAGGTGTCAACTTTTTTTTAATTTAACTTCTCAAAAGTATTTATTTTGTAGAGGAAATTTCATAAGAATCTATCGCGAAGTGATCTATTCCATTTTTAAAATAGTAGATACATATATTTATATATATATATAATTATTTATTCATATTTAAATCTGTCTAATTAGTCATTAATATTTATATTGATAGTTAATTAGTTCTAGTCAGTTTAAAATAGGGAACAACGTTTTAAGCCGATGTTGTTTATTCTATAAATTTTATAATCTGTTTAAAAATAACTCAAGAATTTCCATCAGGTTGTTTATTACATAAATTTTTTAATCCGCTGTTGTTTCTTACATAATTTTTTTAATCCGATTAAAATTATCTGAAAGATTCCATAACGAACGTCGCAGGACAGAATATAAGTTAGAATTTAATTTAAAGTCATGCGGCTAAGAGAAAAAATAATTCACTAACAAACTTATACTTCCGTAAGATTAAGTTAGAACTTCATTAGAGTCCTAAACATTCACTTCATATAACCTATTCGAGACCCGGCCGTCGCAAGCTTTCGCATCACAAGATAAATTAAAAATAAAATTGTTCACTGAAAATCATTCCCGTTTTCACGACTTAAATGTTAAATATTAATAAAAAAAACATTAATGAATCCAAAGAATCAAAATAATATAAAACAAATTTATGAAAACATTTTCAAACAGAACGATATTAATGGCACAAAACGAATAAAAACTCACCAGACATGTTCAAGCTTCTAATGTCAGATTTTTGAGAATCGAACAGAGCTTGCATTTTAATTTTCAATACTAACGTTATCCAATACACAAACACAAACTTATACCACCGGGTTCAAAAAAAAAAACTTTCAGCGGAATTTCCGATGTAGCACGCGCGATGTCCTCACAACGAATGAGTCCCGTTATATGAAATCAGTGCTAGGGTAGAAAAATAATAAAAGCAAGTTTTATTATTGTGTAATACGCGATGAAGTTAAGAAGGGTCCGAAATCTACGCAGATGGAGACTCGTGAGAAAGAAGGCGGTATAGCAACCCTATGGTTACAGCTGTCTTTGTTAAAGTCGTGGGTGTCTTAGCGCGTCCTGATAAGACCCTCTAATCTATTGACTATAAATTTTAAAACTGTATAATGATCTCGATATTATTATTATTCAATTGTATATATTTCTGTGATTATCTTTCTTTATTGTACGATTGGATGGTACTATTTATTTATCTGTGTAAACCGTCATTGCTTAGGGTCATTCTTTTTTTGAAAATTAATACTTTTAATGCAAACTTCTTTCTTTAAAGTATATATTTCTACGCATGTTTCTGTGCGCATCTTCGCACTTGCGATATATTTACACTATTTTTCATTTTCTGGTAGCTTTGGATGCGAATATTTTTAGCGATTAACCATTATATTAGTATATGTTTAGAGGATTTTTGTTTCCATTAAACTAACTGTATCAAACTTCAGATTTTACTTTTAAATGTAGGTATTTAAGTTAAGATAGGTACGGTAATGGGTAACGCAATTTGTTATTTGTATGACGTAAAGAAAATGTTTGTTTCGCATTCGTTAAATAAAGAAATTGTAAGGATAGCATATTGAGGTCTGCTATACAACATCAAACGTATATATATATATATATATATATATATATATATATATATATATAACATTTAATGAAATTCATGTCTATTTGTCTACCTGTTCTAGGTAATTTCTGAAATCGGTGGGCCAATTTTGTCAGGTAATTCACTAGCCGATAACTAAGTAAAGTAATACGGAATAACTGGTATTTATTTTTGTTTTCTTATTGTTTAAACGTAGAGATAAAAATTATAAACAAACCCGCTCTGACGAACTCGTGGGCAGAGCTAATATAATACAAAATATAAGTGAGTTAATTACAACACGCGTACAAATGTAAGCCCGAAATTGAATAGTTTATGCAAATGATGTTCAAAATGAACATTTCTGTATTATATATTTTTGTTTTAATATATCATTTATTAAGTTACTTCCATATAAATATGATACCGTTTTTTTTTAAATTTATAACTAAGAATCCGTCGAAGGTTTGACTTCATGTTCTTACGTTTTTTATTAATAAGGAAGTTTGTTTAGTTATCGATCGAGAACCTGTAAGAGTTATTATGATTGTAGACATGTTTTTATGTTTGTTATGAGAGGATTTGATTTGAGTCGAAGCTATTAAGTGTAATTCAGATCAGACCTATGAATACAATACATATCATGTACATGCGAATGTCGAGTTAGCCTATAAGTGGGGTGTACAATTAATGCATGTAACAAATTAAATAATTTAGTGTTAATTAAGACTAAGAACTAAAATTGTATACAACGTTGGCTTCCTATTTAAATAAATAAATAAATAAATAAATACAAAAAAAAAAAAATCAAACGAAATACTCATCAACATATTTGTTACATTTCATAATTAATTTCATTACTCTTAGATCATTGTATTGGAATTTTCCTTTTAATGAAATTTTTTGCCGCAATAAAAAGTACCTCATCACGGAAAAGTATCTCAACAACATTGATATCTATGGTCGAAATACATTTGTGTACACGCCTTTGTGTTTCACAATATTAAATAACTAAATACGTATGTCACAAAATAAAATTAATTCGTATTTCAATAATTAAAATTTAATTTTACGAATTGATTTCGCATGAAAATATTTCGTTTTATATTAACAAATAATTCATATTTTATATTATAATTAAACATAATCCGATTATATTATATTAATATATGAAGAAAACATATAAATTTAAGTGAAATGATTTCACTGAAATTACCGTACAGATTTAATTCAACATTATATAATTATTCAGATACTTGCTCTGTACATTATTATGAACCTGCTATTAATTTTGGCGGGATTATGTATTATATTTTTAATGTCAAAAGTTAGCAATGGTTTACTATTAGGGAGCCGAAGTACCCTGGCGCGTTCAGGACTCTCACGGTGAGCTTTTGACACCTGGTCGAATTGTGAGTGATGTTTCAGTATCGATATAAAAAAATAAGTTTACATCACTAGCGTTTTAAATCATATTAATTAATGTTAATTTAACAGTCGTAGCTATATTATTTTCCTCGGGATTCCATACTGGTTCAGTAAAACCTTATAGGTGATAATAGAATAGACTAAAAATAGATACTAGCGGTACTCCTGGTATGTTTTCTCTGTATTTGTCAACTAATATCTTAGAGGCCGTGAGAATCTTACCCCTATACCGTTTTGCAAATCGCCCTCCGCCTGCTAAAAGTGTGTCCTAGGCGTTAGGGGAAAGATTTCCCACGATTCACACCTGCATGTGCCCTCCGCCTTACTGCTAATAATACCTTGACTGGTCAGATTTTACTGTTATTCATTCCACACGAGCGACGGAACCCTAAATTTACGATATTATCACCTATTAATATTTTTTGTTTGTTTGTTTTCCATATTTCGCGACAATTGTATTTCGTTAAAAACTAAGATGATTGACTTCAAAGCTGCGTTTAGAAAAAAAAAAAAAACAGGAAATAACGAAACTTTTATTTTATGAAACAACAGTAATTCCGTCTATTTTAATTTCCGTCTTGCGGAAATATGCACATTACTAGTCGTAAAGCCTTTTTTCAATAAATAACTTTGAGTGCAGTAATGAGTACCTAAAATACGCCACCTTATAATATATGAATTACTTATATTTTATAACAAGACATGAGTTGGGGTAGCGAATGCCAAAAAAATATAGACGACTAGCGGTATAAAAAGGTGATTTCCGGTAAAGACAAACAAATCTAATTATCATGCATACTACGATGTGTATTAACTTATCGAAATAATTGCGAAAATTGCCTAATATGGAGGGTAAGGATAATATCTGACAATAAACATTCCAAAATTGAATAGTTCCATTCTTGGCACTATGTAAAAAAGATAAAAAATAGTATAAAATTATAAATATATATATAAATTTTTTAATAAATAATTTGAACGAAAAATACGTTTTATCGTATTAATGAACCATATTTATTCTTAAGATTAAACTGTGTTGTATAATCTGCATAATTTTTAAAAGCATTTTCAATCAAATCATGAATATACATCCATACGGTAAGCGTGGGAATAACACGGTATAGATAAATATAAGCAATGTATCGATAGTGAATGCTTATCAATTAAATTTAGATTGCAATACAGGTAGGCGAGTTTGTTATCTATTTGTCTACATATATTTTGTATGAACAGCATTGAATCCACAGAGAAAAAAATATAATGTTACAGCGGAGTCTTTTAAGCATTTGCTTCCTTGTAATAATCATATCTTATCCTCAGGGTTCATCCGTCTCCACAAATATTTAAATCTATTTTGTTTCAAACAAAATTTACTCAAATCCAGCCGGACGGTGCGAACTACAAGTAGATAAGTATTAGGTAAACATTTACATTTTTAACACAGATCCTATTAAAATAAACGAATAGTAAAATTATATACGTAGGAATTTTAAAAGTAATGAATTTGTTTATAAACAAAACCCTCACGAATCAATGTATTCGCTTCAAACTCTTTTTCTCAGGCAGATTTTCGGAGCTTACAAAGGATCGTCATGATAAATTACGCTACACATAAAGCAGTGATTGTTATAGGAATATATTTGTAATAATAATAATTATATAATTGGGGCTCTTGAACCGTTATACGATTTTCTTTTGATTCTTCCCCCTGTCTTGCGTGGGGCTGAGTGGCGGGGGATACCCACGACAATATTCTCACGTGGAAATTTTTAAGTACGACTCACAGATGCTCGTATTATTATTATTATATTTTGAACAGTTACAATTACTTCCATTTGATTAAAATCAGTGTTCAATAAAATATTGTTCTGACTAAATATCGGTTAGGGTACCTAGGTTTAAAACGCAATAACACTTGATCTATCGGAAACTTTATTAAAAAATGCAATATAAAATGAATATTTTTATGAACACTACTAGTTTTAGTGAAATATTCGTTTCATAACAACTCGAGAATAGACGGAAGTCGAATTAAAACTCAATATACCTGGCCCTGTTCAGTCATCTAGATATTTTATGATTGAAAGTATTGCCTGTTCAAAAAAATAATATATTTTATGATATCCGTACACAAAATATGTTTTATGAGCTAACCTGTCAATCATTTTTGTTTTTTAGTTTGATTTTTTGGTCCCATATGTTGCTTTTAAAGGAATTTATAGCATTCCTAATTAAGATTTCACAAGTAATCTATAAATGGACTGCGTCTTAGCGGCCGCCAGACAATTATTTTGGTCTAATCTAAATCTACTCAGTTGCCACAAGTCAATTGCATTTCGAGTAGGTATGTTTTAACAATATTTTAAACAACTCCTACACAGTAAGTATACCTTAATTGGAAAATTTAGAGGGATGTCCGCGATACAAAGAGAAATAAATGTAAGATAAGTATAGCGAATGTTCCACTATTCACCTAAAACGCGAACAGTCATATCAATTGTAACAATTAAATTTAAATAATTCGCATATAAACTGTGTACTTATATAAAAAATCAATTAATTTCGAATATATATTTTTTTTATATTTTGAGTTTTTGTTATAATAACATCATTAGTTTGGTACTTGTAAGTTTGAAACAGATAAATTATTTAAACGCGACCGTTATTTCTTTAGCGTAATTAATTACGTACCTTCATAGTACATTCCTATAACACATAACTTCAATACTTATTATTATAATTATATATATTTAAATACTTTTCATTAAAAAAATTACATGCAAGATGTTGTTCATTATTTATTTGTTTGGTACCAACATTATGGTGACTTTATCCAATAGCTCATAGTTTGATATTAAAACAATTCTAACCTTTGAAAGTTACATACTCATTAATGAATATATTAAGAAACGTAAAGCAACAAAATCCTGGCGTATTCTTCAAACAAACGTTAAGAATTGCACGTATTTGAAACTTAGGTGTGCATTATAATATATCTTGCTTTTTCGTGAGCGTGTTCACGGTATTACGATTTTAGATTGTATTTACCTAGTAATTAGGTCCAATATACCTCGAATTAGAAGCTGCTTGAAGGCCGACAACCCTATTTTAAAATTGATCAGTTAGGTGAAGATAAGTGAATGAATAATACCATGTTTCTAATATGGGTGAAATAGAATATAAATACGGGACTAAGGTCGAAGAACGTTCAGTAATCTAAATATGGTCCAAAGATTCTGTGATTAAAGAATTTCGTTTCTATATTATTGTTATGATGTCACTGTGAAGTATATTGCAAATATAACAGAATTGCTGCGGTTGATGAGGGTGAAAACTAAATTTCATTGATAAATAAACTTATAAAACCAATTTTATGACCAATATTTAAAATATTTACTGCTTTAATAAAATCTGTTTAAGAACGTTTTAGTACTAATTATCACGGAATCAAATAGTATTCTAAGAAATACTTTAACCCCACTAGTTAACTGAAAATCCCATGAAATAGTCGATTTATAAGACACTTTCAAAAATGACATAAAAGTTGTTTTATTTTTTAATTGTAATCATTTAAATTATTTAATTAATTTAAATTTTCCTTCTCAATTTTTTGCACCTAATTAAGTACATATATCGATAATATCTTTACTAGAATAAATTAAAATATTTTACAAAATTATTACCGTTTTAAAATTAAATATACACGAATCAAATTAAATTCATAGAATGGATATTTTATATATCAAATATCAATAGTTGTTTCTTATTCCAGGAACGTCTTGTAGTATTTTAAAGGAAGTTTAATTTAAATGTCAGTAGGAACATATTTTCTATTCCTATCGTATTCCAAGTTATAAATTTTTAATTGCTTTAAGTTATTGAGCGGGTTTTTCACTTGAGTGGCTTTAAAACGACTTTGCCTATAATAATTTATAATGAATCCAGGACAAAAAAATAAATAAATCTAATGATGGAAGGTTTCTTTCACTGATTTTTATGATATTAAAAAGGAATATATTTATTTGCATGTAATAATTTATTTATTTTGGTGCAAAAATAATAATATGTAATAAAACGTTATATTAAATAAATACGAATATGTAATATAATGCTTATATTTATAGTAACTATTTAGTAGCCACTAAGTATAGGAAATAATTAGACAGTTTGTTTTTAATTTTTATTTAGTCCATTTTTTATACAAATATTTACAAATTATTTATATAAGTAGGGGATATTTTCTTATTTAATGTAAGTTTATTTTAAGTAGGTAATATATATTTTTTGTCTAGAAGTGCTGTCATTGAAACTTGACATTATGCCAGTGGGTGACCAAATCAAAGTTATTGATTTTTCTTGTACCTGGAAGTAGAACATTCCGTGTCTTTTGATTCTGAAAAGAGAAATACACTTACAGATAAAGATGTCTAGTAAATTGCAGGAAGCTCAAGAACACTGCAAGGCTGCCGAAAAATTGTAAGTACAACATTAAATGTTTTGGTTTTTATTTGTTATTTTCATGTTTTTAGAACTGCTGCATCTAAAATTTGCATGGCGAATTTGTACCTGAGCGACTTAATAACTTCTAAGTACTTTAACGTATAAAGAAATAGACCTTTGTGTAATTTAATTTTATATCAAGATAAAACTTTGTTGTTTTGCTCTAATGGTGTATAAAATAAAATAACTACAAGTAAATGTCTTAAACTTTTGAAATTTTTATTGATCAATATGGCAAGTTATTTTTAATATTGTACTGCGAATAATTTGAAGTTTTATAAATATTATGACGATGTGTATCAGTTAAAACAGTACCTTGGTAGAGCAACCATTGAGTTCCAATGACTAATGATAGTTCTATAACAATTTTTATTCGATTTGTTGCAGCCTCAAGACATCACTTTTGAAATGGAAGCCAGATTATGACTCGGCAGCCGATGAATACAATCAAGCAGGTATTTGGTTTTATTTTTTAATTATATTTGACAGTTTACTGTCAAATCATTGTGTTATCTTTTCTCAAAGTTTCTGAACATGACCTCACATAATAAATTTAAACACCACCAAATTATATTTAATAAAAAATAAATCTTCTGCAACAAAAGTGTAATCAAGGGGTTTGAGCTTGACTTACAATTTTTGTTTTTAGTTCCAGTACCTAGTCCTGAAAGTATATCTTAATTTTCATGTTCATTTTTGCATCTATTCTTCTTGTAGTCAATGCCATTAAAGATATGATGGCTATATTTTCATTATTGCAATATAATATAATTATGAAGTATTAAGTCTTTGTTCTCTTGATATTAAATTTTCCTTCTAGCTCAATGCTATCGTATTGCGAGGGATGTGAATAAATCCAAGGAATGTTACATGAAGGCCTCCGATCTGTACACGAAAAATCATTCATTCTTCCATGCGGGTAAAGCTATTGAAAATGCTGTTATTGTAAGCAAAGAGGTTGCAAGTCCTGAAGAGGTATAGATTTATATACAAAACATTTACAATTAATAGTAGTATTATTAAATTAAACTTTAAAGCAGCCTTTCCCAAAGTTGCAGTCCTAAAGGAGTGCAATAAGAGATCCACAAAAAAATTGAGATGATTTGCAAAATCATTTAAATGCAATAAGTTATTATGTAGGTGTAAAAGGAGGCGATATAAAATAAATTTATTCTCAAAGTGGGTAGTTAGCAAAATAATTTTGGGAACCACTGCTTTAAGGGGTTTGGTTTAAACAATCAATCAATAAGTAACAGTATATATAAATTGGTTTTCCAGCTTTATAACATGGGTTTGGAATCCAGCAACCTGTATCAACAACATGGCTCCGGTGATTCTGGAGCCAATGTTTTGGACAAAGTGGCAAAGATTATCGAGGATAGGGCACCGGAATTGGCCGTTAAACTGTTCCAACAAGCAGCTGATGTATCTTCGGTAATTCTGATTATTTATTATTGAGTTCAATTGTATTAGAATTTAATAATAATTCTTCCTATACATTTTAGACTGAGAGCAGTCAGCACCAGGGATCGGAGTACATAAGCAAGTCGTCGAGGATTTTGGTGAAAATGGAACGGTAACATATCATGACATAATATGAATGGTTACAGATTTTTATTGAAAGCTTATTCACAAATTTATACATTTTTTAAATAGATATGATGAAGCTGTTGATAGTATACGTCGTGAGATCGGTTTTCATCAGGAATCAGGGAATATAAATGCTGTTGGTAGATTGACGGTGGCTATTGTATTGGTACAGCTGGCTAGGGGTGATGCGGTCGCAGCTGAAAAGGCTTACAAAGTTAGTAATTATTGACACACCTTTATTACTATATAAATCATTGGTAGTGCTATACCTTAAAAACTTCAGAATTGGACTGTGATTGGTAGAATTGTGGATATATATTATATTGTGTTCAAATTGTATAGTTTAATAAGTAATATTAAAACCTGTGATTAATTTTACCAAGGAATGGGGTAACAATTGTGAGGCTCCCGAGATGCAGACAATCGAGCAACTTTTACAAGCATATGATGAAGAGGACAGGGAATCTGCTAAGAGGGCGCTCGCATCGCCTTTCATACGGAGCATGGATGTTGAATATGCGAGACTGGCTACCACGGTACCACTGCCCGAATCAATCGAACCCATACCGAAGGCCAATGTCAGGGAAAATGCAGCGCCCTCATATGTCAGCCCCAACGCTAATCCAGGCTCTGAGGTATGTGGAGGTGTTGATAATAATTATGAAATTAATTACCAATATAAAATTATTATATATATATATATATGTGTTAGTTACAGGAGGGCAACACCCGTGAAGGCTCTGGCCAACAATCCACATTTGATACATCAGCTTTTGATGTTAAGAATGATGATGAAGACGAACTCTGTTGAGTTAAATACAAATGTTGTTATATTATCAAATGTCTATAAAATTATCCCTCACTTATGTGTGAGGATGTAATCATATTAGCTTGCTGTAAGATCAAAACACTACTTTTTTTTTTATAAATGTCACTATCTATTCGCATCCATAAACAATTTAGCCTCATTGCTCTCACCTCCTTGCTGACATTCTTAAAGTTTACATTATATAAATACTTAAAAAAAAATCATAAATTAAGTCTTCAAAGATTTTCTATTCCTAATCTATTGAGCATAGTTTTAGATAAAATATATTGAGAAAATTAATGTTTACAGCCATTTGTTGGATTTCGCAAGGTGCTTCTTTTGTGATTGTTAGTTTGTATATTGTTTGATACTGGATAATTTCAATAGTAATATTTTGTGCAATGTTTAATGTGAAAAATATTGTTTATTTTTATAATATTTAAATATTATTCGGCTGTAGTTGTCTCAGCTATGTTAGTTGTTAAGCACTTTGATATTGGATCTTTATAAATACAGATCACAAGTGGCAGATACTGACACTGGCACATTTGCTTTGCTTGAAATATTAACAGAAATCATTGCTGGTCGTAGACTGTTCTCGTTTTTAATTTTATATTACTTTAATAAATAATAGATATATGTAGAGTTTTGTAGATTTATGTACAGTCTTATAATTTTTATAGACATATAGGATTTAAGGATAAATATATACTTTACAATAGGTTTTGCTTACATATTATAATTTCAAAAATGTTCTAGTGTTATTTAATAATTTGTAATTCATTGATGAAATATTATATATATATATATATATATATATTAATTTAGAAAATTATTAAGCTAGTTTGTGTCAATTTTATTAAAAAACATTATAAATTATAGAAATGAATATTAGCTGAAATATATCTGTGTTTAAAATTCAACGATCTCAATTATTTCTCCCTCTATCATAATAAAATATATTTATGTATGTTAAAATTAATTTATTTTCCATATAAATTTAAAATGTTTACATGGATATAAACACTATTAATATATGTGTTGTGTATACAAAACTATGCAATACTTGATAACAGGCGCCTTAAGTATAATGAAATTGTCTACATAAAAATGTCCCTATAAATATCCTATGCAACAATTATATTAGCTTAACAACTAAAGAGATCTGTACAAATTAACTTTATTGCTGTAATTGTATATAGTCGGACATGTCCTGTAGATTAACGAGAAACCAACTAAATATAGTAATAATACATATTAAAACTTAACAGGACTTCCCTAACAGTTTAAAAACATTCAGTAACAAGAAAGATCAATATGTTCCAGTGCCCTGTATGTTTATATTACAGTTGAGTTTTCATATATGTATTGTTATATTTGATTATAGTCAGTCTAAACTTACTATTTGACATCATCGTCGAGTAGTTCAGTATATTTTGTTAGTGAACTTCTGTGGTGCTAAAAATATTGGAGCATGCATGTAACAATATAAGTCAACGGTTGCAATACATAGAATAACTAACAGTGTAAAATCATAATACTAACATCCTGGTTTATAACTGACAAAGTCGCTATATATAATATTCACAAACACAATTACTCTATAAAATCTAAAAAGTCAGCCATTATAGTAGTTACATGTTTTAAAATTACTTCAAATGCCTATGGTTGTATATTCTTATGGCTGAACATTGAATGTATGTATGGGGGCACCATTGGTGGTACTGATGACGTCGATTCCGGAGGTTGCTCTTTGTCTTTGCTGTTTTTCGTCTTCCTGAATTGGAAACCGTTCTTGCGTAGAATTTTTCTCAATGTCTCTCTTGATCCTTTAAAATTTATTTCCTCTTTGAGTATCTGCAGGAGTTTGTTGATGGTAGGAACTTCTTTCTTGAATGCATAAAATTCATGAATTTTTCTTCTTATCACTTGTAAGTCATATTCATCAACTTCAATTTTTCCTTTTGTTCTGACACGTTTTTTCGGTGATTTCTTTAATGTTTCTGGATCTAATAACCCTTGTTCAACGAGCCTCGCCTCTTTGACTATGTTGAGTATAGTTCTCTCTGAGACACCTATTATAATAATTATTTAAAAAATTTATATCAGTGAGTCAACTACAAATACACAGGAATTTATATTAATTTTTTAAAGTTAAATATACATATAGATATATGTATATTTTTTATATCTCAATACAAATGTTTATTAAGAACACTTAAGTTTGACATTAAAAAATTCTCTTGACTCCGATGAGATTGCAAACAGTGAATCATTAATAGAAATGAAAGAAATTGAAAAATAATTTAACAGTAACTACAAACATAAAACAATGAAGTAATAATAACGTAAAGGCACAAAGGCTGACAATTTTTTTAACTAACAGTATATTTTTTTGTTTTATGGGATTGTTTGTATAATAAGAGTTGGTACGATATTAAGTTATATTAAAATATTGAATAAATTGATGTGATTTTGTAGAACTAACCAGTAGCGGCGGAAACTCTAACATAAACTTTACTCAGCGGTATTATAGGTACTTGCATACGCTTTTCTTCGTCCATAAATTCCTTTACTTTTAATATTATATCACGTACTTCACTCGTTATATTTTTTGGCATTTTGATGGCTATTATCTTATATTCTCAAATAAACAAATTCAATGGCCGCCTATTGTTTGTCTATTGCTATCTGTCAGACTATAAAATTGACAATACTTTGATTTTTACAGTCTATAAATGTAATACTTATTAGTTTAAATTTTTTTATATGGAATGGTATCAAATTAAATATCTACTATTCGAGGGAATACTAAAATAAAGTAAAAAAAGAAAATAAAATAAATTTTTAGTATGAAATCACAAGTTTTACTTCAACTCTTTGCTATCTTTTATTTTTCTCTTAAGGCTGTAATGACAGCTTATTAATTAAAGTTCCTAAGTGACATAGTAGGCGTTTTAAATATTATGTCTGTAAAATATCATAAATGTTCGCATTAAACTATAAACTATATTTTGTATGAATGTACTATATATTTTATAAATGATACTAATAATATAATGCTTCTATGGCTCGTATGTCACTATTATTTTATTTTTCGTTTCATAAAATTTGTAGACAGAAGAAAGATGTTTATGATGCAATTTAGGCTTGATTCGTAGTCTTTGGTTGGAATTGTATATGTGGCTGTAAAAGATATCGTTTAATGATTAAATTTTTGCACAAGAATCGCCTATAAGGTGTGTAATTTATAACACTGTGTCGAATTGTGATCACCTTGTCGATGGTAATTGGTATGGATCTGGATATAATTTTGAATAAGTATTGAGATCCTTTATTAAATTAATGGAAAAATGTTTTAGGTTTATTAGTAAAAGGTTGATAATATTCAAAATATGAACTATATTTATTATTATGGTATAGTGGAACAATAAAGAATAGGCTACATGAAAATCCTTATATCTTATGGTTGAAAGTGGCACCCAACTTTTTAAGCAATTTTAATATATTTGCCAGTTTTAGTTGGATGCTTTGTATATAATAGTAAGAACATTTGACTTATAGTAAAAATATTTCATATTAAAAATATTTTATTTATAAAAAAGTAACCGTATTTACACAATTTGCTCAATTTTACTATTGAGTATACATAAATAAGGTTTTTGTGTATTGTTTTAGAACGACGTACCGGCCACCTAGAGAAAGTATCATAAACTATAATGACAAGACAATTGTAGTAAGTTCATTACAATACGTCCATTATTGTTCTAGGAAGTAGGTGAATTATTTCAATTCGGTTGAAAATATATAAAAATGTCTCGATTTTGGAATGATTTTCAAGCGTCCTATCACGACCATGTCTGTCTTATTGTCACCGAAAAAGATGTATTAGAGATTAGTTTACGGGGCACCAATTGGGTGGCAAGTTTCAAACGATGGTGGCATGATCTTTTTCTCCTTTCACATAACGATCCGAGAGTTAGATTATTCTACGGCAGTTCGCATGCCGTGAGAATGGACCGACTGAAGCAGTTCCGTTTATACAGATCGACGATACATCCACTTAGCAAGTTTAGGTAAAGTTCTTAATTAAGTATGTTTTTGTTTGAATAGAACTAGCTCCTAACTAACGTTTCCTTCCTTCCAGACATGTATGGGACATCATCATGTTATTCGTTGTAGTTTTAAACATGGCACTGTTTTTTCACAGCACTTCAAATATTTACGGTGAATTCGACTGGTCGGTTTATTTTATCGCTGTCATTCTTGAATTTATTATCTTCCTAGATATTTATGTCACTTCGAGAACCGGCTACATTAACTATGAATCGAGGAAAATTGTCCTAAACTCAAAAAAAGTTTTAATCCACTACGCGTCAACTAAGCTATTCGCACACGTTGTGTCATCGCTGCCTTTGCAATGTTTACTGTTTTTGAGGTACGGTCGTAATATCAATTGTTCTGCGTGCAAAGCTAACAAATTTGTAGCCACATTGGAAATTCTGAGTATATTTCGTTTGTACAAACTATTTGATGTCACTCGATACTGGAACAGACAGAGGTCATCCTTTACGGCAACCTATTTCTTCAAATTCCTTCGTATTTTTGTATTCGGTTTGGCCACTATGCTTATAATCATGAATATATCTGACACCATTAACCTTCTTACTATTATAGCTACTGGTAATACAGATGAAAGGTCATATTTCCTTACAATTTTCAGGCTTAAGCACGGCGAAGATAAGCCGTTATCAAATGCAATGCTTATCTGCGTGGAATTTGCTAGGATATGCAAATCTTTTTTGCTATTTAGTTTCAGTCTCAAACCTCGTATATATTTTTTGGACAAGATAGCTTCGTTATTCGCGTACCTAGTAGCAATGGTATTCTATATGTGGAGTCTCATCGAATGTTATGTTTGCGTCGGTAGATTGTATTTTCCAGAAAATCAATTAGTCATGACTGTGGAGGAAACTTCGAATTTGATCAAATGGCGACAATTACCTGACAGTTTTGCAAGGAAAGTGCGAAAGTACTACGAATTTAACATGACAAGGCTTTCAATCACGGAAGCAGTGAACGGACTCTATAAGAATTTACCACAGAGTCTACGAAAGGATATTTCTTTGAGTTCTTATACGCATTTGATAATAAAAATACCATATTTTGCTGAATGGCCTTCTTTCTTGATTCAGAACATAGCGCTGTTGCTACAAGAAGAACATTACATGCAAGGAGATCTTGTTGCTCAAGTAAGACTAAATTCAACTGATTGAATTAGTTTAGTTTAGTTTATATCATAATGTTACTTAATGTTTATTCAAAAGAAATGCTCACTCGAAATGCATACTAAACTTTTTAGGCGTCCGTTCATAGCGATGGTCTCATTATTATTGACGTAGGTGTGCTCGGTGTATATTCTATAAACAACGAAGAGAAAGGTCATCTTATAGACGGAGACTATTTCTGTGAGTTGTCCTTAGTCACAGATAGAGAATTGAGAATGTCGTCCGTAGTTGCCCTTACCCCCAGTAAGGTGAGTTGGCTCTGTCATTCATCACATAACTTCTATGTAATGAACAGCCTTTGTATATGGGTTTATTTATTTTTAGATATTATTCTTAGATAAGTTTCTATTTAGACATCTTATGAGGGATCACGTTGAACTTTTCACTGATATGAAAAATAGATTAACTTCTAAATATAAGTCGCAGGACTCGAAAACTAACGAACAGCCGAATATTGTGGAGACATATTAAATGTACGTGGTATATAAAATGCGTGTAATTTCTTTCGTCGACTTCCCACTCAACAGATTTCGAAACTGTTCAGTGGGTCTGACATTTAGTAAACAATTTATTTATAATATTTAAACGGAAAGATGAGAGGAAGTAAGTGATGAAATTTTCTAAACATTAAAACATATTAAAATATAATTGTCGTCTGTGATTTTGTTTTCCTGGTTTTTCACAAAGTCTCAGGGTTTCGAGTGCATCTCCATATAAGCTCCACTCAACACCTATGGCTATAAATGTAAAATTTTCCATCCGGTAATGTCTCGCACAAACTAAAACAGTATCGTCGTCTGTCTCCTTAACTTTTATTAATTAGTTTGTGGATATTAATTGAAAGAATTTTGTCATAGTTATTAATTGTATGTTTCGGTAACGAGGTAGTCAGTTTTAATAATTACTGCGGTCTCGCTGGCGACGCATGCCGATGACGTGACTGAATTGTAGAATCGGAGTGGTCTGAAGTTTGCTCAATTCTTACGAATCCAGGCCAGTAAAACAGTATTGTTTTATAAACGCTGCGTAAATTCCGCTAACGTGCTCCGTGAATGCGAATCACTTTTTTCTTTTAAGTTTAATTGTCATTCTCCATAGTGTAGTGTTGCGACAAAACAGTGAAATCTTTTCTGTATATTAACCAGTGATGTGCATAATATAGTTATGAGTTTGCATAATCCATTTAACAGCTGATAGTTTATTTTTTGTTTATCTTAGTCGATTACGGCTGTTACGGTGATTATTCGAGCTGTTAAAATAAACATTAGTTCATATTTTTATGTATTATAATATTTGTGATTAATTTGAAAAACTATAATCCGTAGAAACTATTTGTTTTTTTGTTTGTTATTGTTATTAGTGTTCAGAACCAAATCTTTTATTTCTAAGAAAAAAAAAATATAAATAAAACATTAATTCACCGTGGTTTTTATTAAAAAAAAAAGACAAACCCAAAAGTCATTCTGAAAATATATGAATACTTTATTTTTATTAAGAATTAACATTATAGGTTGTAACGATATTTAATTTGTTGAATAAAACACCCCTAATTATATATCTCCGTTGTGCGTAACTCGTTTCCTCCGTGTATCCAAGTCGCTTTACAACTTAAGTATCAAGTAAAGCAGCTTACATAATGGTCTCTTGACCCACATTGCATCAATAGGAACAACTTCAGTTTTTTTTTCCGAGGAAGAACATAACGGAGAAGTGATGTTATTTCATCGCTGACAAAACTTGTTTACATTAAAGAAACAGTTAGATAATTGATTTAATAGTTTAATGTATAGCTTTGCTTTGAAATTTCTCGCTGTTAGACGTATGTGATGGCAAGACCAGATACGATTTTAGCACCTTTTCACTAGCCCGTAATGCATAGTGTATATCACGTGCAAACAATACTCACATTTAGAATACTAATCTTATTTGTATACATATCCGATAAATCTAGAATTAGTTATAACTTACCGCGTATGTCCTGTTATAAGATTCTTTAGTGTAGAATGATTTGAAACTTGTTCGCAATAATATCGATATCAGATAATTTATTTTTAATCGATTTTTTTTATAATTTGCCCTGCATCCGTGCAAAAACAATATCCTCATTCGCACTGGAATCGTTTAATATTTTGTCGAATGGAATAAAGGCGTTTATTTAATTATTATTATTTAAGAAGATCCTAGTTATATTTTTACCATCACCTAGAAGCACAAAAAATACAAATTATTTCTACTACTTAAAGTAGGTATGCTTACTATTAGTCATCATCGTCAACTACTTACGGAGCGTTTAAAGTTTTTCATTAATAAATCGTATCACATTATCGTCCAAACGTTGGTTTCGGATTGAGAAATGAATATTCGTAACTCGTAGTAGTCATAGAACGTTGAAGTAGTGAAATATCTAGTTGATGATTTGGAACAGCGACAGTAACTTGACAAATCATTTGATAATTTATTACAAAGTTTATTTAATTTAAAATTTTTTAATGTATGTACTTTATATGAGATCGGAACGTAGAAAACCTCAAGCTTGCTTTATGTACTCGTTTCCTACTTAAGTTATTAGTAAATACCGCGGCAAGCTTTATATTATATAAACCATGCTATGTCTGTACACGTAGTTAGTAAAAGTTTCGAAGTGTATGCATTTTTTATTGAAACTGTCTCAAATGAACCTGTTTTTAACGTTTTTTTTTATTTTTAATTTGTAATAAATCCGTTTTCAATTTTATCATACTGTATTATATATATTTATATAAAAGTAAAAGTAAAACGTGAAAACAAGAGAGCGATCTTTCGATAAAGATAGCTATATATTTTAAGCTGATGGACAGACATTATTCAGCCAATAAACATATTAATATCTTCATCGGATGTAATGGGTGTTCTGTTTGATGATATAATTTTATTTAACCAATACAACCCTGTCCATAGCAAGGACAGTCTTTTATTTGTTCTGTTTTTTTCCTTTTATGTCAGGCTGTTTCATTGAAAATGTTGCCCATCAAAAAAAAAAAAAAAATTTGCAATTAAAAATAAAAATCATAATCACAATGTATCGCATTATATATTCATTATTCAGGTTTGAGTAGATACGGTGTGTCTGTATAAAATTGAACGATATTACATAATTTAATGTTCCTTTATCAGTCATAAAACATTTATATTACACTTTCGTTCCGGGAAGTCAAGTGAAGTCGGAAGTCGAAACTAGTTTCATATAAAACAAATGACAATAGTTTTGCTATGAACACCATGCTATTCAATTTCACTCAACGTTTTCTTGAACGTCACATTAGCGACGGAAAGTTGTTATGGTTGTTTTTTTTTTTAAATTAAATTACAACGCCATTCATCATTCGCCATTTTGAATGTATTTATATCACCAAAATCGTAATTATAACATACATTTTAATTATGAAATCATTTTATGAGAATAACAATTTTGTTTAATTTTTAAAAAGTTGCAATTATTATAATTCATTTTCCCGCAGAAATTACATTTTCATAAGTTGCAATTAATTAAAATTTTCAATGTAATTATGTTATGGTATTAACATATTTTATTACGAAATTGCAAGCAATATATGGTATCATTTGAGATCTGTTTCGTACACACCAAGGTATCACATGCAGCGGTTATTAGAGTGAATTATGCTGAAATAATGTTACATAACACGGAACGGCTCGATATAATACTTAATACGTAGAGCATAAACAAAAACCCAGTTCTCAGAGGACGAAATCTGATATTCATTAAATTTTAGAAGTGAATGGTGAATGAAAGATATATTTGAGATGTAAGATAACACGATCAATTAATGATTATCATATGAGAGAAATTTATCAATATATATATAATAATGATATGTTATTTTAATTTGTTAATAAATATTTATAAATTAATAACATTCTAAACTCTTACATGTAATATGTGTGAAAGTGTAAGTGTGTTCCGATTTGATTGATGTAGAGTCCGTACGCTTAGCACAGGTGTGCATTATCACACTGCATAGGAAGCGTTTCCCGTTTCTCAATGAAAAACTTTTTACGCTCCGTATGTAGTCTGATGCGAACGTGCGGTAAGCGTACTGAACGACGAAATAAAAGTGTGCGTGCAAAATAAAAGTAAATTAAAAAAATCTTTTTAGTTTTTAGTATAGAACTTGAATACAGTTTCTTATTATCTTGTTTTATATACATATGGGTATGTGTTATTAATCATTAGTCTATGGACTATTGGACATTTATTTCACTATATCACATTTTATATCTGTGAAATAAAATTAAAAGTTACATTATTCAGTCATAATATGTAACAGAGTATTAAATTAGTAATGTGCTTATATTTTTTCGAGAGCTATTTTGTTTATAGCTCCTTTTGTATATTTGATTGGTGACTAGTACTTTTTTTTTTTAATTTTATGAAAATATACTCGAAGCAATGGTCCTATCAGAATATAAACTTATAAGTATAGACACGGGAACACCAAAAAATTATTACAGAGTATTTAATAATAATATTTTTTTAAATAGATTTTTTAAATTTTATTTATATCAAAGTGATCTCAAGCTAATACTACCAACAGTTAATTGTAATCGCTAATTATCAATTAATGTACTTAAAGTATTTTTATTTAAATTTTTTTGGGCAAACATACAGCATGTATAGAAAAAAAAACTCAAATTTATTGTATATATTAACATTCTAGAAACGTATATATATCGTTGTATTTAGTAACAACTTATGATATTGAGTAAGAGGCTGCGTGAAGTTTCCATGAAATATCTCCGGCCTGTAATCTCGAGGAAGGTGGCCTTTAGTTGGCCAATACGAGAGCTTTCTTCCTGTTTTATATAAAGCCTCTGTTGAACTTTAATTTTAAAGACGATTTCGTATTTACAATCACGTTTATTTACAGTTTAACGTGAATTCTGTAACTTTTTTATAGCTTCGTATTGACGTAAATGTATATTTTTCCTTTTTCTAATATATAAATATAGATAAAACATAGTTATCAATCAATCATAAATCGCTTATATTAAACTAATAGTTACATTGTTATGTTGTAAATGTAACGGTCAGACGAGCGGTTATCGCATGGCAATAAACTTTTTCGCTTAGCAAAACAACGGTTAAGTAATGTGGAGATGTCAAACGATAATATTATCAGTAACTAATATCTTATAATACTTACATAAAGCCTATTAAAGTGATATAATTTACATGATTATTAGACGTTTTTTAATCACGCAGTAGAACAACAGTATATATTTAATTGACTATAATATATTAATAAAATAATGTAATTTTGAAGTGCTTATCTTGAAGGCGTTTTTTCTAAGACAACGTATGATTTCAAATGAACACGGTCGTAGACTAATAACAAACACAATACGTCTGTCACAGGCCTTGCAACTGATACACTTTAGACGGAGTATACAAAATACACATCGCGTACATTTAGATTAACCGACGATTTACCCCACCAGCGAATGCCCCACCAATTTCAATGGTAGCCTTTCTATAACAAAACGCTATTTGTGTGTCACCTTTCAAAAGTGGCCGGATAATTCAGGCTTGTAGGGAACCTGGGGGAAAGATTATGTAATTATTGGACACAAGAATGGTGTATATAAGCTTGATGAAGGATATGAGTAAGTAGAAAGCAAGCAAGTCTCAGCAGACTAAGTGTTTCAGTGAATCAGTCCAGCCAACCAAGCAAGATGTACGCGAAACTCACCGTGAGTGTCTTACAAATAAATACTATATTCGATAATTTGGATATTATATTGTATTTTATTATTTCTTTAACAGTTCTTCGCCTTGATGGTAGCCGCCGTGGTCGCCGTACCAACGCCGGGAGGTTATGGGCAGTAAGTAATTATTATTAATTACCTTATTAGATGTCAGTTTCAATGTTTGAATATTTTAGTCTGAACCTTATTGTGATAAATAGGCTCTATGTTTTAAAAAAAACATTCGTCCACGCCATTCGTGTGTTATTTGTGTTATTAAAATCATTTTTTATTTTATTACAGTAATTAAACGATTTATGTATTTTTGTTCATTCATAAATGATAATGACTAACGAATCACAACTGTAAATAAAACTAAACTGATTTTTAGTGGTTTTCGTATCGAGTACCATTAGTGTTTGATAGAATTATTTAAAAATATCGATATCCCACTTCTCTAAATATCTATGACGGTAACGTTTCGAGCTAACAGACAGTGAGAATAACAATGTATACGCTATACTTCCGCATGGAATAGGGAAAGTAAAATAATGATTCGTGCAACGATCGGATAAAAATATTGGTCCTCCTTTTTGAAAAGATCTGAAAATCCTACGTACACATAATAATATGTAAATTGTCGTGTAATATATATATATATTTTTATGAGTTTATAATTTAGTAAATATTACAAAATGAAGCACCAATTCCGTTGAGGCGCAAGACGTAGACTTAATTTCACATGATGAGTTACACGCGTATCAGGCAACGACATTAAAGAGGTCTTATTGAGTTAAATACTCCGTGGCATTAAGTTTTTACATAACATAGTGTGTAATGTGATTTATAGCACATAAATACAGTTTTCGGACCAGACATACTTCAGCAATAACGTATTATTGGTAATTAATGAATTTAAATATTCGATTGTAACCATACAAGTGATCTTAACGAGCACGTTTGAAAACTTCGATAGTCATAGAAATAGGTTTTAAACGTAGTTCATACGTGATTTTATCGTATGATTTGTTTGAGACATTTTCCTTTTACGTGTGATAATTTATTAGATGTAAATAAAAATTATTTTTTGATATTTGTTGACGTGAACAAGTAGGTTTATTTATTCGGAAGAGATATAAAGTTTACATATGAATAAATATCTGTTTATTCTGTTACATTATATTGAATCTGTATCTTGTTTGAAACTTAATTTCTTAAATAGATGTAATTACTAGTAATCGGTGTTCCCGGTGAAAGCTTCCAATAGCTCTCTTCCATTGCACAACGATGATGCAACCTTAAATATATTATTATAAATGAAGCAGACTGTTATTTTTCAAACATAAATATGACTTTAATAAAATCATACAATTAGTGTATGTGTTACGCGGTCTAAAAGGCTTGAAATAGACAACAGTACACATCATTACGCCTGGCGTGTTTTGGTTCTGGTGTGTTTTGCTTCTCTTTAATTAGTGTGTATTGTTTGGCAGATTTATATCTAGCTTTTGCTCCTGATTTCGTTCATTCATACGTATGACGCCGGAGTTTATGCAAGAGATTCTATTAGTCTATTTATAAGGTTTAATTTTCAATTGTTCTCATAGCTTCAGCTTCGTAAACGTAAAATATAAAACGGTACAATATTTATAGAAGGTATTTAATAGTTTGCGCAATAACAATATCGAGGCCTCAACTGAAACTATTTTAAAAGTATATAATTATAAAATTTAATAATTTGATTGCGTGGAGATTTTTAAAATGATGTATTTTTTTTTTTAAGTGATAGTTTTAAAACGAAGCTGTACTTTCACACGTTGCTGTAAGCGATCACATGTCCAAGTCGATGAAATATTTAAAAAAAAGAGGCGGATATATCATTACATAAATATGTTTAATTGGACTACTTTCGTAAAACAGTTGGATTGTAGATTTATAACATCGGGGATCCGTGAACACACATATAAATTGCGTAAGCTAAAAACTGTTCTGTCCTGAACTTGAGACGATGTTCCTAAAATAAGAAATAGGTATAAAAATATGTGAATTTTGAAATTGTAACAACATACCTAACAATTATTAAATTGTCGTTTACTGCAAGGATGAAGTATTTTAAAAATATACGGAACAGCCGTCGCGTGGGATAAATTGCTCTCGAGGATTCTCGGAGACTTATAATTTAAATTTAATATAAATGCATGAAAACATTCCAAAACAATTTTCGTGTTATGGGGAGAAACAACTACTATCATGACTCGTTAGTTTTATTTGAATAAAATATAAATGAGCGCATTTAAAAATTTCTGCTCAGTCTTAAGTTGTATGTTAATAATCTTTAAAAATATCACACCGATTCCTATCACAATTATTGATTTGATTGAAGACAAAATAAATATTCCAATAAAAGTATTCATAAAACTTAATCGTAGTCTCGTTTGAAATCGAAATTGCTATCACGAGGCCGTTACTACTTGCTATGGTATTTGGAACATACTGTGGAGACTGTTATTAAATAATAATGAACCGTTCTGATGTTGTTTGTGCGTAACAATTTGCAAGATATATTGTGTAAGGATTAATATCTTAAAAATATGACCATGTATCCGGGGTTGCGAAGCTGTGTACCAAATATGAGGTAATTTTTTGGGGAAAAAGAAAGTGATAGACACACACTAGGTTTTGCTTCCAATTAGCGGAAATATCAACTTTACAGCGTTTTAATAAATAATAAAACACTAAACATGATCATGTAAATCTACGAGGCACTGCATCGCTTTCACCGCTAACAGGGAAATGCACGATTTTCTGATAAACATTGAGTTGGTTCGTATAATTTGAAGCAATCTCATGGGACCGGCGATCGCTTTTGTAATGCCGTACTAAGTGGTCGTGAGATTGTTTCTCGAATGCGCGTAATCAACCGTAAAACGTTTTATCACTTCATTTTACACACTATATCATGATGATGCTTTTGTTGGAAGAATAACGTCCTGTTTCTTTATTTTTAGCAGCAAACACGTGACGATCCACGTTCCCTACAAGGTGCACACCATCCACCACCACCACGTATCAAAGGTTCCTTACCCTGTTCACGTGCCTGTGGTCAAAGAGGTGCCTGTTATCAAGGAGGTGCCTGTATACAAGCACGTGCCGGTGCCCGTGATCCAACACGTGCCGGTGCCCGTCATCAAGAAGGTCGAAGTGGAGAAGCAAGTGTTTGTGCCCGTTCATCACGAGGAGCATCACGGTTGGGAAGGAGAGTCGCTGTCGCACGGCTGGCACTGATTGTATGGCTTTAAAGCTTTAGATTAAGGTAAACGACGAAATCATTTAAATGTTTCGTTGAATTCGATCCGTTACGTGTTTTTATTATTGAAATGTTTGCTGTCATAACGGTATAATTATATTTCCAGGTACAATTAGTTGTTATCTACCTTTATATATGAATCGACGTCCACACACAGATCGCAAGATTCACAGCACTTTTCAAATGAAATTCAGATAATAGTTCAAGCAACAGCCTAGTCAATGTTTTTCATAGTATCGGACAACAAGTCCTCCGTTGTCTATGCAAGTTTTGTATCAATTGAATGTTCTAAATGTTATACTGTCATGTTCGTCGAACACCAAACCGTGTATTTGTTTGTATAGTTACCTTTGTATATAAGCGCCAAAGAAAATAAAGAGAGCGGAAGTTTTTACATGACCCTATGACGTATCATTTCAATTATTTAAAAAACATCCTCCACGGATCCCCTCATTTAAAATAATAACATAAAAACAAACAGATATGTGTCAGGAATTCATTTCAAATGGATTTATTTTGAAACAACAAAGCATATCAATACAACGTGTTCTATAAATTTTACTAATAAAGCAAAACAATATCTTAAGACGACGGGATAATGTACAAATTACTTTCGAGGAGAAACACTATATATACTAAATAACTTAGTTGTTAGCGGTGTTCAAAAAGTCTGCAAGGTTTATATTTTACCTTATAAGATAACACACAAATTCATAAGTTGTAAACGTAAGGATGTTGGTTATTTGAGCTTTATATATGGTTACCGACAGACCGCGGTATAGACCTAGGAAACCTTCCCTCCTCACGGTGTCCCTTACGCACTGCACTAGCTTGGTGCATTTCACTAAGTCTCTCGAAGTGGTAGGGGTGTAGAATTTGGCGTTTTCTCTGTGACTCTGAAAGCATTAATCCACTTGATTATACCTTCCGAGTGCACATTATCACAATACAATTCACTATGCATTTAAATCACGAAAATATAAAATCAGTAGAACACCAACCGCGATTTGTAACCTTCGTTTTGCTAAATCTAGAGGATAGCACATGACTTTTGACACGAATCCTGACATTCCACCAGCAATAGTAGTGGCTAGTAACAAATCTTGGGCTGTATGTGCATTCCCCTTTTTATGGAGGCAGTCCCCGTTGCAATCATACATGTAGTTCAATAATAGTGGTTGCATGAAACTAAATACGGAGAATGTTATCCCAACTTGAGGGCCAAGCTGAAATACGAATGAAAATAACATGCAATATGTTTTGCCACAATATACCATGGATATATATCAAGCCCTTTCATTTTAATACAAGATGTGACACATAAAATTTATATACTGATCTATGGACATTGGATTGACATAATTGGGAACCTTCTGCCATTATGACGTTAATTTTCTTTTACCATGAGAACCCCGGCAGTCCAGCCCTCATAGAAAGCCAGTACTCCTCCCGAATTATACACTGCCTTGGCTCCATTTATAAATCCTCTGTACTGTTCTTGAATCAACATTTGCCTCACACGTATCACCTCTATTGGAGCTACCAGGGTCGCGCTACAGCAACCCGCGCAAATACCACACATGAATTCCAGGAGCGTTCTGGACAATTCCAAAATTTTATCATTAAAGTGATCGAAAAGATAACAAGACAGGTCACCGACAATATACTCACTTATATTCAGAGTTAACTGTGGAACTGAATACATATTTCGTTGTTACTTCATAAACGTAGAATTGGCTTGACGTGGACAGAACCGAATGCATCTGTAGTTAAAAAAAATATATCGTAATTTTTGTTAATATTTATAATTTATTATTATAGGTTAAAAAAAAATTATTCCAAGCTCATTATATTATTGTAGAGCAATACAAATATATCAACTGAACGTTGATTACTAATGTTTATTAATGTAATAGATTTTAGTGTTATTTCTACTACACCTGTCCAAGATTATGTCCGTGCCAAAACGCTAAAATGCTTTCCTCGTAGAGTATTTTTTTAAAAGTCGCAAATACACTCAGCCTTTTCTTGCGAGAGATTTTACCCTGTAACTGAGTTCTCACTTTCAACACATCCAGAGGCTGTGTTAGGAACCTAGTGACTACGCCCGAGATGCAACCGGCAATCAACTTTTGATTTGGAGTGAGATTATCATCGTGACGGTATCCGACCATAATTTAAACTGCATTATCAATAAGTTAACAAGCCAAAGACCAAAATAACAATTACTAAAAAGGGTCCAAGTTTAACCTCAACAGTTTGGCAAACTATCAAATAATATTAAGACAACTAGATAGAGAGACGTTCAGAATAAATTGTTTCATTGTTAAACGAAGAGTTTCTAATCCATTTCCGCGTTTCGTTATATGTATTTCAATTTTATGAAAAACTCATTTAAAACGTTTGCCTTACAAACTTCAATCTACAACATTGCCAAGACAATAATTTTAGGAGTACGATTATTGAAAATCATTTTAAATAATATTTAAAATTGATATCTCATTTTTAAAATTAAAAGACAGTACTTTAAACAAATGTTTTATTTTCAGTATATTCCATTTTATATATTATTTTAATTGATCTTTTTTAATAGAGTGGCAACACTGGAAACATATTGTTTATGAAAAGTTTATTACGGTTCAGCGATTTAAATGGTGCTTACTGTACTAAAAATTTCTGGGAATAACGTATGAAAATCTATTCGATAACAATTTTTTTGTAATTAATTATAATCAATTAATAAATTTTAGTAAGTTTAATAAAAATTTGGGTCAAAGATACGTATTTTTACTTGATACACAATAAAAAAATATATTGCTGATGATGGAACTATGTATATACAGGATCACATGTCAATATATGGAGGTATTATATTCTTGCCTTTACATCAAAAATCCGTATATTCCAGATTTACCTTTAATAAATATTTACAAAGTGTGTACTTCACAGATCAGCGTTGGTGTTGTACCGTGGATTGAATGTATTTTTTATATTCTCTGTCACAAGTTTTGCATTGAGTTCAAAATTTTATATGCTATTGAATTTTTTTTAAAATTAAATATGTATTATTAAACTTACTTCAATTGTGATATTAATAGATTAGATCGTGACGAACTATATAATTTTGAAATTCAAGGTTTTTCTTTAAGATTATGAAAAATATATATACGTTTTATATAAAACGTAGAATTGTCTCATCGATTCAATCACATTTCTATAAGGATAGGTAAAATTACAGAATATAAATTTTTTTTTTTATTAAAAATATTTTTCATAATTTATATGGACTTAGTGTGACATAGTCATGTTTCATTTTCCATGGTCACAGGCATTTATTTTGGGCAAGGTATTCATCACGTTCCTCCATCAGTATCCTTCATCCCGAGACTGAGCACATCAGCGGCAGCAATACTTTCCTTGATCCGTTCCACAATCTTCTTTGTTGCAATTATTTGCTCGCAAAATAAAATCATGTGGCCCAAACGGTTTAGCTCGGAAGCATCTTTTGTATGACTAATGACAGCGAGACCTCATTGCCGACCAGGCCCACTTCACCACGGTTGATTCTTCGGCCCATCATAATGTTAGTAGCAGAGAGGCCTCTCTTCTCGCAAACTTATGTAGGTGATAACACAAGCAATCATATCCTAACAGCACCTGTACAAGGTGGAACTTAGAATCCAATGCCGCCTGTTGTGCCGTGCTGTGCATTTTGCTGTACAGAAAAGTGGGAATAACACGAAAAATAGAGACTATTCTGAATGCGTTTATTTTGTTTCTCTTTTTTCTTAGAGTACAGAAGAGTCTTTACTGTTTTACTGTATATTTAGTATTATGTAATATTTGACTAGTATTGTATTATGTTATTCTTCCTAACCAATAATGCAAAAAGATTGTGGGCGAATTCATAATATCCTTGAAACACAAATAAACATTTACCCATTAAATTCGCTATTGATATTAATTTGACTGTGCTATAATATGTATTTATATCTTTACCAGCAATAGCACTTACGAGCCGCTTTAAAATATTTTAGGAGGCATATCTAGTGGTATTATAATGCTTATGATGATTAAGGTTTATAGCTAGCTGTTACGAAATTCGGTTAGTCCTTAATAAGTTTTGATAACTGGCGACCGTGACTAAGTTAATGTAAATTGATTTTGTGGCTTTGATCGTCGCCCAGCGAACTTATTGTTTATGATACCGTCCACCTGACGCGTAGCACGTCGGTTAAGTTATAAAAATTACATACATTCAAGTCTCGTATATAGGCGAAGTTATTTAACGGGTACATATTACGATACGATTGACACAGAAGCGTTTGGTCATACTTTATCAGCGAGTCGATGAGACGGTTTTACTTTAGTTTTTTATCAATATTGTCCGGTCGCGATAAATTGAACGCTGTATTCATAACAAAACATCGAGTGAGTAAAACTAAATATTTTAATTATATTACAGTAGTTTGTGATAGTTTAATAATATTTATTATAACACGAAAATGTTAGTGACCAGTGTTCCATGTTTTGCTTATCTTTGCAGATTTTGTGTTGATATATAACAAGCATACGTAAATAACACCGACGGAAAATAAGGAGATTGAAATTTATTTTATTTGACAGTACGTATGATTGATTTCAGGTGGAATGGCTGGGAAGCAAAGCCCTATATATAATGAAGAGACAAGGGGTTCTGACGGACAAAACGTAAAGAAGGTGAGTGTTTACGTTGATATATAACTTATATAACTTAAATTTATAAGAAAACCACGTTTTAAACATGGAAATATAAACGTGAAGCCTTTGTAGTGATCATTCGTTATATGAATTATGTAGCTATGAAAAAAATTCATAATAACGTGACCGCAGCTCACATTGAAACGAATGTGTTGTTGATAACGTATGCAGAATATTTTTGTTAGTTAACATTTAGAGAATAAGAACAGGGTTTTTGCATTTGACGTAAAGTGCATGTTACGTTCACGTATAAAGGAGTACAGATAATAAAATTTCGTTTCGAAAAACAACATATACATTTGTATATTGAATAAAATACTTTTTTTCTGTTGACAAAATTTTTTCTTCATTTGCTTTTTGATGCGAATTCTATTTCTATAGTTGCGAAATCTCCTGCCATTAAAAGATAGCAAAATCTTTTTAATGACAGCCTTTTTCAATTCAACTCAGCATTTGTAATACTCGAATTTCTTCAAATTGTTTTATTAAATTTTAATCACACCGCCATTCAGACGGCATCATAAAAAATTTATTCAATATATAATTTGATCAAAAACACATAACTATTTTCAACAAAAAGCTTTAAACCATATATCCGAATTTTATTCACTGAATGTTCTGTATATTAATAACAAAGAGATTTGATGTCCCATATAAATGAACAAACGAAATTATTATATAATTACATTTTGACTTGCTTATGTGTTGGTGAATATAAAATGAATACACACACACACATATATATATATATATATATATATATATATATATATATATATATATATATATATATATATATATAACGTATGATTTATAATACATCAAACACATTGTAGAATAAATCTAGTAACAAATCGGGCTTAAAAGTAAGACATGTTATTACTTATTGTTTATAATGCGACTCGATATAAATGCGCCGTGATCAGAATATGAAATGTAATTAATTACAATATAAAATTAATATCCGACACTTAAAATGACCGTCAAATAGAGGCTAGACAAACAGCGCTCGCTGAATATAGCATCGAGGACTGGGTGTAATGGATAAAATGCGTGCCTCAAACCAGGGACGCTTTGAATACCACTTTATCAATGAAGCCTTATAGTTTTATGAGTTTTAAAAGATGATTTGTGAATATTTGTCAGGTTTCTGCGGAGATGTGTTATATTTTGGTGTTCGTTATTCCCCCACGCATGAAATACTTAACGGATTTTGAAGACAAAATAGAAATGCAGCATGGAAATCACAATAAGAATAGTCTATAAGCAGTCCTGAAATTCAGTATAGTTAGTTAGTTATCTTAGGCTTAAGACATTATAGTTATGTTGTGTGTGAAGTAACGTGATTTAAATCTCGCAGCCGGTTAGCTACGATATACACTGTTCCAACACACTTTATATCCTTTGAGTGTACTTCAGAATTCTACGGGGACGAAGTCACAAACCAATGTTAAACAAGTGTTATTCCTGAAGAAGTTATTAAAAGATATTTTTGCTTCCAGACAGAACCGAATAGACGGGCGATGCGACCGCCGAGGTCTAATATACCAAAACCTTCGCGTCAGATTACTAAAACAATATTATCTACAGAAAGTAATGTATTGTATCTTGTGTTTTGTTTGTTTTCAACGTATGAGACGTATCTTAAAAGATTTTTTTTTTCTGAATATTATTGTTAATGGACGTGTAAATCAATTATAATATCAATTGACAGACAAAGAAAAGAAGTCCTCGGATATTTTTAAAAACTCCGGTTCTGAATATTCCAACACGGAACGGCGATGTTTAAGGGATGAATTAAAAAAATCACGGATGCTGGATGAAACATCTCTGAGTGGTAATGTATATGCTTATATAACATCAAGCTTATATGAAACAAAGACCAGAACGTTGCTATTTTTGATTGAAAATGTATTCAATTTGAAACGACAGAATATTGTACAATATTGTATTCGTTAATATATCGTAAATTAGACCCGGTCTCACCAAACATTTTGAAATGAGTATTGTCTGGTTACGGCTTTTAATGGACTGTTAGATGTATCGAGCGTCCGCTCAAGTATATAGAATATAAGTTTTTAATCAGAGCGATCAACTCCCGAGGGTTTGGATGCCAATGTGGTTGTATATCTGGATCAGAATAGGATGTCTTTGGAGTCCTACATCATGAATAGCGTTTCCATAAACCAACTGGAAAGATGGTTAGCCATAAAGAAACATAAGCATTCCGTAAGTAAAAATGTATTTATTGATTTTAATAACAAAAAGCTACCGCGAATCCTTATTTTTAGTCCTTAAAAATATTCACGTAAAATATCCGGAATGAGAAATTTTAAAACTATTGCTAAATAAAAAAATAAACTAAGGAAACAAATCTATATATATTCTTTATCATAAAAATGTAAGGAAATGATATGATTCTTTCATTTTAGGAATCAGGAAAGGCATCCTGTCACAGCGGTAGACTTAAAGAGAAAATATCTAATAAAAATATATTCCTGGTGAGTTGATTTAAATTTTTATCAAGTCCGGATATTGCACAACCATTCTATTTTATTCAATATATGTATTACGGACGTTCAGAGTCGGAAAGCTATAAATAAATTCTGTTTGAAACAAAGTAATAGAAAAATAACAATAGGAACGTCTTCGATCTTTCTATCAAGTAAAGAATATTTTCATTTAATAATTCTCACTTATATATATATGTATATAAGTATTTAAGATCAAATATTATTATTAATTCGATTATTGGCTATAAGACGTTAGAAGATTTTAAATTATTTGAGAGTCATTAATTTTTTAATCATAGACGCGTAAACTAGCTTCTCTAACTTTGTGTTTATAACAGGAAATTACATTACATTAATTTACAAATATGTATTTATTTTGAATAAAATAATTTATAACCATTTTGTTGACATTAATATCGTTACGGAAATTCTGTAGAAAATACGAAATCACATATGTACAAACTAATACGAATAATAATTTAATTTATAATAGGGAAAAGATAACAAAGAGTATACAAATTTACGTTAATTATTAAAAAAGGTGTGTGAAAACTTATCAATAGATAATGATATTAAAAAATAATATTCAATTAAACAAATAAGTATACAAACAGCCAGAATTTAAGACGTATTCTAAGAAATTTTAGCCACATTAATACATAAGCCATCTTTTTATTAACATAGTGTGCATTGTGTGCATGTGCATTTACATAACGTTAATCTCATGTGAGATTATCAAGCGCGATTTAATTTTTTTTCTAATTCATAACTCTGTATGAAACAATTCTCCCACGCTTTATTGCTTCGCGCCATTATGAATGCTCAAGAACGTTCTTCCGGGATATAAGTTTATGTTCCAAGTTAGTCAACCGTTGGTTGCTGATGAGATATCAAACCACAAAACAATGTTACTCTTTGCAGGAACTTTTCAAGGATTTGAAAAGGGATAAGAATGAACATTCTGTTATCATAGATATAGTACGTCTAATTACTATGACAATTGAAATGGATGCCTACAGAGTTTACAAGTTATTTCCAGATCACGACAGTTTTGTCCAATATTTTGTAGCAGACCAAGTAAGTGTACTGTAATAGAAGAGAATTGTGCTTTTTTATACTTATAGTGTTTAATTCGAGGATATGTTTAGGTCATATTTTTTTTATATATTATTGATTTAACAGAGCCAGCTTATATCTAAGCAGTTACGTCGTGTGGATTTAAATAAAATCGAAAACGTCCTCCGCGTTGCGAAAGATGGGACATGTTTACGTCTATCAAGAGAGAATACGGTGAATTTTCCGAGAATGTGTGAAACTTTACTCGAGGCTTTCGGAATAAAAAATTTGGTTAGTCATTTTGTAGCGATCTATCTGTTTAGAAGATTAATTGTTCTTAATTGATACAACTGACTGTTCTTAACTGACTGGACCTTATCATGAAGCAATGTTATGTAAAATATAGATTACAAACCGGCTTAATTTTGGTCTATAACATTTTGCAGGACGAAGCTAAATATGTTCTGTATCAACCAATATTGACGGCAAGTGGCAAGACTGGATATGTTATAGAGATGTGGCGCACAAAAAAGGAATTTGATGACGGAGACGAACATTTGAGTTCTAACTATATTGTGTGGGGAAGTCTCATCTTACAATATTGTAACCTATGTCTTGACAAAATGCGCGAACGTAATATGACTGATTTTCTGTTAGACGTTGTTAAGTGAGTTTCGTTGAATATTGAATGATATTTATTGTTTTATTGTAATTTGATTCTTATTGTTACAAATGTTTAGGGCTATTTTTGAAGAAATGGTGTCACTTGAACAACTTGTAAAAAAAATATTGGAATTCGCCCAGAAATTGGTTAGCGCCGATCGAGCTTCTCTTTTTCTGGTGGACCATAGAAATAATGAGCTAGTATCAACTGTGTTTGATTTAAAATTTGAACCGGGACAAGGGCGTGACGTGGAGAAAAAAGAAATCAGAATGCCCATCGACCGCGGTATAGCTGGTCACGTCGCCTTATCCGGCGAAACTATGAACATACCAGATGCATATTCGGACTATAGATTTAACAGGTTTATTTTATATCTACATCGTTGTTTTTATCGGTTATATAAAATTAATTATTACTTGATTTCCAGGGATGTTGATGAGGTTACTGGTTATACCACAAATAGTATACTTTGTATGCCAGTTAAAGTACAAGGAAAGGTTATAGGTGTGGTGCAAATGGTGAATAAAATCAACGCCGACAACTTTGATCGCGAGGATGAAGTTGCATTTGAAATATTTTCAACGTTTTTTGGGCTCGCTTTACACCATGCAAGGCTATATGACAAAATCATGAGAAAAGAGCAAAGATATAGGGTCGCTTTGGAGGTGCTTAGCTATCATAATACGTGTAAAGAAGACGAAGTGCGGAGAGTTCTCGAGAGCAATGAAGATAGAGAGGAAGATGTGAATTCATTGACAAATTTCTATTTCGATCCTTACAAATTGGGTGACATTCAGAAATGCAAAGCCGTTATCACCATGTTTGATGATCTTTTTGAGCTGTCAAAGTTCGATTTCATGACGATAACTAGATTCATTCTAACCGTCAAAAAGAACTATAGGGCAGTACCATATCACAATTTTGATCACGGGTGGTCCGTGGCTCACGCTATGTACGTCATCATTAAGAAGGACCACAGGAAATGCCTTGACTACAAAATGGTAAAGTATTTGAGTTGATTTACAATTTTAATTTAATGTAAATTTTTTGTATGTCATTATATGATATTTTTCACAGAGATTGGCATTATTTGTCGCATGTTTATGTCATGATTTAGATCATAGAGGTTACACCAACAAATATTTAAATGAAATAGCGTCTCCACTGGCCGCTATGTATACTACATCGCCGTTGGAACATCATCATTTCAACATAACTGTAACAATTTTGCAACAGGTAATCGCTGATTTTGTCACAGATTCAACTAATACTGAAGGTTCAAGTTATTCCTTATGATTTTAGCAAGGTTATGTGACTATTTAGATAATTATTCCTTCAATCGTGACAGCCGACTTTATTTCAGGATGGTCACAATATATTCTCACATTTGTCCAGTCAGGAGTACAAAGACATTCTAGGCTACATAAGGAATTGTATATTAGCAACGGATCTCGCTGCGTTCTTTCCTAACTTAGCTAAATTACAAGAAATTCATAATATGGATTCCAAACGTCCTCATTTCAATTGGAATATTCCTAGTCACAGGTATATGAATAAACAAAAAATATGACGGATTGGCGAAATGTGTTTAATAATTAAAGCAATTAAAAACTGGACATTTTTTTTTAAATAAAATATATGATAATTAGCGGTTGGGTTAAAGTTGCTGGCTTTTCTTAAATTTATGAATAATAAAACATTCAGCGCTTCTTTAAATAATTTTATTATTTGAATTTTTGAATTTAAAAGCAACTTTGTTTTTTCACAAATACTTATCTATTAATATCAAGTGCGAAATTTGCGAAATGTTTTTCTGCGCGATTGCTATTTTAAAATAAAAGACAAATAGTGAATATTAATTATAGAAGATTATTAATTTGTAATATTTAAATAGAGACTTAGGGATGGCGATTTCGATGACAGCAGCCGATTTGTCTGCTTCCGCTAAACCGTGGGATATACAGATAAAAACCGTAAAGGTGATCTTCAAAGAGTTTTACGAACAGGGAGACAAAGAAAGGGAAGCCGGTAAAACTCCCATACCTATGATGGATCGGAATAAGCCAGAAGAACAACCGGCCAGTCAGGTTATATTAATTATATAACATAATAAATATTTCAGTTCAAATTTAAATATTTAAAAAAAATCGTAATTTCAGGTCGGTTTTTTGAGTCAAATCTGCATACCTTGCTACACTATTTTGTGTAAAATACTCCCAAAGACTAAGCCTATGTATTTAATGGCTTTTAAAAATCTTAATAATTGGAAATCAAAAGTTACCAAAAAGATTGACGATTCTGATAAAGACGAGGATTCTAGGGAGGACACTTTAGAAGTTATCTCGGATGCAGAATTAGACGAAGACGAAGAACGCGAAGAGACGTACACCGAATTTGATAAACTACAAGTTAGTTCAAGCGTTCTTGCAGATCTAGATGAACTGCAAAAAGAGGAAGATGATAACAATATCGAAGAAATAAATAGCAAAATAACCGGCGGGTGGAAATGTATTAAATCTGATTCCGTGTCTTGGGAGGAAGATCAGGAATTAAAAATTGCAGAGACGAAAAAAATAAAAATTTGGAAGGATGTACACGGTAACTTAATCGACGAAGACGGTGTAGTGACGAGATCTAATAAAAATTTAAAAGTAGAGATCGGGAGAGCATTACTTAGTAATGTAGAGAATTAGGTGTAAGCGATGACGCAACTGTTTATTTGATTGTTTCCGCACAATAAATCTCTGCCTGTATACGATTTTAATTTGTGTTAAAAAAAGCAATGTTAATAATTCGACTGACAAATAAAATTATTTTATACGCCATAGTGGACATAAACATCAAAGTCCTTTTTTATGTACTAGTGCAATAATGATTATAGATTAATCTTCAGATATTTTGCATATGAACAAATTTTTTTCCAAGGTATTTCGTGAATATTGACTCGCTATATAAGATGTGAGCCACCGGAAGTCCAACCCAGTAATTGTACTGGTATTAAAGCTTCAAAATTCTTCGTACTTATTTCTTTTTTTTAGGTCTATATATTTTGGTGTCGCTAATAGATGTATTATATGTTTTCATTAACGTGAAATCCAGAATTATTTTCTATGAAAGTTGCTACTTGTACATGTCGGGTTATATATAAAAAAATATATGTTATAATTTTAATTTATTTTATGACATAAAATATAAATATAACATCCGTTGTTGCTATAATTTGATGGCATAAACAAATAGTTTGTTTCGCTATTCATGATACTCCATGTTTAATATGAAGATGATAAGTTTGAATTTTTGTAGAAAAAAAAATGGTGACATTTTAATTATATAAAACAGTTATTTATTAGTACAATATAACAATGGGAAATTGATTTTTTTTCAGCTTTTTGCTTCATAAAAATTATTTTAAATGTATGAAGTATTATTTATTACGCTTTAACGGTGCTTGCGTTTATTGCGACATTATGTTTTTCCAGATCGTAAAGTGTTAGGAAGAACCTGCAAAAATTAGGACAAAAATTATATATCAACCAATATACGAATAGATTTTTTGTTGGTAACATCAAATTTCATTTCACCTGCTGGGTTGCACGCCAAGTTCTGTTTCAAAGAATTTCGCAAGCTCCTTAACAATGATGTCATTTTCCTCTGGACCTAAATGTCCTATGGATTCCAGCGTGGCTACGATACCAGGCGTTGCCGAGTCTTCCTTCATATTCAAGAAGCAATCGGCATTGACCACGCAGATGAATTTCTCCAAAAGCATAGATAATTTTGATAAATCGAATTGTTTTTTAATTTAACTGCATATATGTTTTTCATAGTAAGATCACTTGAAAGCGTACGTTATTATAAAAGTTTTTTAAATAAAATATACTTAAATGTATTACGAAAGCGCATTGATTTTTATTGAATATTAAATTTAATAAACGCAACTCATCAGACGGGAATCTATTAATTACGGCCAATGTATTATTTCACCTCGTTTAATTTAAAATATTTAAAAATATTGTAATATTGTTGGAATGGATGATAACAGAAAATTGCAACCTAAAATAATTACGTGATATCATTGGATCATAACTTTACTCACCTCAGGTGGTTTTTTCACACCCTTCACGAGAACCGGGATAATTTTTGAGACAAGGTTTTGTGGTATTTGGGACTTGGCGATGTTCGTGAAAATATTTAAGCAAGGCATTGTTGTAATATAAAGAACAGGCTAGCGTTATGTTTGAATTAATGTAACGTAATGTTTGATATGTCCTTTATATTTGCTTCCATATATAATTACGATAACACTAGGTTACGTGTGATAACGTGTGATATGTTATATAAAAAAATATTATCAGCTTTACTGAGATACGTCAAAAGTAATATTGATATTTTGTTACTAATAAATAGACTTATTTAAAAATAGACCTGTAGTTCTAAATGATCAAATAAAATTATAACCAAAGGTAATGCTGTGATTGGTTTCAATTACATAAAAATGTTTATTAAAGTAACATTTACTTGTAACTTTAAAATAAAATTAAGTATGTAAAGACTATTTTGTCTTAGATTACGACTGACATTTCATTATGCTTACTACAAGTTTTGTACTGCACACTACATAGAAACTTTTCTAGTTTATCATGCAATAAGCTATTCGTTGAGAGAGACGAAACTTTTTACTATTCCGCTTTTATGTTTACTACAAGTTTTGTACTGCACACTACATAGAAACTTTTCTAGTTTATCTTGCAATAAGCTATTCGTTAAGAGAGACGAAACTTTTTACTATTCCGCTTATTCACATTTGGGGATGTTGGTTTCCCGAGGAATTGTAAGTACCATTACCACAACTCGCTTCAAAAACAGAAATCTTCTCGAAAACAGAAATCTGTCTGGTCTGGACGCCGACGCACAAATATCCTCTTGGATTTTGTACTTTCTCATACGTATCCATCTATAATTAATGAGCGAACATTTGTGACTGAGAACCTGGTAATAATCCCTATGTTGTATAACGCTAGATACTCTGTTTTCAATATTACCGACATTTTAAACTTCACACTTTAATATAAAAGATATACGAAAATCCTTTAATTTATATACAAAGTTATAAATAATATTACCAACGCTTACACATCAAACATTTGACGTGTACAGTGTAAGCGTTGGTAATACATATAGTTTAGGTCGCTTTTAATATTCACTAACTGGCCATAAAAACAAAGAGATGTGAAAAAAAATATTACTAATGCTTATACAGTTACATTACTTACGCTTACTAGTTACGCTTACTAGCTTACTAGTAGTACTTCGGTTGTGTTCGGAATCAATGCATCTAATTACGTAAACACAATATACAATACAACATCGAAACATCAAATGTGATTAGTAAAATTGTTCCGATATAATTTAAACGGAACTACGGTACGGCGTTCGTTAAACAGGTTTTATAAAGACAATATAAGTGTGACCCTGTTTCAAACAAATGCAATGGCAACGCCACAGATTTATTTTTATTATAGCATTGTTTTGTCTATGTTATGTTGTGATGTAATCCGGCCTTTGTCAGTAGAAACACGCGATTAGCGATAGCCATTAAAAATATTTTGATTGATTGATTATATAAAAACAAAAAAAAAGACTTTTGATTCGTTATTTGTAATAAAGATTTTATTCGTATATTTATAATGAAAATGTTATGTAAGTGTAATGTAGGATGTCCATGTTATCTTAATGTTTTTTTTTCATAATAATCCATATAAAGCGAAATTCCAAACCCACTGTGGGTTATAAATTTAAAAGTATTGTGATATCTTGAAGAGGTTTTCTCGTATTAATTTTATGGAATATAAAAAAAAATTGAGCTAAACTGACAGTGAATAGGAAGGCGTTTTGATTATTTACAGACCGCTAGATGTTAACTCCGTTCATTTAACATAGTAGTGTGATTTTTTTTAAAACATTTTTTTTTTTTATATCAATAGAAATCATTTAGATATTTAAACTGCTTATTAAATAAATGTTTTGTCCTAAAATTATTACAGAGAGAGCCATCCATTTATATGTATATAAAAAAGATCTTATTTCACTTCTTTTAAACAAATAAGCGAAGTTATAATATATGTAATATAACCACGTCGATAATTCTTTTAAATTTTAAAACATATGTTACCTCTTCGAAGAACCTTACCAGTTTAATTCTGCTACATAACTCTCATTCCTATATAGGTTTCTTTTCAAATTTGGTTAGGTAGAGAGAGGAGCTTGGACAGTGGAGGGGAGCGTTTAACGCGCGTTAAATAGGGGCCCCTTAAACCTATACCTGGGTCGTAAAATCCCAGGTACTGTTGAAGCTCCTCTCCCTGCAACGCGATGGACCCGGCACCCGCATGGTGATTCCATGGAATGCTGAGAGCTTTCGTCTCTGTACTTAAATTCTTATATCCATACTGTTAAATATTTAAAATATTCGATGTCTAATAATACTAGCTAGACTTTAATATTTGAAAAGACTATTAACAACCAAAATTCTTTACGTAAGCAAATAAATTGCTTGAGAATATTAACAAATCGATAATTATATATAAAAATATTTCTTATGAAAGTAGGATAATTGGTTTAACGAATAAATTAAAACGTGGATAATTATGGGTGTGTTAAATGCGTATTACACAATACAAAGAGCTGGTCGTACATGGTGTACGATTAGCTTTGGTTTACAACTGACGTAGTTAGATAGAAAGAAATATGTTCTCACAAAGTTAAATAAGCTGATACTTTTGATATATATATATATATATCTATATATATATATATATATATATATATATATCTAGGCTTTGGACAAAAGCGTTAAAAAATATAAAAAGTATAGTTGTCTTATAAATTTACAACTTTTAAATAACATATCAAACCTCAACTGGAAAAACTTGTCCTAAAGAGTTTATGTACTATGCTCTTAATATGGGAATGGTTGTTAGTAGGGAATTAATATATGTATATAGCCTGTCACATTTTTCAATATAAATCATATTATTTTTATTAGTGCTTTAAAGACATAATCTATAATCATAGCTCGGCGATCTCTGAAGATAATGTTTTTCTTATCCGTCAAAACAATAGTTAGTGACGATAACGTGTAAAAGATTTAAAACTACGACCTGTATTTTTCTCAAAAGAAACAAAAGAAGAAGCAGTAGAGATATGTCTATTTAATTGGAAGTAAAATATTTTTTTTATATTCTCATTATTCTGATGTTAACATAGAGCCTACAAACCGAATGGGTTTAGAGGCATACGAGTGTATGGTGTCATAATATAAAAATAATCTTATGATTTTCTAATAATGATTCAAATGTGATTTCTCATAGGGAAGAAACGTTCAGCTTAGTTATAGATTAAATTTAAATATGTGCTTAATTCCAATGACTTTTTGTTTGAGTGTCTAGATTTTATTTACTCTATAACAAAAACCTAAAAAAATTAACATTACTCTGAATTCCACTCAAGTTTGAAAATACGACTTTGGGAAGAAAAATTTAATATTGCTTTATAATTATAATAAATGGCTTATTGAAAAATCTGTAGTATTTTAAATTACTTGAATTGGTGATGATATTTAGTCATTCTGGACTCACACGTCACACGTGAACAATGCTTAACATGAATATATATAAGAATAATATATATATATATATATATATATATATATATATATATGTATGTCAGAAGATAAAGAACATTAAGAGCTCTTTTAAAAACTTAATATTATACAATAGTAAATCATACGGCAGTTATAACAATGATAATTATACGGTTTTAATTTCAATGTCCGCTACATCATAATTTTATTCGTATATATTAGTCACTTTATTAAATCAAAATGTTTCAAGTTACACGAATGTGTCTTGTGGTTGATAAAATTTTAAGCCTACTTTAATATAGCAATTTGCCCGCGACTCCTTCGTTGTGAACTTCAGAAATGCGCTCAGACAGAAATATATAAAATGTGTTAATACATATAGTAATCTACGTTGCATTCATTTCATTCTAAATAACCTAGATACATACTGCAACGCCATCTGTAGGACTGACATATGAATCTAAACCATTGGGACAATATAACCAACAGATGCATACAAAAAAAATATCATTCAAATCTGTGCAGTCACTTAGTACGAGTTCGGTGACATGCAAACCTACAGTATAATTATATATACAAAGATATTTGTTCAAGAGCCAGTATAGACGCAACAAAGATTTTAAAAGCGCAAATGATCTTTATTCACATGGTGTTACGTAAGCGACTTTCTTCGCGAATGTCACAGGTCGTTGACTGTGATCTGCTCTCCTATGACCGGGCTTTGTTTAGGATAACTCAAACTATAATATTTGTATGGTATACTGTGTGATTTAATATTACACAAGAAATTAAATATATAATTGTTTTATTATATTAACTTTTGTACGCATGCTTTAACCTTTCGTTTTTTTTTCTCTATGGAAATTAAAAACTGGGCCTTTTTTGTTTGTAATGATTTATATTTTGAAGTCATCAGAAAATATCATATATATTTCGTGTGAATGAAAAAAATATATATTATTAGTGAGTCTGTATATTAGTTTTAAGGTCGTGGTGGCCTAGAGGTTAAAGGCCCGCCTCTCAGGCCTGAGGGCGCGGGTTTGAAACCTGGCAAGTACCATGTGATTTTTTCGAGTGATATGTATTTTCTAAGAGTATTTGTACACCACTGACAGACGGTGAAGGAAAACATCGTGAGGAAACCTGGACTTATAATTTCAAATTATAAGTTTGAAATCGCCAGTCCGCCTTGAGCAAGCGTGGTGATTAATACTCTAACCTTCTGCATGTGAGAGAGGCCTTTGCTCAGCAGTGAGCACCGATAGGCTGATGGTGATGATATTAGTTTTAAAGAGATTTTATTTCTTTACGAATTTGGAATTAAAACCGGAGCTCATATTAATCTGAGTCTAAATGATATTTTAACATTATTGTAAATATAATTTTTTGATAACGAATTTCTTTTTACTATATTCATGTAAATTACTGTGTGACGTCATTTATAACGACATCAGTGTGTACATTTGCGAGATCACGCAACTAGGAATTAAGCCTAGCACGTACGTGTTTCATAAGGATATCTACATTTTTACGACCATTTAAACATACATTTCTTGGGATCAATATTCTGTTCTGTGGTTGATATCCTATATATAATATATATATATATATATATATATATATATATATAAATTATCCTATATATATAGAATGAAAAATGGTAAGAGAATATGTATGTATGTATGCTTCTATACAAGTATCTGTGCCAGTATCTGTAAGAATAATATTAAAGGTTTTTAAATAAGAATAAAATAAACATATTCAATGGTGATTAATTATTTATTTAGTTGTTTGTTAACATGGAAATTTCGTTCAATTTGCATGACTTTTTTGCACAATAGTTGGGATTCTATGTGTCGCACGTTACAGACGGCATTACTGAGGGGGGTCGGTGTGCCACTATTACGAGTACGATAACTTCCTCATTGACGTGCTAAGTTACGTTATATCTCCGCCGCAAAGCGATCCGGCTATGTCTAAACCGACATCTGTATGCTTATAAGTTTGCAACGTCACAGTTTCCCGTTATCATTCAATAAACTAAATTAATATTAAAACTCCGTACGTAATATAACTATGAAAATGTTTGTCAGAACGTTTCTTGCCTTTATACAAGTGTATGTTTTAATACAGCCTATTTGATATTTTTCATTCTAGAACCATTCGATACAAACATATTAATTTAAGAATAATTAACAATAAAACTGAGCTTTTTTAGGTACAGATGTGCATGGTACCAAGGACTTTCATATACTGGTAAGTTTAATAACAAGTCGTTAGAGCAGGTATATAATTCTTAATATTGTTTAAGTTTTACGAGTAGCATTACTGTTTTATTTGTCTCATAATCCTTATATTTCTATGGATATCTAAATTGAGCTCCAAAATGTTTAAGATTTTATGTTTAAATATATATTATTTCCTTCTTTGTAAAGAATAAATATATATTATTTCCTTCTTTGTGTAAACGGTTTCCGCTGAGGAGTAGACTCAAAACCATTATATTATTTAATATACAGCTTGTGATAGTCACAAAGCGTCTATAAATAGTTGTAAAAATAAAGCCGGGGTTGCATGTTTCTGAGATCTTATTACCACAAAGATACAGCTATTGCCACCACAAGATACTCGCAGTGAGATAGTAGTGTAGCATGTTTTGTGGCATGCCACAACATATTGCGTTTACTCTACGATTAGTGTTTACAAATGTATTTGGTACAAGATTTAAATGTTGAAGTATTGGAAAACTAAATCTAATTTTATATAAAAATGGCAGGACTCAAATAGAAGACATCTTTATATTTCTATATTTGTGTGACTTAGAGTTGAATTTTTCAAGAATTAGATTCGAAGTTTCAAGTCGTCCCCCAAAATTTTAAATGTCTGATAACGTTTATGCGATTAATAAATAAGTATAACCTTTTACTATTAAATGTTGAAAACAATGAAGTAATCGACTGTGTTAATATATTAATAAAAAAAAAAAATACTTCTACAACTGAGTGAGGTAAATTACCGTTTAAAGCCAATAGCATTGATGTAATACTATCTGTCTTATACGCAGGTCGTTTCCCAAATCTTAATTGCCTGTTTAAAAACATTAGCCCATAAAAAAATATTTAATATATGTCCGCAGATAATAAGTTACGCAAGCGGTGATAATATTTATACTTTATTGTTGGTAGCACGATTGCTTAAAGAGTTTATTGCCTTTGTTCAGTTCAACAAGTCTCAATATAGCATGTGCTTAGTTTAGCCTCTCTTAGATTATTCGTAATGACAAGATGACTTTCGAACTTTAAAATCACATACAAGACTTTATACTCCGTCAATGTGATAGAATCTTTATAATATTTGTTATAGTCTTTGTCCAGAAATTGTAATAGTCTGTTGTAAAGGCGTCAAAGAAGATTTATGGATGTGATAACCTTACTAATGTTCCAGCCTCCAGGTATTTAGGGCGAAAACCAAAACTATTTCAGGGATCTATCTGGAAAAAAACTGTTCTATTGATAAACATATTTTCATACAACATACATTTTCTCATCTGTCGTCCTCGCGTTACAAAACACAACCAACAAAAGCTATATCAGATTGAACTTTTTGCTGCGTTAGAAATGGCGAAGAAAAAGGAATAATTCTTGAAGAGTTTTAAGAGTCTAAGAGAGCTAGAGAGAGAAAGAGAAAGAGAGAGAGAGAGAGAGAGTGCGATTCTTTAATATAGGTAAAAAAAATATATAATATATTAAAATTTAATTATGTAGAAATCTTGTGACTTTGCCTAGTTCACATATAATACGTTCGGACGTCATGGCTGGTTTGTGATTATGTATTTATTTATATTGTTTTGTTAACTAACCGATTGTTGGGTAACACTTGTATATCTAATTAGCTGACGCCGAGCACATCACATGGAAATATTTTCTAAATTATTTCGAAAGCCTGTATCATAAATTGCGTGAATTTTAATATAAATGTTTTGGCCTAACGGTCTTATTGTGAGTTTAACAGACTCGCTCCATACCGCAATATCTTGTTGTTTTTTTCGTTCTGTTACAAATAAAGAATTTGGTAAATGTTATAACATGATATTCAACTAATTGATATTGATCTTGTCTGGTATATTAGTGGGATAATAAAAGTAGTTATTTAAATATAATTTTTTTTTATATATGTAATTTCACAGGATTATTTTGCAACAAAAATAAATAATATTTTCATTTGAGTTGCAATATTTTTTATTATTAAACGATAATTTGAAAGGAAACGTTCGTAATGAAATGTCACAAGAGCAATGCTAAGTATTTTGAAAAAATAAAGTATGATATATATATACTACTTTTAAGATATTTATATACTAACACAGTACACATGTGCTTATATATCTTAACGAGAATTTATTGTGAAACTAATTATCATTAACGGCGCGTTACCGAAATTTAGTAAACTTACACAATAAAAAATATGTTAATGAAATTAACCACGGAATATATAGAATACAGTCTAGGCGCCTTGTTACGCAACGAAATCAATGATTATACAGTAATAATATGCGTAACGACCAGTTTGATGACGTTTAGATGGAAAAAGATACAACCCACCCGTCGTCTCGTGACTCTTAATTTATTTAGATATTGTTGTTTCACAAATATTTTTAAACTTGGACTGCTTTCTAATCAAACAATGCTCTTAGAAATTACCGCGTTAGATGCTATCGAGAACACTAGCTACATTTGCAAGCTGAGTAGTTATGGCCAAATGTTATTAAATAAAATTAATAATAGGGTGTAATTGGTCTACTTTATTTTTCCATTTTTTTTTGGTTTTTACGGTAAAAGGAATACGAGATATAGCATTTATTATGTATTTATATTTTGATACGTTATGTTAAAATTGGCTATATCATTGTATTATTGAACTGGTGTCTGTAAGATCTTTTAACCCTACTCTTTGTCTTTTTAGTATAAACGAATCATATGACGTAATTCAGTTTTTTTTTGTCTTGTTTTTAAACAGCTTTTTTTTTTGTTACTTTGAGAATACGAGAAAATTTAAAAGTAAAAATATAGTATTAAAAATTTCAATTCTTCTACAATACCTTCTTGAAAAACTGCTGATAGGCTAGTAGTCTACCGCCTGGTCCGCAATGACTCACGTCATTCATGAAATTCTAAAGGTGAAGTTCCGAATACTTTGTTCCGCTTTGTTGTTGGAACAGGAAGGAACTAAACCAAAAATATAAGAGATGAAAAAGATCAACTTAAATTTACTATAACTTCATCAAAGAAAATTGACAGAAACCTTGTATCTGACGATAACAATAGCCTAGGCTAACCTATCGGTTTTATAAACAAGTTACCTATAAGAGCTGTTTAAATTTTAACTCAAGGCATATCTTCAATTAAAATGAAGGTAGAACCTATTAATAGTGCGTATGTTTGGATTTGTATGAGCGTTTTTTTTATAGAGTGATAGAAACATAACAGGTAATACCTTTCATTAGGTGGTTCTTTAAATATTTTCAACTGTTTTTACCGCTGTAACTCATCAACGTCCTAAAAAACTTTATTTTTAAATGGGCCCAATATATTATATAACATAAATTATACTCATTACTTACCACTTCGTTAAAAGCGTGTATCTTGAAATGATTTAGAGAAAACTTTAATCAGTGGATCTTTGAGTGCGGTGTTAGTAAACGTTATTGCACAACGAGAATCTCATAACTTAAAATTCTTTCCATCAAACGTGTAATCCGTATTGCTTGTGAGTAAAGAGCATTGTGAGCGGTCATTCCGCGGGTCGTACGTCGTTTCGCAACGGAGCTAAGTTAAGGATTCCACCTTACTTTCTAAATAAGACGTACGTGCTCCATTCATTGTGCAAGTCGCTCGATTTGCACGACCACGACCGATATACAACTTTTTTTTTTCCGTTGACTTTGTTTGTTTTACACTTGACACCATTCAATTTGATTCTATTCAACTGTTATTGGGAAAAATATTAATAACCTTTGACCGTACACTTTTTAAAACACGCTTATCTTTCTGCCGTTCTTCTTCTTGTTATTACAAGGAACTTATAACTTTCGTCCGACCCTTAAATACTCCGCGAAACATGATACGTCTTTTAAATCTGAATATATATGATAATTAATGTATATAATTCTTAAGTCGTACAAAATGACATTTTTAAGATTAAAGATTTAAATTTATAAAATATTTACATTAAAAAATTAAGAAGGTATTGGTCATCACATTAAATTCAGTAATTCCCTAACATTTTTATATTAGTCTTAAATGCTCCGTCACTACTATAATGTATTTTGAAATATATTTTACATGTGTAAGAGCAGTAGTTTTAGTAGAAAGTAAATATTGACACCACACTGATCACGTATGTTGGTATTTTTTAACGGTTAATTAAAATCGACCTTCATTTCGCTTTTGGATTTTTTCTTACGTTTATTCAATTAAGACTCTATATTCTCTGGCATTATATCATGACTTAAGACGTTTCTGTTCCGAGCCTTGGCCTGTTCGGTCGATCCATCATAGCTCTGTGATTGCTGAATGTTTTCTTATAATGGCCTTCTTTTGACGGTGTCATGAATTGAAAACGCCAATTCATGTAAATATGATGGCTTGTGTTTTGTTGATTGTCCGTTTCTGACGCCTTCGACGATGACTTCTTGTTAGCTGGAAGCATCTGTTACATTATTGTGTTTTGTATTGAAACTATTTGACCCGAAAAATTTCTTTCTTAGAATAAAATTAAAATATCACAACATCTTGACGAAGATTGTGTAGAAGCTGACCGGGGAATGAACAGCCTTCTTTAGAAGACTGGTTGGATTCATTTTTGTAGTTTGCATAACAGCCTTTTTCTAATGAATAAAAGAAACACTGGCCATTCATATACATGCTTATATTAGTTGGAGTTGTTTTTATTGTTGTATATCATTGTATGCAATGGTTATTACAGGAGAGTGCGGTCAAAAGAATGGAATTCAAGTTAACAAAAAAGGCAGAAGTTTCTATTATCAAGAGGAAGTAGAGCAGTAGGTTAGTTTAGTTTATGGAGTATTTTCTTGCTAATTGTTGCACATGATGTCACCGTCAGTCCTTTAAAAAATTCTCTCTCCAATTCCCGTCGTAGTGAAGAGTGATGTTGTTCACGACAGCTAAATAAATTACCTCCTAATATTGAGCGCGCTTTACCGTGATTTCCTCATGTTCTAGATTTGTATTGAAGTTACTTTTGAGTTTTAAATTATGTCGTTCTAAGTTTTGAGCACGTATTTAAAAATATCATATACGAAATATGAGATACATAATTATTAATTTTTATAAATACATACATTATATTCTATTTTGTACTATTATTGGTTGTTACATTGGTATGGGAAACATTTTTATATTTACTATGCAAGATTTCATAACATACAACGATAATTTTTTTAGGAAAGCGATTATAATTAATCGATTGATGTTGCCTAAAAAACTTCATTTGTATTTACACACTTCGCTCAATATTACCTCTTAAATAACATGTTGCCAATTTTATTGATCTTGTAATACAGATTGCATTGCATCTATGGTCTTATATACCTACACCACGGTTTCGCACCTATCCGCTAATGTGTCAAAAAATGATACGCGCTGTTTAAAGACTTTAATCATTCATTTACACAAGTTGTTTTATAAAAGTTTCGATATTGATGGGTGAATTAATGCAGTAAGAAAGTTTACCTTGATTTGATGTGACATGACTGGCCGATTTATATCGTTTTTATAAAAAAAAATCTTCATAAAATGTTTATTAAATTTAGAGTAAATCTGTCTATAGAAGTTCCTAATATAATAATAATAAATTGATATTATTATATAATTATTTATTTATTTATTTATTTAAATAGGAAGTCAACGTTGTATACAATTTTAGTTCTTAGTCTTAATTAACACTAAATAATTTAAATTGTTACATGCATTAATTGTACACCCCACTTATAGGCTAACTCGACATTCGCATGTATATGATATGTAATAAAATAACATTCTTTGCATGTTCACTCACGAACGAAAAAAATAATAATAATAATCTAATAATGACCTTAAACAATAGCAAATGTATAACAGTTGAAAGTAACAACTGGTAAAAAATGAGGTACAAATAAAGTAAAACAATTACAAGCACTGACTTAAGAAAAAAGTAACGAGAACCAAAAAAAGAAAAAGTGTGATCACAAATCATAATCAAAACGCAATAATAATACTGGGCTGATAATAGAGTAGTAATAAAAAAATATGATAATACTAAGCCCAAAAACCAAGACATTCCTGCGCAGTATATTCCACAGAGACCTTACTTCGTAGAATTACCGAGACTAACCTCAAGTAGTCAGATAGCCCTTTGCTAGTCTTTTGAAAGGTAACAGAGAATGCTTGAAAATATCTAAACCAGCTCCTTATTAAAAGTCATCTCAATCTCTCTTAATTATTTGAAGCTACGAACAATATTATTACGTCTCTTTATATATTTTTTCTGGTATAGTTATCTTTTATAGTTAAAAAATTAATCCTTTTTATATTAGTTTACATAAACAAAGGGTTATGTCTGAGTCTGGGTTAGCGTTACGTAATCCCTGGGATAGATGCCCCAGCTATCCAGTGACGGCCTCTGGATTACCGTTTCACAGAGGATCTTAGTTTATAACACTCGTTCTCTATGCCTGCACCTGTCAATATGTCATTATCAAGGCTGGTATCCCAGCTGCCGGCTAGATGCACAAAATGTACATTGAATTCTCAACTCGCTTAAACATCTTTAGTTTTTTGGCTCCGAACCCCCACTTTACGTTACCGGGTTATGTTAATAATTTATTAAAGAAAAAAAAAAACACAAAATTCTCAGTACTAAAGACAACATCTAATCAGAGTTGGAGAGGTTGCTGATAAGAATTATAAATTTTACGTGCTTGGAATGACGAAAAAACTAAAGAGATGATAGAAGGTCATAAAGCAGATTTAAAAGGTTTTTTTAAAAGAAAATAGTTATATTTGGAAGAGGAAAACGCAATTTACTTTCTACTTAGCATAATATGATTTACAGCTGTTTTGGCCAAATGAATTCCATGCTAATTTATGTTCATTCCATTCTAATTTATGTTCACATTACATATGCAAATTTAAATATATGATTATTATATTTAGTTCACATTATATTTTGTTCAAAGTATTTTTACCAGTAGTTTCTTTGTATCAATTATGTGTCAATTTCTTGGGTGCAGTCACACTCAGTCTTTGCTGTAAGAGGCAGGATTCCCACAAGCTTAATTTTGTTTTTGCTTCAATCTCGCATATTCCTGGTCTTGGTGCTGCTAACATAAAGGGTTAGTTGGGCTTAGTTTGCAAAAATGCAAGAATAAGATCATCATTGCAAGAACACACAGATTTTTTTGCATCATCGCAACGATTCTGAACCTCTAAATAAAGGCTGAAAGTTATAATACTACAGGTTACGTTATAATAGAACAATAATAAAATGTTAATTTAAAAGAAAATTATATATTTCGATGTGTCATTGAAATAAAATATTTTTTATCGGCCGTACGATTGATTTCACATCAATTACATGAGTTTCTTAAAAGTTTCAATAAACTTTATAAATTAAAAGCTTTTGTATATTCACTAATTTAAAACCTGCATTACCGAATAGCTTTAGTATGGGATAAAGTTGCATATATTTACATTTATTTTTTCACTATTCACAAAGGCTTACTACTTATCCATATCAGTATGACGAGAGACGAAACCTATTAGCATTCAACGGATTCATCGTGCAGGGAGAGGAGGTTCAACAGTGCCTGGGACTTGGTACCCAGGTGTAGGTTTAAGGGGCGCCTATCTAACGCCCGTTAAACGCTCACCTCAACCGTCCAAGCTCCTTTTTCTACCTAACCAAATTTGAAAAGAACCTACTAGGGCTGCATTTGAAATACGTTCCAAGAATGAATTGATATTAGTTCCGGACAGACCCAGGTCTTTTAGTAGGTTTTACAGAGATTCAGCCGTTATACCTCTCGCTCCCACTTCTACCGCGTACAAATCCACTACGAACCTATTACGAGTGAGTTCGTTAGTGAGCTCGTAATATTTATTGACCTTTATGGCATGATCTTTGGGGATGTTGTTTTCCCAAGGAACCGTAAGCTCTATTATCACAACGCGCTTTAAAATTCGCGAATACACAAATATGTCTGGTCTGGAGACCGACGCACAAAAATATTCTGTGGGAAAAAAATGATATTTTTATTATTTTTATATTTTAAATTTGTATGAAAATGTTTTAGTCTTTGTTACGTACGCGCTACATATTATAAAATAAATGAACATCGCCGGGGTAACATCGTTGTATAGATAAAATATCATATAACAAGTGACGCCGCTGACTCCGCGGAACCAACACCAAGCCGTGTGAACCAGAAGATTCCTGATACCACACAAGCTATGGAATGGCATTGCTATCCTAACATCGGGGCAATCATGTAGTCCTAGGTATAGGTTATAAGTTTTAATATGTATTTTTTTATTATAATATACATATAAGTAAGTTTCGTAGTTTTCCTGGAACCTCCGGTTGCCACCTTATATAATTTCTTAATTAATATTTTATGACAATCAATATATAAATTATGTATATAGAAGTATTTTAAGATATTTTTTAAAGTTTATTATACAAATACGATGATCATATTTAAAAATTTAAGAGCATAGAGTCACGCCCTTAAAACATTTATATGTACGAAGAAAAGTGAACTGAAATTGTAGTTATGTGCGATATTTGCATACGGTTTTTGTTTAACAAACAGACTAGCGACCAGCGGACAGTTAAAAATAATTATGTTACATACAAAAATATTATTAAATCTTCTCTTTTAAAACAAGCGTTGCTGTTCTTGGGAATGTTGTAAATAATAATCTACAAAATTACAGTCTGGTACGATAATGTGGCAATGATCATAACGGTGATAGAAAATCAGCCATCGACGTGATTGAAATTTAAAAAACTTAATACTAAAGTGTGTATATTCGTAATTATAGGTTTAATAAGTAGTACAACTTTCGAGGAATTTAAATATGTTCGTCGCGTGGTTTAGTTGTCTTTGTCTCAATCAGAATCATGCTCGAATTGTGTAAAAATTAATAAACAGACTTTTGTATATGGAATGTCTCCTGAGACCTGGAATGATCCGTCTTGAAATCCCACCGACGAGCGTTCAATTATATTTCCGAATGCCTGTTATGAAATCCTTTTGATGCCTGTAATAAAATGTTCAAAGAAAAACGGGTGCCAGAATAAGTGAGCTTATGTACTTCTGCTTTAAAATTTACAGACTTCTCATTTCCATGAGAAATTATATTTACCCAGAAGGGTGAATATTGCTACTGCATGAAATATAATTTGTATGGAACAATTAATCTTATTTTATTCTCATGTTATAAGTAGTTTTAAATTCTAAAGCATAATATTATTTCTGTGCTATAAACTCAGTTCTATTATTAGGCATCATCGATTTTCATTGAAATAATTTAGCGCTCAGAAATTTAGAGCGCAGAGGCTACGTAATAAATAAATAGGGGTGACTTTAAGTTTCAGAACACAGATTACATCTTTCGAAGAATTGAAAAGCCTATATGAGTTTGTCAACTGCAACTTTAAAGGAAGAGAGAGAATCACATGAAAAAAATGAATTTATAAAAGATTCTTTTCAGTTTTTGGTATGAATTTGAATATATCCTTTAATATCTGCGTTAGCAATTCTTGACTCCAATTACAGGATTCGACGATCTTAGTACCATGATGCAAGCATAAAAATAAGCTTCCCGAAGATTTGATCCGTCTGTTTGTATGAACCATATATACAAATACGAAGCGTGTATGATGTTTGTTGCACAATACAGTTTCCATAGGTCTCTTGTATGTTAAATTATGCTAGACTATAGTGTTATGTCACGCCAACATATACGGAGAATAATGATTTGCAATATGTCATTATCGAGAATATTCCTAAAGCTAATGTTTTGCAACCCGATGCAATAAATTTTAATAATATGTCAGAAACACTAATTGGTTATATGATAATAAATAATATTACCAATGTTTTAAATTTCGAATATTTGAATTCTTTTGTCTTGTGTTGTTATATAAATTTTTCAGTCGACATAGTGTTTTTTTTTTATCGTACATGAAAAAATTAAGACAGACAATCCATCAACAATGAGGGCAAAATACACGCATAAATCACTTTCACTGGATACCGACTTTTGACCTGAGCCCATTGGAGCTTTGATCACGCAATTGCGACTAAAACGTCTCACGCCAGGTTGTTTACGATAATAACACGTGAAAAAAATGTTTTCAAACGACCCGTAATAAGTTATAAGTCCATTGTTATCTACATCATGTATATATTATTTGATAAAAGTTAGTTTTCATTCGTATACAAGCTCTTAATAAGGCTTTATAATCCGATTACATTTCATAATTGGTTGAAAAATAATTGTTGATATGAAATTTAAACTCTAAAAAAACTAAAATAATATTATTATGTTAATTCCTGAGTTCGGAAGAAATGTTAAATTAACAAACGTCGTTTTTCTATGTGTTGGTCTTTTCATAAATAAAAACACATCTGGCTCTTATTTCAATACAAAAATACTTTTATTTCGAAAAAGCTTCTTGATTAGCCGCTTGTTTTACCACTGTCATATGCTCATCACGTAGTTCCCTAGGTCAAGGACGTTACGAACGTGACATTTTTGATGAAATATTAATTTGGTCACGCGGCGTGAAGCCTCTGTGGGCGCATTCATTCACGGTCTATTTGTGTAGTTCGCAATTCAATTTTATTTATATTCCAGTCCTGACTAAAATGTCTCATTTAATCCGCTTTTCTGGCTTTAAACTCGTGTGGGCGAGAAACGTGGGTTTCATGAAGCCTATTGTTACATATTTACGTAACATCGCAGTTCCGCGCACAATACGTTCATTATCAATAGGGCCAGAAATATGTGGAAATATTAAAATGAACCTCATACAGAAGCTAACAAAAATTAAAAATAACTTTTTGACATTGTATGTCTTGTTATTATATTATTTCAGGGAATTGTTAGTGATTTCAATTGTAGATTTATTGGAAAATTTTAAAACAAATGTTGACCCTGCGACATTTTGAGCTTGTGATACAAAAATAACTACATTATGTTGGTAGTGCTTTAAAAAGAAATCGGATATTCGGATTTGATGAATAATATAAACATGACAATTGCAATATAATTGTTCTAAAGATCTTTTAATATGAGCTTGCAACCCGAACCTACAACCTATAGTCTTTAGAGCTTCGATGACTTATTTCATATCTTTGAATTTCGACTTCTACTAGGACCATAGACAGCATTTTAGTACTATGCTGTCAGTTCTTTGTTATATTTATAAATTTATTTTTAATCTTCAACTTTGCTAGGATAAAATAGGATAGTTTTTATTCCGTACATTTCTAGGAAAGGTTTTTTCATGACAGTTCGATATGAAAGAAAAAAATGGCACGATTTTAAGACTGTTCCGTCTTCAAGTGGATGAGATATTTAACCCGATATAAGTATATGCGAATGATCAAAAGTTTTATATATAAGACGTTTTTGAATATCATATATTATGTCAATAAAATAATTTGAGTGCGAGTAAATTTCTATTTCTAATTTATTTGTATTTGATTTTTAAATATTTATTATATGAGAAATAACGAAAAACAGGATTCAAAGTTTACTTGCTTGTGTTTGTTCATAACCATAAAACTGCAGGTTCTTATTTGAACTGCAGTTTCACTTACAATCTATATATTTAATGTAAACGAAGTTCTCTTTTCTGACCAACGGAAGTATTATGACATAATCAAACAGTATAGAGTGTTGGCAACCAATCATATTAATTTAATTCATACAAGAATTGTATACAAAATTTATTCTCAAAATAGGATCACAGTAATTTTGATCTGTTTTATTCAATGGAATACTTTTTTTATTGTTAAAATTTGTTTAAATACTGTCACATAGATATATGTAGATAACGCCTATTTTATTAAGAAACATCGCATGGTCGTGGTAATTGTTTGCACCCAGAAGGATCTTTGCATAATACTTGTTGCACAAACTGCAAACCGGGCAAGCTGTTGTTTGATTATTGATAATAAATTAATTATTACATTTATTTCTAATGAAAAATGTGAAGTTAATGTTTTTTTTGACAAATTGTACGGTTTAAATTAACAACCGGACAATTGTAGTGTAACAAGCAAGCAAACAAGCAAAATATTCATGTTTAGTTTATGGGAGGGATCGTAAATATTTATTTTGTTATAGAAGCAATCCGAATACATTATTTGTGCCAATTTCAACTGTCTGATTGTTACGGGTCATGAGATACTCCCTGGTTACAGACGAACATAGAGCGGAGTCTTAGTGAAAGAGCGGCATCCAATTCCCCTTTAGTCTTAGAAGATTTTATTCCTGTCACTGTGATTAACAATTGAAAAAACCATTAAAATTACCAAATTAACAAATAGTAAGAAATAAATATGTATGTCTAAATTGTGATTAATATGTTATTTTGAACTGAATAAAACAGTATTTATTGAGTTAACCACGCAAACACAAAATACACTCCGAGACAAAATACATATTTTTTTTTCGTTCGCCATTTTTAATAACATAACTCAACTGATAGTTATAAATCAAATAGTAAAAACGATGAACAAAAATTACTAGAAAGTCATTCGGTGTTTAAATCCATTCAAATCAATAATAAAATGGCTTTGTCGGATCGATTAACATTGATTGGAGAATTTGCATAATCGTGTATGAATTCTCTGTGCCTTTTATATTATTAAATATTTTATATAACATTAATGTTTCTTTAGAAAGCCTGTCAACCTACAAATAAAAAAAATATTAATTATCTGCTCTGAAGAACTTAGCTCAGCTTAATAAAATAAAGGTCTTATTGATCATTCTCTACGATCCTCAATGAATGTGATATCTTTGCGTGATATTTATAACATTTCAAATACGACATGTAGAATAAGATGTAGATATTAACGTATATTCGCAATAGTCGAACACAAAATCTAGATTATTGAGGGCGGTTTGAAAATGGAATCTAAAAAAATTTTCACAACACATCTTCTAGTAAGCATTGTTGACAAGTCAACAAGAATTACGTACCCCCCTTCCGTGGCTGTAGCAAAGTAGCGTGCTGCACTTAAGGCGAATTACTATTCCACACGTAAAACCCTTTCGGCGTCTGTGAAAGACAGGCGTACTTGCGTAATGTTGTAAAGGTTGAATTCAAAAAGCACTCAACAGCTAGTAGGTCTATGAGAAAATCTGAACTTGACATATTTAGCTATTTGCATTTCGTATTCAATTCGGTAGTCTATTGATTCTGATGTGTAACACGTAATTATTATAGTCAAACGTACGTGGGGTATATATAAAAATAGTCAATTTATATATAACGAATGTAAGTACGTATGTATGAATAGAATATTCTGGGTTTGATAGTTTTGTTTACTAACTTACATAACATTGAAATGCACCAATACAATCAGTCGGCTACGATCCTTTTCTATATTTAAGAATAATACAATAAGTAATAATTTTAAATATATATTTATATATCCATATTATATTATATTGATTTCGTTCATTTGCATCTAACTGTTTATGTAGAGTTGTCCGAAAGTTTTTAAACTTACCGAGACGTAATGTAATTTTATTGATATTCATATTGTGCGCTCTAACAATTAATTGAATATTAATTAGTCGCCACATTGGATAATATTATAACCTCAATTGCAAATGCGACGCTCATATTATTGTTATGAAACATGTACTGAGGTTTTTGTATCATCCCTAACTTATTCACATGCAGGTCACGTGATGTTTTGGGCTATAATCAATTTGTCGTACCCTCACTATTATTTCAATATTGGATAAATTTGTTCGGATATTTTTTTTATCAGTTCTTAATATCTATGATAATATTATTTCCTTTTTATTTTCAAGTTAAATGTAATCTGTGTCCAGTTGAGACGTAGCCTCTTCATGTGTCCTTGCCTAATGTTGCATAATGTGCATTTTAATCTCAGCGATATTCAATTTGCATAAAATTTGTTGTGGAATACATGGAAAGCGGACAAATTTATTTTATTTTGCTATTTTATATAAACTTTTCTGATTCTCGCAACGTCCTTATAGCTTTTGTATACTTTTCCAAACTTACTGGATACGAAAATAGTAAGTGTATCTGCCCGATCTTTTACTTATTTATATCTAATGACTTACTTTTACGTACTGTAAAATTACAGTACTTGGCAAATAATATTGATTTAAAATATTGAAGCCTCGCATGTAACAAAGAAAAACTAAAGACCCTAAATTAATGAAAAAGAAAATACTATATATGTAATTACTAATAAAAGTTTTTTTAACAATAAACAAAATATTAGCTTAGATTTGAAATATATAGATATATTATATAAAGCGAAATATTCGTACTGAAAATTACTAATTATAAAATTACAATCAAACTCAAGAAAGGAAGTGTGTCGTATATATTGAGTTAGAAGCATAAGATTAATCAATGCCGTCTATGTTGCATTCGATACGTAATGCATCTTAAAGCATTAATTTCTATAGTAAGAGCCCTCTTTGAACTTATAGTCTCATCTTTGGTCACGACCAGAAATCCTCACCGCAGGAATGAGGCATGGAGAGAGGGGCTCGTTTATAAATACTAACGCGCGGCCTTACAATAGGCAGTCGTGGCAGCGTACACCTCCGTTTCAAAATGAGGACGCTGGCGATCACGGTGGGTGATGCTCTGGTGTTGTGTTGTGCTGTGTTCTATTCCTTACATTTATATATATATATATTTTATAAGTGATTGAAAGTTTTAGTGTTCTTTTTTTTCTACATTTCCAATTAAACCTAAGAATTTCAAATTAATAATATCTCTAATTTTAACTTAACTTTATTATTATGATGAAAATATTTTACTGTAGTGCGCTTATGTTTTCCAATTTTATAGTTTAAAGATAGAGTATTTCATTGATGATGTTTGTAGATGAATGATAATTATTTTTTTAATTACTTTAATGGAAAAATAAACACGAGTCACTTACGAAACTTTTTTAGGTTAATTTTTGTTTTTATATATTAATATTTGTTATTTTTTTTCAGTTATGTTTTACCTTTGCGGTCGCATTAGCTGTACCCATCAAGGAGAATAGTGAAGTTTCGAGGGATAAAAGGTCTCCGGGCTGGCACTCAGAACCCGAGGGAGTTTGGGAAAAAAAACTTGTCTGGAAAGAGGACTGGAAACAGATTTGGAAAACTGAAAAAAAATTAATATGGAAATCTGAATGGAAGAAAGAAAAAGTGCCGGCGTGGAAGACAGAAAAGGTTCAGCAATGGAAAGAAGAACAAGTGCCCGCCTGGAAAGTAGTACAGAAACCCATATGGAAGGAAGTTCAAGTACCAATTTGGAAAGAAGTTCAGGTTCCAGATTGGAAAAAAGTATCGAAACCAGTATGGAAAGAAATACAAGTACCGGTAACGAAGACGATACAAGTACCAGAGTGGAAAAAAAACTTTGTCCCTGAATGGGTTAAGGAAGGAGTACCCGGTGAAAAATATCTAGGCAAAGATGAGCACGGCTGGGAATACACAAGTCATGATCTTTGGAGGAAAAAGTTAGTGTGGAAACCTGTGTGGAAAAAAATATGGAAACCTGTACAAAAACAAGAATGGGTGACCGATAAAAAATTGGAATGGAAAGATGAATGGAAACAAATTTGGAGAACTGAAAAGAAACAAGCTTGGGTAACAGAAAAGAAACAAGAATGGGTAGAAGAGAAAGTTCAAGTTTGGAAGACAGTCAAAAAAGAAATATGGGTTCCGGTCCAAAAGAAAATCTGGGTAGAGAAATGGAAGCAAATCCAAGTGCCCGTATGGAAGACCATCGAAGTGCCAGCCTGGAAGAAGGTATGGAAACCTGTATGGCAAAAAGTCTGGGTACCAATCCATCATGAACACCACGAACACCACGAACACCACGGCTGGGATAAATAGGTAGATTTATGATTATAGTTTTGTATTGTAAATATTTAGTCATTTGTTATTTGATTGTTACCGTGAAAAGATTTAAGTTTTCTTTTGTTTTGTAAATAATGTTAATCGAGTCGAAGTTATTGTCTCCGTTGTGGTTTATACACCAGCTCTCGATGTTTGAGGCGTACGCGAAGGCGAATGCTTTATTAGTTGCGACTGTATAAAGTTAAACCTAGCGAATGTATTTGGCTTTGCGTGCGCCCTGAGACTTAACTCTTAATATTGTATTGTTTAAACCAATATAAATATTAGGAGTTTAAGTCCTTTTAATCTATTTAACTATACGTGTAATTTTTTCTTCAATCATCTGCCGTGAAAACGTCATAGTCATAATTATTTTGATTTTGTTGTCTATTTAAGTCATGACTAAAACGTAGAGGCTAATATTTATCGAAGCCAAATATATATATATAAATTTTGAATATTTCTTATATTCCACATGGAATTTCAGTTACAAAAAGTATATAACTCAATTAAAAAATATATGAAAATTTCATAAAACGATGATGTTTAAATGAAAACAGCTACCACATACATACGTTTTAGTATTGTCTATCACATACAAATGAAATGTACGTTTATAATTCACGTATAAAGTTACCTTATTTAATAAAGTACAATTTTATTTTGTTTTTATTTTATGTTGCGTGTAATACAAGGTGAAAAATATAATGGGAGTTAAAATAAAATAGCATTTTCATTTCTGCCTTTAGCTGGTAAAAAAATACTTCGCTGTTATATAATCTGATACCAATGTTGAAAATTATTATACACAAGATAACAAAACTTTTATTCCATGAACACATTAATTGATATAGTTGTTAATTACATTTATAGAAGATGACATTTGTTGAAGAGATTAAGATGAAAAAAAAAGTAGGATTTTCTGTTTATAGTTTAGAAAAATATATTTTAAATTTTTATTTTTTTTTATAACTCCAAGTCAAACTATTCAGTGGTAGTAAAATTAAGAAATACATGTCTCATTACGTTAGCGTTAGAAGTTAGTTGGATAAAATACTAAATAGTTATGTCCTCGATGAGTTTATCGTCAGTATAGTCGTTGGATCTTCGACGTGATTTTTGTTTTCATTAGCTTTTAAATCCTAACAGAATCGATTCGGCATGAAAATTGTTGTATGGTATATTTTAAATGACATGAATTATAAATGTCACAATCTTTCTTAAGAAAAATATAACTTTTAACTAGCATACGAGGCAGCTCTCTCAGTCTCAGACGGGACCCAGTAAATTAAATCTCAGGCTGCTCATCATACTAAGCCATGGGACCCATAATATAATTGTCTGCTCGATGCATGAGTAGAAATCTCAACGGAATATATCATATCAGTATAACATATTATAATTTTGAACAACTTTCACTTCTTAATAAAACTCGTACGTAATTAAAGTAAGTGGAAGCTAATGTTGAGGTAGAATTTGTATGGGATTACGTCTTTGTTTTGACAACAACGTCTATCATAATTAAGACAACAATAAGAAACGTAATTTCTGTATACCTTTCTTTTAAATCTTTCTTTTGTTTTCGTCTTTTGATAATACGATAATGAATCCTTTTTTTTTAAGGGATATAGTAAATAAAGTATGAAATTTTGTAGTGGGATTTTAAAGTGATAATATTGTTTAAAGTGATATTTTGGAGACGTATTTTTTAAGTTCTGCTTGTTAACTAACACACGTTGTTTAGTTTACGCAATAACGGTTTTTGTTATGTCTTCTGGGATATTGTTACTTTCGTCTAATGGGGATATTATGTTATGTTATAAGTGATAGATAAAAAAGTGCAATCTATTTAATGGGAGTGATAAAAATTTATGCGTTTATAGTTTCAAAAGTATAAAATTTGATGTCAGAGTTATGAAATCTTGTTATGATGGTTTAGCTTGAATTTTAAAGTTCCTTTTGTTTACTCAATAGCTGGTAACAAATTTAAGGAACTTTAGTGATAAACTCTACATAATTGTGATTATTCCTTACGATAATTTTAGTCAAGGATGTCAATAGTTAGACAAAGAAGCCTTAATTGGATTCCTATAATGCATGTTCTGTTGGAGATTAAACGATAACTAAATAATGTATCTGAAAAGAACAATGCATTAATAAAGTACTAATTTGATATGCGGAATTTTTGTATTAACTGTAGGTACGTACAAGGCAACTTTAATCTTACATCGAAAACGCAGGAAGCCGCCGCAATTTGCATTGTTTCCGCAAATTAGGTTTAACAAAAAATCGTCTCTTTCTTGGATGTGATTGGGTTTATAATCGTACAGCTAAGTGGAGACCTTGAAATCACAATTTTTGAGTTGTTTATTTTACAGTCCCCTCTATGGGGTACATGGATTTGCGCGCAATGGATGTGCATTTAGAATTTTTGAATGAATGAAAAAAAGAATGTTATATTTAAAAGTTATATGTAGAGGTCGTGATGGCCAAGAGGTTAAAGGCCCGCCTCTCGTAACAATGTGATTTTTCCCGAGTCATATGTACTTTTAAGAGTATTTGGACACCACTTACAGACGGTGAAGGAAAACATCGAGAAGAAACCTGGATTTATAATTTCAAAATTATAAGATTGAAATCGCCAGTCCATCTTGAGCAAGCGTGGTGATTAATGCTCTAACTTTTTCCATGTGAGAAGAGGCCTTTGCTTTTACCGAGCAGTGGCGTGAAGCATGAAGAGGCTACAACAAGTCTCGGGGTCTAAATAGCACCAAAACGTGCTGGTGCAGAAGGCGAAGGGAAACCACTGCAACCATCTACCAAAGAAAGTCATCACCGGATCACCAGATCACAGATACGTGATGACCACGACGACTCTGCAAAGACTCTTGCGACGATGAAGAATATGTAAATTTATAAAAAAGAACATTAACAAACAACACTATTGACATTCAATCCCTGTGATTATTTAAAATAAAAATCTGTCAAAAAGGGACCGCCTATATAAATAACGGAGTAAAAGTTAAATTGCCCTCTATCAATAAAATATAAAATATGTAAATTTTTTGTTATAAAATGGTGGCAAGAGAAGTACTTCATATAATTCTTTTACGCACGACTGAGAACCAAATTATTCGCCGAGGTTGTGTGTATTGTTTTTAAACTTAATACTTTGGAACGTCACTTATTATTATTATTATATTTTTCCTTTATTGCCAGTTTGTTCTAAATTTAAAAACAAAAAATCGAAAGGACGTAACAGAAATAGCTCGAAGTATTGTACTTATTATCTCAAGCGGTTAAGGATATGAACTCAAATCAGATCCAATTCAAGCCAGTTTAAATTGGACTCTCATCGGTGTGATGGTTGCGTAACTACGTAGTTCTATTCAATTTAGTTTACCAAGTTCTGTATTCACCCGTAGCCGTGCCGTTGAAGCACGTATCCTTAACTGAGGCTGTAGAAAGCAATGTGTGAGAGATTTGCACTATCATCGTCTCTACTTGAAGTATTTACGACATAACGTCAGTAAATATTGTGAAACCCACTTAGTGTAAAACGGGAGTTTAAACTTCTAATCTATTAATTTTAAAAGGTCATCGAACTGACAGGTAGGTTCCTGGACCCTTAAGAAATACAGGGATATTGATTCCTTTACGTAAATGTTATTTAAGTAATAAAACCGTCCAAAGGCGGCCATTTCAAAGTTTTACTTACGTTTTAAATTAATTTCTGCAAATAAATGCTATTGGGATGTGGAAGAAATTTATTTGCCGTACGTTTTATTGACAAAGGTCCTCAATATTTGCAACAAGATCAACAGAAAGTCAGCCGACATTTATTTTCAGAACATGCAATTTAAATTTTATATTTCGGGTTAACCGTCAGACAGAAAAAACTAAAATTTAAGATATAACATAAAATTGTGGGAGAATATAATAAGTATTTGATAATTTCCATCAAGAGTTCAATCGATTCTCAATTCATTATATTGTTTGATAAGTATTATATTGCTTTGTAAATCTTTTTTGGATCGCTTACATTTAAATTTATAATAGTTAGAGTTTTTGCCTCATGTATTGCGTATACGCTAATACATAAGGCGCGTTATATGCAGCTGAAGAACTTACGTTATATCTGTAGAAAAATCCGTTGTCACACACGTTAGATGGAGATATTATTAATAACAGTGGAATTAGAAATTGCGTGTGGAATTTTACCGTTTTTGTTAAAAATGTCTTCCTAATTATTTCCCTTGTGTGAGAAAGATGTAACGTGAGAACAGATTATTATCTCGTATCAAATGGATGTAGAAGATATTTGAAGCGGTGATTAAAACTTTTGCACAACTTTTATTCTCTTCTATTACGAAATCTAATAGTACATTTTATACATATGTCCGTGTTAACTTTATATTGTTACAATTATAATCAATTTATTCGTAAGAGTGAAATTTTGTTAGTAAATAGATACGAAGCTTGTGCGTCGATTGGGACCTACTTGAGCATACAAATCGATTAGAATAGAGATCTTAAAAGTCAGAACCATACTACTGGTTGTTTCTTAGGAATGTCGAATAAAATTGTCTTATATTGGTAGATTAACTTTAGTAATTTTATATGTATGTATATAAGATATATTTACGAACATTATTTTTATTAAGCAAGTTAACTTTTAGAATGATAAGTATTGATTTACGTGCTGATTGTAATGTTTTGTAAGAAAGTATATTTCGTTAGTGTTTCTGTATCATCACGAACGTCAAGACTGTGTACACACAAATTATATTGTGTTACTGTTGTCGCTGACTCCTCTTTAACCTAAGGGCAATTTGATTGTACTGATGATAATGGGCATTTCTATTCATGGAATATTCACACAGTTTCACTAGCAATTGACGGAGACGAGTTCGATGCAATTACTTGTATTATATGGTTTTTCCAGCTTTCTGTTACGTGATTATTTTCGACAATGAAAACTTGATTGCAGACGCAAGATTGTCCAATCCGGCGAGTGCAAGTCTAAGAAAACGCTCTAATAAGTTTGTGCTTATTTAGTTAACAATTATGGATAACATTTGGAATGAAGTCATAGAGAGTTTTCGTTACACATGTCAGGAATATAAATAGTAAATATAGAATTGTTGAAAAAGTCACTTCTATCACCATCCTTCATGTTATTATAAAGTGATGTTTTATCCACTCGATGCTATCCTTAGGAGGTCATGACCTTAGTTACCTAAGTTAGCTTCCACGATCTATGCCCCATGACGGATATATAAATACCACATGTCCACAACATTGGCTCTCCTTGTAAATTTTCATACGGAAGACGTGAAAAAGGTCAGAGATTAAGTCAAACTTACGTAAGGTGACCCTTACGTATGTTTGTTAAAGCTTTGAGAGGTTATTCTAAAGTGTTGAGTAAGGAAGACGCTAGAGGCATAAAGTAATGTATACATGTCTTTAAACGAAAGTTAATTTTAATTGCTTTTAAATTGATTAAATGTAATGATGAAGTCTTAGGCTTGGATTGCATAACAACATGACGACCGTTCTTTTTAAATTTTAAAACTTATCAACTAGCATTTAATAGAATGTGATCTTCTGTTTGGAAATTTACACGCAATGGACTATGGCAGTCATCTGAAAAATAAGAAAGTATTTTAAATATAATAAAACAGTTTTTGTTTCACATGATGATGGAAAAGACTGACCTGGCTGTGGGAATTTAGACTTTGAGGATTCAAAAAACGAAAAAATACAGAGTTTTACGATTTAAGAAAAGACATATTTCTATTCTATATATTCTATAGATATATAACTATTTGACATAGTTTTACTCATATCCAAGACCCTTCTTGGAAGGGCTTCTTCAAGAGATCATAAAAAAACTAACGTTTTCGCAAAATGTTGTATCACAACCTGAAGTCTATTGCCAGAACCTTAAAAATTAACCTTTACAAGAATCTTTCTTAGTTTGTCCGCGATCTTAATATACCTAGCTATATAAATCATCAAAATTAAATCCGAATTGACGAGAACACTTTTATTGTTTAAAATAACCATTCGTAATATAAAACTAAAAATATATAGCAGATTATTTTCAACAGCACTTCATTTTAATACAAAGCCAGTTTATTTTTGTTATTTTATATTTGAATACCTTTAAATTAAATTAAATCTGGCGTCATCTGTCCAGTACTGTACACATCCGAGACAATGTGTTCCGTATGCCATTCATTGACTAGATCGCTAAAAGCGATTACAGATGGCGTTAGTAGTCTCAACTGAGATGTTGAGTTGATTACAAACGGAAAATTTTTGAGAATAACTGTGTTATATGTATTTTATGTAAATCTGTATTTATATTCAAAAGCTCAAAACGGTTTAGCAGCTTTATACTAGTACTAGTTTTTGCCCGCGACTCCGCCTGCGTGAACATCAGAGCTGCGATCAGAGAGACATGTAAAAAGTGTGTTAAAGCAATATAGTAAGCTACTTATACAGGCTGTTCATTTTAAATAAACTTGATACCGACTGCAGCCTCCCCAGTTGGTGATTTGTGAATATGAATTACCTGGGCGCCACCCAAATATACAAAAAAAAATCATTCAAATCGGTTCAGCCGTTTAGGAGGAGTTCAGTGACATATACACGTACAATAGCATTATATATATAAATATATATTACTTTTGTTCGGTAGAGTGCCTCAAAAATATTAATAACAAAAGCTTCGAACGTCGGATTTCACATAATAATAAAATTCATACAAGTAATAGTATCGAAAGTAGCTTCATAAGAGTCCCTTTTGTCTTTCAATAGGTATTTTTTTAATTCCTTATAAGATGATTTATAAGTCCTTTATTTTTATTTATAAATCCTTGACAATTCCTTAAGAATGAGCTCCACACTATTCTCAATATTACAAATGGATTTAATAAGTAAAATATTATCGATAGAACAATTTTTAACAATAATAAAAATAAAAGTTCAGGAAATAATATAATCCATATAAACCTTTGTATTTAAAATAGAGTATTTTACGAAAAGAAAAAAAATGCATGCTGTCAATCGTTATAAATGTCATTGACAGACATGAATAGCACCCCACGCTTTTTTTAAAATAGAATATATATTTTTTTATTCACACTATTATTAATTTATATTTATGGAAATTTTTAACACTATTGTCTTAATTTAAATTTATTTTCTATTTTTTAGTTCGGTTTTCTATAAAAAGCGTGTTTTTTAGTTTTTATAAACTATTATTTATTTTCTACTTTTTAGCTTTGTTTATTTATAATGGCTTGTTTTTTTAATTTTAATCTATTGCACGACTCATGATGCGAAGCATCAGATAGTGCTTTACGATCGAAAAATTTTTTTCGCCTTATTTTGGCAATGATTAGAGAAATCGGCTAAATATGATTATTGGATATCAAAATTAACATCAAGTCCTGTCTTGTCGACTGTAGAGAAAAATTATAAAGAATTTTAAGTAAATTTCTTAGCTTATCGACTATAGATGATAATAATATAAATTAACAAAAATCATATTTTGCAAATTGAAAAATGGAATAGTTTTATCAAATTAGTGTATTTTCATCGGTCCTCGATAAATCTACAAAGTTTGAACGAAATCTGGCCGTTTAAAGAAGTCGGTTACAGACAAACATACAAACATACATGTGGAGCTAATAAAAAGCGTGTAAATATGAATTGTAGTTACAAATTTAATAAAATAATCCTATAGAATATAAATATATTGATAGTTAATGAACACACACACACACACACACACACACACACATATATATATATATATATATACACACATATGTATATTTGTCTCATGATTAATTATCAATAATAACAGAACATAAGTTTGCATATTCTATGGTTCTGTTTGTAAATAATTCAAAATTTGAGAGATAATTTGTTTCAATAATTTATGATTTATTTTTAAGACTATAACGACATCATACACAATCCTATCACTTAGAATCATGATTTAGTTCGACTTCGATTAAATAAAGACATGATTAACTGAACGACGAACTGGCCACAACGCGCGAGGAAAAAATAATGTCGCGGGAGATGATGGAAAATAACCGAAAGATCGGTGGAAAAAATGTCGATTGGTCGAGGGTTTTATGTATATAAAGAACTCATAATATGTACTCACTCTACTCAAAAGATTTGTTACAATATCACAAGTATATAATTTTATTTTTAGATCAGTTTATTGCAAAATAAATAAAAAACTTTAATTAAATAGCATCTCCGTTATTACATCACAACTTTTGCGATCGTTGTTATTGAAACATTCACCTGATATCCAATAATAAACTAGTTAAATATATTAAAGGGTAAAAAATTTAATCATAATAAATATTATGAAATAAAATTGTAAAAATGGACTGAAGACTGAAATACGATACGGATAGTGGTTGGTCCATCGCAAGTGGATTACTAATGGAAGGTTATTGGAATTGTTGAAGCATGCTACAATTTTGATTTAATTTTGAAATCGATGCCGGATTAAGTGTTTCCCGTTTATGCGTTAATCCGCAGATTTATATTTATATTTTATATATTTTTTTATTTCAATTTGAAATAGTGAATTAAGAGATTTAGGTATGATTAAATTAAGGCGTAAACCTACTTAGGACTTGTTCCTATCGTGCTTTACACTAGATTAATATCTATTGGTAGTGAGTCTAGAACAAATATCATTCTCAAAAAACTTGACCATATTAAACGTATGTAGAATTATGTACACGGACACTGGTATGGAGAAAATCTAATGTTTAAAGTCCTACTTGTATTAATAAATATGGAGGCTTGTCAGTATTTATGGAATCATATTGCCATTTAACATAAAATATATCGAAGGAATTTTGATGAAACATTCCAATAATGAAGCTTAGATATTAGAATACAGAAGGGGCTATAACTCGTTTCTTCATTCCGTGCATTTTACAGAATAACACATCGCAGCAGTCGTATATACTATGAAGCCAGGTACACGGACGTTAGATGTCTGAGGGTAGGTAAGTACGCATCATTCATTTCTCTTTGCACACAATTCCGAGAACAAAGCTGACGAAGTTGCAAACAAATAACGTTTTTTGACATTCGTCATTTTCATATCCGTTTTAAGTCTATATATAAACTTTTATGTTAAAATAATATATTTTATTGCGACATTGATATTTTTGTCCTTCGTTTGAAGGCTTCATACGAATAAAAGGTATTATTGCTATTTCTAGATACACGTATTTTATCGATATAAATACATGTCCGTAACAAACAAACCGAAGGACTTAATTAAAAAAAATGTTTACATGGAAAAGCAATACAACATTGAATTTTACAAAGAGTTCTTTGTTTAAAGTGAGCCGTGGGCGGATATTGAAAATGCTTCAATATACTGGATGGGTGACGTCTTAAATAAAGTCGGTGGTACCTGTGCAGCGATATTTAGCTGTAATTAAAAACGTTCAGGGTTCTTTGTTGTGTATCGGCTTATGAATTCCGCTGATGTGAAGCGCTGAAGCGACGTATGGTGATAAACCAATAAAAATGAACCGAGTTATTAATAGATGACAGAAATAGCTAGATCTAGCTTTGTTAATGTGACGATATAAGTCCAAGAATGCACTTCATAAAGTGCTTCTAAAATAGTAGCGAAATATTTCATTTATTTTGCTTTGACCTGTTGCTAATATCCCAGTCTCAGTTTCATTGTTCACCTGTATCTAAACCTATTTAGTAAATTTAAAATTATTTCTAACAAGTCTTTCAAGATGAAAGTTTTAATAGGTTATTGAACTATCTCCAGCAACAAAGTGGAAATATGTATATTCAAGGAGCATTTGTTGAAACTAACTTAACAAGTTGCATCTCGTACTTCATTTCCTTTTATAAAATCAACATAGGTGTAAATATTTTATTCACGACTATGTGAAACGTTGCAAAATGAAAAGTTCTGAACAATTTTTGCAAAGTTTCAGTCGACGGAGCTTTGACTTCTGCGTTGTCAATATGTTTTAAATACATAAAGTGTTTTTGTACTTTTAGATTTTTTATTTCGAAAAGGATTTCAATAATTTCTCCTTGCTCTCTGTCAAAGTTTATAAAACAGGTTGAAGTTTTTTATTGTCGTAGCTAGTTATACTCTCGTACAACTTTGTCTAAGTACAATGTATTTATCAAACAGGGTATTAATTCGAAGAAAAGTCTGTATCATTTTTTTATTATTATTTTCGACTATTTTTTTTGTAAGTAGACATTATTAATACATTATTGTTCATATACATATATAGAGAAGATGAGGCAGCATAAGCATTTATATCTCATATTACTTAGCGATACTTACTATATTGCTTAGCTTGAACAATTTTTTATTTTGGTCATATATTAAAGTAAACATTAATTAAATGTAACAAGATACATTCCATATAATTAATAAATATTTACGTATACATGCAGAAAATATAAATACAATAATCATCATCATCATCATCATCATCATCATCATCATCATCATCATCATCATCATCATCATCATCATCATCATCATCATCATCATCATCATCATCATCATCATCATCATCATCATCATCATCATCAGCCTATCGGAAGCCCACTGCTGAGCATAAGCCTCTTCTCGCATGGAGAAGGTTTGAGCATTAATCGCCACGCTTGCTCAAGACGGGTTGGCGATTTCAAACTTATAATTTGAAATTATAAGTCCAGGTTTCCTCACGATGTTTTAATACAATAATACCAGTATCATATTTACTTTGGAGAAAAATTAAAATACAATTTTCGATCACTTTATCACGTATGCAAAGAAAAAATGCATCAGAGATAACTTTTTCCACACACAGACGCTATTTACACACGCTTACAGACAACTTTGGCCTCGGGCGTATAAAAAAATTAAAAAAAAAAAACTCTCTCTGTTCAGAAAGAACATGTTTATAATCCGCTCTCATAATGCGAGTGGGATGTAATTTAAACAGGATTTAATATTCTTTTATGCATAATTTTCCTATTCCATTTACGATGGGTGGACAAAATTTTTTTAAATACTAACACGAAAAAAGGATACTCGTGTATTTGATCATTAAAATTTTTCTATCCCATATCAGTGTTCTAAATTTAAACACTATTGAAATTATCCATTCATACTTCAGAGCTTTGAAAACTGTTTTTAGCTTATATGTTAGTTTGCTATATTTGATGAGAATAATACCCGCCATTTATAATACCATTAGTTAATACATAAACACATACACAGGTGAATGTCGATAACATGGGATTAACTATTCTACTCAGAACTATAATTAGGCTTGCATTATCAGAAACATTTCGTACAGACCAAATGTTTATTTATTTATATTAGTATAAAATATTTTCTTAAAAAAATCGATGCAATAACAAGGGTTCGGTTTTTTCTAATAGATTTCTTGTAAATTAAGGATTTTTTATAAGTATTTCTAGCTATGGACATACTGGCGTCTTCAATTATAAATAGAAACACCTTAACTGTAGTTATAGTTAACTGAGAATACCCAGTATTAGTTAAAACTATGCATGTTTAACTTCCACTTGTGTAGTCCACTTACACAGCTTCTGAACACATTTTAATGCTATTGACAAGGTCCCAAGGACAAAGCTGTCTCTAATCCACTAACCATTTATTCTCGACTCGTCTAAGCTGGGCGGATTAAATCCTGGCTAAAACCTGCGCTTGTGCTTGTGATGTTAGTAGCATTACTTTAAAAAAGTTTACAGAGTGATTAATTTTAATGATTGATAAAATTAGCATTCGATTCATCTGTGTCATGCAAAAAAAAAATATTGATTTTTTTTTAACATATCTTTCTTGTTGAGTGGAATCAAATAAATTTTCCATATACATATATCATTTATCCTATCTTTATTCCCTTTGACGATGAGTTTTCAACTGAATTTAGATTCTAATTTGCGAGGCAACGTGATATATACGGAATTTCCCAAAATAGAGTCCGTCTAATTATAATGCTTATAACAAAGGGCAAAGTTTGCGTATCTGCTGAATCAGCTTAGCTATTTCTGGATTTATAATAGCTAGATAATATTATAGACTTACGGCTAAAACAGCTATTTTCAGTAATAATAAAGCTCTAAGTCAGCTTTTTATAGCAGGATTAGGAAAATGTTAATTGGGTATTTGTATTAGTAACATACTTAATCTCAAAACGATTAAAATCATTTCACTAAAAACTTATAAGTAACACATTTTATACAGGAATACTTTATTTTAAAGTCACATGTACATATGTCCGTGAAATCCACATAAGAAGCCTCTTATGTCGTGTTTAGAAATGTAGAGAGTACATCACGTTAATAATCTGCTTCATTGAATGGAAAATATTATGACGAACATAAATCTTATATAACATTAATCTAATTTAAAAAATTATATGAATACCAAAAACTTTCCTCGCTATAATTAATTTGAGTCATACAAATGCGATGTTATTACGTAGGGAGCAACGTGAATAAGTTATAGTCGAACTTCTATTCAAACTCAGGTTTCATAGAAATACTTATGAGATATCAGCATCCAGTAAATTGAAATTAACTTTCCGCTGGTTCGCAATACAGATCCCTGCTACAGAAAATCCGTTATGTCAGAGGTAATATTGTAAAGATTCATTACCGATAGCAACATGATACCGTTCTTTACTTTCTTCTTGCCGGTCTTTATGCTTTGTTAGTATACAGTATAATAATTTATTTTATCTGTGTATAAATGTTTTTGCTACATCGAAACAGATGATGAGATTTTTTTTTCTGCAGGAGATTTTTAAATCGTTTTTTTTTTTTAATTGTAATCACTATTTGAATTTGGAATATTGAAGAAAATGAATCATTACAGCTATCTGTCACTCTATGTATGATACATATGGAAATTTTTTTCTGCAGGAGTTTTTTAAACCGGTTTTTTTTTTAATTGTAATTACTATTTGAATTTGGAATATTGAAGAAAATGAATCATTACAGCTATTGGTCACTCTATGTATGATACATATGTATACTCATTTGATTTTATATTGTTTTTGTTTTTAAGCTCCGAAACTCAATTTATTTTTAGCTGGAAATACACGAGCAGATTATAATGAATCTGATACTCATGGTTATGCAAATTGCGCCCGGGAAACATAATCCTTTAATAAACTGTATTTCGTCAGGCATTTTCGTAATTGGTATCATGCCATGCCATAGATATTTCATTGACGAACAATCTCACATCGGCTAATCGACATGCACTATTATAGTATATCAGAAAACATCCTTCGAACAATTAAAATTATATAGATCAATGTTTAGTATTTTAAGATCTAGTAATAAATAACTATGAATAATTTCGAAGAATTTCATACTATCGTGAATTTTGTTGAAAGTAAAACTTAATAAACAATACAACTTTTAGTAGAAGACATTGTTACTTTACTGAAATTGCACCTTGGAATTTTCTATTAGTCTGTGTGTAAGGTTATTACAATTTCCCGACAATAGCTGCTATATATATATATTGTATGAAAAATATGATGAAATAAAAATAACCATTTACAGAGGAAACACAATACAATATGAACTCTGTCATCGCTTACACTATAGAGAATAAATAAAATTCAAAATACCTTTCATCCAAAAATAACACTTTTGTGCGACGAAATAAAATTGCAGTTCCATTTTAAAATATTGGAAAAATATATCAATTGTGAGACCTTTAAAAATACAAACAACTCTTCTATTTTTGATGTTAAAGGTTATTCAAAGCAAACAAAGATCGCTGTTTGTGGCTCAGTCCGGATAAAGATCGTGTGCAGCTGTACCCACTGTCTTGATAACAACACGCGAGGCTTAGATTTGAGAACACCTACTTAGATACCCCCACGCACAAGAGGAGTGCTTCAAAGGATGTGAACACGATGATATTTATTTTTCATATATTATATGTTATTGTGTTACATAATATTATTCCTTTTATTATAAGCGCGAGATTATATAAATATTTAAAAAGAATCTCGTCTTCGCTTTATAATGAAGAGTTTGAATTTTTCTGCTTTTGATGAACATAACGAACAGTTGATTAAGGTGAGATTTGAATTTGATTTTGCGGTTATTTTACATTATCAAGTTATCGTCACAATAGTATATAAGAAAATTATATAACGCTTTGTTAAACAAGTGTGTAAAACATAAAAATTCTTTTTTTTGATAATTAAATAAGTTTTTATATAAAAATACATAAATAACTTAGAAAGGATCGGTGAATGTATGTTTGTAATGTTACTATGTACCTCTTGTTTCTAACCTCAATATAAAAATTTTGATAAGGCTATATGATAACAGTAACAAAATATTTGTATATCTGTCATTAGAGGCCATATTTGGTATCAATATAAATTATGAATGTATGCTTCTAAGGTTATTAAATAAGGTTAAGATTAAAATCGCTTAGTTTTTAAAAGAAATGCATAATATTATTATGCTGACGCTACCTTAACTAAACTCAGAGTAACAAAATATTCTACTAAGTATATATTAACTTGCATGAAACTTACATTTCATAGTATTAGATAAAAGCTGGTAAGTAAATTGACGTACAAAGTTTGAGAAGCTACCACCAAGGACGGGTTTCCAGAAATCCGAGTAACTATAAAATAGAAATTTGTAACTCTGTATATTTGTGTATAATTATATTTATCTTTCGATTGTGATTGAACTAGCTTGAAATGCGAGTGAAGGTTTCAAAAAAAATATTTAATCCGAAAAGGATAAATTCAGTTTTGAAGAATCATTGTAAGATCCGTCCTCGCTTCATCAGAAATCAACTTGTGGTTAGTGAAAGTTAGTTTAAGAATTTTCTCATCTCTCCTTATAAAAATTTGAAAATTTTCAATCAAAATAGCCTTATATGTGTATTCTGTAAAAATTGGAAATTTGGAAATTAATAGTAATCTATAGATTGTACTACTCCGTCGTTAATAAAATGTTGCTTTATACCATTGAGACTAATCCTGTGAGTATATTTTTATCCTAATATTAGACATTTATTACGAAGATTGTAGAATACACGTATAAAAAAGGATAAATTAAATATATATATATATAAGTTAGGTATTGAACATTCAGCACTAATAATCAATCTTAGATGTCATAATAAGAGTATATGTCATTTTTTGCTAAGAAGTTACACGTTATTGTTAGCGATGAAAATATATTTTCATCAAAAGACTATGAGATCATTGATAAAATTTTGAAATGTAAAGTAATATGATATATATATTTTAAATTTCATTATAAAAAATATATATGCAAAGACACACTAGCATCAAGGGTATAAAGTTTTAAACGTAATGCTGATAGCTTTGTCGACAGCGAGCGACTGATTAACGCAAAAAAAATAAATACCATTGAAAATTCAGATAAGGTTTTTAATAAAAAAAATGAAGACGAAATTACAATGACAGATATGGCAAATAATTTAATATCTTTCTAAGAATCATTGTGAAAATCTAATTACATTTAACTCGGTGTAATTTTATTTTCATAATCTATATGAATATCAATAAAAAATCTCTGTGACCTTCATTTATAACACGTCGAGTGGATCGCAAGTCGAAAATGTACAACATTTAAACATATCATAAGGTCAAGGTCAAATATATGACGGTTTTAGATACTATTGTTATGAGATTACCATACGTAATTAAAATTCAAAATGGCGCGAGATTTCGTCCCTACGCTGACTGCGCATGCCCGGAAAAAAGGTATATTTTGATTTTGCCGCCAGGAACGTCGCAGTACGTTGGGGTTTGTTGAAAGATACAGACCTACCGCGCGCGTTCATATTAAGAGTAACAAAGTTGATAACTCACCCGGTCGTTGATGAAAATGGAATAAAGTAAGTATCATTATAATATGATTTTTGTACATTTTTCATTTTTTTTTCAGATCTAAGTAATCAAAAATTTGAAATCTTTTGTGTTTATTTTTTCGTCATTTTTTTGGAAAAATCGACAATTTCATGTAAAATGATATCTTTCAAAAACTTTCTATTAAAATTATTTATAAAAGTATATTAAAGAAAAACAAGTTTGTCAATAAAAAATATGTTAAATAATAATTGTAACTTAAGCGGTTAGTATCCGTTTTCTGAAAGTCCCGAATGAAATAAATCTTTTTGACATAACATTTAATAATTTTTAAAGTTTTGGGCTTTCACGGCTGTCGAGAAAAGACTATCAACAAATTATTCTATTTATTATTTAATAAAAAAAATACTTGGAAAATCAAAGCTAAATTCATAAACTCGTATGTTGCCGTCGGAAGCCTTCAGAATTTAAACCGACCGTCGGAGAGTTTGCATGAAGTTTATGGCAGTTTAAAGTTCAAAGAAAACTTATTTCGGGTATATCTTAATAATATAAAAGAGTGTCTTCGAGAATATATATCAATATTTAAGTTTCGAGACCAACCACTCTTTAATTCTAAAATAACTTTGTAACAAAGCTTTTGTAAATGTGATAAATATTATAAAAAAAAGGAATTACTTGTCGGTTCTTAAATTAAAATACTATAGTTTTGCTGGATAATTAAAGAACAAATATTTGCTGTAAAGTTTATTACACGAAAACCGTCGACTTATACAATAAAAATCCTTAATTTCCAAGCCAATATATGTCTAATTATACACTAACCTGACCTTAAGACACGAATCACTCAATCTTAGACCCAAAGATGATATGAAATTCATCATTCCACATTGAAAATTTTATGAGACATAAAGTAAAAATATTTTCATTTTTATATATAATTTGTCTCGAAAATAATGTTATAGAGCAGAATTTTATAACATTATATATTTTACAGTCACGCTCAAAAGGTCTCCCATATCGTTCGCTAACTTAATTAAACTCAACACCTAAATAGTTAAGAGCCGTGTAAATTAAATATAAAACGTTATTTAATATGAAGAAGACGAAGATCAAAAAAACTTCTAACTATTATTATATAGGAATATATCTACAATTTTATTTCACCACTGTGAGCGCTCTAAATTCTAACTGACAAAATTATGTATATTTTACTCCTTCAAACGATAAACTTAGACCGTCGCGTTAGAAAAAGGGCCTATTAAAAAAAAATTGGCTTAAATAAAAAAAATCGAACCATTGTTAGCAATATATCAGTTGACTATAAAGAAAACTTCTTCAGGGGCTGTGTTTTCTTGATGACAAAAATTTATACACTTGATCCGTCTCTCAAGAGGCGAAAAGTTATTATTAGAGTCTGTGTTGCCATCTCAAATTATTAATAAATAAGTTCCTAACTCCTAACTCCTTAGACATGCGATCCTTCAAAGAAGAGTGTCCTATAAACTTCGATTATGTTATTGCGTTTGCTTTAACTCATTATAAAAGCTGTATCATGATAGACTGTTCAAATTACGCGTTAAATATGGCCGACGTTGCATTATACGGTTTTAATAGTTATGTATTTCCGTTAATGATCATGCCGGTTTGTGAATATCATAATTACAACGCGTATGATTTCAAACATAATTAGTCGTTGGATTTTAGTATTGATTGATGATGATTTTTCTTTATTTCCGCCTAGTTTTGAATTTTATTTCAATTAAGAGGATACCAAACAGAACTTTATTTGCCAACGAATTTTTTTACAACGAAATAAAATAATTTATATAAATGATTTTCTTTCTATATATATAGATATTATCTGCGTCTCACATCTTAGTCTGTGTAAAGGAATTAAATAACATTTTCAGACGACGGCAAATTTATCTGATCTCACTATTCTATTCTCCCTTTTGTACAAATATCCGTCGGGGTAATAAAATTTTAAGTGTCGAGCTGTTATAAATTTATTATCAAGTCAACTATGCACAAATCTATAGAAAAGGATGTTAGCACCTCTCTCTATTATGTAATCTTAAACGCTAGACTTAATCTTCCATTTGTATAGTTTTAACTCCTATTATTTGTAATAAAAGGCGAGAGATATGCAATATCTACCTTTACCTTCAAAGAAACTGAGACTTATTGTGCATTTCAATTGCTTTACGCGAATAATGAATATTCTCTGTGTAACGGTACACTTTGTCATGGACGGGAACCCTTTTGATCTTCCTTTGTCGTTAGTTCGAGTTCGTCCGCTGGTCCTGAAGAAGGTTTTTAATTTTAATAAAGAACTATGACATGGTTACTGACGTTATAAGGATTTGCAATCTAAAATTTAGTTTTTACGCGTTCATTGCACGGATTTTAGCAAAATTTTGCACACAAATTGCGTAATACTGACGCATCACCAATGACACGAAGAGTACAGTCATATATAATAATGTTTACAGATTTAGAAACAACAAAAAATACATAACAAATGGTGTAGCCGTTAAAATGATGAGTTCAGTAAGAATATATCTTAATTATATATTACGAAATGGAATGAAATACACGTTAATTTATCTTGAAATTTCTTTTAAATAAGAAAAGGAAGCAAGTTGTTTAATATTCAGGTATAATTCAGTATTTTAAATTGTGGAAACTTTGCAGAAGATTTGGTGTCAGAACTTGTTACAACATCTCTTTGTCAGTGGAAGTTTGCGTCAGAATTAGTTTGATAGTTTCGAAGATAAGATGGAACATAAAAACCAATAGACAGTCTGACAAAAATGGAAAAAATATATATTCTCAGAAACAAGATTAGAATTGAACTTTTTTAAAATAATAAACGATACAATTTCACTATTAATTTATTAAATTTAAACAAAACTGAAAATAATTAAAATCAATAACTTTCAACTATCTTCATTTAATATATGTGTACCGTCTTTAATTTACATTTGGAATTAATAAGATACGGTTATTTAATATTATAAATAGACAGATTATTAATTACTTTTAGCGTTAAAAGTTCCGTTAGGACAATAAAAATGAATAAAATAATAAAAATAAAAATGAATAAAATTTAATTTAGAATGGAAATGGAATGGAAATGGCAATGGAAAATTCGCTGTCTCGAATCAAGGCCCGGTACCCGGTAGCATAATTAGCAAAACGACGGAAACGTAATAGTGTGACTCCACAGGTTAAAAGCTTCTTATAATCCAGGATTTATGTTTCATAATAAAATTTAAATTTGAACAATACTATATTGATCAAATTTTAGATAACACTTACATAATTTTACTTAGTAACAAAAAGTTTAGAACGCGGTTTCCCGTCGGACAGGGACCATTTAAATTTTGACTGAACTGAAGTTATATGGTAGAATTTTCAAATTAAGTTATACGGTCAAAGTTTCAGAATATTTCAAATTATTGAATTTAAAAACGCGCTAATTTTGATAATTTTGAATGAGAATGTATTTCATCATATTGCGCGTAAATGTTAAGTGAAGGTAAATTTTACGATAGTAATGAAAAGGGATAAACGGAGTGTGATCAAAATGTTATTGATTACAGAGTTATTATTTTTGCTTCAATGTTGGATGCGAACACAATAGAAGTAACTTGTATGTAGTGGTAATACTAGTAATTTGTCATGTACTATATGATGACTTATAAACACATTACAACTATACAAATTATATTATAATAACATAAATATTATAGGTTTTCTTGTATGTTTGTTATTATTCTGAAAGCTCTAACGGTATTATAAATTTAATTAAATTCCCTTGTATATTAAGACTTTAAAAATTAATGCCTTAAGATGATTAAGGAAAAGAATTTATTAAAATGTTATAAGCGCTGGTATAATCTTCCCAGGCCCACGTTTTTTTGCATGATGGGCTTATTGTAATGGGATCTTCAATAGACCTTTGATATTTAGTTTAGTTTGATAGCTTTTATATTTATCCTTGGCATTTAAAAAACTTTATCCGTCTCTAAATATAACAGCTCACCTTATAGTATCAAAATGAAATGATAAGAAAGTTTCATAGACACACAACATATTTTAAATGTTCTCAAAACAATTATACTAATTCCCCCTTTTGGTGGAACAATATTCAGTCATTAAATACACTTAACCTTATAATATATTAATCATAAATATACGATAACTATATAAAAACCTTCGAAAATTATTTATGAATTCCTTATGCTTAAATTTAGTTATCAGAAATCTATACAGATATTAAATTAATTTATCTATGTACATAATTTATGCTAGTTATTCAACTCACGGTATTGATTTAATGCTTTGTTATATGCTAATTAGTATACTAATTCTATTTGATATAATACGATTGGTAGACGAACCGCAAGCTGACATCGTCAGCTCAAAACTGAATATACATTTAACAAACGAACTCCAAAATTTCGTATACAGAACACAGTTATTATTTCGGATTAATACTACATAAATTTACATATTCTTTATATGTATATTCTGAATTTTTTTTTTTTTAATTAAGACGTAAGTCTTAGCGCGAATGTATTTTTGGAAGTTTTACTTATTTCCGTTGCATTTGACAGATTTAAACGTCAACTTTAATACGTCTAAGAGGTTGTTAGAGGTGCCTAGCCTTCAAGACTTACATTTGCGTACGGGGAGTTGAGCAGCTTTGCTTGAAAACTTAAGATTTTATTAGAAAACATTAAACAGTACCTAGACTGTTCTGTCTCTGACTTCTTGGATGTAGTTGTCATTTTGTGAGAGGATGATCATGATCAAATGCGAATTTATTACAAACTAATGGCAAAAGAATAATTAGATTAGATTTATTTAAAACCCTTACGGTCGAGTGTAATACTTTTAAATCATTCCTTATACATATTTATTTCACTGATTAATTATATATTAATTCTCTCTAGTCTTTCAAAAAGCATCATTCCAGATCACAGAGCATTTGTCTTGTAAATATCCCTCAAGTTGACAATTTATTCCAAACAGTGATCTGAAACATTTTTTTAACTTATCAATTTGGTGATAAGGATTAAAAAAATAAATAAACATGAATGTACATACATTTACTGCATCGAAATAATTTTATACGTGTCTTTAAATAAGTTATTTAAAATGTATTAAAGCGTCGGCAACAGGGAACTGAACCTCCATTAGTATTATTGTATTTGCACTTCGCCTCTGTATCAATAATTGTGTTTGTATAAGATTTAAAGTAAACAAAAATAAAACAACATTACATGCAAGAAAAAAATACTTTGTTGTCGGATATTTTTAAATTTGTGAACTGTTTTTTTTAATCCCGACGCAAAAAGAAGGGGTATTATAGGCTTGACGTCTATGTCTATGTGTGTGTGTGTTTGTCTGTACCATCGTAGCTTTCGAACGGATGGACTGTTTTTGATGCTGTTTTTTTCAGTTGAAATAAATTTTGTTTTAGTTCCAAGCTACGTTTGGTTAATATCGGTCCGGCAATATAAGAGTGTCAGCTCTCTTCCGAAATGGTGTATGGCATTTTTGCCCTATGATTTACTCGATTACTTAAATGACAAGTGATTCACAGAGAGTGTTTTGAAAATAGTCATAAAATACTGAAGATAATGTATTTCTATATAATAATTGATTAGTGGATCCCTTTTTTAATTACCAACCCCGTATTTCTAAATTTTTATGTAAACAAGTTTTAAATTTCTGTTTGTCTCAAATTTTTTTTAAACATATCAATCAATATATTACATTAAATATTATTTACAAAGCCCGTCAAACCTGCCACGTTCAGTGACATATTACCGAGGCTTAAATGATTTGTTTTCAACATTTGTCACTACCTACTCCAGTACTTGGAAACATATGTTGAATTTATTTGACGTGTATTCGTTGATTGTGAAAGCCTCATTAATTAATAATATTACAGACATAATTTAAACATAAAATGTTATTTGCAAAATTAATTCGTGTTGTCGATATTAACTTAGGTGTCCCTTTATATTTCTGTCGGTATTTATTTAGCGGTATTAATCTTGTGGTGTCTTCAGTCTTGGACACAAAGTTTCTTACAGTATACAAAACTTGTTTACAGTAGAACATTTCATTAGCTCTCTGTCCGATATCTGTAGCAAAGTTTTTTAATTTCTTAACCAGAGTTCATACTCTTCATTCATATGCATACGCATATTTCAATAAATATCCAATGATTAATGAAATTCAATCTTTTATGTATTGCAATTATAGAATAGTCATATTATTTATTTAAATTTTTGAGAGAGATTTTTGCATCCCATTAGCACTGAAATGGCGCACTTTGGTTCATGATTGGTCGCCAGCACTGCTGAAGTTTTTTTTTATCTCAATGCGTCAATGACTCTCCCAGATCAGATCAGAGTAATTTAGTTAGATGGAGTACATGTACTGAACAAACTTCCTACATCTGCGGGAAGGTAGTTGAAACTGCTAAACACTTGCTGCTCGGAGGTAAGGTATGGTAGGTCAATGGTCGCGTCGTCACGATAGGGTTCTAGAAATCATACGTGAAGCGTGAAGTCTTTCGGTACCAAGAGCGCAAAAAGAAATAACCACAAACCAGCGATCGATAGGTTTTGGGAGAGAAGGCACTGGGGCTACAAAATCAAACGGCAAGCCTTACTCTATCATTAAAGAGGCGTCGGATTGGACCATAATGATGGATACGTATGAGAAGCAATATAAAATCCCAGAGGATATTTGTGCGACGGCGTTCAGACCGGACATATTTTTATATTCGCGAATTTTAAAGCTCGTTGTGGCGTTGTGATAATAGAGCTCACGGTTCCTTGGGAAACCAACATCCCCAAAGATCATGCCAGCAAGGTCGACACGTAATACGAGCTTACTAACGAACTCGCGAAGAAAGGTCCGTTGTAAATTTGTACGCAGTAGAAGTAGGAGCGAGAGGTATCCATGGAATGCTGAAAGGTTTCGTCTGTTATCATTCTTATAAATAGATTTGAATCCTTCATTTTTGTATTCATACATTTTCATTTAAATTTCTATAAAAAACTAGGCAGAACAATCAAAATGTTCGATGAATGTTCAGGTGCGACGAAATTTTTAATAAAAGCGAGGTGACACTGAGGTAGGATATTTTTAACGAGATCGCTAAATATACACAAATAAACAATATTGTATTGAAATTTGGTTCTTTTGTTTTCGCGCTCGTGTAAATGCATATTCGTGACCAATTTGTATACCGATTTTTGTTTCATCACTTGAATGTGAAGGTTAAACATTGAATGACAAACTCAACAATATATCTATAATTAAATCATATTCAAACATTTGTTAAAATGTTTAAATTAATATTATGAATAAAGTAATTGAATTCGTTATACATACAACTTATAAATAGATAAAGAATTTATAGAAAACATATATATTTCAAGATGATTTTAATACAAACGATCTCCGGTTTTCAATAGCACTTGTTTCTTTGTTACTTGTGTCTTATCTTCTTAAGTTGCTAAGAATCCGATCAAACAAAATATAAATTTAATGCCTTGCAACAGATTATCACAAACGTATAGATATTTTAGAGGCTTATGCTTAGCAGTGGGCTTCCGATAGGCTGATGATGATGATAGATATTTTATTTAAAAAAAAAATCTAAACGAATAGATGTATTAACTTTATCACGAAGTTTATTTTTCACCGGAACGTAACATTTGAACAGGCTGGATAAATATTTATATTTAGTTTCACCGATACTTCAAACATTAATTGAAAACTTGTATGTTTAGGTATCAGTAGGTACTAATAGCATTACATATTAGAGTAAAAAAGAATCGTAGCTGGCTTTGTTTAATTTGAAAATAATGTTCATAACGTTGGAACCTCTTTGTGAGAAATCTAAAATTCCGAAAAGCTTCCTACAGAGTTTATGTCGAGAACAAATGATTCTACAAATAGTATTAATTAACTATCGAACTGTATTCAATAACGATATATTTTCTTTTCTCTCAACATTCAACAAGCTCTTTAATATGATTGCAAAAACCTTTCTCCGATACTTTTAATAAGTTCACAAAGGTCCTTATAAAATGTTAAACTAAACAAAGCTATTTATTTCTCTTTATAAATATAAAAGAATTTTCTTCTCTAAATAACCCCTATTATTAGATTCTTCGTTGTGCACTATATATCTAGTAGGACAAAAAAACCTATAAACGGCTTTCCATGCTCTCAGTATAGTTACGAATTTAATGGATTCGCAATTTTTAACGTTCTTTTCATTGATGAGATAGAACATTTTCTTTGTAATGTATGGAGTAAACATTCTAATTTAATGTAGGTATACTGAATACTTGTATAACATAGTAACAGTTAATTTCAACACTAATTGTCATATAAGTATAGTACAATTCTGACAACCTGATGATTGTTCAAACAATGTTATTTTCCTCCTTATTTCTGTCCTCAGTTTCTGAACATAAAGCTAAGCCCCAGTTTTTCATGACCCACTATAAAACTTTAAGACATTCAATTGTTATAATGTCAAAGTTCATTGCTTATTATTTACTACTTTCTATATATATATTAAATAATCTATCCATACAGTTTGATATATATAACACAAAATGGTGCGAACGGTGCTTTCATGAGTTATAAGCCTTTAAAAGCAATATTCAGCATCAACATATTGTTGGTAAAACGCTTTTAGCGTAGCACTACCAATAGTTGAAGTAACATTGAAGATTTAAGTGATATTTCGAATTTATACTTAATCTGCAGAAGCCTATTCACGAAAGGAAATAGGAAATAGGTTATGTTATTTGTTACGTTTACTCGATGGTAGCTGACACGGTCTAAGAATGATATTGGGAACTAAGTGGACTATTATTGGAAATTTTATTCGAAGTTTCTAAGCTGACGGTTTTGTTTTTAGGGTTCCACACCATCCATCAGGATGATGCGAGCACCTAGACCCGTCGCTTACCTGCCGCGGCGACGTGGTTTCTGCACCCTTTTCATCGTGATCTTCGTGTTGTCTTCAATATTTATATCATGTATTGTCCGTGAGTATAACACTTCAGTATTTTATGATTAAATAAACATATGCTTTTATTATTATAATAATAAATTCTTCATACACAGATATTTTGCTTGTATCAACGTTTTATTTTATGAGCTAATTTTAATTTTTGAATACTAAGGGAACTAATATTATTGTATATAACTACAAACATATCTAACTTATTTGTCACATATATATATAAAGTTTTCGTATACTTTTTTTAATTATAATTGTGAAAGTATTAAATGTATTTTAGACAAGTCAGCTCTCTCTATATCTCAATCCAAGGATACTGTAAAACAATGCACACATATAAAATAAGTGTAAATAAGCATTGCAATTTGATTAGAATATCGTTAAGTGCTCATGATAGATAAAAAGTCTTTTGAATAAGATGGTGTTAATGAAATAGTTACTAAATAGTTTTTCTTAATATCTATATTTCAAATTCACTGTGCTGAAACTAATTTGGTATGTAGTAATGAGTTACATTAAAGGGTTTTGACCCGGCAATAAAATGTTCAGGTAAATTCCACAGCAGAGTTCATGAGCTCAAAGTATAACGCATTTTCCGCTTCGGAGTTTCTAATTAATTTATGACTCTAATTAATAATATTATAAACTATTTTTAATAACACAGAATAATATTTGCGAATAATTATTGTCGTAAAGTTAGTTCGTGTTTTACTTTTAGATATTTTTTTTTTAATGAATTCTGTAAAACAGATCTCATCTTGAATATCTGGTTTCCGAAATAACTTAATGCTTAATATTCTATGTTTTTCTGTTTCAGATTATTACAAGCACCTTACCGGTAAGAGCACCAATAACTAATATTGGTAACAATATCTTCACAATATTGCTTCATTATAATAAAAAACCAAATTTTCAAGTGCACTATTTTGCTTACTCTTTATTTATTATTTGTTTATGCTTAGAAACATGATTTATATAAAATAAATTCAGTTAAATAACGTAGCGTATTCCGCTTTAATAGTTATGTGTTTCTCTGTAATCAATTACTAAAACAGTCGTCCGTAAGCCTTGCAAGAATATTGTTGTACAAACTAGTCATAATTCTGTATAAAACATAAACTCTCATGTGATCAGTGAGACATTTTTCGTCGCGACAACGAATTCGTAGCGCCTTCACGCATTTTGTAATTGTACTTATAACTTAATTATTATCGAACTCTTGAAATTCGATATGGTATTTAAAAAAAGCGCCTGACATTTTTTAATTGCAAACGTGAAAAAAAGTAATTGATTTAAAAATATTTTAATTATATTAGACAAGTAGATTTAATTTAATGCTTGTAATATTTCGGAAACAACACTGACGCTGGCTTTAAGTTAATTATCTTTGGTAAAAAATAGTCTCGCATATGTACGTAGTGCGATTATTATCTTCAATAGCTAGTTTGTTAAAAGCAGCTTTTGTGTTACAGCTTGATGAACTTAGTTGTTTTTTTCTTACAGCCCGCCTCACAAAACTTATTCTTCTAAACTCTACAGTACTAGTGTGGTTTGGCTTATATGCAGCCTCGATTTTTATCAAACATTTTATTTTAATAATAAGAAAATACAACGTGGATTTTACATACAAATAACTCTTCGTCTCATTTTAAGACATGCTTAATATTTTATTGTATTTAATTTAAAGACAGACTATTAATTAATTTTAAAACAGACACTATTACAGCTGAAAATATTCAACAGCCAATAATGATTTGGTATAATTTTATGATGCCTTTATTTACTTGGGCGTATATTTTAATTGTTCCGTCAACCTCGATGTGACTACAACGTTTGAGTAGCTCATAAAGTAAAACGATACAAAATTCTGCTCTTCAATTCTCAGTTAACATATAATGGATCGGATATGTGGCTTGTCGTGTTTTTTTATGTTAAATAAAGGCTGTATTCGTTAAGTACATTGCGGATATGAATTGATATAAAAAATACATTATACCTATTTAAAATTACACTAAGATAGAATTCTAAATTATAAGTAACTAATTCGGCTACCCTTAATTTACTATTGTGATTTAACTTATCAAATGCCCTATCTGATGGCGTTATCAGATGACATCTTGTCTTTTCAAAATATAAACATTATGTATCACGTCTGAATTAATGTATAATATACGATAGATTGTAAAGAATAGCTGAAAGTAATGCGGGCAAGTTTCGACATAAAAGTCTAAAAGTGTCACCCAAGAAATGGAATATTTTTGAATATTTTTTTTTTTCTGATAAATAAAGAATACTTTTAATGAAATTACGCAATGGACTTGAGACAATTCAGACGAAAACATTATCGTTACAATTTGAAAAGTAATGAGAATTCATAGATATTTGTATTATTAGTCATATAAAGATATGGATAGTGTGTCAGTATTTATAAAATCAAATATAGGACTACTTTATTTTGGTATTCGTTATTGTATAAAAGGGCTTGACCAACGAATTAATAAAAAACACTTATATATTTACCCTCTGCATGTATTATGAATACGTCTGAAAAATTTAATAATACATATATATATATATATATATACATGTATATATATATATATATATGTATTAATTCGTTTATATTTCAACATAATTATGAATTTATTCACGAAAACACGATATTACGTTTGCTTTGAATCGTTTAATTAATTTATACTATGAATAGCATTAAATTTATTTTGTTAATTTACTTGTTTATGTGCAACCAGCTGGAAAACCGTGCTAAAATAGACTGCGGACTAATGTACCAACAAGCCTTGTTAATCAAGTTTTGTTATTGCGAAGAGTTTAAAGCTATTTGCACATGAATAAACGCAATTCCATATAAAATTACATGCAACTCGGTCATTCCAGATTTAGATTTCATAATATGAAAATGTTACAAAGCATTAACATCTATGTCGCGTTATTTAACTTTTAAAACTTTTATTATTAACTTCTAAATTATACGCGTCTCTGTTAGATATGACAAACGGCTGCAAGTGGGAGTACCTACTTAATTATAGACGGGTTTTCAGAGCAATTATCTCATCTATCTAATGCTTATATTCACCCTAATATAAGGTTTAATTGGTATTAATATTTGTCGGTGTCCGACACCGTGAGCGCATTCTGGCGGCATCCAGAGCGGTACGCCAGAAAATTAAGCAATCAATGGCGGTAGATGATAAATAACAAGGACCGACTGACAGACATTGACATCTCGTCTGCCCGTGATCACGGTTGCTGGAAAGTCGGGATTATGTAGTTTTACAATAATAAAATCCGCGCAGTTTATCCGAAATATATTAGTTTCATTTAAATGAATAAAACTCACGAAAGTCTTAGATCTGAACAATATATTTCGCAAAACGTATCATACGGATCTCCTTAATAGTATTTTGTCAGAGAATTCTGTGTATCTGACTAAAATTGTTTACTTAAAACATCTTAATTGATCGAACAAACCGGAGGTAGGGTAAATCATTCCAGTGTATCGAGAGCATAAATTCCTGGTAGATTGCATTAATCGAATCGAACCCGCCTATTCATACATGTAATTGAAAGGGGCTCTGTGACTGTTTAGTTGTTTCGTTACAGATTACATTTCATTGCTTTAAACAATGTTTACTTTGAAAGATTTATTTCATTGATTATTGATTAAATTCTGCGGTAAACTTTATATACGTCTAAATCAGATTACGTGTATGTACACATGTTAAATATCGCCTGCCGCTACGAATGTTATCACAAATTTCAGATAGAATTTGTGAGGTTATACTAGATGAAATTGAACCGAGGAAACCTGTCATGTGATACAACGCCTGAGGTGAATCAAAATGGTTCGTGTGATCCTTAACCAGTTTTGGCTCTCGTGTTTAAAACATCAAGATTACTTGAATTGATTACATTTAAGAAAATAATTTAAATAGGTTTGAGGAATTGTGGTGACAATTTAAACACCGGACACAGTAGGTACCTACTTGCTTACATCCACTTATAATTTGATCGAAGGATCAAAATTATTGATTATTTGAGTGTTAAGGACGCTATCGATTTATCAATCATCAATACATATTATAAAACAAAGTCCCTCGCCTATCTGTAAATTAGTTATTAAATCATTTAAATCTGGCGTGCCATTTGAAAGTTATCATATTTTAAGTTTAATAATTCTCAAACTTAATTAGGCTATTTTATATTTTTTGTAAAGAGCTCGCGCGTAGCCGGAGCTGCTGCCTAGTATCGCATATAGGAAACAATTGTGGAAAATGATGTATACTTTCCACATATAGTACATGTGCGTTAATAGAAACACAATTCTATAGGTAACTGATGTCCATCGATAGACAGATGACAGAGACGCATAAGCATTACGGTCTAAGTTCGAATTAGCTCGTTAAAATTTTACACATAGATGAGAAATATGTTTAAAGGTTTATAATTACAAAATTTTTTTTTTACCACACATTGTCACAACGGTAAACCAATACGTCATCAAAATTTCTTTTAGTGAAACAGTTTAGAATCTAGATTTAGCCTCTTATGCACATATTTTCCAGTCAATACGACCAATGATAGACGTCTAATTGATTTTATCTTATCTTATGTAGTTTTACATTAGAATATTTTTATTCTACAGGCGAAATACAAAATAAGTCTAGTTGAAAACCAAGTCTTCGATACATATTAAGAGTTTGGTAAAGGTTACAGTAGAATTTCTGACACTCAGTGCTTTTAATTTATGGATTTTTTATACAGCCGTGACAAGCACTTCAAGCGTCACGGTTCATATTGCTAATGAATACGTGAGTTAGCAGTACATACCCTTACAGATATCGATGTTTTAACCGATACATGCTTGACCAGATATTTCTTTCCGAAGCATGATTACAAAAAATATACGTGTAAGACAAGTTTATACGCAAGCGTCTTTGGCAAAACTCTTTACTTCTTTCAGCTTCTGTCAAACCCAACTATTACGTCATATTTATTTTGTCGTTTAAGTAGAAATAACTTTATATAGAAATTAAGGAAAGTATATTTTTCTTGTTTAATATTAAACTACACTTAACTAACTATATAAAATACACTTTCATTGTTTAAAACACTGTCTATGCTGTGCGAAAGTTTGTTATTAAATTTTTTACACTGTGATAATGAATCAAATTGAATACAGCAAAATATTTTAAATAGAGTTACAGATAATTGATACTGAATGAACAAAAGCATTGATTCTTAGGGATTCCGTACACCAGAGGTCGTATAACTTTTCTGACTTTACTTATTTAAAATGACGAATTGCTGTATTAACTTTTATTCCACTTGATAAAAATAATAAATGATGTCCTTTGCATGCGAATGTATGTGCTTATCATATTTTATTTATAAGACGATAAGAAATAAAGAATTTGTGTATAAGCGATTTAAAACTAAAAAGTGATGCTGGCATTACGAATGTTTTTCTAATTAATTATATCCAGGTACGAAATGGGACCTCGGGGCGAATCCTAAACATGCAAAGCCGGTCATGAATTCTTTCGCCTATCAACTAATGCCCCATTTGAATGACCATCCATCCAGCCTGAAGCCAGCATTCCTACTGAATGGCACTCGGGAGAATTGTGATGTGGTTATCGGAATTCCAACTGTTCACAGAGATAAAGGATCTTATATTATATCAACGGTTTCGGTGAGTTTGCTGACTTATAACTAAAGGGAACTTTATTTTTGCTATTGTTTGTAGACCTTTCGATCTCAGACTCCATCGTATTACGGTCATGAGGCAGTAATTTAGTTTGGATATGTAGAATGATATAATCTTTATTTCCTGTAGAATGTTATCCATGGTATGACTGATGAGGAGAAGGATAAAAATCTTATCGTTGTTTTGGTCGCTGAAACGCAAATGGACTACGTCCGTCCATTAGTGGAAAAACTTGCAACACTGTAAGTACTGTCAAAGAATATTGACGATAAAGAAGAAAATAAAGTTTTTAATTGCATGTGCTCTCATATTCTCTTCGTGAGAAGCTATTATCATGTTAATTAAAGGCAAGATGGATGAGGATTGGAATACATCGGCTCTTATAAAAAGCTGAAAGTTTAAATGTGTTTTAATAATTATTATATTAAAGAATAAATATTGTTTCAACTTTACCACAGAAATTTATATGCTATGAGTTGAAAGCGTGAACTGAAATAAAATCTTGTATAATTCTAGGTTTTCGGAATACATTTATACTGGTCTTGTCGAATTGGTAGTACCATCTCCTTTCTATTATCCGGATTTTGATAATTTACCTTTGAACTTCGGGGATTCGAACAAGCGCGTCATGTGGCGTACAAAACACAATCTCAACGTCTTGTATGTCATGGCCTATGCACGCTCTAGGGGAACTTATTACCTGATGCTTGAAGACGATGTCACTGTTAAGGAGAGGTTCATCGAGGTAATTTGACATCTAATGAAAAATTTATTATGATCAATCAATAGACAAAAGAATTTTTTATATACGAGATTGTTGACTGATTTGAAATGAAGAATTTGTTAGATGCGTTTATATCTGGTGTAAATGTTTATTGTTGTTAAGTTGAAAGCAAAGCGAATATTGTTTTTGACTTCCATTATATTTTGTATTTAGGTGTCTCAGAACAACTTTCTTTGCGATTGTATTACTTTGTATGACTCCTTACTCACGTGCGATATTAGTATATTAATTCTAATGTCGAAAAACAGCGATTGCGAATAATTATTTGTCAATATAAAAATATTTTTTTTTTGACAACTTAATAAACATTTTTGATTACAGCATATGTTGGATTTTGCAAAGGCCAAAACTAAATCAAATCCTGATTGGTATGTGCTTGAATTTTGCAACATCGGCGGTATTGGGAAGTTGTTTAAAACATCTGATCTAATTTACTTCATGACCTATATCCAACTGTTCTACAAACAAATGCCCATTGATTGGCTTCTGGAGAGTTACATTGCTGACAGCTCTTGCTCTCTTGACCGGGCCACGGTATTTAAATACATGACAGAATGATCTTAAATAGCATTTTAAATAGAGACAAAATGTTTAATATGTGTAAAATATTTCAGGAGTCCTGCACGAACAGCAAGACGCAAATCTGACCCAAGTATAAGACTTCATTGTTCAACCACATCGGACGAATTTCTACTCTCCAAGGAAAAATTCTAAAAATAAAGGTAAATAAAAAAAAAATACTCCCACATTGTTTTAATATCATGTATAGGAGTAAAGTACATAATTAGTAGTTCTAGAGTAAATAGTTCGAGCAAATTGTTTTATAAAGAACCACAGACAACCATTGTAGCTGATTGCAAAGGTTCTCTAAAGTACTTTTTTCAGCCTGGTTATAATGAAGCCCGATCCTTATTCTTCCCGCACGACAACCCGGCAGTCCAACGAGTTTTTACCGATATAAAAATATTCAAGAATCATACGCCTATGAAAGCATACGACGGAAAAACTTTCTTCTGGGGAATAAACCCGGTGAAAGGAAACGTCGTGGAATTTTGGTTTAGGGAGCCCACTAATATTGTCAGGTACCATAAAAAAACATTTACTTTCGTTACCTGTGCCGACAAAAATTTAAAGTTTGAAGGCAGAAAATCTTATTTTGTCAATATACAGTTTTACCAAGATACAAATCTATCAAATTCCCAGATATACATTCCGAAGTGGCAATTTTGACCGTTACGGCGATATATTTGACAACGCCGTAGTCGAAGCTCTTCCGATTAGGAAACGAAAGTTTGTCATGGTGAAAAGGTTTGACGAATTAGGTTTTGCCAGTGGGGACCTAAATTTAGGAGCTTTGGTTGCTATTAGAATTCGAGTTACCAAAAACAGCACTCACTGGGTAATTCTATCTGAGGTAAGTATATGTAGTTTTAAAAACAGTATATTTTATCAGTATTGTCTTTAACAAAATCAAAGAATAAGATAAATTTCAAAATATTTTTAAATGTCTGAAGTATATTGATGCGTATTAAAATTCTATAATATTCCTAAACTGAACGACAAAACTTTGTGTATTTGTAAACATTGTTAGGCGCGGTTTCAATACCTAGTGTTTGCTGAAAGGAATTTCAGCTCACTTTGTGCAGAGCACGAAGTTCTGTTTAGTTGTGTGTTCGAGAATTCTGTTGTAATTGAGACTAAATAGTTACAATTTCACAACAATAAATCATAAACTTGTAAATAATCTTAATTATCACAATAGACGTGTTTCTATTAGGATATTGATCACTAATTAATTCTGTGTTATAGATTAAATTGCTAACTCATATCCAAGATACATCTAAGCAGCGGAAAGCAGGTGCAGGTGGTTAAAAATATATGAACACCGCTACTCACTATGTAAAAGACTATACAAGACTAACAAAAGACATGGCTACTCATAATGGACAAGGCTACTCACATTCTCACATTAGAGAATGTTACTCTCAAAGGATCTACTTATAACGAACACAGCTAGTCACAATGGAATATGATGATCTAGTCATTAAATGACATAAGTTGCTCCGGTAAGCTAATTGTGAAGGAAATACCACTCATAATTAACTTGAAACCGGCAGCGTAATTATAATTTGCAAAATTATTTATCTTGCTTTGATCTAGCTAAATAGGATTTTGATTTAATAATGTTATTACTGGATACCTATTCTTGAAATAAATATAAATGTGAGAAAAAAAATTGTGCGTTGAGTCTCTCCGCGCGGAAGAAGTTAAACTTGAAAATGTGGTAATGCAAATGGGAAGGGGTAGAATTGTAAATTAGAAATAGTAATGACAGGATTATAATGACATACATAAATAAATACATATAAATCAAAATTTCAATCTCAATGAATTGATTATAACTAAATTTCACTATGAGCGTGTCTAACGCCCATATATCTTGGTCTTGTAAAATGTTATTTAAGGGTAACATCTTTCAAGTTTGTTTGTTTTTTTGTATTTCATCCTAATCTATCGTAAGTATGACTTCATTTCGATCGAGAGCTTTTGAAAACGACTGGGATAAAATCGGAATAATCTACAGGGTTGTATGTGATGTAGTTTGGGGATCGAAAGTATCTTTAATTTTAGGTTGTAAATTTAAGAACCAATGTCGGTAGGAAATGTTGTAGGTTTTACAACTTCCTTGGGATTGGAATATAATGAGGTCTTTTGGCCTTCTTTCTTATAATATATTATTGTTAATTTTCAATTTATAACTGATTGGAGTGCCCAAAGCGAAGGATAACTTTCAGTAAGTCACGTAAGTTTCAACCAACATTTTCCAAGTTAAACTCCGGAGCATTGACTAAACTCTGAGTAAACAATATTTAATCACATTTATAATTACTCATCTATATTGGTGTCTATATAACGCTTAGATTTAAGTGATTTCTCTTTAATGATAAGGTTACAGTGTATTCCCTGTGTAATATTGATTTATTTTGTTTCTTCAACGATCGCTTTTTAGTAATAAAGAGCATTATTATTCTTTACCGTTTGTTTGTTAAGCTATTTTGTGTAAAGCCTTTGGCTTATATTTTTTACGGTTATAACGCTTTGGACTGTTCGTTGGAATCATTGGAATCAACACAGACGTATCTACAAGATGTTAAGCGTCTGTCTCCGAAGAAGTACCTTCCACCGGACACGACAGCGTGACTTCAAACGTTATTTATATATTTTAATTAAGTATTTTTTATGTTTTCTGATATACATTGTAACCATTAGTGTAAGGATTTTCTGCTTAATAAATTTATTTGACGAGATTTTTTCATTTGAAACTTCCAAACCCAATCTGAATTTCATTTATCTCTTTCAACTGATGTTAAATAGTCAAAAGTCCGGATAAAATAAACAAATTTCGATATTAACATAATATTTGATATATATTTCCGGCTTTTTTGGAAGAGATATTTTAATAAAAAAAATTTACTCACGTTAACAAAATAATATAATGTGTAAATTACTGCTTCTGAATAATATAAAAAAAACGTTGTTCACTTGTGATAGAACGAAAAATTATATTTTATACTAAATACTTTCACCCGTTACAATATTAATATGATACAAAAGTTGTCTCGAGATTTAAGTCCTCGGATTTGCTTAGAAAGATTTGTATACTTTCAATCAAACGCAGATAATTATTTCTTTTTTTTATATTTCTAGACAAGTTACCCTTTAAGTTCTTAAGTTATTAAGTAACAATTCATTTTTTTTATTTAACTTCCTTTAATTAAATGCTCATATAAAGCATTGCTTAGCACGCTTTTTGATTTGTTCTTAGCGAGCCCATCCATCAATAAATAAATTAAAAATATCGAGTCCCAAATTGGTATAAGAATGACTTCTCCAAGTTGATTACGCATTGACATCCAAAATGAATTTGTTTTACAAAATTTCAGCTGATTCGTTAGAAAATATACGTTTCACAATTAAGTCCCACGATTTTAATATTCATTGCAAATTAAATTAAATAAAAGTTGATAATAAGTACACATTTTCAAATGATTAACTATACTTATATAATATACACAACTTAAACGGTACTATAACATTAACTCTCGTCTTAATGTTGTCAGTATGTTTGTGATAAAATTAAAACGAAGACGCGGGCTATTACTAAAGCAAATTGAATTTACTATAAATAATAATTGAATATTCGTATATAAAAAAAAGAAAAGATAATCTAAAGTTATTTGTTAATTGGATGAAGATAAGAGGAGAAAGAGAATAAAAAAATATACATTATGATAATGATGTACTTTGATACCTTTGAAGATACGCCAATACATTTTTGTTAATGATATAACGATTCGTATAAACAAGAACACAATAATTATTCGTCTCTTTCTACTTTGTTATATTAAAATCATAAATCAATAGCTATTCTTCTTGTACTTGTAAAATTTTTGTATCTATTGCTGTGATCTTGTCAACAATAGAAAATAGGATTCAACTAGTATGGCATCGATAGCCTTGGAAGCCTCAGGCCTAAGGAGGAGGATGATCAAATGTTTTCAGCGTTATGAAAATCGGTATAGACATTGTGTTGTATGAGACGATTTTATAATGGAATATTGTAAAGACCGTCCACTTGTAGGTTTCGTTGTTAGCTTTAATATTTAAACAGTCTTTAGACTTGAGGTTTACTCACCCGTCTCTAAGAATAAAAGCTTTGGTAACTCGACTTGACGGAAAAGACATGTAACATTATTTTAAGTGTTCAAGAAAAGATAACAATTGCTTTTAAAATGTGATGACTAAAAATGAATTACAAATAAGTTGTTTAGATTTACAAAATATTTATTCGATTTTTTTTTTATGACAAGTACATGTTCACAACACAATGCAATGTCCAACATGATATGTAGAAATATTATATAGAAAGAAATTACTAAGCAAACAAAGCTGTTAAAAGTCTAGACCGTGAAAAAAATACGACATTTTATTTTTCTCATAAAAAAAAAGTACAAGAAAAATATGAGAATGAAATGATAAAATGTATTTCCAAGGAAAAAGAATTATATTTGTAAAGCGAAGTCCGATTAATTATTTTGCTTATTTGAACTGTAACTTTTATATGCATAAGATGTTTATTACAGATACTTTGTTTTGTATTTTCAATATTTATCTAAGAGCTTCAGCCTGGGAGAATAGAGTGCGGTTTAAAAATTAAAAATGAAACTCTGTTCCATAAAGCTAATGGAAGACAAACTTTTTTAAAAAATACAGTTGTCACGTAATCCATACTAATATTATAAATGCGAAAGTAAGTCTGTCTGTCTGTCTGTTACGCTTTCACGCCTAAACCAGTGAACCGATTTTGATGAAATTTGGTACAGAGATGTAATAGACCCTGAGGAACAACATAGGCTACTTTTTATTGCAAAAAATAGGGAGAGAATGGGTAAAAAGAGGGGATGAATGTTCATATGGAAATTCGTCATTTTTAAAGCTGTAACAGTGAAACTTTGTATTTAGACACTTTATGATAAACGAAAGAACATAGGCTACTCTTTATCACAAAAAATGAGTGAGAATGGGTAAAAAGAGGTGATGAATGTTGGTATGGAAAATTTAGACACTTTATTAGGAATGATTAATTTGCACATTTTTTTTTTATTTATCCATACTAATATTATAAATGCGAAAGTAACTCTGTCTGTCTGTCTGTTACTCAATCACGCCTAAATTACTGAAACAATTTGCACGAAATTTAGTATGGAGATATTTTGATACCCGAGAAAGGGCATAGGCTATTTTTTACTCCGGGAAAATGACGCATTCTCTTGGGAACATTCAGGTGGGCCGATCGCTTTTACGCCTAACCTACTGAACAGATTTAAACGAAATTTGGTAAGGAGATAGCTTGAGACTTAAGAAAGGACATGAGTTACTTTTGACCGCGGGAAAACAACGCATTCCCATGGGAAAAATTACTTTTCTAGCCAAGGAAGGAAAAACAAAAAACATCGTATATAAAAATGTATTGCAGTAACCTATCTTCTTCTTAAAATGTATAAACCTTTTTTTTTTGTTAACGCGGTGAAAGGTTTTATACCCTCCGTCTAGGGGAGACGGAGGATCTTATGTGGGGTACACGGGCCAGAAGGGCCCATGCTACCCACTAAAACACCAGCGGTCACTCTCCTCACCGCCTCGTGGATCGACGCGGGAATCGCTCAAGGCATGCATCCGCGACGATCCCCCGAGGGCTCACTCCACGTGACAAGGAGCGTCCCCCCGCCTGGCGGGCTTGCTTAATCGCGAGAGGGTTAACCCCTTTTTTTTTTTTTTTTTTTTTTTTTTTCGATGACGCAGGGAAACTCTTTTTACGAGCCGTCTAACCGGCCTTGGTGGGACCGGAGAGGATGTGTGAGACTCGGCCTGGGCAGGCCCCTACTCACTAAAACCACTGCGAAAGCCATCGGCCGCTATGTTGGTGCACCCCGGATCTGTCAGCAACAGGGCACACCAGCGACTGGCCGGTCCTGGCAAAGACCGGACTTACTCCCTCGGACAAAGGGGGCGATCCCGGCAATTAGGATCGCCCCGACGACGCCGGGCTTTCACAGGGGCCGGGTTACCACCCGACCCCAGCCCGGAGTGCAGGGGCGCTATTGGAGGCGTTGCAAATATCGCCTCCGGCGCACCCCCGTCCGTCGTCTGCGGAGGGAGGGTGCATCAGCCGCATCCTCCCTTTCCCGCTCAGATGCCTCCTTCGTGGACATGACCGTCTCACAGAAGGAGGATACCGCCAGCCAGGACCTGTCACTCTCGAGCATCTTCTCCGCGATACTCGAAAGCGACAAGTCCACTCCGCCGAGAGCCGCCACAAGATCTTGGCGCTGCGCAGCCCATCTCGGGCACACCTCGAGGGTGTGCTGGGCCGAGTCCACCGCAGCGCCGCACTCATGACAGCCTCTTCCCGGCTCTCTCCTGGCCGTCCGACACAAGTAATCACCAAAGCACCCGTGCCCGGTGAAGACCTGCGTCAGACGGAAAGTGAGAGGTTTGCGTTTCCGCCTCATCCAACGCTCTAGGACCGGACGGAGCGCTGCCGTTGTACGTTTACCGTACGGCTGCCCCGCCAGGTCCTCCTCCCACTCCCGCATAAGACGTGACTCCCCCTGCCGGCGAACCGCCCGGATCTCTTCTGATGAAGGGTTCTCTCCGAGAGCCCTCCTACCCGAGACGTAGGAGAACACCTCGGCGAGAACCGACGCCACAAGATCCCAAGGCGGATCGCCGCAAGAGTCGTCGCTGCGGCCCAGGAGACCGTACGATACCCCCTAACCACCCTCACCGCGGGTGCCCTTTGCGCCGAGCGCAGTAGGGCCTTGACCCCGCGGCTCATCGGGCGATCAGCCCAAACGGGAGCACCGTACGTGGCTATACTCCGACAGACCCCAGAGTATAGCCGCCTGCAAGCTGCGCTGGGTCCTCCGAGTTTCGGGAGGAATTTTCCCAGAGCACCTGCCATCCTCATGACCTTCGGCCCCAACTCCCTGAAATGGGGCACGAAGGTCCACCCTCCGTCAAGGGTGAGCCCAGGTATTTCATGGTCGGGCTCACCCTGACCCTCCCTCCTCCTATGAGGAGGGTGGCACCCGGCGGGGGTCCTTTCCGCCCAGTCCCGCGGAAGAGGAGGGCTTCGGTTTTGTCGATTCTGACCCGAAGCCCCAACCTCTCTATGCGGCTGATCACGAGGTCAGTTCCGACCTCGGCCAGCCGCGCCGCCTCCTTGTAGCTCCGTCCCCGGGATAAGACGAGGGTGTCATCTGCATAGCAAATGACACCCATCCCGGGGAGGAGGCGACTCCGCAGGACCCAGTCGTATCCAACATTCCACAGGACAGGTCCCAAGACCGAACCCTGTGGAACGCCGTTTTCGACTGTCCACCACTCTATGAACCCCCTCCGTTCTCGACTGCCACCCTCCTCTGGGAGAGGTAGTCGCCTATCAGCCTCCTCAGATACAGGGCACTCCGAAGTACTCGAGTGCCACCTGTATCACGCTGTGTGGGAGGCTGTTGAAGGCGTTGGCGATGTCCAACGACACCGCCAACACTACCTCTCCTCTGCGTTCCGCCTCTTCCGTCACCACCCTCAGGCGTTTGAGGGCATCCACGGTCGACCGGCGGGCTCGGAACCCGAACTGGGACTCTGACAGTCCCGGGCCCGAGCCTTCCTCCAGATGCCGAACGAGACGGGTGGCCATTATCTTCTCCAGGGCTTCCCCGCCTCGTTCAGCACAACCACCGGTCGCACCGCCGAAGCCGAGTCCGGTGGCCGCTGCCTTTTGGGAGTAGGCAAAGCCGGCCTTCCTTCCAGGCCCTCGGGAACTGCCCGGACCTCAGACAGAGGTCGAACAGCTCCCTGAGGGCTCCCCCGAGGTGCACCAGGGAGAGAGCGAGAACTCTCCCGTGCACCCCGTCCGGACCCGGTGCGCTCTTCTTACTCTGGAGGCGAGCCAGAATCGCCTCCATTTCAGACTCCGTGACGGGCGGTGGAACGCGGTCGCCCTCTTCCAGCGTCGGCCGGGCCATTCTGGGGGGAGTGAATCCCGCAGGAGCGTCGGGGAAGAGTTCCCTGACGATCCCCCTCAGAGCAGCCGGCTGGAGCACCTCCGTGATGGGGCCAACTGGGCGCAGATTTTATTCCGCGCCCGCTTGTATGGTCGGCCCCAAGGGTCTCGGTCGAGACCCTCCACCAGCTCCAGCCAGGCTGCCTCCTTGCCCGGCAGATGGCCTGCTGCAGGATCAACTTTTTCGCCACGTAGATCCTGTACAGCCGGCCATCTCGCTCCTCGTCCTGGGGGCGGCGACGCCTGCTCCGGGTGTATGCCCTCCTGGCCCCGTTGCAGGCGACCCGGAGGTCGGAGATGTTGTCCGACCACCAGTATACCGCTCCCCGAGGGGGGGGACGCCCTACGGGGGGCATCGCCGCTCTGCAGACGTTTTGGAGAACGTCTCCAAAGCGACTAGCCCCTTCATCCACCCCCAACTCCGCACTCTCCGGGAGGCTCCAGCGGCCGACAACGGCCGCTTCTTCAGCAAGTTCCCGGTTGAGCTTTGACAGCGCCCAACGCGGGAACCTACTTCTCTCCCGGGCGACGAGGAATTCGACGCTGGACTCCGGCGACCGGCAGGAGAAGCAGACACTTCGAACCGTATGTAGCGGTGGTCCGAAAGCGTCTCCACTCCTGCCTCAACCCTCCATCCCTCCACTCTGCGTGCGAAGGTCGGAGTGGCGAACGAGACGTCCACCACTGAACCTCCCAACCGTCGCACGCACGTCTGGACTGTCCCCGTGTTGAGTAGGGACAGCCGGCAGTTAGCGCCCATTCCTCCAGTTCCCTTCCTCTGGGTGTTGTGAGGGGGTTTCCCCACGCCGTGGACTTGGCGTTGAGGTCCCCCATCACAACCACCTGGAGAGGCGCTAACTGCCCTACTACCGGCCCGAGAGAGTCGAGAAATCTCTCGAAGGCCGGCAGGTCGCGGTTCGGGGAGAAATATACCCCGACTATGGCAATCTCCCCGCGAACCGCAGCCACATACCCGTGGCCCCTCGCTTTGACTGCGAGGGGGGGCACCGCGCCCGGCCGCGTGACGATCACGACGGAACCGTCCATGTCTCCCGCCCAATGAGGTTGGGCAGGGACACAGTACGGCTCCGACATGACCGCCACGTCAACGGCCCACTCCACCATGGACTGCAGGAAGAGATCCTGAGCCCCGGCGGAGTGGTTGCCGTTGGCCTGCAGGAACCTGAGATGTCCGGCCATTACTCGGACATCTCAGCTCCTGACGCCTGCCTCGAAACCCCAGCCCTTGTTGGCTGGGCCGGAAGTTTCCCACGGGTGGATGGGGGGCGGCACGAATGACCCCCCATCACATGGTCCGCCGGCTTGCTCGCGTCCGCGCACACAGCGCAGCGTGGTGACGCGGAGCACTGGGCGGACCTGTGGCCCTCCTTGCCACAGCGGTAGCACAGACCGCTGCGGTCTTTTGGGCTGGGGCACGCGGCCGCAACGTGCCCCATTCCCAAGCACTTGAAGCAGTGCTTGGGTCGTGCCTCCATGTATGAGAGCCGCACCTGGCTCCACCCCACCGATATATTACCCAACTGCAGCAGCTTTTTGGCCGCCGCAGCCGGTACCTCCAGCAGGGCAGAGCCTGTGCCGCGAGGCCCAGATCGCACGTTGCGCAGCCTGACCTGGGCCTCGGTGCAGCTCCCCTCTTGCGCGACAGCGGCTACTAGCCGGTCCGCGGTCGTTGCGTCGTTGAGGCCCGTGACCCTCACGTCCGTGAATTTCACAGGCCTCGACACCTCCACCTCCCCTGCCAGTGCGGATTTCAACCTCGCGGCCAAGGCGTCAGCCTTGTCCGCACTGGTGGAGCCAGGCACCTCAATGATGCGGGCCCCCGTTGCCGTTGCCCGGATTTTTAGGGGCCCTATGCCCAGCTCCTTCCTATCCACCTCCTTTTCGGCCCTCAGAAGGACCGACAAATATGACGCTCCCTTGGCCGCTGCCTCAGGCCGTAACTTGAGCATTACGGCCTGTGAGCGCGGGAGCGTCACTTTCTTAGGGCCTTCCTTAGGGCCCGCCTTCTTTTGTTGTGGTGCCGGCGTCTTGGGCACCGGCACCACTTCCGTCTTCTTCTTGGGGGCCTTACGGCGGACCACCTCCGTCCACTCCGCCGCATTGGCCCCGTTCCCCACTTTACCCGGTCCCTTTTTCCCGGTCCCTCCGCCCGACGTCGATGGACCGAACGCGGTCCATGCCACTTCCTTCCCTCCATTAGTCCCCTTGCCTTTCCCTTTGGAAGGCGCAGGGAGGGAAGGGAACTCATCCTCCGATATTAACTCCGGCGCCGATGAAGCCGGTAAAGGGGCCGATGACTTCACCCCTCTCGAAAGGGCTGCCTGGCGGATCGCCCTCTTGGCGGCTAAGGCGACGGCCGAATTGTCACCCGCCAGAGGGGGGCGGGTGAACTCTTCCCTCATGAGCCGGGACTCCAGCGCAGAAAGCCGCCCATCGACCAGGTTGCCAACCAACCTGGCGATGTTGGCCTCCAGCATCTGGAGCTGATCATGACCGACCAGCCCGTCTGAAGCCGCCTTAGCCGCTGCCGTCCTCTCCTTCCTCATTTCCTCAAATTGGAGGCGGTGTGCGCGCACCTCCTCCTTGAGACCCGCGTTCTCTCTCTGGAGCCGACCAATGTCAGCTCTGAGACGGCGGGTCTCTTCCGCCTCCGTGCGCGTAACAAGCACGTCCAACACCTCCCTCAAGAAGGCCGAGGCCTTCATGATCTTGGACGAGTACCCCCTTTGAGGTTTGAACTCTTCCCGACCAGATCCTTAATTAGGTTGAGGCTCTTTTCTGCCTCAACGACGATGGCCTCCGCCCCCATAGTCTCCAGTTCTAGAGGACCTCCCTCTTCTTCGCTCTTACCCCGTCCCTCTCCCTCCCGAGGCTCCATTCCAAGCAGGAGTCAAACGCGGCCTCTAACTCCTCTTCCTCCCGTTCCCGCAGGAATTTCTTGGCTTTACCCAGCGTACGAACGCGGCCTCGCCTTCCCACCGGATCCGATTTTCGGATAACACCGCCCCCAGTCTCGGTGTCGGAGCCAGACACCTCCGAAAAGAGTCGTTTTGCTCCTAACGCTGACTCTGGACGCGATGACATCGAGTCATCCGCACCACAACTATCCTCCATCGACTTACCCGGAGTCCCCCCCCGGGCACCCCCCCCACCATCATACTCCCTATCACCCATCTCAAAACGAACCAACAACCACAAATCAACAACGAAAGCACCGAAAAACAACGAAAGTAGCGAAAACCCGAGAGGGTTAACCCCTTGCCCCTCTTACCCAAGCCTACATGGCCAGTCTCCAACTACCCACCGCCGAGCGCAAGCGTTCAACGGCAGACAGAGCGGAGACCGGCCATCAAGCGACCCGGACCTCCGAAGAGGCCCGAGTTTCCGTTCACCGCATTCAGCGGCGAACCCCCCACTCTTGACTGATTGCACCGGTTACCCGGTGGGCGACGGGGTCGTCACGTCCCGACGCCAAACGCGGCAGTCGCGGACGCAGCCCTGGACGAAGACCCCACAAGGAGGTCAAGGTCCTCCCCCCCCGTGACTGATTGCACCGGTTACCCGGTGGGTGATGGGGTCGTCACTTCCCTACGCCAAAAAAAATATGTATTAACCTAACCTAACCTATGACAATCACACTTAGTATGGCCTCATCCCATGTCGGCATAATTCAAACATACGTACAAAAAAGTACAGCTCAGGTTTTTTCATAATACTATACAAAAAAACTATCCTATGCGGACTAAGTCACGGGTAAAAGCTATATATAACTAATTCTGAAATTTACGAGAACGAAGTTGCGGGCAAAAACTAGTACTCGAATAATTGATAGGCAGAAGTAAAATTTTGATAGAATTATTTTCATTTTTCATTTCCTACACCTAAATCTTAAGTGCCTAAATTAGGAAAATTTTATTACTTATAATACAATACAGTGTACCATGGATTGAGAATACATTGCTGGAGTATGCTAAAGTGTTACTTTAAATTTAAACAGCGTTATCAAAGGTTCTTATATAAATATCAAAGCCTTTTTTCACATTTCCTTTAACAATTTATAACCCCAAGTCAATTTGATAACAAAGTTAAATAAGATAAAGGTTTATCGTCATCACCCTGTTAGCTACCCAAAAAAAATCTGAATTTAATTTATTAAAATGAAGCCTGTTTTTTTCTTTATTTCTATTATAAATTAAGAATTAACACACAAAATTTGTATCTGCTTATTAATTATTAATATACACTTATATTCTGAATCCAAAAACTTTTTGAAGCTCAGTACACATAAGTGTATTTAGATAATTTAATATATTTTATTACTACCCACACAAAGGGCGATTGTTTTTACATACCTTTACATGAAATTGATTCAAAGTTTATTTTCTTAGATTAGTATATAGATAATGATAATTTTTTTATGAGTTAGTATTTTCATCAGTAGCTTAATTCCAATTTATTAAGACGCTCTCGAGACGAGAGTTCCCAATCGTCCATACCGCATCAATTAATTAATGTACGTGGTGTGCATTCATCATGTATATTATATATATCGAATTTTATTACAAATTCTTTATGTTAAAGAGAGGACGCCAGCCTCGCTGACGTCACTAATGTCACTTGTTTCAGTACGTTCCAGATATTATAAAACTTCATTTCTTCTAAATGTTCTTGTATTTCTCGAAGGTTCTTCATAATTACATTCTTTATGTTCCGCACTCGCTGAACTCTGCAGTCCGCTGTCGTGCGTCCAGACGTCATATTCAAACATAGTTCTATTCTCTTTGATTTCGTTTTACTTTTAACAATAGTAACGACGACCGACCAATAAGTTGTTATAATAATTGATGCCAGTCTTGAGTTATTTTCAATTTGCATCCGTCATTGAAGCTGCTTGCGCCGATACGGCCATTCTGGCAGGCGGTGCGTGCTCTGCACCTGCCTGGTGATGTGTTCTCTTGCTTAGCTTTCGTTATGTTCGCGTACCCGTTGCAGGTCTCGTAGAGTAGATGGGCCAGGTTCAAGAATTGATGCTTCATCATCCGAAGTCATGCCGATATATACATATACATCCTATATATATATATAGTTTGTTTAAACATGCTATATATTTTTTTCAATTATGTCTAATTGTAACATTAACGAAATTTTATAATACGTTCTTAATATTGTTTTTTTAAGTATTTTATAAAATATTCAATAATACAAATGGACCACTGATTTGTATTGCATTAATTTGTTGCACACATTGAAGAAAAGATGTAAAATATTTTCTTTGACAATCCTTTTTCGGTGTCGTAAATTACATTGCAGTTACAATGCTGTGTCGGAGTGAGAAAAGGGAATAGAATTTGACTTTAAGTAACTTATATAGTACCCAGGCAACTTCTGTCTCAATGCTTGTTACTTACGACACCCGAGTCTCAGACCTTAGAGAAAAATGTAATTGTAAAAAAGTTAATTTTTTAAAGAAAAAAATTCTATTCTTCCCGACTTTATTTTGTACATTATATTTGCTCTTAGATTAACTGAGATAAAAACTTCAATTTTAAATTCATTAAAACTTATTGAAATATTGAATACAACAAATATTATTGAATACAACCCGTTACAAAGGTTTTGAGGATCTATAAATAAATTGGCCTGAAGCCATCATTATGTTACATAAAACTCATATATATATATAAAAGTTTGTATTATTATATATATATATATATAAACAAGATAACCTAATTCATGTGTAGGTAAATATAATATATATAATTCCCAATATATATATGTATATATATTAGGATTTCCTATTAAATGTCCATTAGTCCATTAGTATTAACGGAATTGCATAATAGAAGCTCTCGCCTCTATAGCAGATTGCGCATGCCCGGGAAAAGCTCGAACTGAAAGTTGCCGCCAGTGACGTTACAGTTCGCGAGCATCGGTTGTAACACACCGACGCTTCCGGCAGGTTCAGATAATTTACATAAAAGTATAACTACCCCGCATTCCTGCCTGGGCCGATTCCGAGAAGACCGTAAGGTAAATATACTTTTTGAATATTATTTGTTATAAAAAAAATAATCATATAGTTTCCATCAAACAGTAATATTATATATTACATGATTAAACTTCGAAAAATTTTTTTTTATTGTTTCGTGTTCAATTTTAATTTATTTTGAGCAGTTTCTTATCGTAGACATTTTTTCGTTCGCTATTTCCGAAAAGTTTTCCGTCAATAAGCTAGTTTAAAACATTTTTTCTTTTTTTCTTTGTTTCTATCCCAAAAACTATGTAAAATTCAAATAAAACTGTTTAAATATATATATTGCTTTATATAAAACGATCTTTATCCGTGCCATATTCAAGAGCATGTTGCCGTCGGCGGCTTGAATGATTTTTCAGAGTCGCGCCGTCGGAAAGCTCTCAACCGTCACTTACAAACATTCATTAATGTTATTTCCCATTTATTAAGAAGTGTTTCTACTTTCAATATTCCAATTAAAAAATAAAACCGTATCTCATCTCTCATTTGTTCTTAGGTGATTCATACAAAATAAGCTATATATACATTAATTACTAAATTTAATAAATAATTAAACAGAAACAAAGGACAATATATAAATTACACAGACTATGTAAATTTTATATACATACGAAAATATATATTTATCTAGCAACGATATAATAAGTTAGAAAAAAAATTCTTATTTAAAAAATATTCTTAAGGGAACGGAATATCTCTTTAATTTAAAAAAAAATTCTTTACAATCCGAATAATAATAATAATATATCAATGAGTTTAAATTATGTCAGATTTTCCATGAATTAACTTAATTGCATTACATAAGCAGTGTTACAACTTGAGTCTTTTGTTTCAGTAAGATAATTGTCTGCCCACGTCTATTTCACGATTATAATATTTCTTTTGTCACTTGAATTTAAAATCATAATCTATATATATAAACATAAAGGAACGTTGTGTTAGTTATACCGTTTATAGCTTAAGAACGGCTGTAGGGATGTGGTTGAAAATTGGAGGGGAGAGCTTAGAACCAGGAGACGGACAAAGGAAATTCATTCTGTTCAAAAAAGTAAAAAATTCCAATATCCGGTTTTTTATGGCCTCTAGGGCGGAATATAGTTCGCCCGGTCAGCTACACATATATTACTAAATCCGAAATTAACGCGGACTAAGTTGCGGGGAAACTAATATATGATAAAATATAAATAGTCCGCGAATAATGTAACAAATAGTAATACATTATGAGATCTAAGATTTTCGCGAGTATTCTTTTAAATGAAACTAGTATTATTCGGATTTACTACGCGGATTTTATTATTTAAAAACTACATAATCCCGACGTTTCGGTTACTTTGCAACAACCGTGATCACGGGCAGACGAGGTGTGAATGTCTGTCAGTTGGTCTTTGTTATTTATCAATGGTAACTCACACCACCACCCTATCCAGTTAGCTACCGTTGGCAAATCTTTGTTACAGAGAGCCCAACATCTTTGTGATGCTGACCACCTAGAGGCCGAGCTGCAGCATGTAAAACATGCTCTCACCATCAACAACCTGCCCGTCCCTCGCCAGCATCGCAAGAACCCCTTGAAGCCACCTACAGTTGAACGACAACCTGCGATACTACCATATGTGAAGGGAGTTACTGACAGAATAGGCAACATTTTGAAGAAGGTTTCCATTAAAACTATTTACAAACCACATAAAAAAGGTAGCCAATTCTTGAGACCAATCAAGAGTAACATTCCTTTACAACAAGCGGGTGTATACAAACTCGATTGTGACTGTGGCTTGTCATACATTGGACAGACGAAGAGAAGCATCGGTACAAGGGTTAAAGAACACATCTCAGACATCAAAAACAGGCGCGCGTCGAAGTCAGCAGCAGTCAGCAGTCAGCAGCAGTGTGAACACACAATGGACAAACCAGGCCACTACATTCGGTTTGATAAACCTCAAATCCTCGCTCGGGAAGACAAGTATATACCGAGATTAATTCGCGAGGCTATTGAAATTAAAAAACATCCCAATTTCAATAGAGAAGATGGCTGGAATCTATCAAACACCTGGGACCCCGTTCTTAAAAATATAAAATCCCATGTCCGTAACCACATCGCAGGACCTCAAGACACCTTGAGCGCATTCTGCCGGCATCCAGAGCGGTACGCCAGAAAATTAAGAAATCGATGGCGGTAGATGATAAATAACAAAGACCAACTGACAGACATTCACACCTCGTCTGCCCGTGATCACGGTTGCTGCAAAGTAACCGAAACGTCGGGATTATGTAGTTTTTAAATAATAAAATCCGCGTAGTAAATCCGAATAATACTAGTTTCATTTAAGTAATACATTAATTATAAAAATTTAAGCATCGGACACAGTACTTAAGAAACATTTAAATCTTTTAAATAAAGTTTAAAGATAAAGGCTACATTAAAAAAATGGGTTAAATTTTTTCATGTTCTTTAATTCTTATTCTAATAAGACTATTGAATATATATTTGTAGTATCGGATTAATGTTGGTATGAAAATAATAAGGTTTGATTGTTATATAGATACTGTTGATTAAATGAAATCACAGGACAGGAACTAAGTTATAATAATATGAGCTGTATTTATTGAAAACAGAAAGAAAGAATTACATGGAAGAGAGTACCGACGTTGGTCAGCTCTCGTCAAAGACTAAAAACTAAGTACACCCTCAACGTACGCCTAAACTCATACCTGGGTTTATTACCCCGCTCGCACACTTACAATCTTTTTCTTATATTCTAGATGGCTACAGTAAATTGTAATTTCACCACTTACAACTACGTTGCCTACATCTGGCGACCATCTGTCCGGCACATTTTGACAGTATTGCTTATCTTAATCCTTAAATTTATGACACTCAACAATAAAATAAAAATGAAATACAACATACTAAAACTAGTTCTAAAGACTATTTTTCCCGATCTCACATATTTTAGAAGAAGATTCAATTCACTTTAGAAGTGAACAATTTTATTTAATTTATGTTTAGTTATGATCTATACAACCATTCATCTAATTTTTTTAAGATAAATCAAATTAATTAAATGAATAAGAACGAATACAATTTCTAAGCGACCATTATTAATTTCACTTTACCCCCACTATGTGGCAGATTGTAATGCGACATGGCATAGATGTTATAACAGTTTCATTTTGAAAAATCAAACTTAACTTAAACCTAAGAAAATACCATTTTAATACCATTCTAGTACTGTAATGTATTTCTGCAATACACTATCAAGTTTCTTTCAAGTATATACTTTATTTCTGAAAATATCATTTCATTTACTTGTATCTGAAGTTTTCAAGACAATATTCCATTGTTTTTTGGAAAGAGGTCAAGTACAATGCTTTTCAGAGTTAGTATTAGATTATTACACTAGTTATAGTTTACTTGTTAGCTTTCTAAGTTTTTTGTACATTAAGAAATTGACTTGCTAAAGAAAACGACTTCTCCGATATAATATAATTATCGTTGGTACAAAAATACTTCTATCAATTAAATACTAAACAATAAGCAGTAATCCTTTGTTGTCATTAGTTTTATCATAGTTTTTTTTTTTTTGTAATAATCGTTCAGGAAACCAATTGCGCTATTTATTACTTAGTCACTCTCTCGCCTGTCTCTAAGGACGGTAGGTTTATATTAGTAGTTCGATGGATTTATATTTCTTATAATGGAACCTAAAGGATAAAAACTACTTTAACTATAAATAAAACTAGGTATGCATTTGGGATCTACTTCCCGACTTTATTGTGCTATATTCTATATGCTTACTTTAAATATCAATAAGAGGCGTGCATCGACGGAAGCAGCGCACATACGGTGGATAAGCTAAGCATTCCGGTTTGAGAAAACACAGATAATCGCTCGGGATGTATTGGAGGCTTTTTCCGCTAAAGTATTGAAATTCAAAAAGCAATGATGATGGTTGGCAAACAAAATTAAATATCCGTGGCGACACTACAAGATGTCGAAATACAGTTAGGTTGTGAATACATTCAAAGCATTGTGGGCGGAAATTAAGAAATCATTAGCGGTGGATGAAATAAAACAAGACTGAGACAGACACTTCACCTCGTCTGTCCGTGATCACGGTTAAGGATAGGGATATGGATGACGGAAAGCACAGTTTTTATTGAATGTTAACTAGCAAAAGTCGTAGCTCTCGTTTAACTCCATAGTCTATGATTTGACTGACTCTTAAGATTCATCATCATCATCATCAGCCTATAGGAGCCCACTGCTGAGCAAAGGCCTCTTCTCACATGGAGTTGGTTAGAGCATTAATCACCATGCTTGCTCAAGACGGGTAGGCGATTTCAATCTTATAATTTGAAATTATAAGACCAGGTTTCCTCACGATGTTTTCCTTCACCGTCCGTCAGTGGTGTCTAAATACTCTTAGAAAGTACATATGATTCGGAACAGATCACATTGGTACTTGCCAGGTTTCGAACCTGCGCCCTCACGTATGAGACGCGGGCCTTTTAACCTCCAGGCCACCACGACTTTTTCACGACTCTTAAGATTGCAGTTTTTTATTTAAAATAGGTTTGTCTGCGACTAAGTCTGTGTCACTTTCAGAATTAGAAATTTATAGCCAACAATCAAGCCAACAATATTTTGGATTATATTAATTAAAATTTTTCTTCTTTTTCAATCAAACCGGATGAATTGTCCCGTATTTCCAACTACTAGTTCTAAGCTACCTCAACATCAATATTCAGTCAAATCTGTACAGCCGTTATTGAGTTACAAATAGGGTATATAAGCGAAAGTTTTTATATGTATACATTAGACATGAAAATAATATAAATTAATATATCATATACTTCAATGATTATTAGGGAGAGCCTTAATCTGAAATCAGGGACCTCAATGTTTTAAAATATTTATACTTCAAAGTGACTTTAAATGAAAATAATAAGACATTACATTAGTCAAATATCAAATAATATTCAATCGCGGTGTAAATCAACTTCAACAATACCATGGCCTTTATCTCAAAAGATCTATAAATAAAAAAGACTCGATTAAATTTTGCAGGGCAATTATATCTTTATAATATATTTTTTCATTTTTCATTTTTTTATAGTTGATGATAAGCAATGATGACTTTCTGTTGCTAACTTGTGCCTGACATGATTCATATAAATATAAGAGTACTAATACATAAAATTTATTATATGTCTTTATATATTTTTTTAAATCACAGATACTAATTTAATAATATATGCTTAGTTTATTCAGCCAAGAACCTTAGAAGAGTTTAATATGTCCCAAAATAGGTTCTTGAATTTTATATTACCTCTTCACGTTGAATTTCAACAAAATATTACGTACAAGGGCTATATGCACAGAGATTAAAATGTTACTCATATTCTCTATGTATTTTCCAAAATGGTACAAGCATTAATTAGTTATAAGCCTTTAAAAGCACTATTCTGCAAATATTCGGTAAACGCTTTCGGCATAGTACTGCCCATTGCTCTATTGAAGAATTAAGCCGTTGCCATATTTGGAATTTAATTCCTATTTTGCAGAAATACATTGTTTTCAACCGACCCCAAAAAAGGAGAGGTTTATTTATAGGACTTATTGTGGTCGAGTAATAAGGCCGCAAATTTGATGATAGAAGTCCTTTTTTTCCGTCAATATTTTACACACACTAATAAGTAAAATATATCAAGTCTATTCACAAGAAACATCATATTTTTGTGTATATATTTTTAGTCAAATCTTCGAATATTTTATCCATGCGCGATGATTTGAGGAAATATTTATTTTAAGTTTCTATTCAAAGAAAAATTCTTGAGAGGCGCATCCAATGCTTGTCGAAGCATACTGTGAGGATTATCAAACACAGACAACAAGGAACAATGGTTTCAACGGTTCAGACATGTTCATGTCTTTAAGAAGGCGAATAAAGAGAAATATTTTACGAAGACGACATTTTCAAAACGCAAAAGCAACTAATGTTAAGTGTTGCAATTTAACAGTCTGACAAATTTTGCTTCAAGGACACGAAAGAAAAATCAGTTTAGAACCGACTTGTTACTGACGATATGAAATTGACTTGTTTAAAATATCCAAGCGAAAAATCATGGATCAATCCAAAACCAAACCGTTGCAACAACGTTCCTCAAATTTATGGATCGAAGAGGAATATTATAAGGTCAATAAACATGTAGGAACTGGTAGCACTCTGGTAATACTCGAGGCGACAAATAATCAATTTTTGCTATTTATCTGGTGAATAACATCAAGACTGGGATTATAGACACGAAAGATTAACTTAGTTCGAAAACAATGCAATTATATAGAAAGCAAATTCGAATCAGAATAAAATGAAAGTACTTCACTGGGAGCTTTTACCTAGCCAACCATATCCACCAGACTTATCCAGAGCAGAGCACTACAAATGTGTAGATACATAATTGGATGTCTGGGTGTTCTGCTACAAAAAAATATATTTCTACTGACGTATTATAAAGAAATCACTACAAATTGGTCAAAATGGTTGAAAGAAATGTAAACTCTTTGTTATTTGTCCATTCAATATTACTGTTTAGTTTCCATTAAACCACACTCACTTTTATAACAAAAATAATGCCTTAATCATTTGAATTCACATATGTATAATTTAGTACTATCTAGTTACAGAAAAAGGATCAAAATTAATCACCACAACGACGATTGTGACATCCTGAATGTAGAATTATGATACTGCTTTCTTTAAATCTCAATCAGACTAGTAGAAGAAGAATTTAGAGAAGAATTTATCATATTAGCGCACTATTATTTCTGTATAAAAAATTGTAGGAGTTTTATTATGATAATAAATTTTACTTCATTCAACAGGATGATTAATTTCCTGAGATACGCCGGTTTTCTGTGGCCTCGCCGTGGATTCTGCACTCTTCTCCTCGTAGTCTTCGTACTATCAGCGGCAATAATATCGAGTGTAACCAGTAAGTACCATTAGCATATTTGAAACATGTCTCGGTAACAATTTCGACTATTCGTAATAAATATAACATAATATACACATACATATGTTTCACATACAATATTTCAAAGTAATATAACTATAGTAGTAATATTAAAACGAGCATCTAAAACACAAAGTTTGCAAATTAAATTCTATGACATTCATAGACTCTCAAACTGTGTCAAAAAGTGACATTAATTTCGCGAACTCACTGTACCAAGAGTAATATGCTATCAGTTTAAATAAGTTTCGTAAAGGGTTTCCAGTCTGTCATAAAATGAATTTCAGGTATGTTTTGCGCTGTCATATTCCTGTTTCATTTTCTTGTTTGAATATAAGGCTTAAACGGATATGTGCTTCGCACATATCCGTAGGATAGAAAATATGTTCAATACCTATAACAAAAGACAGGTCATTTAAAGCGAGAATATTTTGCTTGGCTTTGGACGTCCCTATTAATATTTCGTAAGGTAATAAAAATGTTACGAAGATATCTATTATAGATTAAATCAGCGAATTACGGTTGTCATAAAATGTTGTATTTAAAATAATTTTTTCTGTTTCAGACTATTACAACACCCACTATGGTAAGCTTATTTACTTGATTTACCGTAATTTTGTATGCAATTTTTTCCGGACGCAAATATTATTACAGATTTTTAAGTTCATTCTATACTCACTGAGTGTATTATGCGGTGTCTTGTGCTAGTGATATGGGATATTAGACAGCAGAAAATTCATTTTTTTTTTTAAATCTACAGGTAAAAAATAATTCTGTCGCTCTTATTTGCATTTGCACATCCCGACCGAGATTATCCTGATCTTAATTAACGCTGATAAATTTTATTCGTCACAGTAAACGTATTATAGAGACCAAAAACACGTTGAAATTTTACTAAAATTTATATTATTTATTCAAAATACGCGTAATTTAAAGCAAACGCGAGTAATTACTAACATTTTTTTTACCAGAAACGTGTAAATCCGAGTACGTGCAGAATTTTAGATTTAGACTTTGATGTTTTTTAATTCCATTGCATCTATGATTTTCAAAGTAATTTTTGCGTCGGAGCTTGATTGACACACAATTTATACTTTCTTTGAAGTAGTTTTACATCGAAAAGTTATTTCCTCATAACTTTAAAATGCTTGAATTGATGGCTTCTCAAAAGGTTTTAATATTGAATTGTCAGAAATTTCCGTCACAATTTCAATATCCAGAAAACTAACTTATTTTAATTTAATCATAAGACTTTTTTCGTCAACTTATTTCATGAGCTTCTGTCTTTAAGTGCCATTCAGGTTAAAATCAAACTTAAGGATGAATTTACAGTTCCGTTGTCGTAATTTCTGAAGTTCAGTTTTATACATATACAGCTACAGTTTTATAAACATTCATACAGTTTTTTACAGATACAAAACTATGCTAATACAAATTTAAAAAAATTCCGAAGTTCAGTTTTATACAGATTTATACAGTTTTTTACATATAAACTATGCAAATACAAATTTAAAATAATCTTAATGAATTTTAAGTTTATCGTTGCTTGTAATAATTATCGATGCTTTAAAATAATTGTACCCTTTGTTACATTATACTGCTACAGTGCTCATTTATACGTAGTGTTCATTGTAATTAATTATTATAGTCATTATGACAAACATTTGATTCGTTGACGAAATGAGATAAAAAATCATCAGATTCACCGTTTTTTATTGGATTCAAATAAAATATTATAGAATCATATAAAATTTTATCAGTTTATTAAAGTATTGTGAGACGAACCGGATTATCGTATCTGCGGAGCGTAAATTAAATCATTTTTCTCGCGTTAAAATTTTTTTACGTTAATAATACTTTTTTTTTTTTTTCAACTCACAATCCAAGTGAACAATGCGAAGTACGGGAGAGGGCTTTCGTTTTTTTATTTCGAAACAAAAAATATTGCTCGTTTATTTTTGTGCCTTTTAATAATTCGATTAATAAAACGTGATTGGGAAAATATGCGGTCACTGAATATCCATTTTCGATACTATTTCATTATATTTGTCAAAGAAAACCGCTATCATACATTTACCGTAAATTTCTGTATGTATGGCGCAGCAAAATATCTGTGTATAAATTCCTGACAGATTACATTGATGGAATTTGTACCTGCCTATTCATAAATCTAATAGAGAGGAGTTTATTTGACTATTAATTGCTTTTAAACAGACGATACACTAATGCTGGATTCAGTCATCGCTTTGAGAGATTCAATATATTATAAAACATTTTAAATCTACATAAAACTAATGCGATTATACAAAACGTGAACATGTAGAGGATTGTAGCAATTAGCGCTTAGAATTTCATCCGGATATTTCAGAGATTACAACATGAAACTGAACTTTGGATCCCTAACATAATACCCGGCCCGCCGATCAGAATACAACAATATGCTTAGTCCAACTTTGATGAGCACACAACATACGAAGCGTTTCACATTTCTCATTAACTAACCTACGTAAATAATATAGTAAACTATTAACTTCCCGTGTAAAGCCTGATGATGTTGATATGCAATTTAGACTTAGATTATTTTAAATTAGATTCGGTACTCAAAAACTTACTCAATATCTATTGAAAAGGAAATGGAGAGATTGGTAGCAGTGATATAAAACAAAGTTTCAAGAGTTCTTTAAGTTTACGCCAATACTTAATAAGCAAGTATATCTCACTAACCAACTAACTGAACTTTCATAAACATCAAGTTTAGAATTTTGTTAAACGAAATAATTTAATATTATTTCAATATACTATATTACGCTTTAAATATTGTAAATAACTCAAAAAACCTGGAATTACCGTTATAACCTTAAGACGATGTTGAGCTGAAAGAATAATTAAAACTCAAGTAGAAAATAAAGAACGTTTTTTAATCTTCCACACTCATTATAAGGCTATTGTAACTGTTGCGCTAGATGCTGCGAGACATCATCTTATTTATTTACCTTCTTCATTTCAATCTATTTTGGGTTAAATCTATATAATTTAATATTAGTTTACCAAAGGAAAAGTCATATATCGTGTATTGTTAGAGGCTTTCATTTATTCATAAATTATATTAAGTTTTAATTTTTTATTTCCTAACGGAAATTTTATTTCTGTCTCAAACCGATACCGGTATTCTCACAAACTATTGAAAATAAAATTTAACAATACCCTTTGCGTACTTTAATTTATTATATATCTTTTTTACAATACTTTTTCAAATTAAAAGCAAGTTGGAGAATTTATCAAGGGAGCTCAGAATTGTCTAGCGTTTCTTGAGTCCTTACTCAGATCTCGTTAGGGACATGATTTTATTTTTCAAATAATGTTACAACCCTTGAATCTTTTATAAGGAATAACAACTACATATGTTTGTTTCTTTTTTCAATAACAATTTTATTTAGATTAGTCGGACTAATAACTAACCTTTCTCAATATGCAGTGATAAACACACCAACTCTTTTAAAAAACATTCCTCAACGCTTGCACTTAATAATTTTTGATGTCATACAAAGCCGAATTATTTAAAATAAGTCTCTTTTTACATTGAAAACTTAAGTTAACTCTTTAATTTAAATCTTGTATACGGACCTTATTTATTCTTCTCTTATTAAATATTGACGGAGGCTCTGATAACATAAACGAGCAACGTTTGCAAATGTTGGATATGCATCCGAGGCCGGTCTTTGTTCGTATACATTTTTAATAATATATTTTCATTATTATTAAATGTCATATTGTATGCTTTGCGAATTTGTTTTAAATTTCACGGTAAACTAAAATCTTAAACATTCACTAGTTATCTTCGTATTTTTCTTATAAAGCGTTTAATTTAATTAAAAAAAATGGTAGTCCAAAAAAAATGTAAGATTGGAAATTTTACGGATATAATTCTCCATAATGCACACAATTTTAAAAAGTAGCTATTTATTTTAAAGGGTTCCATAATACAGAGGTATAATTAAGTTTTCGACTTAAAATAATGTTTGATATTTAAAAAAAATATACCGCCTTCAAATGATCATAAAGAATAAACAAATTTCGGTCTTTGAATGCAAATTAACCCCGGCTTATGTTACCCTTTATTTAGTGTCATAATGTGCTGGCATTACGGATGTTGTTTTTGTTAAATTACTTGTATTCAGGTGTAGGGTGGGGACCGGAAGAGGAAACTAAAAGCGAGAAATCGGAAATGAATTCTTTTGCTATTGAACTAATGCCTCATTTGATTCAACGTTCGTCCAGCCTGAAGCCGGTTTTCTTACTGAATGGCTCTCGACAGGACTGCGAGCTGGTTATAGGTATCACAACTACACACTCGGATAAGGAACTCTATATTCTGGTTTCACTCATGGTAAGTTTTATGAACTTAACTAGCAAGTCGAATTTGGAAACGAAAACTAATCATTGTAAATAGGTTTATTTCTTTGGTCTAAGAGACGAAAATTAAATTTGTTTTAACACATTTCAACAGCAATTAGAACTTAATTTATTAAATAAATAAGTTTAGTTATTGCGATACTACCTATACTTCCCATCACTTAAAGTAACATTTACTTTATAATATTTACCGTCGATCATTATAGCATTCGAGTCCTCGAAGTGTATTCAATGGGAATCAAATAAAAAATTCTATTTCAAATAAACTGTAAGATTTTTCTAGATTACAAAATGACAAACAGTCCACTTATAAGTTTCTTTTTTGTTATTACAAACAAAGTATAACCAGCAATTGATTCCCTTATGTATTTATATTGACATAATATTTATGTTGTTAGAATTTGATTGACGCCATGAATGAAAAGGAAAAGGGCAAAACTCTTATAATAGTTTTAGTAGCTGAATTGATTTTGGATCAGGTGCGCCCGTTATTGGAGCTACTTGCCTTTGTGTGAGTATTTTATGTACACAAATGTTGCGTATTGTGTCGTTCTGTTTTACTGATAAGACGCTTGTGTCTGATGAAGTTGTTGCAATAAAGGTATTCGAAAAACAGACAAAGGTTTAACCTTCAATAATTTTTTTATTTCTAGGTTCGCTGAACACGTCCATAGTGGTCTTGTCGAAATAGTGGTACCCTCTCCGCATTATTACCCCGATTTGGAAACGTTAACAACTAATCCCCTTGACCCATCCAATCGAGTGAAGCGCCGTACGAAGCAAAATCTTGACATATTGTATCTTATGGCCTATGCTCGCCCCAGAGGGACTTATTATTTAAGTCTTCGAGACGATATAACCGTTAAGTACCGATTCGTCGAGGTAATTTGACATGCAGTAATTTGAGATGATATTTTTTTCTGTTTTATCAAAGCACGGACGTGTAAAACGTCGTCAAAATGAATATACTACTATTTTATTTTTTGTGTTCGTAACGCACTGCACTTACAAACTATTTCAATAAAACAGCAATTGCGACATTACATAATAAATATGTGGATATAAATTGCGAATGTTTTATATAAAATAATTAAATTATTAGCTTTTATTTGTAAACATTTTTGATTGCAGCATATAATGGATTTTATAAAGACCACCTCCGACACGAATCCTCACTGGTATGTTCTGGAATTCTGTAACGTCCGAGGTGTTGGGAAAGTGTTTAGAACTAAAAGTATGGTCCAATTCATGACATACATTCAAATCTTCTACAAAAATATGCCGATTGATTGGCTTCTGAACAGCTATATCGCTAATAGCTCTTGCTCTCGAAACAAGACAACGGTAGCTATATTTGTATAATTTATATATATTAAAAACTGTAAAAAAAGGTAAAACGCTCATTGCTTTTAGGAAACATGTAAGAAGAATAAATTGAAAAGCAAACCTAAATATCCAGTATCACTGTTTAACCACATTGGATTGTATTCTACTAGCGAGGGAAAGGTTCAGATATTGAAGGTACGTACACTTTACTGATAAACTTATAGTTAGTAAGTGAATGTATTTAAATGATTCCTTTATAAATTTTACTATGATGAAAGCTATTTTTAACTGCCAGTGTACCTTAATATTATTTCTCGTAGCATTTAAATACTGACGAGGAAACTCTATTCACTGCCCACGACAACCCGCCGGTTGATCGAGTTTATACAGACATACCGGCATACGATAAGCATACGCTTTTAAGAGCTTATGAGGGAGAAACGTTCTTCTGGGGAAAGAAGCCGGTGGAAGGAAACGTTGTGGAATTTTGGTTTAGGGAGCCCACTATTATTGTCAGGTATTTTCAAAATTCTTCATACGCGTCCAGGTTTCATATGCTGTATACTTTGATCTATCATAATTTAATGTGTACTGTAAACTCTTTAGTATCAAATTGAATTGATTGTAGAAAATATTTTGATAAGGAACGTTCTACACGTTACGTACCAACAGCATTAATTGAGCACTAGCAACCATTCTTATAAAATAATTATTCCAGTTTGATTATTTTTATCGTTAGTTCCGTAGTTTTTCATAGAAATTTATATCGAAATATATAATAATTTTTAAAATTCCCTTTAAATAACAGCTATGCCTTCGGAACCGGCAATATTTTGCATGAAAAGGACAAATTTTATCACGCCGTGGTGGAAGTTCTTCCGTATAAGAGACATCAGTTCATCTATGACAAAGATTTCGGAGAATTTGGCTATGTTTATGGGGATCTGCATTTCGGAGAGTTGGTTGCCATTAGAATTCGAGTCACCAAGAACAGCACCCACATGGTTGTCCTATCTGAGGTAAGGTCACGAGGATTTCGCATGTAGTCTTTTTTGCTGCTTCTAGTTAACCGAAAATAAAATGAAATATGTTGTCATTTAGTTACCTTATTTATATCAACAACCTAATCCTGACGTATTTGTTAACATTTACAATCACAGTTGCAATAAAATTTCTCGTTAAGGTATATTAGGAGCGTAAGCTTTTGTATGAAGTTGTACGTTCTGAAATCATTCGTTATTGAAAATGAATATTTAGATCTAATTACAAAATGGTTTTTGTAATGGCTTTATACGATTAAGTTGCTTCAGTGAGGTTTCCATTCATATAAAAATATTCTTTGGTATGTTGCAGATACAACTGGTGACTATTGCGCAAGCTAAATCTAGGCAACGCAAAATAGTTATAAATTATTAAAAAAAGATCCTTCCTTACAAACGAAAAGGCTGCTCAAAATGGATGTTTCTCGCTCACGATAAGGCTGACGATATTGGATTATAAATTGATATTCGCAAAGCCATACTTTACCTATGTTTCAGTGACAGACATGACACTCGCAACAAACAAGGCTACATAGAACAGCAAAGTCTAATGATTGACGAAACTGCACACGATGAATGGACACGTCTTTTCACCTTGACCATGCATTTCTCAATAGACAATGATCACAATGGCATAAAAAGAATATCAACTTATAAAATATTAAATAGCTTTCACCCGTTCACAGGGGATATTGTTATATTCAGATTATTACTCAGTAGACATAGTAATGATTATATAATATTGGAATGTTTACTCAGCTGTCGTAATAGTAAATGACTTATCTATCAATAATAAAAGTTCAAGAAAACAGTTACTTCCTTAAAAATTTTAAACAACATTTCTATTAGATGGTAACAACTTGTTTGTTATTCATTATAATATAACTGTATCTAACTTTCATTTATCTTGGTCTTGTAAAATGTTATTTAAGGGTAACATCTTTCACGTTTGTTTGTTTTTTGTATTTCATCCTAATCTATCGTAAGTATGACTTCATTTCGATCGAGAGCTTTTGAAAACGACTGGGATAAAATCGGAATAATCTACAGGGTTGTATGTGATGTAGTTTGGGGATCGAAAGTATCTTTAATTTTAGGTTGTAAATTTAAGAACCAATGTCGATAGGAAATGTTGTAGGTTTTACAACTTCCTTGAGATTGGAATGTAATGGGGCCGGTCTTTTGGCCTTCTTTCTTATAATATATTATTGTTAATTTTCAATTTATAACTGATTGGAGTGCCCAAAGCGACACGAAGGATAACTTTCAGTAAGTCACGTAAGTTTCAACCAACATTTTCCAAGTTAAACTCCGGAGCATTTACTAAACTCTGAGTAAACAATATTTAATCACATTTATAATTACTCATCTATATTGGTGTCTATATAACGTGTAGATTTAAGTGATTTCTCTTTCATGATAAGGTTACAGTGTATTCCCTGTGTAATATTGATTTATTTTGTTTCTTCAACGATCGCTTTTTAGTAATAAAGAGCATTATTATTCTTTACCGTTTGTTTGTTAAGCTATTTTGTGTAGAATCCTGACGTATCAACAGGTGTTCAGCGTCTGTCTCCGAGGCAGTACCTTTCACCGGACACGTCAGCGTCACTTGAAGCTTTATTTATTTATTTTAATTAGTTGTTTTTAATGTTTTCTGATATACATTGTAACCATTAATGTAAGATTTTCTGCTTAATAAACATATTTAATAGCCCATATTTATCTTTCTCTGCATTCTTATGCGAAACCTCAATAATCTTTTGATTAGTAAATACAATTAAAATTTCCGGATACAATTTATTATTTAAGACTTAAGAACGTTCGTAAAAAAGTTATGTGAGTCTAATTAAAAATTGTGGTTTTTTTTTGTCATTTCAAAACGACTACATTTTTTTCAAACGCTTTGATTGTCAAAGTCAAATCATCTGTGCCTCTGATAACGTGGTCTGACATGTTAACAGTCGCCACTCAAGTTTTTGCCTTTTTCTTAACGTCATAACAATGAATGAGATCTAAGATCTTCGCGAGTATACATTTAAATGAAACTAGTATTATTCGGATTTACTACGCGGATTTTATTATTTAAAAACTACATAATCCCGACGTTTCGGTTACTTTGTGATACACAAATACACATATACACATTAACAATGCAAATGCCAATGCTTCTGCCCACATATAAACATTAACAATGTGTGATATGTGGGCAGAAGCACATTCCACAAATCCTTCTCGTCCTTTTTGTCCCGTTCTTTGCAAAGATGTCTCAACCGAAGTGCTGAGCCTTTTTGTTGCAGTTTAGTGTCGACCCTCTATAAAATATATTCGTATTTTCCTCATCTAATCCAAAGAATGCATAGTAGCTTATATATAGCATAGTTCTTGTCTACTTTCATCTAGTGTTTTTGTTTGAAATATTCCAATCCTACTTGAGACAAGATAATATGATGGCGTCGTTTTGATTGGTGTCAATTTCAATATCACGAGTGAAATATAGAGTTTTCGTTCACTGAATTATCATTCGTTACTAAATTTATAAAAACCAAATAGTTTTGTCAGAATCATTTCGCTAATTTCTTAAAAACAATTAATAATACTATGTCCTTTAGCTACCAAAGAACAAAAATATGACGTGCCACAGTGTCAGAAACTTTTTGAAATGTTATTGATTATATATTTATTTAGACTTTAACTTAAAGACATACTTTTGGCAAACTTTTGACAAAAAACGGTCTCATCATAAGAAAAATAAAAAAAAATTAACCAGAAAATTCAATCTTCAATGAACAAATACAACCAGATAGATTATTTAAACTTCGTTTGAATTAAATATAGAGCACATCGAACTGCTTTAGTAAATAACCTTAAGTAAAAATATATTTATTAACCGACGCTTATTTCCGATTAAAAATTAATTTCATGTCTATCAAAATGGAGGGAAGTATTTTTTGCATAAAATCCTTTTGAAATTTTAACACTCATTCAAGTTAAACTCGACATCTGCATCCGAGTTGCTTTGAAGCTCAGGTATCTCAAAAGACGTTGAGTCTGACTTGATCAAATACATTCACATATAAATATTAGATAAGAGAACAGAATTTTGTTAAATAAAATATTATATTTATGTCTCAGTAAGCAGAATATTAACAGATCTTTACCCGATAAATACTTTTTTTATATCGAAACTATTTTGGATAACTCAATTTAAAATAAATATTTTATTACTTAGAATGAAAAGAGCTGAGTTTTACTTATTCTAATTCCTAAAACAAACCTATTTCTTATAACTTTGATAATGTGACACAAAATTTCGACCATTTAGGGCCATCGCCTAACAACAAAATCGTTTGTAATATTAGCATCTCTTTATTAGATATTTTATTATTAATTGTGACATCTTATGAGAAAAGGTAATAGAACAAACTTAGAAATTCCTTCCGAAACAATAACAATCTTAGAAATTCCTTCAGAAACAATAAAAATTACACTTGGATATTATACTAAAACATACAGTGGAACATTTGGAATAATTGCTCAAATCTTTTTATACTCGAAAATCCTAAGAAAAATTAATATCATATAACAAAAGATAAAATAAACTGAAAAATTTCACCACTATTTTGGACGCAAATCTTTTATAACCTCTAGTTCATAAAGCGTTTAAATCTCACTTAATCAACGAATTCTACGTTGCAGGCGCGTGCCTTAATCGAAAGCACTATATCTAATTGCTCTGGCGAGATTTATTAAAACAATGGAGCTCTTGTATCAAATTATATCTAAACTGGTAGTGTTTGTGTTGCAAATTTTAAGCCAATTCTCTCTAACAACGAGAATGACGTTATGTATAAGTGGAACAAGATATGAAAGTTCAAAATATTTGGTCGATTAACCAACAATTTAAAATAAGAATATGTGTCAATGTTTTCGTAAAATAAGTATATTATAATACAATATGTAGATAAACAAATTTTTCAAGTTAAATTTTCAATTTTTCTCCGAATCAAAAGAAAGAAACACGTCCGTAATTTTTGTGATTAATACTCGGAAGTATTCTTTGTCATAAAAGAGCATAGGCGTCCCTCAGTTGATAGGTCCACGAGGTATTTAAATAATTTATTCATTAACAGTACGGATCTAACTAGTCATGTAAAAAAAATAAAATGACAATTAAAATTACGCGAAAAAAAATTATAACAACATTTTTATAAGCACGGATTTTCGAAACGTCAAGGTCAAGTTTCCATTGATGAAGACTTCTATCTGAATCAATTTAAGCACCATTCAGTTCCAAAATCAAAAATTCCTAGAAACGTAAAATATCTACAGCCTTTTCTAGACTAAATAGAGTTTTTTACAACGGAGCCATAAACAACTGCTTCTACTTTTTAAAAATGTTGCATATCACTGGTCCATAACTGGCAACAAAAATACTTCTAATATTCCTATCGATATGTTCGTAACTTTACCGGTTCTGCGAAGTCGCCATTTTTTACGACCCTTATAATGGTGTATGGTATTCAACAAGTTACTACAGATATAATTAAAAATGCTATATAAAAATTTGAATTCCGTTGAAGGAATTTCAATCATTCATTTTATATTTACAATCCCTTGAACCTTATACATTTCGTATCAAATTAAAAACGCAACATACGAAAGAAACTATTATAGAAATTTAATATAAAAAACTAAGATAGCAAACTCACTAGCTGACCTTAAAGTTTCAACTTTAAGGTCTGCTAGTGAGTTTGCTTCACACACACTTCAGTGTGTGACAATGTGCTTACAAACAAGGTTATTGCTTAACTATTTTAAACACTGATAGACTAATGTCTACGATACTACGGGATTTCTCAGGTAGTTTCACGACACTGGTTTGTACTACAATCTACTTCATACTATCGAGAAGATGCATTCTTTTGATAATTTCAATATTCGGGCTCTATGAAAAGGCGAGCATAGTGAGCAAATAAAAATTGATCATGTATAATGTAATGTACACTTACTCCATAAATTCTCGATAATTCACTCATACTCGTATAATTTGAGCTTTCGTCTCTTTGAATTAAGCTACCGCCGTCGTAAGGCCTTACCACCAATGTGAATAAATTTACTTTTGAAGTTAAAATTTTTGATGCGAAAAAAAACTTTAACGAACTAGGCCACCTCACGGTTCGTCTTTAAAATAAATTTAAAATGTCGCTTATAAGTTATAAGATGGTAATAGCTGACAATAATTAAAACAGGAAGTTAATAAATGTAAGCTCAACTTTTTTTGCACTACTTTTTTTTTTAGTGAAGCGCCATCTATCAAAATATGTCAACACTACCTTCGTATGTCGTGACACAAAGTCGCATGAAGATGTGAGATCGTATATTGAATATAGATGGCGCTGTAAAAAGATACAAAGTTATTCTTGACTTCGGACAATAGATAACGCTTTTAGTTCTCTATCTCAAACTAGACAGCTCTGTCAGGAGCTTTTGCGCATTCGTTTTTAAATCTCCCATATCTAAAGGAATCCATTTGTTTTTATTATTTTAAACCTAACTGTATTATTTAAACTTGTAAAAAAAACGCAACAGTGAGATAATTTTATTACATTTTGTCTATATGGAAATTAGATAATGTATTAATACAAATCCGTTTTTATAAGTCTTTTGAAAAATAGCCTTCTATATATTATAGCACTTCTTTTAATCTAGCTGTAATGTCAATACCTCACCATAAAAACAAATCAGTTTTTTAACGATATTTTTGCGTTACAATTTATATTTTAACATTTTAATTTGTGTTTTTACATATCAGCAGCAAACATATAAGGTAGAATCGAGATCCCAACGTGTGACTTCCGTCAATACGTGTATCAGCTATTTTATTTATTAAACATAGGTATATACATAAGGGATTATAACATTTATGGCAATTGAAAGTGTTATTAACTAAATCTTAATTACATCACAAGAAAGAAATTATTCGTCTTGCATCCTTGGTATTATTAAAGCTTTGAAGGGAGCTGCTGATGCAGTAGCTCCATCCACGTGATCCAAAGAAGGCAACGGTTCGCCGGGGACGGGTAAGAAACTAAATCTCTGAAGCATCGTTGTTATGAATACGAACATATTACATTTAGCCAAAACATCTCCCATACATCTGTGCTTGGACAGACCGAAGGGAAAGAAGTGGTCGGGAACACTCAGCCTCCCGTCTAACATGAACCTCTCCGGCTTGAAAGAATAAGGCTCGGGGTAGAGATCCTCGTCCATCAATATGTTAGGAAAGTTACTAACTACCATTGTATCCTGAGAACAAGTAAATATAATGAGATCTAAGATTTTCGCGAGTTTTATTCATTTAAATGAAACTAGTATTTTTCGGATAAACTAAACAAAAATAAATCACGCGTAATTTATCCGAAAAATACTAGTTTCATTTAAAGTAAATATAATTTTTTAAATTATTATCATATTAGAAATACGTAAACGTCTGTGATAAACGGACACATCATTTTATATCTCACAATAATTGACGTATAGTGTCGGTAACGACTGTTACGTATTTACAGAACTACGACTCGGTGTCACCAACAACAGACGTCTATTATATGTGACTAGCGTGTGTAAGACGGAGGCGTTGAACTTCGAGTAAATTGTAAACCGTAGCGTACTACACGAAATGTGCGGGAAAATCATCCTATAAAGATGATTAAAGTCACAAGCGTGTTGATTATAGATCTTACACTGTAAACTTTACAGAGATAAAAATGACAGATGTCAAGAAAAATAGTGGAAGAAATCTGAAAATAAATAAACAACTTCACTTAGCTCACCGTAAACACATTTTACTCACTTTGGGTATATTATATCCGGCTAATGTCGTGTTCTGTAAAGCTCGATGAGGCACTCCGAATGTTCGACCCATGAAGTGCCGAATGCTTTCAAGCATTATCGCCTCATTATATGGCATACTAAAAATCACAAATAAGAATCATTTCTTGATAAACTCAGATTATGATATCACAAACAATAAAAATAATTTAATATATCTCAGTTCGTCTTTAGTTCTAAATTGAATAAGTTACCAATATAACATGTTATACTAAAAAATAGATTATGAATGTTGTTAATGATAAATATTCCTTACTTGGGACGATCGTTAAGAGCGGGAGTTTTGTTTCTCCCTATGACTCTGTCTATTTCTTCTTGAGCTTTCTTTTGGACTTTCTGTTCACGGACAAGGTAACTAAAGCAAAAGCTCATACTCTTAGTCGTTGTCTCCGTACCCGCCATAAACATGTCCATGCAAGTAGCAACGAGCTGTCCCTCCGAATAGGTATTGACCTCACCATGTTCTCTCAAGACCCGCAAGTAAACGTCCATAAAATCTTTGTCTTCTTTATTGGGGTCAAACCTAGACTTGTGACTAGCGATCTCGTTACGTAAGAATTTCCAGATTCTTTTGTGTGTCCGAATAAAGTCTTTGTAACCAGATAGAGTCGGTGCTAGTATAGATAGTATTGGAAAATGACTAAAAGAACAGCCTACCATATCAATAGCTGCGAAGAGCTCAAATAAGATTGTTTGTAAAAGTACCATTTCTGGATGACTGGGATTGTATCGTTTTCCCGCCATCATTGTCCATAGAGTGTTTAAAATATAAGTGTTGAAGAAGTTGTGCATTTGTATTGTTGCACTTTTATTTTCTCCCATGATATCTAGTATATCCTGGGTCATATGCTCAGCTTCGACGACAGCTGTTTCACTCATGCCACTTCTTCCGAAGCCGAATTCTTTTAAGTGACGTATTAAAAACTTTCTTTGTTCCTTCCACAATTCACCGTCCGTTAGAAGTACACCACGTCTTTCGCCCCAAGTTCTTGTCTGATAGAATATACCCATCGGTCTTCCGTCTATGAATTCGTTGTGAAGCATTTCTTTGTTAGCTTCTACGGTGTTCACCATGACGATTCTGTCTTTTCCTATTTTTAAGCCTATCAAAGGGCTATATTTGCAATACGTGTTTGATAGTTGCTTGATACTCCTGTAAAGATATCCAGTTTTGTCTCTGCTCTTCTTGACCTCCAAGGCGCTTCCTAATACAGGCAACCAGTTTGGGCCAGGTGGAAATTTTCGTGGTTTCCGAGTATCTAGATACAATAATAAGCCGATAAATGATGCTACAAACAAAACGCTCAGCCACATCTGGAAAAAAAATATATTTTAATTGTTTTATTAACATTTTTGTTTTGCGATAAAACATTTTGATATTTTAAATGGCTTCTACGTGAATTTATATTTTATTAGTTATAAATATATGTGGCAATGCTCGTTTCGATCGTAGCTTTAAGGTACGAAATACGATAATCTTCAAAATCATACTATCCAATGTAAACTCAAAAGCCCGGGTGTTAAGGGATATTAAATCCTTACCGCTAGACACCAATTACAAATATATGCAGACGTTGAATTTAATAGAATGAGAACCGCATTATTCATTAAGGTCTTTCGTATTAACCGCATGAGATGGTTCTATAGGCTGTAATATTATAACAAAATAAATATTTTCTTCCATTCTTATATTAAAAAAAGCAATTAATTGATACTAAGCTATGCAATCAACTAGTAAACAGCAGTTTATGAAAATAGACCAATTTTGTTATGTCACGTCAATTCAATGTCTTCCTAAATAGACCACATATTTGTATTTGGAAGACATGAAATCGCTAGACCTTTCCGTTTCTTAACATCACAGAGCTTAGAGTATCCAGTAAAAGCAAAAGATTTAGATACCACTAATATTCAGTAACTACGATAACTCACATAAAGATATATTATAAAGTACTTTCAACCCGCAATACAGTTAGCGAATTCTATAGATTTTATTAATATTTAAAATTTGTATTAAATACGTTTCGGTAGCCGGGTCATAATCGGCGTCATTATACGCCAATTAACAAATTATACATATTAAATAAAAAAAATGAAACGCAGTGCTTAAAATGTACATGAAAATATATTTCACAAGGCAGGCCATTGAAAGGTATAAGCTTTCAGTTTAACTCCATTTAATTCACCTGTTTTTTGTATAGTGTAATCAAAAGGCTACTGTGGATTACTTTATATCAAGAATTAAATAAACATCAAAGTTATTTAACTCCGGTTTCAATATTTCAAGCTATTTTTGATATTAAACAAGGTGCTACGGCGAAAATTTCTCCGACATTTCAGTGAAAGTGAATTTATATTGATTTAATAGTTAATGCTTTCACGCTTTGAAACTTTAAAAATAATTTTTATTATTAACATAGCTAAGATTAAATGATATGATTTATTACTTGGTTAGTATTATTATTATTTGGTCCTAGTATTTCGATTTTAATTGCAATAACAGGACCGATAACGTTTGCATCATGTATGTATATTATCATTTTTATTTAAAAATGCAGCCAGTAAATCTGTGACTACAGACGTCGCTGACTTTATATCACCAACTGATAATACAGATTAAAATAGCTTCAAAGATCTTCAGAGATTTCCTTTATAACAAACGTCTACCTCGCAGAGCTTACATAGCTCACAAAGCCTCTTGCATTATTTCGCATAGAGGCACGCGAGGAGTATTAATTCTTCGTCATTCATTCCTATCCAACGTCGTCTTGTAGATTTAGGAAAGAAGTAACGTATGCGACTAGTACTGACATCATTAAAAATAATGATTGGCATTCAAAATATTTATTGAAATGGCAACTCGATAGGTCATCCATTTTTTTATAAGCATCCGTGGTAATGGAGAGGATTTTTTCTTTAAATATAATATTATGAGTCATTCAGTTAAATTAGTTTATATAATATTATGAATGTGACAGTTTTCAATATCGTTATATTGGTCCTAACAATAAATTAGGTTGCTATTTAAAGCTAGACGATAAAATGAAATTTATGAACATAAGAAAAATTCTTTAAAATAAATAAGTTTCTGCGGTTTAGCAATTTCTTATACAATTTAGCAAGCCATTATAGGAAAAACATATTTTTAATGAAAACCAAAGGCTTTCTTTATAAACATTAGTTTGCACAACTCGACAACCGAACTATGTAAGTTTATAATGAAGCTAATATATAAAATTATTTAAAATTACTTAAGATTTCATATAACAGATCAGTATTGTTCCAAAGAACAAGCAAAGTTAGAGCGTTTTGTTTTTTAGTTTGTTGGCTTCTACACAAACAAACGAATTTATTTCACAGAAAGGGTTTAAGTGATGTAACAATAAAGTTATTTTATTGTAAAGATAAGTTCTTTCCATATTTTTATGAGTGCTTTAAATTATCCGTAATGAAGTCTCAAGATATTATCGTTTTGTGACTTGATTCGCTTGCATGTCTTTAAAACAATATCCATATATATAAATCAAAATTCTCCTCCAGTCAATCAATCACTATATTGTGCAATCGATTATCGAATTGCCAAAAAACAACATCAAACATAAGCTCTTTATTTCGATTGATGTTTAATTTCTGTGAAAGGATTTGTTTTGGAGCCCATATGAAGCAGTACAGAGTTTTGCGTTTGTTTATCATAAACCATAATTACAAGAATTTCGTATTGGCTTATTTCAATGAATGTTTTTAAAAATGTCAATTTCAATTTTGTATTTATTTCAAATATATATATATATATATATATATTTCATGAAAAAATCTAGAAAATTCAAACGATACATTTTAGGTAAAAATATTCCTGGATTAAAGTAGTTGTTTGCGGATCAAGAAATACGCTATGATGGAATTATTTATTTTCTGATGCACCGCTGCTCGTAAACAAGCTATTGAGGTTTCAGCTCTTAAAATACCAAGCAGATTTCACTGTAAGGAATTTCAGAGTAAATAGTTTTAACGTTTGTTATCACTAAGTAATGATGATACGGGTTAATTTTATTTTTAATGAAACTAATATATTTCGGACATACCACGCGGATCATTAGATGATAAATAACAGGACCAATTGACAGACACTCACATCTCGTCTACCCGTGGTCACGGTTGCTGAAAAGTAACCGAAACGTCGGGAGTATGTAGTTTTAAAATAATAAAATCCGCGCAATACATCCAAAATATATTAGTTTCATTTAAATGAATAAAACTCGCGACAGTCTTAGATCTCATTATGATACGGATTAATTCTATGTTAGATTCATTTTCTTTAACACATTAATTGCGTTCAAGGACCGTATTGGGCTGCGGATGTTTTCATTATGCTTCCGCGTTTACCAAAAAAGCCGGAGATATAAGATACGGATTGTCATTTGTGAACTGGGTCAATTTCATAACCATGTACGTATTTCTTAACGTATATTCTACGACGCTTTCCGAGTGAAATCTATCGGTCGAGAGTGTTTAAGTGCGAATTCTTGCATACTACACATTATAGCCGACTTTTATATAATGGACTGGTTTTGCGATTGCGCATAACAACCCGTCGCCGTCGGTTCGCTGGTTGATACATTCGTATATATTATTTTTGTACCAACCAAAGCATATCAATTACCGGTTCGGAAACAGTGAAATATTTCGTTTTGATTAAACAGAACGCGGGCTATATATTTTTTTAAACGTTAATTTCGTTCAAAAATTTTAACTATAAGTAAAGCTTCACTTTCCGGAGTACCTTTAGAAGGTTCAACTTTATACTTTTTTTTACATAATATGCGATACTTTCCACATATATGTAAGTCAGTGATTTTTTTTATACAATTTTAAATCCTTGATATCAGCTTTCGCGAATATTTAATTTTAATTAAGTATTTTAATTATCTTTGTATCACAAATTTGATAAGGTGATTTCTACTGTGTTATTAAAAATTTATTATCATTTTTTTTGTGTAGATAATATTTAAAATACCTATATTTATTTGTCTTTACAGTAATAGGACCTGTCATAGAAGGTCTCTATTAATATCATTCGTGATTACAAAATAAAATAGTATCTGTATTAGTATGATAACATTACTTTCGATAATTTTACGTGATCAATGGAAGGAGTTGGAAAATATAGTATTTGTCAAAGGATTTCCGACACGTATGAAATATTTTGACTTCATATAACGCTTCGCAATCATATTGATGTGACTCAAGCTAACTCGTTTAGATTTTTAGATATGATTTCGTGATAAGAACGGTTACTATGATAGATTATACGACTATTTTTAGAAAAGTATCGTGTATATATAAATTTTAAATAGTCAGCGATAATACGTCGAATTTGATCATCATAATCGCTTCAACTGCTCCTACCGTTCTGTTAATACGTCAAAATTCGGACATTAACATGTCGCGGGAATGGCATATCGTTTATAAAGAAAAAATTAAAAAAGACAATTTTAAAACTCCCGTAACTTAGTGAATAGATGACCAAAATAAAATTGTGTTAAACCTTTATGGCATTACTTTACAGCGACATTATACAAACATAACAGTGAAAAATTCAATTTCATGAAGCCCGACGGTGGTTTTAAGGTAGAAAAGGCTTTTAGGCCAGCGTCGTGGAAACGAGAAATATTTTTAAAACCCCGCCTCTCTGGCAATTTCTGATAAATAGACCAAATAAAATATTGTCAACGCGCTCTGCAGTTTTGCATCTATTGCTCCTGCTATTTGATATTAAATAACATATCCGGCACACGAGATTTCGACTTGTTCACGGATTTTGATAGAATTTTATCAGCAGTACTTTTATTATATAAGCCAATTTTTCTTTCTTGCTTGTATTTTCGTGCATTACACTTTTACTGATTTCTGTAAGATGGTCCGTGTGTTACGTTGTATTTAATTTTCTGTAAACTATGTTCAATAACAATAATTCAGACTAAATAATTTGAACAACTTTAAACAATCTATTCTTTTAAATTCTATATGAAAACCAACATAAGTTCTATAACGCGCAGTAGATTTAAAAGTTCTATAGAAAAAATAAAACGAGCGATCTTAAGACATTTATATTGATACAATTTCAGGAAAAAAATCATTTTTAATCGCCTGCCTCATATCATTTTATCTACAAATAGATACAATAGAAGCTCTCTCGAGATCTCAACGAGAGCCTTGTTCCCGTGTTAAGCGTAATATAATATCCGTACCCACATACACATATATAAAATTACAATTATATATAAATTGCCATTTCATTCATATCATTTAATATTTTTTTATACCTCAAAATAGAATGCAGTAGATAATTTGTTCAATGTTATTTATTTTTTAACACCACAAACAGTGAACACTCTGTATATTTAATACGAACCTTAATACATACGAATATCCAATACAAAACTTTAAATAGGAGACAATAAGTAACAAATGCAAGTAACATATAAACACAATCTAAAATATACTTTTCCGTAGAAAAGTTATATTAAAAGAATTTAAACTCTTTAAACGAAGTCGCTAGTAGTACTGTATTAAAAAATCGCATAGCACAAATATATACGGAATATTAAAATAATATTTTTACCTTAAACGGACGCCACGACAGGCTTTCACTGAATAACGTAATCGGCACTACGAACTCGCGGCTACCTTATATTTGTTAGGTAAGAAACAATTTAACTCCGCTGTTCGCTCCTTATGCAAGACAAACGAGGAATGGACTCGATTTAAAAGAACATTATACATTCGTTAGTGGGGGTTATAAGAAGGGATATAGTAAGATATATCAATACAAACGCTACATAACTATTTAAATATTAATAAAAAAATTATATTGCAAGAATATCTACATCAGAACTTATCGATTATATTTCTGTCGGACTTTAGTTTGTAAAAATTTTCTTCATAGTTTTGTAAATATTATATAATAAAAATAGAAAAGTGTCTGTTGTTGGATTAACGTTAAATAATGAGTACATTTGATACTCCGTTCTGTTAGATATTTATAAAGAGGTTATAAGAAAAAATTAAGGGTTTCTTTGTTAAGGCTTTAAGAACAATGGCTTGATAAGCGAACATTGTATGATAAATTCGATAAGTTAGAGCAAGTTCATATATTAATAAGAATATATATTTAAAAAAATACAAAATAAAGAAACAAAATACATATTTTATATACCTTGGAAAACACAATATACCTTAAGATAATACTCATATAAAACTATTCATAGTTTTTGTAAGAAGCGATATAGGAAATAACGTTCACTGACTTGTTTAGATCAGACAATATTTAAAAGACTTTGAAGTCACATCCATAAAAGACAACAAAAAAAAAATGCGCCTCAAGACAATATTAAAAAACAACCGCTATGAACTTTATTACCATTTGTCTAAATAAAAAAACTATTAATGTAATTGAAAAGAGTTTTAATTGAATGTTTTATTTACCAGTCTAAAGATCTAATCAAAACGTTACCATCAATATTATAACAAGACAGAGATCTTTAACTTGAAAGGTATATTAACGTCCAAAAGACTTTAACTCTGAAAATAATACAGCAAGACAGCTAATTATTTTCTCACAAAGACTCCATTTACACAGAAAATTTCTCCCGTCCTGTCATTTATTCTCGTTCACTTTGTAGCAAACAACACTGTGATTTGTTACTAACGTTCCACATAAATTAAAAGATACTTTATAACAAAAAAAATCAAAGGATATTTGATTTCAAAAATGCAAGTTCATTCACATTCATGCGCATTTTTCGTTCATTTTTATTTACATTCACGCATTTCAGTTATTACTAGTTGAACTTTTGTTTATAACTCACAGAAAGATTTGTAAACTGAACTTAGTTGTCGACAAAGTACAATAGTTTCGATGCTCGCTTTGACTTGAACTATAGCGGACAACTTTGTTATAAAAACAGATTCTCTGGCTGTTAGTTTAATAAACAATGTTCACTTGTTCTAAGTCTACAGAATCTGTAAAAAGAAACTATAGAATTGCCTTTTATGAACTGTATTTTTATATACAGTTCATATATGTATAATTTGACTGTATGATGGTGAGAAATTTCAGAAAATATTGTTATTTTATCTATAGTTTAACCGTCAGGTTATATGCCAAAACAGTGGGTAAATAGCGTTTCATTTAAATAAACACTAAAAATAGTTACTGGCTCTAGAACGTTTAATCTGCCTGTCTCTATTTACAGACTACACACCACACCAAAGTTAATGAAACTTTTGGGAGTTAGCTGTAACCATACAAAATGTCGGGCTACCGTCAAATAGATAAAAATAAACTTTGGCTCAACTATGACATACTGGATGTAACAAACAATAATGTGTATTTCTCTGTGAGACACCTTATTTTTAATCATAGGAATTTTATTCTATCTAATAAATTGCCTTTAAAAAGTGCCAGGCGCTTACGTTACTCTTGCATTGACATTATTGAATATTATTGGTAACCAATCAACTGAAATTAAAAGATGAATAAATGAATTATCGAACGGAAATCGATACGAAGCCACTTCAACTCTTGAAGGAAATTGAAAATAGAGTCATTTCTGTAATATAAATATCTGTAAGAAGGTATATTTATGTTCTCTGGTCTAATATAATTTTATAGGTCTTCTTTTCATTGAAAAGATTATCCGCAAAAATATAATATGAAATATACGGTACACACAACAGAATAGAGTTAAAAATACAAAATGACATAGCGGCTAAATTCAAAACTTTTTGGTGGAGCCTACACTTTTTTATTAATAAATCTGTATGTTGTGCGATAGGATTGAAATGAATCAATTCTATATCTAGATTGTAGAATATTTTGTCGTACACATACTAACATGAAAAAGATGTTGTTAATTACGTCTCCCCGTCTCGTCTCAGCGTCTTCCGACTAATCTCTGAACCGGCTGCGATGTTTTTAAAATACACATTAAACTAAAGAACACGGTCTAAATTATTGTTTATAGTTAAACAGATACAGCAAACGTAAAACCTAATTCGGTAAAACGTACTATCAGTGGAGACAGATAAAAAACTATATAAAATTTAAATAACAATTAAAACGTTAATGTTTGCTTGGACAGCATGTTTATTGGAATTAGTTGAGCGTTAAGGTACACGTGGAATGGCGTCTGTGTATGTCAAAGTGAGTCCAATTTACCGTTATACTGATCTTGAAGTAAACAGTTGTGACCAAAACGAATACTTTCATCCCAGAAAGTTATATGACTGTAAGTGTAAATATGTAAACGAAATTGTCAATAATTATATTAATATTATTTCTTAATTACTGTTACAATAAAAAAGTGGGATGCAGTGAATGATAACGAATTGTGAATGCACAGGTCGCTGGCTATGGGGAGTTGGTAGGAGCTCTTAACACATCTCTGTTAGCGGACATTGTATGTGATAACTCAAGCGTTCCTTTAGTTTTAGATGATTGGTGGCTTTCGTTTTGCCCTTGCAAGGTAATTATTTTATGGCCCCCTTCGCACAGTCTACTGCATTGCAATAAATACAACGACACAAACAGGACGCATTGTAATTATAGGTAACAAGTTATAACTACGAAATAATGGAAAGTTCTCGTTATAAAAGCCTTTTATTAAAATGTAGTGTTTTTTTTAGGTTAAATATTTTCGTTTATTGCACTATTCGTGTTACCTTTTTATTGTCAAAACATTTAATTTGATGGTGTGATTTTTCATTCAAAACTCGATTGTCATGTCGTGTGTTTGCGCTTTACTAAGGCAAATATAGTTCAACATATTTATATATTAATTCAATTTACGGGCAACTACTACTTGTGGATCTCACGTTTAATTAATAAAAAAATTACTTTTTTTTTTCAACGTCGGGCTAGGGTCATGATGAGATTTTAAATCCAAACTAAATAATGGAACGAGTCAATGATTTTTGTATCCTGCTCATACACGAATTGTCAGAACACATTAGGAAATAGGTTGTAGTGAAATAATCAAACCAAAATTTAATTTACAGCTGTGAAATATCTTTAGAAACCAATCAACGCTTATTAGGTTGACGTGGCGGATAGAAATCAGATTACTTGCTGCGTAATTAACACACTAAATGGAAATGGAACGAAAAGGAAAAATCTTATTTTCTCTATTTCCTTCAACGCTGTTGCTAACTTGGTGTCGGACAGATGCAATTTAAAAATATAAAAAGACCATCGCAGAGAGCAAAACTGAAAAGGCTTTTTTTTTTTCAAATATTTCAACAAACCTTTTGAAGTTTTATAAAATTTAATCTCCAATCACTTTAAAATCTATCTGAATATAAAAGACTACGTATATCATTTTTTTCCTCTTGTTATATATGGAATTGCAATGAAGATTTAAAATTCCAACTACCTTTGTTTTGATTCCTTTATTGAGAAATTCAGTGATTAGTTTTATATTTCAGCCCGCAATAGCTCTTAGCCACATGCAAACTCCGACTTAATCCCACACGATCATTAAAAAATGTAACAAATAAAAGTATTAAAAATTTTCATTATCACTTCAAGAGCAGCTGAAGATTTTTTTCGTCTTGCAATCAAAATCTAATAAGTCAAAGATTGCAATTTAACGAACTAAACAAAGTCACATTTAAATAAACCGTATCTGGAACGCTTGAAAACGAATTGGAGACAAATTCGAATATGTTTGAACAAACACACCTTTTACCTTTTTACAGCCTTTACGTTCCGTCATGCTTAAAGTACACAGAAAATGTCATCTCTATATCTCGCAATTTACGCTGCTCTTGAAAAAGATTTTGTTTTTTATTTGTAGTTGATGCAATATAAAATTCAATAAACAAATTAAATATTTAATCGTTTATTTTTGTTTACTATAAAAAAATATCTTTTATTATCATACTTTTGAAGCTACAAGATCTTTATAATAATAGTCCTGAATAGACAAACCTACACACACCTACACATCTAGTGCATCAACAAATTGATTAGTAAGGTACATAGTTTGGATGAATGAGCAAGATAAACCTTGTGCCTTATCCCAGTCACAAGATAACTCCTCGTACTGTAAACTCCTAAGACCAATTTAAGTCAATTTGGCATTGTATGCAAAACTCTGTGTCAGTTGTACGTAAGTATTTTTAAGGTAACTAAGGCTATTGTTATGATACTATTGTCTTGGTCTTCGTCTCGAACCGCGTCTATATAAATATTTATAATCTTAATATTATAAATACAGACAATATAACGACTAATTCGATAAGACTGTATGTTAGGCGTTTAGTATCTCGTGTACTAAACATACCGTGTAATTATAATATCTATTAACAATCAAATATTAATCACTTTAATTCCCTTATCCCTTAAACTAATTCGAAGATGTATCTCGTTATGCGCAATATCATTATCTCGCACTCCCATTAGCAACTTATTGTTTTCTTATTTTTGTATTGTAACAATTATGAGATAAACTTACCAAGACGTTCTTGAAATAACAAAAAGGTCAGATCTAAACGTAGATATCGAGAAATAGATTACTATAAATAATAATCTATTTTTTGATAAAAGGTTTTGTAATAAAATGCGCAGTTAAATTCGTAAGCTACGTTTTGCAGCTCTAGTTTCACGTTCTACAGGACGTCTCAAAATATCAAACAATAAACATGAACACTCGTTGTGTTCTCACGCTGTATTTAATTTTCTCCTGACATTCTGGCGGTATTGAGCTGCTAGCGAACCGGAAACAATATACAAGTGAACTGATCCATACAGGAACAGTCGATGATTGGTTGTGGTGCCCGCACTATTCCGCCCCGTGCATACAAATCTAACCACAGCCGAAAGTCATTTGTAAAGCGCGGATAATATTTGAACGAGATGACAGAACGCTCATAAATAATTAAAATATCATATACAAAAATGTTACTATTCCATTTATTTTTCTATCAATATTTTAAAATGTTTTTATTGCTCTTTTCCGCTTACTCTTGTTAGTTCATATTTTTTTATATTAAAACTTTCAGACGCTATCATTCAAAAGTGAATCGTTTATAAAACACGTTAGGGTTGAATTCCGATAAAAGAACGTGACTATAAACTTGATTACATTGATTTCGTATTTAAATTTAACAGTTCTCTATAGTATTAATCAAGTTTCTTGGGCTACGTCGTTGTATTACACCATTGCGACCCAATTGTTTTATGGAGTGCAATGCAAATTAAAATTTCACGGACGCGATAAGCTAATCAGATTGTGGTCGTTGTAATGGTTCTAGATAAAGCTACTTCTGACTTCAAATATAGGTCAGATCTCAGAAATAAAACCTTACATTTTCTGCGATAAAATTGAGAAGCAGAAAGTCTTGTACTCGTTTCAATAGTTTTATAAAGCAAGTGATTTTATTTATAAGTTTATCGACAGGGGAAAATTTGCGTAATATAGGAGAAGTATAGCTCAAATATACATATCTTAAACGTCAATTTATTTAAGGAAAAATTTAAATAGATATATTTTCTGTCAGCAACATAACGCGTTGAATGAGTCATAATATAATGTATGGAAAGATAAATATTCGACTGACCGGTTTTTCTGCTTTTTTTATCAAAATAACGATCGATGTATGGGCCCGAGTTTCTTGTAAATTTTTTAGCCGTTTAAGGTTGCCGAAGTATGGTGTAATGGGCGAAGGTGGATCGAATTATTTAAAAAAATATATATTTTTTTATAACCATTACAAATATTGGACTTTAGTTGTAAAAAAAAAAAAACGAACTATTACGTATAAATCTTTGTACATCATGCAACTAAGACTTGGTTAAGAAAATTTTAAACGGACTTTGCATAATCCATCGCCAACGATAGTCAGTTAACGGCATCGCAACATAAAATTAATTTATTCATATTTTAAATTTTAAACTGAACAGAACAAAGAAGACTAAGTTAATAAACCTTAAGAACAAAAACTACAAGTGTCAGTTCATGTGTCATACACGAACCAACTGCACCGAAATAACTTTGCTCACAACGGATTGTGTACGGACGACACAAAACGAACGTTCTAGGACATGTCAGTAATTGGACAAAGAGGTGCCATTCAGCTACACTTGCTGCCACTCATGTCTGATTGCCAAACGTGGACGTCATCCACAGGTTAACAGTTGGTCATTACGATGAATAAGAACTGGATTGTGTCTTCCTTAGAAAACTTTTATACTGTGGTTGCTAAGTGTTAGTTAAATGAAAACTTACACAAAATAATGTTATAATCATTCTCTGGTTTTGTTAAAGAAATATTTTATATAATAGTAAATCTTCGAAATTTAATTAGATATAATTATTTCTAATAATGTATATATATATATATATATTTCATCCGATCAAACATTGTATTCAACTGTCACGTGCTGCGATACGAGCTCAATATTAGGTTTCTAATTGGATACAAATTATATATGTAGGTTTATGAGATACCTAGTACTGTGAGGAATTTAGGTTGATTTATTAAATTTGAACATTTAAACACGTTGGTAAGCAATATTTAATGTTTATACATTACGATTATTTCAATTAAGATCCGTTTTAGTTCCTGTATGCGACCGTTTCTGTTATCTTGCTGGAAAGATTCTCAACGGGAAGACAAAACTGCAATTTGTTGTCCCATATTGCTTGTAAGTCCGCGTCTAACCTTTTATGTCCACTCACGCATTTTACTTCAAGTTATGTTAAGCTAATATCTAACAGAATTAAGATATTCCACGACTAACCAAGAACATATTTTCACAGAATATAAATATTTTTCAATATGGGTATAATTTTTTTTTTTATTATTTCATTTAGAAGTTATTTAATAATAATTTAGCGACGGGCTACTGGCAAAATGTTAACGTTTTTGGTCTAATTTCAAACGATTATTTCAACACTGATACAAAGACAATTCAATATAAAATATTGAGAATTTATCAGCGATCGAGAGCTCTTAAAATAACAAAACGTTTTTCTTCACTTAGTTCTAATGAGTAATAGATAATAATAAAATATACATAATACAGTCTCAAATGACACTAATAAGAACTAAATTAATATTTCGCATACTCTGTTTACTATGCTACATATCTGATATCAGATAAGGGCTTGGGAAAATGGAGGTAGAAATTTAACGCTTCACATTGACCTCGCTTCCGATATTGTTCAGTGCTATAATAGACCGGCTTGAGGGCTTGAAGTTAATAAATATAATGAAGAATCTCTCGATGAATGAATATCTCGATGATTCTTTAAGCTGTTCAAAATAGAGAACTTGTTGAGAGCGAGCTCGTTTTATAGCATTGTTTTATATTATTTTATGTTATTATGCATCGTATGCAACTATCTGTTATGCATCTTCTTAATTTTATATATAAATAAAAACTTTACTTTATTTATATATACGAATGTTATATTAAATTTTCAATGAGTGACAATAATATGACAAACAGCAGAGTAGTACCTACATATATTATGAATGTAGGATCATATAACCTCTGCTCTACCTTATGAAATTGATTATCATAAAGCTATTGGGATCCAATTTAGCATGGCTCGCGCTGTTTGGGATAGTACGCTGTAATTAAGTTAAAACCTACCCTCATTAAATAGGTTGAAAACAACGAATACTTTAGCGTAAATATCAACCATGAAATACATTCAATTATTCGCTATCGACACACATTCCACCCCTGGTTTGTTTCAATAACAGTTATCCACTCTGTATCGTAATCAACCATGAGAGAGTTAATGAATATCAGATATGAACTTAAAAAAAATATATAAATTTTTGGTAAAATTTTACAGAAAAAAAAATTACGTTCTGAAACTTTTTAAATTTATCTTAAATTTGTAAAATAAAACCAATGGCTATTGAACATTAATTAATATATTAAATTCAATTTTTTTTCATTTATTTAAGCAAATAAATGAAAAAAAAATATATATTTTCTATCACGAATGTAGTTATAATCTTGATTTCTTCGAAATAAATATAGTGTACTATTATTTTCTCTAACATTAGAAATCATTTCAATAAAAATCTTCCAAAGTCTTAGATACTTGACTTTTTTAACAGATAATTCTATTATTAAGGGTTAGAAAAGGTTTACGGACGTTCAACGTTCAAGAGTCATGGGATTATAAAATGTACAGCGACCTTTGGATTTATTTAACTGACTTGGCTTTTACGACAGCGGAGTTTGCTTCAACTTAACACGATAAACTTTTAATTATCCACACATCTTACTTACATAAACTCAACTTAAGTTTTGCTGCTAAATTCAGTGATGAAATAGAAGAACATGAAAGTATATAAACCTTCGAATATCAAACGAATTTGTCGGGGTTTTAAAAGCTCGGACGCGGACCAAAAATGTGATTGATTTCGGACGTAATACCACAAACGTAGTTTTTAATATCGTTGTCGCTAAAAAAGAGAAGCAATTTTTTTTTATACCTATCGACTACCGTTTAATATTGAAAAATTTTCAAAGCCGAAATATTATTTTTCAAAAGAAAATCCGATTAGTTCGTTTCAATATGTTTGTTTTTTTGAAATCTGTTTATAAAAAGGCAAAGAATGAAAGGCAATTTCATTCACCATGACTTTTGAGGTTTCCTACTGGAATTATTTAAAGTTTTTAGTGATAATGTATTTTAGTTCTCTTAATATTTTAAGACGTTTATCAAAACCGACGACAATGTCCCTGATTACATCATTTTTCTTATTGCAAGTACTTACCTAAAAAAAATAATTTCTTTATTTCTTCGTTGGATTCTAACGCAGCCTGATTTAGACGACAAAGTTAATCGTTTATTTAGGAATATTTTATTCGTTTGTAACTGTTATGTTTTAATAAATTATAATTTCGGTCATAAAATTATTGTTTGTTTTTAATATCGACGATTTTATGCATGAAAAGTATAGGATTAAATCGCTGGTATATATTTATCAATAGAAGGATACATTAATTATCAGGCAATAATAATGGGAGGTTTGAAATATTATTTGTATTGCAAAATATAAATTTTTCATAGTCTCGCTCATTATTAAAATGCATAAAAAATACCCCGATGGAATATCTAACAAAGTTAAATCCCAGTGGTGGTTTACGAGTTCGCGCTTAGTAGATCATTAATTTATGAATATTATGTACGTAAAACGAAAAACACAACTTTCTTGTATACCCACATATTTCAATCAGAACGTTATTTTCGATCTTTTGTTAATATTCTAAGCTTTAAACTACATAGTCCGTAACTAAAGAACTACATCAATTACGTGATTCTGCCTTATAGCTGTGAGTTTTGTCCTGGCATTCTCAGCGGATAGAAACGAACTTAGTATATGTATTATTTAACTTTGTTCCATGTAAATAATACCAGTCTCATATGTATATATTCATATATCAAATATATTCTTTTTTTCCGAAATAATTTGGCTTTTTTTAATTGATTCAATTTCATTCTGACTTACCCTTTTTCTAAATGTATTGAATATTGTTTACACAATGCTTTACAGTTTAAAGGACTGTATGAGAATACAAAATAAAATAAAGGACCCATTCTAAGTTTGTTGCTGATGAATTTCTTTATGGTATCCAAGACTACGTTTCATTGCATTTTCGTTTAGAAAGACGTAGGGAGGTAGAGACGACAGAATGAATGGGTTTCGCGTGAAAATGTTCACTTTAAAACAAAGGGTTGGTAAATGTGGGGTTAAATAAATTGATACACTGCAGTCTCTTACATATTGCGTGTGACAATAAAGTTGTATTTTGATCGTATCCTAAAAAAACACCTGAAATTATTAACTAAAGACTAGATACGATTTATTTAAAAATGTCACTTTGATATGATTCGAAATGAACTATTACCGTGGAAATAAAATATAAAATTATAAACACTATCATATTTATTAACATATTGAAATATATTTTCGCAACATACATATGGTATTCGGTATTCCACGAATTAAGGTTGAATAGAAATACATTTGCCCAAAAAAATATTTATGTTATTTCCAAAATGCGCAACAGGATATCATGTTTAAAAGTTACCCAGATATATTTGCAGTTGAAGCAATATTCAGTGATATGTTTATAACATGCACGTTTTTGTACAAACGCGCGGATATTCAAGTAAGTAGCAACTTGATTGAGTAGCGATTCAATCTTTTATAGCGAATAGAACTATTCAGATTTGCCGACCCAGTTCCAAAGTGACTGCGAACAATCATTTCATATACAACACAAATGCAATACACAATCTGAAAGTCTTTTTGATGATGGCCGACTTGAATTACATGTGGAGCAATAGAGTTCCTAATGTAGGGCTATAGGCTGTTTTATGAGCAACATATTTCGTTCTTCACAGATAATATCTAGTCTCAAGTCATCAAATTTACACCAACAACGTACGTATGTTAAAGGAATAAAATATTATATAAAAATAACTTAGAGTAAAGTGTAATATTATTATCGAACGTTAAGAATTATTATGGAAAATAAAATAGAAATAGTTTGAATAGACACGTGAAACTAATATATATATATATATAGATTATTTCTATAAAAGACCACATACTCGATGAACTTTGATTTCTGAAACATCACGGCTGATGGTACCGATTATAGCTGAGCCACTTTTTACACTACGAATCTTTTGATATAAATAAAACAATCAATAACGATTTGTTAAATGTTAGTCTGAAATTCAAGAAAGATGTGACTGATTCGTATAATTCTTGGTAGCTTTCGTTCGCTGTAGTACAAAAGACAATTAAATTAATATTACTGTGGTTTCGCGCTCACAATATCACTACAATTGTTACCCCTGTTAAGATATCTCGAAGTTAGACAAGTTAATATAAAATCAATAATCTGCCACTTGACCTTTGATTTATTTTTAATTCTTTATTAATACCACAGCTTTAAAAAACACCGACAAATAAACAACAAATAAGATAGTGAATTCAGTACTATTTTTTAATAGGGTGCCAGTGCATGTCTGACGCAGCTAATGACTGGTATACATAACATTCTGTCATTCTCGGACGCTGTTAAGAGATTAGACAGTTTTGTGAACCTGAGCTTTACAATTAGGTCACAAGTTATAATGGGGGTTATACAAACCACACAGAGGCGGACATGTCAGTGTTATATCAAACAATTTATCACCTCAGCTGTCTGTATGCTCACTGTAAATGTGTTTTCACGAATTTGATATGCTTATATCTCCGGGATAGTTCAAAGTTTATACGTACGTAGTGTTTCGGTAATAATGCAGAGCGGTTTTAATTTAGTTGGGATGCTGAAAGTGCATAAATATCGCGTTAGGTTTATGAGATTTATTAAATTGTTCATACACTCCAGGAGTACGTTTGATGTGATATATATATTTTAATTATTCTGTATTTAATTTCTATTGAAACTGGTCATCAATGGATTCAGTGTAGTATTAATATGATAATTTATTTCCGGTTATTTTAATCTTTAAGTCATACTTATGCGGTTACAATCCATGAGCTGAAGACTTGATCAGTATCTATAGAACTGAGAAAAGTTTTCATCTTTAGTCGGTAAGCGATGTGAGTGTTAATCTGAAATACACGGTGAACCAGATATATGTAAAAATTTTAATGTATTTTAGGTATACTAATAATTAATTTCTCTCGCTACTAAATTGTATGTAAACAACATTTTTTTTTTAAATCATCTGATATTAATAAAAAATGCGAATATATGGCAAAACGAAGTGACTCCTTTGAACGAACTGTCCACTCCTGTAAACAGAGAGTCCTGACAACAATTTTATGAATGGAAAACTGAAAACCTTTCGTATGTCGCTGGACGTAGCAAACTTTTGGTCATTACCTTACATTCCATTATATTTGTACAGAGCTCCATGTGGATCTGTTCGGGTATGTGCTCACAAAACTATGTCTAAATACGACTGTCAAACGAGATAGAAATGAATGGTGACATTTTGCAATAAAATTCTATTTTAATAAACTTCTATTTGTTAAAATCATTTAGTTCATGCAGCTTCTTCACCGAACCTTCTCACATCAACAGTGACGGGAACGTGTATATGTGATACAATTAATTTCAGTATTCATTATGATATACATCACAATTACTTAGCGATTTTATAACTAATATTACACAGGAAAGTATATAAAATAAAATGGTAAAAAGTCACTAATAAAATGGTAAAAGCTAAAAGAAAGGAGAGTTGTGTTAATCAAAATTCCCACCATGGAATTAATTCCTCGTTACTGTAGTTAACAGCGTTATATTTTCATACCATTTTATTACGGAGGCGACGGACGCTTTTTAATTTTAAAGAAGAAAATATATTTCTATAATTTTCAATGCTATTGTACTAAGAATATTAAAAAGAAATGCATCGTAATGTTATATGTATAGATTTATGTATGACATATATGAATAACAAAATTGTTGATGTAGCTGACATTTGTAGACATAATTAATTCTAGCCGCGAGTTTCTTATGCTATAAGAAATATATCCTTTGATGTATTATAACAGGTATCCCTTGATAGTGTAATATAGTCTTCAGAAAGTGAAAAAGTTTGAAAATACGCTTCGATTTAATCCGTGGACTGTGATACACAAGGACGAGAGCCGGGACGATATTTTGAATGCAGCCTCAACTGAATTGTCATCTAATTAGTATGTTAAAGGTATTCTCTGACAAATGTTTCTTGTTCGACGAACAAGTTACTTCAGCTCCAGTGAACGGAATAAAATTGTTCAATACGATTCAAACGTAACTTTTCTAGCATTCGAAATTTGTAAAGCGCGTCCAATTCAATTAAAACAGTTAAAACTTTCGTATTCGATACAATGTTAATATAATAAACAAACAGATCAGTAAAATACAATAATAAGATGGCAAATAATAATTATGTTATATAAATTAAAAATATTAAAGATAATTTAAAAAAAAATATATATTCATTTGCAAACTTCTCCAATTTAATGTCAGTCAACAAAACCAAAGGAAGTCTATTATAAACGGTTGACTCTTTGTACTTTGGAGCTATACAGAAGCAAAATGGGACAGAGGAAGCTTGCAACTCGACAGTGTGGAATTGAAGAGATCGTAACGATGACAGTAGTGACACAGATCAAATTATGACAACACAAGGTAACAGGTGAAGCTGCGTGATATACTACCCAATATACTGACTTTGAATGATAAACATCGCCAAGACAATAGGAAATATCAAGCGGAGTACACTAAGCGCTTTAAGGATTTTAAGATTAGATGTTTGGGATCTCATTATATTTTTTTTACTTCAATATAACTCAATAATAACGGATTGTCCAGTGAGCGATTCGACCGTATATATGAAAATAAATATTAATATGAAATAAAATAACACGCAGGCGTTTATTGTAAAGTTTATATAAATTTTCGCTACAAAAATCATACAATACAATGTCGACGTGCAAACAAAGTAAAATAATCTAAAACACTGGAATTGATTTCCAAGTTTCATGAACCGGTCCAAACATGAATCGTAATTACTGAAGTTACATTCGAAATTCGAAATACTGACGGACGTAGCAACTACGGAATAAAAATGGTAGGGCAATGTTTTGATTTACTTCGCGTTGTATGTTTGTTGTATTAATTAAAATGTATTCTATGCGCTCATTATCATTTACAATTAAAAAAAAATATCTCTGTAAGCTAACGTATCATTCGTTTTATTATTCATTAACAAAAGTGCAATTTCCGTATCAGCTACAGCCACAGTAACAGAAACATTTCCAATTAGTATCAAGTTATAAAATAGTAAGTTATAATATGATTCTTCAAAGCCAAATTTACAAGCGTACGACTATTTTTGGTCATATAGTTATAAATATGATTCTTTACTAGTATTAATAAAAATTTCAGTATCATTTTGTATCAGGAATCATAATTGCCCAAATGAAAACAAAATTTTTTGTCAAACTTCACCCCAGGATCTGCTCATAGTAACCGACATACGTAGTCGCTGTTGACAGGTCAAGGTTATATTTCAGGAAATATAAAATATGCTCGAAATAAAAGCGCTCTTTTACGTTAGCATTTCAGAATTCGCTATTATCGAAGGTCGGCTCGGTCAACGCGCCTGATAGTCGACCTGTGGAAGCCTTAAAGTTTGTGGATACAGAAACACACGACTGTTGTAAAATACGTTTTAATTTAATTCAGTTTTGCATAAAATCGTTCCAGTTTATTCGTCCAAATGAAGCCGTACTTAAATTCAACAACTCCCATATTAAAAAGGAAACATTTGGGATGATTTGTTTATTATTTATAAATATTAACACGAATATTTAATTTTATGACGTATAAAGCGATATGCCGACAATTGAAAAACAATATATCTATATATTTTTTCTATAACTATATATAATAAGACTTTGAAAAGCAAAATCTTTCTTAGCTTATCGGAATGCTATATGAGAGTGTTAAGGAATCTGAAGGTCGAGTATTATTAATTACTTTGACGGAATCCGATACGATACTTTCATCAAATATAATTTTTAAAAAGTTCCAACAGATATCCGTCTAGTCATAAACTAATTACTGATTTCTTGGGCAAATGCACTCGGTGGTGGGAAATTTAAAAGTTATTAAATAAGAAAAAGTTTGTGATGTTAGATTAAGTTGCTCTCCTGTGCCGTCATGTCTACGGAGAGTTACTAAAGTTTTATAAAGACACAACAACATAGTTTCACTTGCAATACTTTTATATTTTGCTCCGTAATAATCACAGCGTCTCTAAAGAAAAGATCTAAAAATATATTTATTAATATTTTGCTTTAGATATAACAACTTTTTTGAAATGCTGCTATAAAGTAATAGGACTTAATTGATTTTCACACTTAGTTTAGTGATAAGTGAAGCTACTTTTTTATTTTCTCACACATGTTTAATTATTTAATATTATACGCATCCCAATCAATACATGAATTCAAATGATATAATTTACGGCACTCAACTCAACCAGATCTCGAATGAAACTTGAAAAAAATTATAATAGACGATAAGCAGTTCTGTTGACAAAACTTTTAACAACCAGCTCGAAAATAAAATAGTACTTACCTCTTTTACTCTATAATTAAAACGAAAGAGTTCGCCCCGCCTCGGTTCTGATATTTCCCATTAAAACAGTTTGCAAAACTTCATTCCACGTTCACCCCGGAATTCGTTTTATTCAATGGTTCAATATAAATAACTTCCATTTCCCAGAAAAAAATTATAATAAATGAATAATACTGTTTAATTTTTTTTTTTAAACATGACACTTTCTCTGTTGCTATTTATGTGATGGAATTAACGATTCCGCTTTAATGTAAACTTGATATATTAATCCGATAAAAATATTTTTTTAAATACAAAAACTTGCAGTAAATACAACTTTAAATTTTTCAATAACATACTTTGTAACGGATTCTAAACGATCTAACTTGGATTATAATTTTTATGTAGAGACGTGAAATGGCTATGTGAACAAGGAAACAGAGACGAAACCTCTCAGCATTCAACGTGCGGGTGCCGGGTCCATCATTGCAGGGAGAGGAGCTTCAACAGTGCCTGGGACTTGCGACCCAGGTGCAGGTTTATGGGGCCCCTAACTAACTCGCGTTAAACGCTCACCTCCACTGTCCAAGCTCCTCTCTCTACTCACCAATATACATAGATTAATTAGTCGAAAATATATCTTTAATTTAACTGTATTTATTCCTTCAACCGCTAGTTCAATTTTTATTTATGTTGTATCTTTCTGTATGTCAAAACGTCGACTATAAAATACACAACATCAGATTGAAATTTTTTGTTATATAGTATTTCCCAGTTCCAAAAGAAATATGTGGGTAACGTCATGTTAAATTTTTAAAAACTACATTTTTAAAAGTACCTACATCTACCATTCAAAATACATATTGATTGTTAGATTCGTTCGTCACTTTGTTATATGGTTTTGACGTTTGATTTCTATTTTGTTTTACACATGCTCCTATCGAAAATAATACAATAACCGATTACTTTTTACATACAATTATATCTCTAAAAGAAAACATAGGTATTTAAGAATGAGCTTCAGACAAGCGGACTTAAAAACAATATTTATTAATATTAACTAACTGGATATTCTTGTATAAATGACATAGAACCTAGACGGACATAAAACACTAGCAGATTTGAAAAGCTTACGACCGTAGCATAGTACGAAATAACAGCATTGCTTACCTCTGACGTGTTTTAAAATTTAAAACGTTGCAAGCGACGGATTTATAATTCACTCACTCCTTTGACTGTAGCATGCATAGACTTATTATTGTGTGACACGGAACACCTTCCTATGCAGTTTCCTGTATAGGAGATGAACATTATCGAAGCGGAAGTCCTACGTGTGTGGTTTTGGTCGAAATGAAAATTAATTTATGTTTTATTTACTAGACGACGGTTAAATAAAAGACAGTATATGTAAGATTTTAGCAAATATTTTTTCATTGTAACATGTCCTTTATAGTATTAACTTATTTTTAACGAGCATTTAAAATACTTAGACTCATTAAAATAAGCCCACGGGCGCGTTCAAGGGAAAAAAATCTTTGATTTGATTTGATTGTTTAGATATTTTTAATAGCTGTTTATTTTTAATGGGCAACAAAGAATTAAGAAATTATATACAATCATTTCCAATGTCTGTATTGCCAGCCGTTTTTATGAGTACTAAAGAATCAATGCTCATAGGCTAGCAGCCTAGCTGTTAAATAAAATTAGAGCTAGCGAAAAAAGAAATATTATAAATGCTTTCTATATACAAATACATATATATAATAATAAAAAACTTTAAGGTAGTATTAATAAAGAAATAGTCACAAAAAGAACCACCGAGTTTGAAAATATAATAAAGATTCCGAAGTTTTCCTTTAAAGACTGTCAATATCGGCTTTCTATCGGTTTTCGAGAGCCGAACTCGCAAGTTACATTCCGCTGGATAGAAAACGAAAAACAAAAATTCGAAAATGGAATAGAACTTGGCGTGAACCGAAAAAACGGTGGATGTTTACGATTGTGACAATTAAACTTAATTTAAAACATTGATTAACATTTGTAAACAAGAAAAATTAATAAACATATCTTTAAAAACGTGTTAAAAAGAAATATTTAAAATTCATAATGAAAATAATACAAATTCGAAAATATAAACATCATGGAGTGCTTTTTATAGAGTGACAATATTCATTTCGGTAACCTGAAGGTTCACTGAATGCAAAATAAATAAATGTTTGTGACATTGAATTGTTACTTATTTATGGTCAAGGTCGAGGTAAATGTGAAAATATTTAAACATGCATCCGTCATAATAATTTTTTAATACAATTCATTTATAGTTTTCGTTATTCGAAATTACAGTCTCAATTTCTCGATAAAATATTAAGAGAATAATTCCAAAGTATTTAATGTATGATTCCTCATAGGTATTCCTGTGTTAAATTATTGTAAAATTTTTTATACGTTCCACTGCTCTGTCCAAGGTTAATATTTATCGGGAGTACATACATTCGGTTGGGTTAAGCAAACTTAATCGTACCTGCATTTCAGTTCAAAAAATTCTTCAGCTTATTTTAGATATTTTAAAAATATATCAACTTTATTTCGGCTATAGTCTATACTAATGGGAATACAAGTAAATTGTTTTTTTAAAAATCATAAACCATAGACGTAAATGCACCTAAAATTCGAGTATAAATTGAAAGACAAACATAGTATTTTATTTCCTTTAGATGACGTTATTTGTATATTTAATATATAGTAAAATATATATATAATTAATAATTTTTAAAAACGAAGTAAAACACCTACATATACAGCTCAATTGAGAACACATTCAATTCCTTTGCATTCGTTCAAAAATTGTATTTTGTTTCCTTTCAGTTATATTTTGGGCGTCTTCAAGAAATGGGTGGATAGGCTGTTACTGCGATAGTTGGTACTACCAACGTAATGACATAGTTGGTACTACCAACGTAATGACAGTCAAGCACTGTGCGATTTAAATAAAAAAAGTAACAAATTTGTGGCTTATACAATATCGAATAGTACGATTTCAAAAAAAAGAAAAAAAAGATTTTTTATACAAATTCGTACGGCCGCACTGCATGCGAAGTGATATCAGCTGTTGATTAAAACTAACGTTGTTATCGTAAAGTGCAAATACTTAAGAATGTAAGACTACAAACGCTGCGTACTTGAAAAATGCAAATTTGCGGTAACCATACAAAAACTTTGACCTATAGTTAATCTTTTTGTGTTTTTTTTTTTTTTTGTAATATGGCCTTCATCCGTGCAGAGACGTGCACAGTATATTCTGCCAGTGTCGTGTCTTTTTATGTTATTATAATTAGATGTATAATGACATTTATATGAGTGAATGAAGGTTGACATTTTATCAGTCATGCAACGTGAAATCAGTGGTTCTGAATACCGTGCCATAGGATGAAGTGCCGTAATTACATTTTAATTAAATATTCGGCATTAAGCCCGTAATACCGATCAACTGGTTTAAGTACGATTAACGCCAATATTTAAATCCGTAACAAGCTGTAAAACAGTTATATTTGTGATTTTTCTGTTTAATATTTTTTTGTGGAGAAATTTTCCTAAATGTTGGGTAACTTAAGGTTTGATTAGGTATAGAATTCTTAACACCTATTTCAGTATTTACTGTCTAGTAAAGTTAGTCTGAAATTAAGTTTGCTTGTTTGTTATTGTTAAGACCTCCCTTATATTATCAATCATCACCATCCGTCCTAACGGAAATGTTTTCTTTGGACCATAAAAATTATTAGTTAACGTGACTCCGAAAAAAAAAATTATAAATGTCTATAGTAAATTATAAATATTAATTAAACAATGACACTTATAAAGGTTAAAAAAAAAAGTAATGATAATTTATAAATTCCAACAAAAACTCCAAATGAAATTAATTTTTACTTCATAATATTACTCTATATATTACTATAGAGTAAAGTACTAGTGGTGCCTTGATAATTTCAGTGCATTTAACAGCTACAAGGCCCCATCAACTCTGCCAGCGATACTTTAAATTACATGACAGCTAACCACCATGTTTTAATAAACCGCTACGTGTCAATTTTATATTTCGATAGTTAAAATGGCGGCTCTAAAGACCTTTCGGAATGCATTGTGGATGATAAGATTTTCTTGAAGCCTAATCTTTTTATATTGAATAGATAGCAACTAAAAATGAAAAGAATGATTACAATTTATTAATTACTATGAAATCATGTAGTTGGCTTGAATGTTCTATGATTGTAATTAAGAATTCTAAGCAGACCTATCAGGACTTAAAGCGAATTCATCTCTCCCAACATCAAAGATATTACGTCGGACTGAAAGCGTTTTATGTTCTAAAAATTTCCGAAACGATACGAAGTCGTTTTCGTTAGTTTCGTCGGGGTCTGAAATGGGCACGGTTTTTACATATCGCCATTATTGTGATATTCCACTGTCAGGCGAAATATTAGACACTTAGACGGACTCAAATGTAATCACAGTATATTTTACACAAAAATGGCGAACTATAAAACGTTTGAATGAAAAAAACACCCGATAGTTTCTCTGACGTGAGTTTTTTTTCAAACTTTTACAACGGATAACTTGATATCGGTTGGGATGTTATAATTCGCATAGCGCCAGTTAAGTTCAATACTGAATCCATTAGCACCGAAACCTCCATCAACTACAATATCCGTTTAGAGATAAGCTATTACAGCGTTAGACAATCCGTGGCATGTGAATAGCTATACAAACATTTTTTAGCATAAATTTACTTTATGTATTAATTTTTTATCTATGGTTATCTGTTGATGAACCCGATCAATATATTCGGTTGCATTACTTTTGAAAATAGAATGCACTAATTCAAGATGTATTTAGTAAACTATCTTTTGAGAATTAGATTTGGTAATTATTAGGATTCTTGGTAGACAGTCTGCTTCTTACTTCTTAGCTCGGAGTCTAGTTGTCAGATTTTAATGCAACAGTTTAGTTCGTTTGTGAAATGTTAGGCTTTAAGCATCCGCATTTCCTTCTATCGCGTATACTGGCAGTTGAGCTCACATTTCGTTTTACTTACGATGTTTTTTTTTGTTTACTGTTCAAAGCCACTTATTGTTTGTAATGTTTCGATCTCGACTACTTCAGGTATGTTACGTTGAAATGCTACTGTATAAGATCTTGTTTAATCAGAGCATTTTTTAGAACACGTTAGTGCTGGATGTCGTTTTCATGTGAGAAATAAATTTACAGCTTTTCTTTTTTGTGAGATAAGACAAAAATATATAGAACTTTAGATGAACTAAATTGAGATAAAAAGAAAGTTCTTTGCGATTGGTTGCGTAAATTTTTTTTCATTGACTTATTTGTATAAAAATATGTCGCTGTTCAAGTGATTCTGATTCGAGAAGGGTTGGTTTTCTGCCGTTTCTACATACATTCTGTATTATACCACTTCATAAGAAGTCTGAAACAAAATCCCTTCAACGTCTACGTGTCCCGGCGATCAAATGATGTTACTCAATACTTTTATATCACAGACGAGTGACGAATTTGCCTACGTTATTATAATTTATATTTGCGTAAATTCAGAAGCTTAACTTTAATTATAATTTTTTTGTTAACCCGAAGTCTTCACTTTTTTAAGTGTTCAAGAAATTGTGATGAAATTGTCATTCATATAAACTTATTATTTATTTTTTGGACACCCGACAGGTTTATGTTCGCCTGGAACAAAAAAATGTTGTAGGGTAACGTATAAGTGACAATTTCTCCACGAAGCACGAGTATTGTCGTTTCTTTGTCCTTTTCAATATTGTTACCCACCACTCATGAGATAAAATTATATTTTATCTAGCGTACTATTTTAAGATGCAACAACTTTAATGTAATATTTTGAGTCCATAAACAAAGAACTACTTTTGCGATACCATAGACAACAAATAGTCAAAACTATGCAGATATTATTCATCTGCGATCTCGATCGACATCGATCTCGATCTCGTAACTCTTTAGATTCGAATGCAAATATTTTTGTTTTTTCAAATTAATTAACCCTGATATAACAGCAAACTCTTTATGTGTTCAAGAATTATTTTTTTTTAACTTCATCGGAATTATTATCAGGTTTTCGCAAATTAGTACAATCAATTGAAAAGTTGTTCTGAAACGTACTTTGTTGGTAGGTATTATTTAATATGTTTAAACTGACAGTAACGAGACGCGGACAGTTCATCTTCTGTTCAATTAGTTCAAAACTTGTTGGCAAAACAATTCTTATTATATCAAAACTCCGAAGCTATTTGCTCGCATATCCAAGTAACGTTCCATTCAAACAATACAAATTACGTTCGTTCGTTTACGTACGTTCGTTTTCCTGTGTTTTATTAATTTGATATCGTAAAAATAATATAGTGTTTGTGTCAGTGGTATAGTGAGTTGTATTTTGACCATGTTTCCATTCTACTGATTCTAGTAGTGTTTATAGTGGCGTGATGGAAACGAGTATGAATGAAGCTATCATGGGTTGGTGCGCACGCGCGTAACGGTTGAAATGATGGTGTGCATGCCATTGCGCGGGATTTGTAGCTATAGGCTAATAGCTTACAGACACCACTTGCCCTTTTACGTTCATAGTCAGATATTGTTCCGTTATAAAAATATACATATATCTGTACACAAGATTATGTTTAATGTTTTCTCGTGTGTTATCATTTAACAGTACATTTATATATATTTTTACGGACATTACAACATTGTAATATGTAATTTAGTAACTAGGTTGTCAGACTTGATATATTTATTTTTATTTATGTTTTATATTAAATACAGGGTGATAGAACCTTGACACTGCTTTTTTGTCGCATATCTTTTTCATGGATCTTGAGGATCTTTAAAGGTAAAAAGTACTTACTTACAATACTTTGTGCTCTGTTCGTCATTAGTCTACACTGGAGGATACTAGCGGGGAGGGGGCTGGTGGGGTACTCATAGCGGGACGCGGACAAATCAGTCGTGCGCGTTCTGTCGTGGAGGGTATACGTGTGCTGTGCTATTAAAATAACTCGATCGGCATCACATGTAAGCACGATGGATGTTCTTCCGAGCGGTAACCTATTCCGCGAGTTGCAGGACGTCACCGACACCGGTTATTTCGAATGGAAGCTTTCTTTGGAAGATTATTGGCAACAGGTAAGTGATGCTGAGCGAGGATTTACCAAAAATGACAAGCTATGCAAGCAAGCGAGCTGGCGCATTATTGTTTAACAGTTTCGGAGTCTTCGAAGTAGGGTGGCGTCGCGCTTGCGTGGGATCCCGCGGTCGATTTTCAACGGATCTTCAACCAAAGAAGTTCCTTTCGTAATGTTCTAATGTTAGATTTGGAAATGTTAACTTTTTAATTTATAAACCAATTGCGATGAAGGTTGTTGCTATGCGTTGTATATGAACGCGCTGTTCACTAGTTCTCGTGCTTACGCCATAACTAAAAATATCCTAGCAATGTTTTAAGAGGTTCGGGTTTTACGATTTAATGTGCTAACACACATTTAAACACCAATATTATATATTACGTCAACATTTCTAATAGGTCACCTCATTGGAAAGTTTGTAAAACTTTCTCATAACTTCCCCTTAACTGTTCGAATATTTAAAAGTTACGTATTTTATTTAATAAGGATGTTGCATCTTGCAAGTTCATGAATTGACGTCGATGTACATTTAGTTGGCATATAATCTAATAGGATCACTTAGTGGATCATGAATCGTGTTCCCTTTCGTCCAAAACGTATAATATTTTTTTTTATTAATATAAGTGGGTAGACGTTTTTTTAGTTCTCCAGTGTGGGATTCCACAAATGTTTCATTGATAAGACTGTAATGTTTTAAGTACCACCAATGACAAATGGACGATGTGTTATTGTTTATTATACGTCTGACCGGTCAATATACAACATTTATAGTATAGTAGGTTCCACATGATTCATAACTGTTACACGTACAATGAATAACAATCTATTTCTAAAGGTGTTAATGTTTACGTAATGGTATGCGTGATTTTTCTGATAAAATTTTGTTTACCTACGGATTGTCGGTAGATATTTTTTTAGGAATTTTGCACTTTGACCGGTAAGATATGAATTTAGATTCAATTCCTGTGCGGCGGTTAACGTGAAAAGCCTGTGAATTCTTTTATGACGTCTTCGTTTGTTTTTTTTTATCGTATCTACTTTTGTCTTATAAATGCAAAATTAAATAATATTGTGTTTAGGAACACAAGAAAAATTGATAAAATCACGAAGTTTGATAATCACATATATATATTTTTTATTATTCAGAAATAATTTGTTGCTGGTAATTATAGTCACGTGTTAAAATTTATCAAAGTTACACCAATAACTTCTGAGTATCTATATTTATATAAATAAGATGCAAAGAAACTGAAATAAATTTCACGAGATAATACAGTCTTATTCACTTTTATTATTACGAATTATTGTTATATATTATATCTATAATATTTTTTTTTACCATAACTAGATGGCCAGTTTCAATTAATATTCTGCATATTGATTTCAAAATAATATAAAATACAACGCATTACGCGAGCCGTCTCTGAATTTGTCAACGGAAAGTATAGATATTTTTCATGTTTAAATCTCTTGTATTAAACTGAAATAAAAAACGTTTTTATACAGCAATATTTTTGAGCATAGATAGTTAATGAAATTGTTTCGCTTTGTACCACGGCGTGTACATTCCAAATAATGTCTCAAAAACACTCGAATTCACCGCTTGCTCTGTACCATAAGTACGAGCTTACATCATCAAACTCCACACAAATAGTTTCTAAGTTTTCGATTCACGTTAGAATCGTATAGAAACTATTTTACTTTGAGAATGCATGAATCGTTCGAGATTAATACGTAAACGCCTGATTTGATTGAATAGTAATTTGATTTTATCGTATTCGATGCTGTATACGGGCTTGCTGTCGGATTTACCTTCCTACATTTGGTTATTGGGATATTGTATAAGCCGATTAATATCGGACAACGTCGGCTATCTGGACAAATAGTTCAATTTTACACATCAGTCCCTGAAGTCATATGCCGTGTGTGTGTGTACGGGATAGATAACAATCACCTAATTGTTCACTTTAGTTCCGTTCGGAATGTACTTACTTACTAATAAAACGTAAAAATATCGAGTAACCAACAACAACATACAAATTCTTAATGTCTTACTTAGTCTTAGCAAAATATTATGACAAACGATTTGAATGTTAGTTATACTTAATTCGCTTCGTTGTGTATTTATTCCGATGTTTGGACTTCAAAACATCTATTGGGAAATAAATTTACTTACAGACAATATAATAATTTTATATTCATACAAATAGTTTATGAAACATATCAATTATATTTTAATTGGGTAGACTCGTCCTTTGGGACGCTGCTGACTTCTCAATTTCAATTAAATTGCGGCAGATAGTCCAAAGGCTTGGAGTTCTCCTACGAATTAAGATATTAATTAGTGTATATGTATTGATACATCAATAAAATTACGCAATAGAATAATTCGGAAAATTGCTCCGAGCGGACAACGGTGGCTGCAAAGCAACCGAAACGTCGGCACTATGTAGTTTTTAAAATAATAAAATGCGCGTTGTAATCCGAAAACATTATTTTCATTTAAACGGACACTCGCGGAAGTATTTAATCTCATTTGTTAGAACGTTTTGTTTAAACTGTGAAAGCGAAAACCAATTTTTAAATACGTCATACAAAATGTTCTGTGTACCATTTGCCTGGTAGCTCTTATAAAATGATATCTTAGAACAAATATAGCTTTAAATGAGACAAAAACGTTCTATTTTTCTATCAGTGGAATTATCACACTGTTCGTCTTGCCGTTGAGACGGATTGGTATTACGTTAATAATATTTTAAATATTGCAGTCATTATAATTTTTGAAAAATCGCACAAGCTTCGGAAACAACAGGGAGGCAGAGTAGTTGTTCAGAGAGCCCCGTTATAGCCCAATCTTTCTGAAAATATACGCTACACATATTGACCCTCAAACGAACCTATGACCTCTCATTACATATTTTTTTTTATATATATATTACAATTTCATACATTGTATAGAATATATTAATATATCGTACCTTTAATTTAATACTCGTTCCATATGTACGTATACAATGTTTTTCAAATGACAAAATAAAAACTTGTTTCGTTATAAAGCAAGCGGAGTTGTGACTGTTTTATTTTGGTCCAAAATTCTTAATGAACACTGTTCATAATAAAATTTCTGTCATATACTAGTTAATGAAAACAATATTTTACTTAAAAACTATGCGGTTATAAATAATATTGAAGAAAAGAATCTAATAGGAAATTAATTCCCAATTTAAAACAATCAGTCTGACCTATGGTATGCTACGGTCGACTTAATTTGAGATATTTCAATCAGTCTTAAGTACATGCTTCTTAAATATATTAAACTATAATATTATAAGTGCATGTTGAAAAAAATAATCTAGTGTATGGAAAGAAAATAAAGTTTTTTTTTTCAGTATGACGTAACCTTTTTCCAAAAAAAAAAAAAAAAAAAGGAGATTTATGTACGTTTCAATGGTTTCATGATAATTTAAATTAAATAATATTTGTACTGTACAAGACTATAGATTGTTATCACGTTACAAAGATCGTCTCCTTTTCCTGCCAAGTTCCAACATTTTTCTATCAAATTCCATTAAGTTCGGGTTAGCCTTATTAACGTAACATGGGACAGAGCCACTATGACATGTATAATAATAGTATCCGTATACTTTGAAATTAATAGTTTATTGTCGGACTTCGGACAGTCGAAAAAAGGCTTAAACTGACCGACTTAAAAATATAATGCCTATGAATTGATCGCTATCACACAGTTTCTAATAAATTTATTACTTTTGATGAAAATATTAATCTAGTTGCAATCAACAAGTTTTAAGTTCAAGGTTTATGCAATCAGCTCCCATTAAAGTTAGTTCACGTCGAGATTGATCAGTATTATAATCACTCATTAATCTACGGTATGCACCTATTGTTAAGATATATTACCTCTTTTATAAACCCTATAAATATAAAAAGTCACGTAAATACAAACAAATACCGCTTTAATTTTTTTTTTTGAAATCAAATCTAATCTGAGCAAGGAACTAATTTTACATGCTATATCAGACACTTTAAATAAATAAATTCAAGACTTTTAGGGATATCTTATAAAAATATTGTATTATAGACTTCACCCTTTATTTAAGGGTTGATTCTTAATTACGAAGTAGTAAAAAAAAAACCCACAGTGTGTCATTTACCCTCCTTACCACAAGCCAGTGATTGCAGTGCCAGATAGAGGGTGCTCCCGTGAGGTCTCGTAATTACGAGTTTCCTAAATCGATACGTTAGCAAAACAAAACGGGGATCCTGTGAAGGTAATGTATGTGTAAACCATAATTCCATGACGGTTCACACTCATGGATTTACTAGGCATTACCACAACCCGATTTAGCGTGAATCCAATAAAGATATTCGCGACTACCAGTTATTTATTACAATAATTGTATTACCGACATCCGATCTTACTGACAGACATTTTCATAATACTTGATGTAACGAGACAATTATAGAGATTTAAATAAGAACTCTTTAATGCTTGGCTCACATTACAACAACACCTGTTGGTAATTAGAGATATTGCTTCAGATCATAAGTCATCATTATCCAAGTAGAAGTACTTTCAATATTCCCTGAAACAACTCCAGTTTTATAATATTTTAATATATATATATATATATATACGATACATCAACAGCATTGCGATACTTCGCGAGCCACGTACTCAGGTTGGTCGTAAGATATCATATTTTACATCGGCGTTTATCTTGCGGCTTCGACTAACTAACTATACTTCAATGAATATAGTATTTTATACAACCAATGGTTATATCAATAGATAAGTATCATTACAATGGCCTAGTTGTAACTCGTTGGTAATTCAAATAGAATTCATAGCACGGCTATATATTAGTTGATTTAATAGACTTATCGTTATGACATTAAAATAATTCTACAACGTTCGTAGTTTTGTATCTGATGAAGCGAAAATAGTTTTTTTTTATATCTATTCTATTTATAAAAGTTTGGATAGCCGAATATCTGATCATTGTATTTTTAGCAAAACCTAGCCGGATTATTGGCTATTGAATAATACTTTTAAGTTTTTTTATTATAGCTTCCGTGGTTAAGCCAGGCTAGCCATGAATGTACATCGTCCGTGAGTTTAAAAATAAACAACACACTGTTAACTTCATCAAATGGCCGTTTAAAGTGCTAGTTGTTTGAAGCACGTAGATTTTGCATACGAAAAAAGATGTCGTGGTATTCATTTTCTGTAGTAGATTATTTTCATGTTAAAAAAGCCTAATCCAATTTAATCATAAAAGACAAGAGTACGCGGCTGACTTGGTTTTATTTGATACATTTAAAAATAATAAACATAGAGAACAAACAGTCCAATCATTTCTAACAATCGTAAGTGTCTGACTAACGGACATTCCTACAAGATAACCCGTAAGCCATTTACAGCGATTAACGTTCGTTTGGTGCAATTAGCGACCGGTTTGGAGTTTCAAGGGGTCTCGGAATGTATTAGATGGCACTAATATTTATGTATACACACAGACAGCTACACCTTGTAACACTGAATCAGTGCACTTGGTTATTAGCGTTTTTGCGACGCGAAATTAATGTATTTATCCACGCTGTTAGAGGATAACCCGTTTAATCAACGATAAAACTTTTATTTCTAAAAACTGAACGTTCAGCCATTATGTTACCAAATGGACTGCAGCTTTTGAAATTTGTAATTTCTTTTGGATATACTAAATTTACGGATAAATAAAGTTTTGTGTGTGACTTTTTGATAGTATAATATTTTGTTTTAACCAAATGCATAGATATGTCGTACGTATGAAAAGTATGTATTTTTCATGATGTGTATCCGTTCGTTTGTTCAGCCTAATCTCCGAAACGGCAATGTAGTAATGTGTAGATAACTGATGTAAGTTACTCCTTTTATTTACATTAAAGTTATTTTTAGTCATTTAAATATAGTATAGAAATATGTATCGCACACCAAGTCTCAGCCAAATCTAATTTGTATAAAAAAGAAAAAATATTAATTTATAGTTCAGAAACTTACAGCAATTAATTAGATTTAAACCAATATTTTAAGATCAGCCAGCAAAACAATCTGGTTGTTAGACATTAATAATACTAAATTTACAATTGAAAACACTAAATAAACAATAAACTATAATAATTGTTATCAAACAATAAACATCATTTGTACAATCGAAATAAAAAATATTATAAAATATATACCTGGCAGTTAATTACTTAATCTTGTAATAAGTGACTTGAAATATTCATTCATCTTTATTAATAAAACTCATTTTCACTGTTCGCCGTCATGAAAACATATCACGCCTTTATTTATATAGATATAAGGGATGAATTCCGTCAGACTCGTGTGGTGGACCGCTCCTCAATTAACTTGATTCGTCTGTGGCTTGTGTCTCTGCAGCTCAAACGTTTCCCAGAATCAGATGTGAGAAGCTAGACGCGATTTAATACTGAAGGAATCCAACAATGTTGAAATGAAAAATTATTTTCTACAGTCTATATCAAAACGAACGGTGACAATATCCGCGCACGATTTTATCTTTTATCTCATATATTTTATCAGCGAGTTATCAACATGACGTAAATATAAAATAATTATCGTAATTATATATAATGATTGTTATATTTATTTATTTTTGTATAGAATTTGTATATCGTCGAGAAGATAATTTTTTTTTAATTTTTCAAGAGGTACTCAATAGTTTCATTTAATATGGAAAGTTGTTATTTAATTTAAACTGCAGTCATTTCAATGCTGTCAATTATATATTTGAATGGTATAAAATTTTTTATAAGTCACTGCAAACTTTGATTTCAAACTCTCGCTTCAGAAACGAAATAAACAGTGTATTTTCTTAGTCATAATATAGTGGGGAAAGATAAATGTAGCTAAGCTATTCTGTTGAGGGATGTCGCATAGCGAAAACCGTTGTTCATTATTTCTCGTCTATTTTCTCAGAAACCGAGTTGTGGAGAGTAGTTTTGTTTCTCACAATAAAAAAAAAATAATGATTTAAAAATCGTAGCTGACTTAACGCAACGTGAATTTATATGTTTCACGGAAACCGAAAATTCTATATAGAATTAATTAATTAACAAAATGAAATTGTAATGCTAAATATGAATTTATTTGCTAACATAAAATTTACATGCGAATATATTACGATTGGATCAAATGATTTTCGAGTGAACCTATTAAATAACGAGCAATAAAACAGTTATTAATCTCTCTATTTGCTGGTTTCCGTGATTTTGAATGTAATAGCTATTTTATTATAAATGTTTTAAATGAATGAAAATATATAATCAAGAACGTGTCTTGCTCTAAGTTCTAAGTCTAAAACTTATAGTATTAGAGTATACAACTAAACCCATTCACAATATCAAAGTAAATATCAGTCTAAGCTCTTTAGCCGGCAGACAGCTTACCAGACAATCTCGCTACCACGAGATGGTTTTGTGTCGATGTTGCATGCCCATTGCGATAGGTCAATACAATCTAAAGCGGCGCCCGAAATAGTATATAATTCAGACAAGTCGGATTTTCTCTTAAACTGTTGTAACTTTAATGTTTGATACAATATGCTTTCTGGATTTGTCCTACGACGTCCCTTGAGACAATGCAGCACCTCTTGACATTCAGTTTATGTTTTAAGGATTATTTTCATCGTCTCTTATATTATTTTAATATCCCTAGTTTATGTCCCAATAGATTTACTCTAACCATTCACTACTCTCATACCGTCAAAAACTTAAGTTTAAAACGCGTTGGTTGCAACAAAATTATTTCAGACGAATATTGTGTAAATTATGTCATACCTCATCGTATTTCTTATATGAAAATACTTTTTATATCAGAAGATACGCTTTTCCTACCTTTGCTATTAAGACGAAAAAAAAAAAATTCTCAACAACTTTTCGTAGGACATTATTATCACTGAAATACCCAATTAATTTCACCCACTTACAAATGTTCATGTGCTGGTTAAAAAAAAAAAAATCTCTTATCTGACATTGTATTTCTTGGATCACCTCCAGCTTTTTATTTCTCCGACTGCGCGCACTTTTGGAATCACTTAGTCTGTTTTAACCGTGATCTATCTCCGTCGGTATGTAATATACAAATAAATCTAATATTGAATACTTGGATTACAAAAATATAGTCACCGTTTGCCACACAGCACACCCAACTCCAACACTTGATAGTGGAGCAACTTTGTCGTAAATAAGTTACGAACTAATTATAGTAACCGTGCGTAGTTTAAAGTTGTAGAACTAGAATAACAGATAACGTGTAACAGGTCACTGAGATATGAAAAAAGTTATTAATAAAGAAGGATTTATTAAAACTTATCTTGAATTTTTCACTTAGATTACACGCATTTTAGATTTACATTAAACGGAACCGGCTTTAAGCCGCACAAACTATGTTACTCGCATGCCATACATTAAGGATAGAGTGGATATGTTATTAAATTTTATAACTTGCTAACATACTTACGTCACCTCATAGGAAAGCTTGATTAAACTGATGCGAATTAAAGCGAAGGCTGAATGTACGTATTCGCTAACGACCACACGTTCTCCAGGAGTGATTCATATGTATTTATTATTGACTCACACGTCTCATTTTATTATTATATTCAAATAGCAGCGTGTAATAATGATGCAGGATTCGTTGCTTTAAATTGAAAACACTTAAATGTGAATAAATCTTTGGATTATCTTCTGCGGACGCGGCTAGAGTTGTTTTTAATAAAATGTCGTTTTATCGTTTACAGGAAACCTCTGTAATGATTCACGTATGAGGAAAACAATACTATACTATCACATAAAAGCCGATATTACGAATTTAATTAGACAACAAACAATCGTACGAAATACACAATTTATAGGTATATGAATTTATTTATATTGAATAATTTCATTGTGTTGAGATAATAATAATAATAACACAGTCGAAATAAGGTTTTAGTTAATAATGAAAAAAATCTCCTTAAATTGAAAGCGACCATAACTTTTTAAAGCCATGCTTAGTGAAGGGCACGGCCGGTTTCAAATATCGATTAATACGACGTCAAGTTTAATAAATAATGTTTTATTTCCTACAAACATCACGCGACCGAAACCATTGTCTGTTTTCGACTAAAACCGCACTAATTTCATATATTTGGATATAATGAATGCGCGTCGAAAGCCCTTTGTCCGAGGACCTATGTATATCACTGCATCAATTATTATTAATCTTGTTACGGGCATGTTTGACCTCACATATTAACTATTATCCACGTCCATTACACTGAATGAGCCCGTATTGGAAATCATTTGTATTGTTCTCAACGTATTTTATATCTTTTGAGTGGCAATTCACATATCGTAATTACGATTGATTTAACATTATAACATCGCAAGAAATTTTCAACATTATTTTATTACAAACATAACAAAAAATTCGTTTAATAATATTCGATGACGGAGTAGTGTCCGGCATCCAGATATCCTGAGAATAGGAGATGTTTGACCGTCCTGCCGTTGCCATATTCTATGGTCTTGGAGCAGCCGTCTCTGTGTACTGAAAACGTGAAATCTGGATGCAACTCACTGACGCAGTGCAACTCCACGTGGCCAGCGTACTCACCATCACGAGACATCAGACTACGATAATCGGACGGATCGCGTATACTGAGGCCGTATGATCGGTCGCCTATTATGAAATCTTTATACCGTTGCCAATTATTGACGACCCGTTCAACAACCCGTATTCTTATCTCTCTGTGCCTTTCCTGTGTCCCGTAAAGCGAGTATGAAACCGATCTGAAGAGACAGTTTCCGTCGCCTCGGATTGACACGAGCCGTCGTGGCATTTTATGACAAACCAGGCAGATCAACCAGACAAATCAGGCAGCTCGACGGTTTTACGTTCTTATCGATAAAAAAGCACCCAACCCTAGTGACGTTTTGACGTGAATTTCATTTATCTTGCATAGCGTATTACATTGTGTGAATCGAGTTTGAGATCCTTCCTAAAGCAATGGACGCCCTTAGAGGTAAATTTGTTTATAACAGTTCATGTTCTCACATAAAAAATCTTTGATGTAGATACGTGAAATTTTTAAATCCGATGTTAATGTACAACTTGATTGATAAATGTCATTTGTGTTTTTTGTCGATTTTTCTATTATGACAACTTTGACAACCTCATTATGATATCATACGGCTATAAGGTCGAGAATCGCTCGACTGTTTATTTTGTTTTAAACAATTAAACGTCCATGACTATTATTATCGTTGCATTGAATCATGTATTTTATGAGTCATGTTTTACTTCCCATACGAAGTCAACATAGCTCGCCGGCTCGGCTAATACACGGATAATTATAAAATTACTAACGAAATTGTATTTATGGAACATACGACATATTTAATTAATTTGGTTTCGTTTTCTGGTATGATTTAAAACGTGAACATGTAATGCAAGCTTCGTATGTATTTATATATCGAATGTTTTGTCCCATTGTTAACTTGTCATGTGTTTATTTAAAGCAACAACAATGTTTTCCATATAATGAAACATCACTTCACGTTTTATTCGAAAATTTAAAATCCACAATCTTATTGTTAGTAGTAATCCTACGTTTATTGCGCCTAGAATTTATTCACCTAGAATTGATTATGTCTGCACGCGTTTTAATTGTACCTATATTTTACTTAATGTTATAATTTTATTGGTGTAAATGACATACCAGCGAACTCGGATATCGATCTTTGTTCTATTATTATATGATATAAATAAGTCGTATAATTTTAATAAGAACGTGAGTTGACTTGCGTGTAGTACGATGTATTTAAGTCTCTCCATACAATGGAAGTGAAGGAGACAGAGGTAGGAGTAGGCAAACCATCTCTCGCTTGTCGATTTATGATTCAATGTCTGAAATTCTTTGAAAAATACATTCTATCGTCCCTTTAGTAATGTTTCCATGGTCATTCATATATCATTTACAATCCAATAAAAAAGTCAAATATAATCAATTAAAAATGAAAATAAAAAACCGCAATAAAATCTGTAATAAATTTTAACGATACAAATATATTGTTGTTAATGAACAGCGAATTGTATATATGAAATAAGTCGGATAAATATCATCGGAAAATTAATTGAATTCTGTTTAAAATATCTCATCAATTATTGTCGCTGCAAGGACAAATGTTTGACGGAACGCCGTATGAAACACAGATGGGACGGAACAAGCGAAAACACATCAAACGAAAAGTCAGCTGAGTATTTTATTGTGAATTTAATAACGTATTTTTGTCTTTATATTAATAAATATCTTATTTTCACTACAGCGAATCTTATAAACTGGTGTACAGAACGTATCGTTCCGTCGTATATATTAAATTTTTTTAATTAAAACTGTTAAAATTATTGAACCAGCGAAATTTTCGCCGACCTACATTTCACATTCCCCTTATCCGCTAGCAGATTGGGTTGTATGTTAGCTTCATCATGAATACGGCTCTGTATAGTGTCGTATATTAAATAGTTTTAAGATATTTAACATACCAGTGGCATCTTAGTTTATGTTTAGCATTTTATCGCTTTAAGGCTGACAAAGTTGTGGGATTAAATTTTTTTGGTGGTCTTAGACTTTAAAACTAATTAAAGTGTTCCGCAACTTCATAGGATTGGAATCATTTCAGGTCGACTGGCTCATCGAGGCGAAGTTCCAGCGAACTAAAAAATCCTTCCCGTAGAATTTCTCTGCTTACTTAGTGGTTCACTTATAGTTTTAATGCGAGCCATTTAATAAAAAGCTTCATTGGAATCAGCTGTTTTAATTAACGTTAAACTGCTACCAGTAAGTAATGGTACTTAGATACATTTAAGTGGCTTATTTTTTTTTTATTTAATATCTTACGTTTATCTTCAGTATGGACCTCAATTGTTGATATAAAACATATATCGTATATACACGCAAATTTTGTTTCTATAAATATGAAAATTTATTTACAAATTAGACTAGTAAATAACATCAAATTTATGAAAAAAATTCACGATAATAATTTTAACGTATTTGCGATTTTAATTACATTATCGCATTGTTATTATATTATACAATTATCTATTTACAAATAACTGTGAGAGGTATAAAAAAAATGTTTATATTCAAAATACCTCAACTCTACCCATATATATAAACATGCAAATTTTTGACTCTAAGTAATTTAAAAATGTAACGTTTTTTTTTTTTAAGAAACAACGTTTGTTCAGAATTTAGGACATTAAAATGAGTGTTTTAAGGTCTACCAAGGTACAGAACGAAACATGCGTACCCTCAAAACGCGACTGTTGAATAACATGACCGAAATACCTTAAGATATTTCATGTAGGTAAATAGTAATGTTAATATAATCGCCGAATATGTGATAATCTAATAATTATACTGACTCTAAAGTCTTATTTTAATGAACAAGTTCGTTCAGTCACTCGTTCATTCATTCATAAATTAATAAATATAAAACGCGGTCATCGTATTATAACTCGTCTCTCGCGGTCCAGCGCTGACACGAGCGAAACGCGACTAACTTGTCAGTCTCTTGACGGCACACGAATATTTGAAACCATTTTAATCTCCACATAATCAAGCTAGATTAAGTGAAAATATGTTTAGTTTTTTTCTGGTCAAAAAAGTATAATTGATATGTAATAAATTGATAGTTTACTATTTTAAATAAAGATATTTAAATGCAACTTGTCTGAGATGTCTGTTAATATGTCGTCTTAAATAATTTTAATAGCATAACAAAGAGATATTCAATGTTTCACCTACATTGCCTCGTAATCACTTTAGGACTAAGTAAACAAAGTAATAATCTATATTCCAGAATGCCACATTTCTGGATTATACATCGCGCGATTAAAAAAATATATTCTGATGTGAATAATATTTGTGTTAGCTGTGATATCGTCGGAACCGTCTCAGGATATTTCTATCGTCTGCGTTAGTGCGAAACTGGTGCACACAATTAAATCATGTAGGTAACCGTTGCGGTTGTCGACGCAAGATTGAGCTACACTGATAAGCGTATACCTCTCGTCCCGCGGCACACATACCACACTGCATCGTAATACTAACTATGTCCTTACAATCACATACACAACAAAATATTCAAACAGTTTAACCTTTCAATACAACTAGCTGACAATTCGTTGCGGCAATTATTTGGATTCATATTATAATATGAACATTCTAAATTAAATTGAGACTGACGTCATTGACGCAACAATCTCGCGTATTTGTAATACAATGCCATTGTGGAGCTCTCGGCTTTGAGTAATACCTGCTAATGTAGTTCAAACGCTTAAAACTTGTGAATTATGTAGTTCCCTTTATCTTGAACGGCAGGACAGAGTATGTACCAGTTAAATTTTCTGTACTGCTCAACATTTATACTTAACATCACAAAGAACGAACTACGAAATGCGCTCCGTTATTCAGTGTGCTACAAGAATGACCTTTAAAAAACCGTCCTCTCATATAAATTCCAGTATAATAGATTAGTAAAATAACATGTAGGTACTGTATTTTTTTTTTATATGTATCAATGACATTTTTTTTATATACAAACAACTTATCGTATTGTATCATTTGATAAGAGATAAGCGAATCAATTGTAAATATGTGAACAATAGGAAGAATTTGTAATATATACATAAATAAAAGTTTTTAACATGCGTGTGGTGTCGAAGTAAATAAGTCCAGTGTATAAACCCAAAAAATCGATCCTTGACCCCTTTCCCGAACTCACCCCAGCTTTAACTTGTACAGGCTGTGTATAGAAAGTGATTGCGAATGAATAGATAGTATCATTTGTACGAAATTTGATCTTATTACAAACGCATAGATTCCAGAGTCGCCCGTTCACACTCCACGTTTACGTAAAAACGAAAGACGTGAGAAAAGCGAGATTCCTTCTGACACAACCATATTATTAAACTATGATATTGATTAATATATTATGTCAATGTACTCTATATTTTCGTCGACTCGCATTATCATAGAAGTTCGAAGAAATTGTACCGTAAAAGGGATACTTATAAACTCTTACACTTTAAACTGATAAGTTATCACGAAAACAATACAATTAACTTTGCATGTTTTATATATTACACCCATTGGAATCTATAGAACTTTAGTCTTATGAAAATTAATTTTTAAGCCAGAAAATAAATGGTCTCGAAGGAAACCGTTTCTATAGAAACAATCTTGGTTGTCGAATTTCCTCATTCAGATGTCTTTTCGAGACAACAATTTACTTGGGTATGAAATTTGAGGTCTACTTTAAGTCAAGCCGGCGACCTTTTAGGTCCGAATATCGGTCACCGATACGTGTATATAGAGTCAAGTATAAAAATACTTTATTTTTAACATACCTACTACAAAATTTATAGACGATTTATAACTGTTCTCTCGAACCGAACTACAGATGTTCCGAATTTATTCTCATCGTGTTAAAAAAAATTAGATTAACAATATTAAAACGTATGAATATTATTTACCGCGCGAGATGTGACGCAACTTTATATCGTAAATATAGGACTTTATAAATTATAAACTCCTATAACTAATCAGAAAATAAATTAATAATATTAAACGTGTCGTATAACTTTTAAAGAACATTAATTTAATATCCTATACTTCGTGTTCCAAGCTCGGTATTGTTCGAATCTCTTAGTGAACTTATAATTGCTCAAGAGTCATACTTATACGGATAATAAGGTTTTATTCGTGGTTCATCATCTGGTACAATCAATGACCCCGGCGGAGTTGATTGCGCTCTCCCTAAACACGGATACATGTATACATGTACATATAGCGGTGACTCACTCTGGCCTCATGGTGTGTTTAAAAGCCAACACCTGATCATATTAAACCCAATTACTCCAAAGGTCGCGACTTCAACAGCTGAATGCAGAACTCATCCTCTGAATCATGAATGTTAAAATTTTTGTCATCATATTATTATCAGGTAATAAATATCTAAAGGTAATTTTTTTTTATTTTCGGTATCTTATAAATAAATGCATTTAAATGATTTTATTTTTCTGCTCGTTTTTATTGCCTACCGGCTTCATTCGAAGCTAACAGCGCTTCGTAACTATTGACCTCATTACATTATAAGGCATTTCTAAATATAAGTATCAATAGCTAGGAACACTAATACTAACAAAAATATTAACTTATAATGTTAAATGTTAACTTAATCCAATTACGGATGTTAGAATAAAGATTGGATGCGATTAGTCTAAATTTATGACCAGAATATTACAGTGATAAGGATATGATCTTGAGATATATATATTCTCAAATTGGTGAGGGAATTAGTTCTCAATCTTCAGGCTTTTGTCTCAATACGGCTCTAATTTTACCATTATATTATTGAATAGAAAACGGTTTTATTTCATAATCATTTATCTTTCCATAGAAACTATAAGACGGAATGTCAATTGACGATTTTCTTAATTCCTCAATGTTAGACAAAAAAAAGTTCTGGTTGGAAACGTAGTTTATGTGGTTAGATCCGCGCGCGGTCTGCATTTGTGTGTTAGAATGCAACAGTTCAAGAGGAAAGACGATCAATTGAAGCACAACTCATCGCTATGCGAGACCTAGACGCCTTCCCGTTACGTCAATAACGAGGTACGCCGACTTTGTTAACAATATTTTTACGATTACGTGTCACCAATAAAAAAATCACTCTTAAGAAAAATAGACGATTATTTAATATATACCGAATAATGCATTGAGTTCGACTCTTACTGATTGGAATTATAAAGGAGAAGTTGTTAGTTACGCCAAGTTCAAAAATCGTAATTATTGTACGCGTAGGAAACGTGCGGAATAACTTTCCGAGTGCGATCGCAAAACGCATCCGTCCATCGTCCGCGACTTCGGACGTGCGGATCAAAATATTTATACCGCCACTCCTATTAAACAGCACCTTCTATACGTTGAAACAGATATAATATATAGTTAATGTATGCGTGTTGTACTTTCATCAGGACGTTTAAGGGAAAAATAAGACTTCCCAGCAATTGACTAACTGGCTGTCACAACAACGCGAACAGAATTCATCAGTAAATGAAATCTACTGTTCGTAATAATAGAATTAGTGGAGAACAAGCAATAATAAATATCACATATATTAATTTGTTTCTTCACTCCTTAATAGTTACTTTTTCTTTATTTTAATGACACGTGTTGTAGATCGCGTCTCATTGTGTATGAAACCTACAAAGTAAGAAATTTAATAATTTCGTTTTATTGTGCCGTCGATAAAAGTGTCGTAAAATTTATAGTAAATGAAATAAATTTATATTTCATATCAATATTCAACTATTTCTATGCCAGTGACTACAGCGGCGACGGAAATAGAGCCGCAATGCTGTCATTTTTTATGATACAATTGTGTAAGTATTTGTAAAGAATTTTGCATAACATAATTACATTTTGAACAACGCATCCTAGCTCTTGTTAAGGCATTGTAACTAATGTGACTCGTTTGATATGAACTTGTTGTAGCTATGTAATCAGACTTAATATCATTTTCCTTGCTTACAATTTGAAGCGGAATTTCTGAAATGTCCTGACTGTATTTGCATATCTATGTTGCAGTTGCCACGTGCATGTGCTGTACAGTGAACAGAAATTCAGAATCACACATTATTCATGGGAACAATGTAGTTTTAACGAATGATAGAAATTTATTTATGGATCACTCCAATACAAACGTTTCGATGAAATCAAATTATACGCGAAAAGGTTTCGATCATGAAGCATTCGTTCCATTTTTATTAAATATTTCCATAAAACTATTAGAGGATGTTAAGCAGAATATAAAATTCAATTATAACCTAAGCATTGAAGAAACTCGTGTCATAGATGAAGCGTTCCTCGCAAGTAATATTGAATATAATCTGAATTTAAAGAATAACTTCGATAAAATGTCCGGCAATATTAAATACACTTCCCCTGACATATTTCTGTTAGACTTCACAGATTTTTCCAATTTCTTACTACAAACAATAATTCAGGAAAGGTTGAACGGAGTCGATGGTAAGTGTCTTGAAAAAACAGTGTGGTACAAGCCGGTATTAAAGCACATCATTTTGAGACAACAAGTGAAAATAATTTTAAATATAATAGAAGTGAACATTTGCTATAGATTCGATATATGTGTGGAAAAGACGGAGATCAGTGAATATTTAGTGGAATGGTTACGACATTTATTGAACGTGGAGGACACTAAACTCGATGAGTTCATGCGACTGATACCAATACTGTCAAGTAAATACATTAATAACAATAAAGTCGTACAGAAAGCTAAAAGTTATGTAGGAACGAACACTTTTGACCAGAGATTTTTGATAGACATTATTGATGAAGCATTAACAGAACAGGAAGTTGAAAAAATTGTACGGAACGAATTAGTGACGCATGTAACATTGATGAAAAAATTAATGAATCTAATTAATTCTCACTATAAATTGGAGGATTCTCGAGATGTGTTGGACAAGATATCCAAAAACTTTTGGCTGTGGACAGTTGGGAACGATGTCAACCTGATGAGTGTGCTGGAAGACATTTGTTATAATTTTCAGGAAAACGTCCAAAGTTGGCCGATCGAGATCCGAATCCGGATGCATAACTATTTTTCTAAATTATTTGAAATTTCATAGACGTTACAACACACATAAAAAGATACATGCATGTCTTAACTTTCTGTGTATTATACAGGTTATTATATTTTTAAAACTTTATTTAAAACGCTTGGTCCTATTGGACAAAGACCATCCAAAGGATTTCATCTGTATGTATGTATTTTATTCATGTATTAAATACTATTATAATAAAAAAGATGACATCGTCGTTCCATTCTGCTGTTACATGTAAACAATGTCCCATTGACAGCGGGCCATTTTCAATTTCAAACTTCACCTCTAAAATGTCAACTGGTTCAACGATTGCGCTCCTCCATTCAGTTGGGTACCATTTATGTTTTGTGTGTAACGTGAATAAAATTTTACCTTCACCTATACAGTGACAACACAAGGAGCGAACTAAATTTATAACTAATTAGTAATGAGTAAACGAATTCAATAATTTGACGGCTTTGATGTCATGTCCGCAAAACATTAAGTTCTTAATTGAGAAAACTCACTAATTAGATGTGACTTTGCTTTCAAAAGTTTATAGTTTGAAACTGCTTTGCCTTTAAGATTTCACCAAGGGGAATAAATAAACAAGTCATGAAATAAGCGCTTGATAACATCGTTGGTAAAACTTTAATGTTTCCGTTCGTTAAAATGCAATTTTTTTTTTTTGTAAAAATTCTTAAACGTAATATACAATATTATCATATTAAGTTAGTTTCACTTTAATGGTTAAGTTTTTTGAAACAAAAGACGATTAGATGAACGAGAATCGGGGCAAAGAAATTCTGTTTGCTATTTTTCAACTACCACTTTATACTTCGCTAATAGTTACAAGTTCATATACGAGGATAGTTTAGATGAATTCACCTGCTTTCTGGTGAAAATAGTACCTCATCATATAAGTATTACAAAATACCGCCTTGGCTGGGTGACATTTTATAGTATGCAGCAATGTCGACCATATCTCTGACAATAATATCCCAGTAGTCCAATATTACAATAGATTCTAATAATAACAATAGAGACTCCGTCATTACCATAGGGATTTACTATAGCGTGACCCTAATGGCATCAAATGTAATTAATTAATTAACAGTACTCGTTACGCAAAACTTCCTGTAACCGTTACATGGCTTTCGAAAAATCTTGTCTGTAATACTTAACTAAAAGTTTTGCAACACTGTCAGCTTAGGATGAAGACGAAGATGATATTACAATGGAATTGGAGTCATTGTCGAAAATTCATCAAACACAATGTTCATGAAGGAGTGAGCTATCCAGCACTTAAGTCATTGTCTTCACACAATGGTTGAATCGAATCGCTGTGACGCCAAAACATTCCATCCAAGTATCCACAATCAGTGGTATTGTGTATTTACGTGACTAGACTCTCGGTAAAGTTTCAAGCGATAATAGTTCTTGTTTGCTGTGTACAGAAGGGCCAGTATCCAATCCACTAATAGGTCTACGAAATTGATGAGCATTCGTAAACTGCCACTGTCTACTATTATACTGTAACCTGACTTTGCTCTGCCATTATTATATATGCAATCAAAATTCAAGACACTCGTTTGTATGCGTGAGTTAAAAGGATTCATAATGTTGATAATACATTCGTAATGTCAGTAAAATAAATATGTAAGGACTCGGAAAACATCGTGAACGTTTAATTTTATAATATGAAGGTAAAAATTACATTCATGGATTGAGTGCCCACGGATATTACCTAATTGGAATGAAAAAAAAAAAAAAAAGATTTTCAAAACATTACAGAACGCTATTAATTTTTGCACCCAAGATGTATAATAATAATAGCCTTAAGAAAGTAAACCGAAGTGCGTCGAGGTGATATTTATAGAAAATTATGTTAAATAATATCGTAATACTTTGTTGATTTTGAGCAGGCACATGGCTGGCAGCGTTTAATGTGTAGTCTCACTTTGAAATACACAGAAATATAAAGTCGAATCAAACTTAAGTTAGAAATATTCTTTCGCAATAAACTTCTAACCATTCTTTTTACGAGTATCCATGGGCTCGTCTATGTTTTAAACTCACCTGTTAATATTAAAGTATGTTAGTCAGTTTGATATAATTGTAGTAATTTTTTTTTTTTCATTTTGTAAGCGTGTATTATTAATATTCGCGTCATTTGTCCGTTCCCCGCGAACTCGTATTCCGGCATTCCAACCCAATATCATTACGTCATGTAACGGCCGCGTCTTTTAAGCTTATAACTGCTAAGCAAGAATCATTTAAGGCGTCATTTTGTTTCACTGACATAATTCAGATTCGTACGTATATTATTTGGTTCATTAAAAACGCTTGTATTCTTCCCTTGGACGAGCTGAAACCTATCATAAATTTGTTCTTATATTCGTCTGTGTAAAGAGAAAAGGTCAAACAGTGTTAATTTTAACGTGAATTATATCCTACCTAATTAGTTTGTTGTTAAACTAACAGAGCATCTTCCAGTTTGTATTTCTAAATTCATATTTACCTTATAACGTATGTTGCATCAAGTCTTATAAACTTCAAAAACTTTAAACGTATTAGGTTAACTATCTGCGCTATTAGTTATAACATGAGTAAATTTAAACTTAAGTTCACGATTCAACGCGAGTTGATTTACCTAAAATTTCTGAAATGAGAATCGAAAAATGCGTTCCGTTAAATGCTACGTCACGAATTGTACGGATTTGAACCAATTTGAGGCTTTTACTATAAAGCAAAAAAAATTAACTCTTGGAACGTGACAAATCAAAGGAATCGTATAATTCAGCTGAGTTCCTATGATTATTTTATCATCCTTTAGTCTGTGATTCAGTTTATGACGAACAAGCAATATACGATCGGATACTCGCACTGTATTCAAAAAATAAACTGACATTGACCCTTTGTTAATGTGACAGGTGAAAGTGACACATCTTCAAATGAACAAAAAAAACAATGGAATTAACCTATATTGACGAGAATCATAAAAATGTTATATTCTAAAAAATTTGTTATTAAAATATTTTTCTTGTATTTTTCAAGTTCACAATTTAATCTTCTTATCGTTTATCGTTAGCAAATAGCAAGTGTTCTGTCTAAATAACTGATATTCTTAGAGGTTCATGTGTATACACGCTTTCTGAGAAATAATTACTTGGTTTTTATAAAAAATTACAAGAAAATATTATTTTATATATAAAATGAAAAATGTTATGGAAAATCTAGACTTCAACTTGAACAACTATGTTTTAATTATATATTACCTATATGTAATAAATATAACTTAACTGGCAGGTTATCAAATCAAGAATATTATTCTGACATTTAGTTCAAGAATTAAAAAAAAAGTTATGAATCAAATTGATTTTAGTGAAACAAAATCTGGTTTTACTAAAATAGAACGGGCCGTAAATAGTTATTAGTTGTGGGTTGCTATTAAAGCTCCTATTTTTTTATAAGCAATTTTTTATGTATGCCTTTTACACTATAGTTATAATCAATGTTCTGACTATAATCTGTTAAGAAGTGTTAAATTTTAATCTAGTTTCTTCTACTTTAATGATATTTAAATGTTAATGAAAAAAGTAACAAAACTACAAGAGATGAATGCTATGCAGACAAGGTCTTAGAAGTTTCAATTTAAATTAAAAAAAAATATATTACATGAACACAGAGTGCTTGCTGTAATAAAAAACGTTCCTTTGTATTATTCGCACCAAAAACACCACAAATGCTCCATAAACAACTGCGCTAATTAAACCGACCGCTACTTTCCCTAGCAAATACTGCTTCGATGTACAATGCATTGCTTTATTACCAGTAATTTTAGAAAATGAGAAAAGTTTTACCTGCCTTTGTGAACTTTATTTAACAATCATTATTGTTATTCGCGTACTTTTTTTTTTTGTCTAACTGCGCGACAGTTCATTTAAGTTTATCTGTGTTTACTTGAATTCGTCCCCATCTACACTGTCACGGATTATGTTAAGGTTTGGTTTGTGCATATTCACACAGGCAGGCACAGAATCAGATTTGTCTTATAACCGACATATAGACCCCCCACTTAATAACAATCTCATTTCCTATCGAAGCGCCAACGCATTCCGTTCATACAAGATAAATAGTACGCTTGAAATAGAAGCAACAATTATAACATTTACTGAGTAGAACGAAACCTATTATGCGTCTATTAGCGTAATACTCGTTCCGTTTCAATGGCCCTCGTACCGAAATGTATAACACATTGCATATAATTTATAAAGAAAATCATAATTTGTGTAAAGAATATCTCATTTACAGCAATTTTGTTCGAGATGAATAATTTCAAATATAGAATGAATTAATTATCCATTGTATCTCTACGTGCGACCTCTACTCGTTTTTCCTTGCACGTGATTCGGTATCGGAGATTAAAAATATATAAAAAAAAATTAAAATATATTTTCAACGACAGAAAAATTGCGATTTAATTTCATATTAATATTATCTTAGTCTTTATCTATAATATCAAATCTTTGATTTATATAAGTATAAACATCAATGATATTTCCTTTGACGTGTACGTCAAAACGGGAAATGCATCACGGATGTGTCAGTGAAGTTCTCGTTCACGTAAAAATTCAATGTAAGTTAGACGCGAAACGCTGTTTCCACGTACTATTAGTTGTGTTAAATAGAGTTTGTATATTGTATAGTCTCTACAGTCTAAACGCAATTGTAAAATTATATTCTCTATTGTTAAAATTGCATTTGAGATTGAATAATAATAATAAAATGAATTTATTGAGTTGTTAGTAGACGAAATTAATAGATCTCTTTTGTTAAACTAACAGACATCTATGGTAATTGTTTTCATTTGTAACTATGATCTCAATAATACAGGTATATGCCCAACTTTCATAACGAACGGAAACACTAAGAAAATTCACGGAAAATTAAAAAAATAAATACGTATAACTAAATGAACCATAGATAATCCTCTTGTTTTTAGATTTCTAGTCCTGGTTATATTCGATTATTTAGTCTATGTTCATAAAAATAATATATTTGATGTAAAATCGTCCTTTTCGTGCATAATCGACGTACTCACCTTTATAGAGGTCGACGTTGTCTGACTCATAGTAATGATAACGCGACTAAACTCATGTAGAATATTCATAGAACAATAGATTAATTCAAATGGAGATATTGGTTGAGCTGAGCGGTATGCCGTATGAAAATAAGAAAGAGGCACGTCTCAATTTATAACATCACAAACATATATATATAAAATTTTCATTGCTTTTATATGACGAATATATATAAACTTTTTAAGACCTCGCAGTTAGAACGTAAACGTAAATATTTTATATCAATACAGTTATAAAATTCTATTCTATATTCTGTTACGTTATTTCTTTATAATAATAGACATATTAATTTACGATGCATTCTGTATTGAAGAGAAATCGACTCGATTTATTTGAGTACGATCAGCCGTTTAAATCACACACTGAATAATAACTGTCACTTGTATCACATGTGACGTGCCTACATCTAAACCTCAAACCGGCTAGCCAATTAATTTACTATATTAATATCAATTATTGCTTACCAAAATTCGTATCGTATATTATTTAATTCTATATTCCGCTATGCAATTTCATATTTATTTTGATAGCCTTCAATTATTTGTTGTTTATTTATATTTGGTGTCGTTCAGGAGTGATTTATGAGCCGCGATGTTAATTAAATATTTCATTCATAGTCATAACTGTATTTGTATTAAATTTAAAAACGTTCACCCGTTTTGATTGGTTCTCAGTATGTACAATTGGCGTTATATTTCTCGTTTGCATCCAAAAACATCACGAAACGAAGGACATCGTGAGTACAGTTCAAAAAAAATATAACACACAAAAAAATTTCGAGAATAATTTAATTAAACGTACTATATTTCTTATGGAAGACAGTTAAAAAGTGTCGAACAGAAATCCGTTGTCTATTCATATGTGAATTAATTAATGATTATCAGTTCATTAGCATGGACAGGATCTTAATGGATTGAAAAATAGTTCGCCTTCACAGAACGTTGAATAGTAGGATAGGATCTAGCTTGACCAGCGATATTACCGAGATATTTGAGATAGCTGAATTCATTTCGGCAGTGAGAGGTTTCAATACTGCATAATTGTTAACGCCAGCGTGACATTAAATTGAAAATTTTAACATAGCTCAAAAATTTTTCCCGTTACTCGCTTATAAGTCTAAAAAATACAGACAGTCTGCTAAACTACGCTTCGCAACATCACATTATTATTAATGTAGCTATGATCTAAATAATACAGGTAGGTATATGCCCAACTTTCATTACGAACGGGAACGCTGAGAAAATTCACGGAAAATTAAAAAAAAAATACGTATAATTAAATAAACCATAGATAATCCTCTTGTTTCTTTAGTTTTAAAGGTGAAGTGCCTTAATCGAAACGGTAAGCCTTAATCCATGATTATATAAATATAAATAATGAATTTTACGTGCTGAATGTATATTTTATAACCTCTTATTACGTACAAAGAACACTATTGTAAACTTTAATATAGGTATAAGTTATATATGTGTGACTGCGAATCAAATTTTTTGACGAAAGTTTGCATCTTCCATCCTCAGTGAACTAAGAGAGAATGTAATGAAATAATAACACACAATAATTAGAAAAATCACGATATTAATGAATTAATTTTACCAATTAACTGATCAGCAAATAAAGTAGATTGTCTAACAAAGGTTACATAATATGCACTCGTAATGCTTATTGACTCGTGTTATCGTGGAACCGATGCGAGATTCCTGAGACGTAATTTTTTTCCTAATTTGTGTTGATACCTTTATGAGGATTTAACAACGAGGATCGCTAAGATAAATGTTATTTTTCTGTCATAGTACTCGTGTATTATATATTTTTTATGAAAGTTTCAGAATGATATTGATAAAAAGTGTTTAAAAAGGTTTACCTTAAGTAACGAAAGTATCGCATCGGAGGCTAGGAACTCTTTTTAAGCGGGGGGTTGAAAACCGCATAACTCCGAGTTTGCAAAGTTGAAGAGCAAAGCTCTATATTAGTTGCTCTTTTTCCTGTTACTACTTTGAGACTTATATACTTGATGCCTCGTGATATTTTTATATAATTAAAGTATTTTTTTCACGCGTAAACACTATCGGAAAAAGGCAACGGTTTTAAAATCGTGTCGAATAGATAAAATAAAGTACTTTTTTTTACTAAATATCAAAGACAATTGTAAGGAAAACAACAGGAGTATTGAATGAGTGGCTTCTGTTTTCTAGTTTTTCGTTTTGCGAATTTAATTTCATTATCTTTTCAGCAGTTTGTTTCTCTTTATATTAACGAGAGATTTAACGATTCGCGCCGAATTTCGTTTCGTATCCCATACCAATTAAAACGAACAGTTAGTGCAGCTTTGATGTGATACCTATCAAGGGCAAAATGAAAAGTACGACAATATCATCGGCAATATTTTTCAAGTTTAATTTGATTGCGGTTGAACATTGAAAGGAGGTTGAAGCTACGGGAATAAAAAATACTTGAACCTTAATATTTTCGATTGCCAAATATACTAAACTGACAAAAATAAACAAAAATCTATCGCTACTCGAACTCACTTGTGAAACGAATGAATCTCACCAACCCTCACTAAATAATTGATCTCATTAGGGTTTTGAGCTTCACAGATCTTCAATTCTTGACTTAGTTACAATAATTTAATTAAAATAGTTTATGCGATATATGAATTCATTATTTTATAGTGTTATAATTTGTTAAAGGTATTTATTTTTTTTATTCTGAGTACATGCATAGTTACGTATATGTCGTTGGTAACCCTTTTTCATGTTAACATGAAATTTTCTAAGGATTTTTAACAATCAAAGACGAATCTTTACTCATATGAAATATTTTTAAAATAAAATTCATATATCGATGTATTTTAATAACATCATAAAGCTTTATTTTCTCTATCAATATAGTCCATGTGATATTGCAGGCTTATATAGTTCTTCAAGTAATTTGATCTAGATTTTATATCTGTTCTATTATAAAATCGAGCCAAAATATAATACCATTTGGTGATAATATACATGTACATTTATAAAGTAAGGAACGAAGTATGCTCGTCGGGAATACGAAAGTAAAATTTAAAGAGACAGAAAAATCCATTGGTACAACACACTTATAATCAATCCATTTAGTCCGATAGAAAATGTCCAGCAGATACATTTTCAAACAATCACAAAAGAAATACACAGGCTTGCCATTAAGGGTATTATTGCAAATGCTTCGCTATCCGTCCAGTACCAACTGGTCAACTTTTAACAGACGAATCCTCTTAGTAAATGAGAAAGAAATAACTCGAAAATGTTTGTATTGAAGTCGCATAAAATAAATAAATACAGTCGTAATCCGCCTGGTTCGTCTGATTAATTATCTAAGATATTCGTGTTGATAGATTTGACATGCTATTGCATCAGATGATTATACATTTAAGATATCATGTTACTATTTCACCGACGACTGCAATATCATTTGTAGAGGTTGCTTAAATTAAGGATCCATAGAGACAGAATTGCCACAAGGTAACTAACACAACTGTTTATAAACTTTAAGACATTTTTGCTAAGCGCAGATCTGTTTTTAAGGTCACATTGTTTAACCATATTAAATCGTCACGTCTTCTATGTAAATAACTCTGTTGATATTAAAATTTTGACAATTTTATTGATTATCTGACCTCTACGTCCATTGCAGGATTGTAAGGTGTTTGATGAGTGGCAGGATGAATCACGACCTAGTGTTATATGATTAAAAAAAAAAAAAAAAAAAGCAACGACTCAATCCCAAGAATCTGATAAATGTTGAATCACGTTTTGACATATCCTATGAGTAATATTAGTGCATGGACATTCAGATTTTAATATTGCAATGACGCTATCTGTATTTACAATCAATAAAGCAAACAACGTATAACAGCTTTACGGTATAATAAATCTTAATTGTGTAATTATAGAAATTTTTAATCGACTACCGTATATTTAATATCATCGAGATATGAGATTTTCTACGATTTATATGTACATGGGCAACTGAGACTGTTTAAGAAGACGCTGTTAACGTACTAATAGAACCTGACCCTCATAAGAATATTTATATTTAAACTTATACGGTGATAACAGATTTGTAAACTTTCAACAGTTTACTTTAAAACTCACACGGTGAGTGTTCTCTTTAAGTTCGCGAGTCATGTGTTCGATCTCAATCAAGTTTACTGGGAGTTGTTTTTTTTTTTTAATTTCACTTTTAAGCACGTGCATGACATTTTATTCTTGGAAATGTTGTTTAATTGAGATTAAGTACGATTCTGTCGTAACAAGATATCGTTTTTGGCGTATTCAAAAAAAACTGGAATCGGTTTATTCATTTGCAATTTTTTTTTATTAGTAACGGACGCATAAGAGAATAAAGGTTTAGATGTGTTTTTTTAAAGTAACGTCTATGTTTGATATGAAAACGCGAAGGAGCAGAAGATAAAAAAACACAGCCAGATTTAAAATTTAAAGGTCGAACTCCCAATTAACCCGGTAATATACTTATCATCTAAAGCGGGATGATACAATTTGCATCTCAATTAAAATCTGACTAGATTATCGGCGGACTAAAAGTAGTATTGGTCTTATAAAACAACATTTTACGTAGTAACCATGATTTGCCAAGTCTTTTCAAAAGTTATTCAACTATTGTTTTATTTCACTCATTATTATCAAGATACTGGATAGCTGTGTTGACATTCATTAAAATATTTCTAAATTACTAGTTTTATTGAATCACGCCTATATAGACGATATATTCCTTAGAAAGTCTCGTAAAACTAAAGAAAACTCACCAGTACTATTGCTAACATGAATCGCGGATTACCCTGTATGTGACTAACAGACAAACGTAAAAAAGTTAAAACTAGAGCCCGAATTGCTCAAATTCGAATTTGAATTTTAGTTTATAGCAATAGAAACGAAATTATAGGTGTGTTTTTGCAAACACGTATAACTAAATTCACTTGCTGGTCGCTCTAACTAACGCGTCTGGAAATGATTTGTCTGTGTGAAACACAAAGGTCCGTGCGAATGCGGTTTGTGAAAAGACGTGTGTCTGTTACGTAGAGTGGGAATCCTAAGTGTTTAGCTCCTGCCCATGGGATATGGACGTAACTTTATGTATGTCCGTGTATATTTTGAAATATTTACAGGACTGAACAAGAGTATATACCAATAATAATAATAATATATATATATATACCTTATAAACTGTGTTTGTATCTCATTATTGCCGATGCTCAAAATCGTTATTTCGGTTTAGCCTAAATACAATGACCTCTTTTTTAAATCAATATAAAATAACAACGTTCAACTGCGAAGACATCACTAAAAGGTTTTTCGCTAACCAATTTGTTGTTACGCAAGTATTGTATAGGAGAGGATGCAGCGCAGGATTTAGTTCGCTTGACTTGAAGCAGCCCGACTCAGAAAGTATGATACCACTTCCTTATATAAGAAGATAGCAGTCAAATGAGGCTACTTGCACGTAATGTCGTGCTCCTATAGTGAATAAGGCATCCAAGTCTTCATCTGGAGATCGGATGAGCTGGCAGCTGGGGGACCAGTGTTGATAGCGATACGGATATTATAGACGGATAAGTTTAGACGAGAATTGTGGGCGTAGCGATCTTGGTGAAGAGACCCGGTGAAACGGTTGTCTCCTGGTCTCCCGGTAGTTATTGGATTTCAACCGTAGAATTACATAATCTCTACCCTTGGAGGATTAACCGTGCTAGGTTAGACAAGACTGCCACAATAGGGGATACTGGCGGACATTCCGTACGCCACGAAGACCAACCTCAGAACCTGTATTCACCTTTAGACTGGCCTTTCATTGTGCTTTTTCCTTAAGCTTCCAGCATAGCTGATATCAACCTGTCCTCTTTATAATTGAAAATGGCAAAACGAAAAAGAGAAGAATATTTTTTCAGCGGCTTGCACTTCTCCATTAGTAGATTTCTGCAATATCAGGAGACAATTCAAAGCTAGATGCAATATCTGAAACTGAACATCCGATCAATGTTTCCCTCAAGAAGACGGAGATAACCCGTCAGACAGACGAGTTAGCTAAGACTCTCGACAAGCTTTCAATCAAGTCTAATAGCGGGGCCTTCTACAGTACCTACCGTCTTATTTTTTGCCTGAGATCCTGCAAATGGATCGTTAATTTTCTATCCAACAGATGCATGAAGGCTGTTGTTGATGGCATTTTTTCCAATCGCATAGACTTTAATACTGGCGTCCAACCAGCCTCGGTGCTACTCTGACACTGTTTCTCCAATATCAATGATATGTTGCCTATTAATTCATGCATTCACTGTTACCTGATGATAATAACAAAGATTATTGTATTATGTTGTGGAAGAAATTTGCAATTTGTGAACCCAGGCTCTTCGATTGGCTGATGTCCTCTGGGTTGATGCTTTCACGAGTACATATAAACTTAATTGCGATCAATAAAGAGCTGTGAGAATTGTCCATGATCCCCTGCTCACAGGCGTGAAGCCTCAGGAGAGATCTCGCTTCCCTATGTATTGTACCGCCTGTATATTGGAATGTGTTGCGAGAATTTGTTTGGGGTATTACTGGTGCCCATAGGCTACAGGGACCGCTTAATAATAGGTACCACTACTACACCAACGTGGTAAAAGAAATAGAATTAGTGCCATAAGCAATTCAATCTGATGTAGACAACACTAAGAAGTATTCAAAAAATACAATTATTATAATTTTTTTTCTCTACTAATAATAGGAAAGTTATTTCGAATTCGATTTTAAGATCAGGTAAACAATAATATGCTGTGTTTGGTTTTGAGGTAAACATTGTTTGTTTTAAGGAAGTGTGAAGAACATGTTATAGGAGTGTTATGGCTACAACTGTCTTATATCTATTAGAAGACATAGTCCAAAACACTATAAATAGACATTACAACCTAACCCTGAAGAATGAGCCCAAGTAAAATATACCGAAAAAAAAAGACTTTCCGATGACATTGAACACATTTAATAATAGGTAAAAGACGTTGCTTTATGATGTATACGTATGCAATTATTATAATGCGGATAATACCAATACATCCAAGTGACATCCTCAATACAATGCATTTTTCTCGACGTGGAAAAGTGCGAGAAACTTCGAAAGGCGGTCGTGAAAGTAACTCATGCGCAGCGGAAGAGGTCGGCTATGTAGGGTGGCCATGTGCGACATCATGTAACTGGGAACTGCGGTTATAGCAGTTTCTACAACCATGGGAACGAACACGACCAATGTTGCCAACATTTTGCAAACACATTTTTGAACTACAACAATATATTTGTCATAAGTTTCCGGGTATATTAAAAATAAAGTGCAAGTAATACGTAAGCTGGAGAAAAAAAAAAATTTGAATAAAAAAAAATCCATTGCAATGAAAAAAAAATGACAATTCAAACTTCACAGTCTTCGTATAATAACATGCGACTGTTGTCCTCTAATGAATTGGCCTTTGTTGTCGGTCTTATTGTTATGGAATTATATAAAAATCTTAGTAATTTTATTTTTATTTTATATAATGTAAATTGAGATGTACCTTTTGTAAATTTTTATTATAATTATGTTCTTAAAGTCAACAACATTCGTAACATGGTGATAAATATATGACATTCGTTACCGTTAAGAATATAAGGATTATTTTTTTAAGATTTTTTTTGCATATAACAAATTTTCTGACAAATAGAGACGCCGTGAAAAAATTCAACATTCCACCTGTTTCTCGTAGTTTCACTGGTTTCGGTTCAGTAACTTTGATTGTCGGATTTACAAACAGTGTCGTCAACTTCTGCGTTTATAAAAATAGTATACTGTATTTTTATAGATAGTAATACTTTCTGTGATTAAAAACACGAAAAATTTTCAGTGCATTTGTGATTACAAACGACATATGATTATAAGCCATGACTTTAGTTTTAACTTTTTGTATTAACTTTTATTTATGTCCGCTGTACCGAAACATTGTATATTTTTGTTAATCTCAGTTATCATTCTGTGTGTTTAGTGATAGCAAACGTCACGTTGGTATACCGATCGTGTAAAGCGAAGTAGACATTTCAATGATAAAGGAATACATTTTTTTTTTTAATTTAAGCCCGCTACTAATTTCAGAACTGTTACTGACATTCAAATCATGTTATCATTAAATTATATTTAGTTTTTTTTTTAAAGATTATTGAAGTTAAAATATCTGCGTTTAATACTTCATAAAAATTGTCTTTGTCTCGACTTGTTAGTTTATTTTTATGTAAATAAATACGAATACACATAAGAAACGAAGTTTCTAATCCACCTCTAACTTCAGTTTGCTGAACTTTAATGTCAACTGCAAACAATATTCACGACTTCAAAGTGACGTTTGGCAAATATTTAAACTTTATATCAAATTATATAACTTCGGAACTGTAATACGCTTTGTGATACTTCGTATGAAAAATATTTTGCATTGGTTCTGATGTTTGAAAATCTAAAAAAGCGTAGAATACATGTTATATCCTAAACTATATTATTTAATATATGGGGTTTTCCAATAGGGACGCTTGAACTTTGACAGCTGATTGCGGCCATGTTGTTTGAGTGACAGCTGTCAAATGCAGTGTGTTATATTCATTCCGTCCTCCCAAACCACCATGGCAGGTTACAGTGTCGAGCAGCACGTGCAAATCATAAAATTGTTTTATGAAAATGGGTCTTCAGTTCGAGCAACGTTCCGCGCACTTCGCCCGTTTTACGGTCGCGATGATCGTCCTGCCGAGTCGACTATCCGTCGATTGGTGGACAAATTCGAGTCAACCGGGTCAGTTAACAATCAGCCGGTTCCCGTGCGTCAACGTAACGCGAGATCTGCCGAGAATATCGCCGCTGTGCGCGACAGTGTCCTCGAAAACCCGCGGCAGTCAATTCCGCGTCGCGCACAGGAACTCGGCCTTTCGCAGACGACAACTTGGCGAATTTTGCGTTGTGACTTGAGCCTGCACCCGTACAAGATCCAGCTGACCCAAGAGCTCAAGGTTAATGACCATAGACAGCGCCGTGTGTTCGCTGACTGGGCATTAGAGCAGTTGGAAGTTGACGCCGATTTTGGCAAAAAAATCATCTTCAGCGACGAGGCGCATTTTTGGATGAATGGCTATGTCAACAAGCAAAATTGCCATATTTGGGACGAGACCAATCCACACGAGGTTCACCAAGTGGCAATGCACCCGCAGAAAGTGACTGTTTGGTGCGGATTTTGGGCCGGAGGCGTGATTGGTCCGTATTTTTTCGAAAACGATAATGGTGTGGCCGTCACCGTCAATGGTGAGCGATACCGGTCGATGATAACCAACTTCTTTTGGCCTGAAATCGAGAATATGGATCTGGACAACATGTGGTTTCAACAGGACGGTGCTACGTGCCACACAGCACACGCTACGATGGAAGTTCTGCACGATCAAGCGCCCTTAATGGAAAACCCTATATATGCCATTCCTTTTAAGATTTTTTTCTGTCGATAACATTGCCAGAATATCGTTCGAATCGAAATGAATTGCAAAAAGACAAAAATATTAAATTATTAAAAGAAGGGTAATTTATCAGAAAGTATACTGTGATGTTTATAGATATTTTTGTGTATTCTGAATTTCATTCCTTCCCAGTTCCTACTATATTGTGATGTGCCTATTAATGCTCGAATATTACTATACCAAAATTCACACAATTCCTATGAGTGGCTGTCGAATATAATGCTTACAAATAAATCAGTTTAACTCACTAATTTATAAACACGACTACCTAAATTCTCTATACATTACACTACCAAATAACAATTACCTATACTCTTCTTATCACAAACAAATTTAGAAAGCAGTGCTAAAACTCACAGACAATTTTCGCTTATGCCTCTGAAAATAATGACATTTCATTCAAAAACAACAAAGAGGTTGTATATACTGTATCGATGGGTTCGTGATAGCTGTTATCAAAATCATAATTCATATTCGTGCTCCGCAGTGGTAGTTGATCATCGATTTAATCTTCGGAACTCTTGCAAGATCACGATTGCTCCGCTGTGTATTCGATAAAAGGTCTTAATGTCATAGTAATAGGGTTTACAAGGGTTGCTCAGTGAAGCTTGATACCTTCCGAAATATACCGTTAAATTTAGAGGTATCGGGCCCCGTACCCACTGCCCTGTACCTTCGCCTAGCCTTGCCTGGGGAGCATTGACCTCTCTTTCACGTGGGATTTATCGAGTAGTGGGCGCTTTTGTCCATTCTTATACATATTCGTAAAATATATGTATTTTTTTTTAATATGTCCTTTATTATTCAAATATGAAAACATATGGAAATGTATATACTCTTATTTGATACAAGATCTTGTTCCTTAAAAATAGGTCTCATATCTAAATTGACTATATTAATTATAATGGTCGCAACAAATAAATAGGTAAAAAATTATACAACAAATATATCTAAGTATATCTTATTAAAATATTTTTCCTAAAATAATTTCTTTGTGAAATATAAAAATAATGTTTATGGGGCAGTCGTTTTAATGTTGACATTTAGCTTAGTCAGTATAAATAAATATGTTTGTAAGAATAACGATGACGAAATACTACCATTGGGAATAACACATGCACATGGCGAGACCCTTAAAAACTTATGTGGCTTCCATTATTCCGAAAGTGGAATTATCCTGTCATAGGAACTTGATCTGTTTTAATGTTTTCTATTTTCCCTGCGTTTTTGAATCGTTGTCATTACGTAAACAAGTTTGGGCCTCCTCTCGTAAACGATGCATACCCACTGCAGTACAAGCACACGGGAATACACAGCTTCGTGGTTAAAACTACAGAAAAAAAACTACATTGACCATACTATCTTGCGTCACCGTTCACCAAATACGCAACTTATTCGCAACGCTCGCCGACGAGACACTGCCCATATACGCTTTTGAAGCAAAAAGTTTGGTTACAATATGCGTCGAGCATTCTGCTTACTTATAATAATCATCGTTAAACTTTTTATATGGGACATATAATTTTATATAACAACGCTTTTCCTTCTATAATATGAACAGAAAAAATATTAAAATTGCAATAATATTTTTTTAATAACATTATTTGACAAAAAATGCTTGAGATATAAACGTGCTTTAGAATATTTGTATAAAAGCGAGTATTTTTTCATTCAATAAAGGCCTAGAATTATGACTTCTGGGTATTGCGCAAGTTGCGAATGTTTCTTAAAGCTTGAATACGTTCCGACACATTTTTTTGTTTTTGGGAAATAAAACTTTACTCAAAAAATATTTTTGTGGTAAGCGAATTTGATTGTGTTAGTCATTTTTTGCTTCTGTAAATATTTATGTGATATTGACTAGTTTCTACTATATCACTATGAAAATAAAGTTACTAAATAACATAAACTCTTTTTATAACCAGACGGACACTAAATCTGTATCTGATTAAAGTGGACGTCGCCCTGATTGTTATCATCGCTATATATATCATTATCACAATTGTGTCGGCCTTCTGAAAACAAAATCACTTAACCTCAACAATATCAAATAATGGCTATAAAAACGTCGATCTAATTTTTTAGCGACGTTTGCCATTAGAATAAAATCAATCGGAATCGAATTCCAGCCGCACTGCGCTGCAGAAGTTGATAAAAAATGTCGAGAATCGATTAATATAATTCAGTCATCTTTTCAGACATGCTACGAAATGGAGCGGTACCTCCGGGAAGAACCCCGCGGGAAGCGCAGAGATTCCCTTCAAGAGGAGGAGTGGGCGAGGTCTTCCTCCTGCTCGCCACCTTCTTCCCTCTCCCCGCAGTCACCTAGAGTGGTCACAGTCACAACTGCAGCAGTGAAAAGTGAACCGCCTAGTGATTCCGATGAACCAAGAGGTAAAATTAGGTTACATTCGATTTACATACAAAATATTTCGACTCTACCGTGTGCTGGTACAATAAATTGGATACTTGGACATTTGAAACAATTTTGTATCTACGTCTTTGACATATAATTTTATAGTATTTGTATTATAATCAAACAGAATGAAAATATATGGATAACATTGATAAGCAAGTTTCAGTTATTACCAGACATGTCAGCCGCGAATAATCGTATGCGCTTAAAAATTAATAAAATATATGAAAAGTCTCCTAAACCTTCGAACTGCGCGTCGTTTATTAACAACGAAGCCTTCATATATCGAATGTACCAAAAGGTAGATATCTCACAGGACTAATGTCGAAAAGTCTATAAGCTTAGTGGCTTTGAACAATATACTGTGCAGAGAAACAACTACCCGCCATTATTAAAAATAGTTTCACCGCCCGTTCTTAGAGTTGATACATTATTACGCAAAGTTCACCACAAAACCTACAGTTGAGATAACTCTGTTGCTGAGATAACTCTGTTGAGATTATTATAGTGTTCCTTTATTAAATTTAGAGTCAATAAATATTTATTAAAAAAAAAATATCAAATAAAAAATAAAGATCGGAACTCTTTCTTTTATACAAAACGTCTTGTGATACTCGATTATTGCTAAAACATCAACATATAGATGGCATGTATATAATAAACACTATGATACTCCGAAAGAGTTTGATATGTTGCTTGTTTAGGGACGAAAGTAAATGAGCCACATCGCTGCCGATGTGGACTCAGTCAGGTTGGCCAACACGGTCCAACTTGTCAGCGCAATGCTGCAAGAATATCTCGGCATGGAACCGTTAATCACGTGAGGCGGAATATTGTAACTGTTACCGTGCCTCCGGTCCAAGCTATCCAAGTGCGCGAGGAAGTCAAACGTTCAGAGGGAATCACTATCGTACCAGCGAAGAAAGGTAGGTCAGGTCTAGTGTGGCCAGTGACATGGATCTTGCATCACGCTCCAGCACGCAGAAACACTTCAGCAAGCGGTGCAAACAATACTTACGAATGTTTTTGCACCGCTTGACTTATAACCGCGATACTCCGACGAATTTCGCAAACTACAGAAGATTGCGGCTTTTGAACGACACGCAGAGCTTTCGATGTTTTTCCGTTACGTAGTTTTAGTATGTCGATGTTATTACGATGTTTTTTTGTATTTACAATCGTCTTCATTATATGTTTTCCTAATTTATTACAGTAAATATGTTGTTCGTTTAAGATTACACTACGTTGATCGGACTTGTATTTATCTAACATTCTGAGTCTTAAGTGGAGAGCTCCGTCTTGTAACGAAAAACAACATATTTAATTTTATTTATTATTATTATGTGTATGTTTTTAACGTTGACTATTTAGTGCTCTCAAATATTAATATTGAAATAAATCCTTCTTGAACTTTTTTTTTTATTTTTCCTAATAGCTGTCATCGAATATCGTTATTTGCGGATAAAAAATGTGTTTTACGATACTCGACGACACATCCACTATCAAACCTTCAATTTCCTAAAATTGCTTAGCTAATAAATTCAATATAGAATTAATTCAAACCGTAGAACTTATTCTTTTGATCGAGTTAATGAAACTTAACTAATATAAGAATTATAAAAATTAATATAATAGAAAAAAAAAATATGTTACGTAGCTTTTTTATTTAATTTTACGAATGATAAGTTTGAGTTTGATGTGAAATGTATTATTTATAAAATCTGAATTGCGCAGTTGAATAGCAACTAACATTATTTTTTTGTATTTAAGTGATAGGCTTGATATTAGCCACAGCCACGACTTAAACGTAAATAAAATTTATAAAGTAAAAGTAACTAAGCTGTAGTTACTTATACAATCAATTTTGTGCTAGTTAAAATCGGTCCAGTAATTTTAGTACTGACAAGCATATGTGTAATATAAAACCATACATATTAAGACAAAAGCTGTCTTAAACATTAAACGTTAATTAGATTTGTATCTATAAATTTCATGAAATTCATTTTAAAACAATAAAATTCAAAAATATTTAACAACTCAAATTTTCCGTACAAGTAACTGTGTCAGTAATTCTTATAGTTAATCTATGCAGACAGAAAACTGTTGCCGATCCCCTGAAAACTATGTAGGCCCTTAATCCACGATCTCATTATGGCCTTGACTTAAAAAACATTACACATAAAATATACTCAGGCCATTGGATGAATATGTCATGGTTTTTTCATATGTTTAATCGAAAATCAATCCGCAATTTTCTCTATATTAAAAAAAATATATAAAAATAAACGAAATTTTTTTTTTTCAGTACGATAATATAAAAAAAAAATTACATATCGAAGAAATCCGATTAACTATTTCATTAACGTACTTATTTTTCATTAAATTGATATCCTTAAAATTAAAATATCGCTTCTTCCTAGATGTGTTTTGTTGTAATATTGAAATATTTGAATAGCAATTATGCACGGTTTTACTTTTTCATTATTATATCGTTTTAATATTATTTAAATTTCCTTTCAGACTTTATTATGTTATATTTGAACAATATTTACATATGTTGTCTTAGATTTATAGAGTAGTTATAATGATTTTCTTATGAGTACAATATTTAAATGATTTTTTGTTGTTTGGAAACTATTAAAGGTATACGATGTGATTTCTGAGCAATAATAATAAATTTGAATATGAATTTGAAATTAAATGAACATGACGAATGTTTCCAGACGAGCCCAGCCCGCCGGTGCGTCGTCATGTGCCGCGGCATCATGCGCACGCGCATGCAACGGATCCCCGTCGACGCGTCCACCGCTGCGAATTCCCCGCGTGCGATAAAGTCTACACCAAGAGCTCGCACCTCAAAGCCCACAAAAGGACTCACACAGGTAGAAAAAAAAATGTAAATTGAAAACAGCGATATAGCAAACTATCTAGGAAACTCTATATTTATAACAATTCTAAGCGTCAGATAATATTTATATTTCATAAACTATACGTTAACGAACGTTTCCTGTTCCAGGCGAGAAGCCGTACAAGTGCTCGTGGGAGGGCTGCGAATGGCGGTTTGCTCGCTCCGATGAGCTGACCCGACACTACCGGAAGCATACCGGCGCGAAACCGTTCCGCTGCCGTCACTGCGAACGCTGCTTCTCCCGCTCAGACCACCTCGCACTCCATGCGAAGCGCCACGCGTAGCTGCCGAACCCCCCACCCACACCCAAACTCATCGGGAATCGGAACAAACGCGCCTGTAAGACGTCGCCGTAGCAACCGCGCTATTATGAACCGCAATATTTCACGGTGCGTTCATCATCATCGATGTGACCGATCCCATTTCTATATTTCGTGTGCCCCTGATGTTATTGCGCGTCCTGCGTTATTATCGCTTGTTTTGGAAGGGCTCGCGGTGGCGGGTGTCGCGAAGCGTTGCATGCCAAAGAAAATTAGCTACGTACGTAGCCAAGTCAACACTCATTGCACCTAATGCTTTAAAGTTATTTTTTATTAATTAATTATTTTAAAGGTATTAAAAAAAAAAAATAATCTCCTTTTCGGCCTGTGTCGTTGTGGTTCTTCGTTTTGCGATAAGAGGACTTTTTTTTTATATTTGCCGTTGTTTATTATGTAAAAGATGTCTAAGCTTTGTGTACAGAGAGGTTTTTATGTTCGCTGGTCGCATAGCGGCTGCCGACAGTTGTGCCATCGTCGACGGGCGGGCGGGTGTTAACTTCTTTATCATGCAATAACAACTGTAGCATTATCATTTATCACAAGTTTGCACACAACATACGCGACCTTTCTAGTTTCTTCATTCATAAGTTTACGATAGTGTTCGCTTACGAATGAAAACTAAAGACGCTCCGTACGTAGTGACGAACGAACTTATGGTAAGGATACTTTGTAGTGTTATCTCGCATCGTTCCGAAGACTTTCGTATTGTAACGTGTGACATATAATTTATTTGCTGTATGTCTGTAAGTCAGCTGATGTGTTGTCCCAGTGCAGTCGCTGCGAGCGTTGTTATTTAACCATATATGTCAGTTGTTGAGATTTAAAGTAATTGTTTTTTTTTTTTTTATATATGTCACAAATTATTTATTAGTCCCGATGCGACTGCACCGCGCACTTCGTGTTTAGATTTTATGTAAATCTTATTGCGTTATGTTAATATTACTTTCTCTTTTACTCTCTCATTCCGTTATTGTAGGCTGAATTTTTATGTTTGTCTGCGAAAATGGGTTTTTATTGTCATAAACGTTACGCCGTTACACACATAGTCTGAGAGTATATTGTTCACACTAACTCTGAAGTCTGAACGCTGAGGGTGTGACGGCGTCACGGATTTTCTTGAAGTTATTTCATCGAGCAAGTTGATTCTGAATCACAGTCGCTATATTTATTTTCTATATGTTTTGTTTATATTTCGGGCGCTTTTTATGCCAGCCTGATCGTATTGTGACTTTGGGATCTAATGTTGACTCTTTTGTAAGCCATTATAAATATTCGTTTGCTATTGAAAAATATTTGCCTCTACTTATATTATTGTTTCCTGTTATAGACGTCTTCAAAAATTATACGTAGTTTAAATTTATATAAAAAATTATAGCTTGATTGCGTTGATTATTCAGATAAGTGAATAATTTAAGAGCTTACACAATACCGACTTAAGATTTCGGATCTCTTAGTCACAACATATCATAAGATATGACTAGCTAAGTAAAATTGTTTCTTTTCCATATATATATATATATATGACCTAGTTTTAAGGTTATGCTGATTAAAGATAAATTAAGTGAACATTTACATAAAAATAAAAATATTCGAAAAGTTTACGAGATTATCGAAATTTGAAGTAAATTCATGGTTGTTTAACTGACGTTTTTCATTAGGAAGTAAGTTTTTTCTCATATAAAAACTACGAGTTTTCACTTGACCCAAATAAAACGCTGTTCTATATCTCAATGGTTGTGCTTCTTACGCACATGTTTTTTCGTATATGTTAAACGACTCGAATGTATATACATATATATATTCTTGACAGCTGTGAAAAGCAGAAAAGGTGAAACTGAGCAATTAAAGTTGAAATTAAAAAAGAAAAAAAAAACCCTCAGTCACATTATTTGATATATATTAAATATATAATATAATATAGAAACAAGAAACGCTTCGTATAATTTCGATGAAATTACGAAAAACGTAACGATCAATTTGAATCTTGAATCGATCACTATAAGTAACACGTGATCGTTACAAAAAATATAGATTATATATATAATAACTTATAAAATGTTAAACTTTGAGAGCGTAACATTTTATAGAGTTTTTTTTTTCTCTCAATATATTTATTTATATAGACGTTTTGCTTATTGCTAATAACATTTTGTCGATGCTGTTGAATATTTTGAATTTCATAAAAATTACCGAAATTTAATTTCATTTGTTCGTTGTTTATATAATCACAGTTATTTAACATATATCCTGTGTGATCTGGCTGTGGTAGTCGATGCAACGTCGGAGTTCGATTACGATATTTGACATTCAATTAAAAAAAAATAATTATAAATACCACCGGGCATTCTTTTTGGGATGCGATTGTATATTTTAGTAACAATAAACAATAAGTACAATGACTGCATACAATTTAACTGCCATACTTTAAACCATTTAGCGTCTAGTGGTGTGCACAGATTATTTAAGACCGTTAAATATGGATTCAGCTGTGTGTTAAAATAATTTTTATATTCCTAAAGATATTATCCCGGGGGCCAATGATGTAGTCTTCCCGAATTGTGAAAATTGTGATTATTTACATCAATACAATCTCAGGGGTCTGGTTGGACGATTTTATTTTTTAAATACAACTGATATTCTTTTTTTTTTAAACATATTTGACAGACATTAACTTACCTAGTGAACCACTCTACAGCAACGACTTTATTCTAATGAAGAATTTAAAATTCTAGCGTAATTAAATATTATGGGATGCCCCTAAAAGTTTTTTATTTATAAAAAAAAAAATTGCCAAAATTGTAATAAAAAAAAAAAAAAAGAATGTCAACTTCTCTTCTCCTAATTAATAGTGTTTTAACGTTTTTCTAGGCTTTAAACGGTAACATTAATTTCAATCTATTGTTACATTTAATGTAACAACGATATTTTTAAACAAATCATTATTATACTTCATATATATAAAGATATATAATCACCCTTCCAAAACTAAGAAGCACTAAAATTAAGGTATCGCGAATCGAATTTATACTATAAATATATTAAACATCATGTAATAGTATCTTAGTATCCCACTTAGCGCTTTAAGTTTATTTTATATTAATTTATTTATATATTTATCATTTATTACGATGTAACAGTTTTTTGGATATATTTTAATGTGTTAAAGTCTAGATAAATGTGTGGATGTTTAAAATCGTAATTTTAGCAATTAAGAAGTATATAAAATGTGATTCATAAGTTTATCCAGCCCTTGTGGCAAAATATACTGTTATTATGTAATTGTGTCATAGAAATATAATGTAATAGAATGTACATGGTGTGATACCTGTGCTTACAGCATGTTTTAGATGTGATTAGGTATAAAAAGGATTAGTTTATAAGTTATATTATTCACGAAGCTGATACCTGCATATTAGTAGAGTAGATAAAATATACTACCTGTGGTTAATGTAACGTTATGATACCTAAGTATAATATACACGTGTATAGACAATTATAAAAAGTTGCGGCTGTGTATTTTTGAATCAACCTGTATATAGGTTATTCAATATATAAAAGAACCCATTGAGCAATAGGAGTGCGCACCTTTTTATTTTTATTAAAAAAAAAATAAAAAAAAAAAATAAATAAGAAACAATTTTTATATTTATAATTTATGTTTAGATAGGACAGGAACAGTTTCGCTGTTTAATAAATGCATGCCCATATATTGTTAACTGAATTTCAATTAGGTATAATAACTCAACAGTGTATCTCAGCAATTTTCTTATATAGTAATCATGTTTCCCAAAATTTTGTAATGGAATATTTAATGCAACAAGTAATTAAGTAATTACATCACATATAAATTATCTGGATGTTATTTAAACATTTTTATATGTCGTTCACATTAATTGTTTACATTCCAGTGCTTCTCAAATCAGTGGGTTTGCGCTTCATAATTGTTCAAAATTAGTATATGTTAAGGATGAGTAGCAACTGACAGAACTGTCAAGATTAACTGTGTAAGGATAATATAGATAAATATTAATTTTACTTTAAGTCAGTTAATAAATACATACTACATTGATGTTATCTTAGTACCTACTGGTTTATAATCTGTGTGTAATGAAAATATGTTTATGACAGTTCTGTTTGTTACGTAGGGTTTTTGCAATGAGAATTTTATATAAACAAGTGCAATGAAATTTGATCCGAGAGCATGTTTTGTATGAGCAAACTACTCAATGTTCTGACAAACCGATACAGATTTGATCCCATATGTATCCAACACCACAAAATCAAGACATGTCACTTCAGAATCACTTTTCTACAAATGTTCAAAACTGTTTATGAACAATATTGGTCTTTAATCTAAACTTAGATAATGGCTTATCATATTCTCATAGAGCCGTACTAATGTACATACCTAAATTAGTTTAATATAGTTACTTTTATTTACATTTCAATTTATATTACATAGAAAGTGAGTATTATTGTTTGGTTGTCTGATATGAATGTGTATTACTTGTGAAACCCTTGGAAGGGGTGAGTTAACTAGTGTATTGCATTTTATATTAATAAATTTTTCTTATATGTGACTACAGTTTTTTTTTTCCTCCTCAATCTATAATGTATAAAAATGAAAGGATTCAATTGCAAGATAATGCCCTGTTTTCTAATTATCTAAGCTGGAAAAACTATTTGAAAACACCAATATTTGCCTTGCCCGTTTAGTTTTAATGGAAAAGAATGAAGAGAGCGACCCAAAAACTGTGTGGTTATCTAATAATGGCATTGAGTTATATGATAGTTGATAACTTCCTTACATTTAAAAAACAATGAAAATCAAACTACATTACACTATTATTATTGTCTTTTGGAGGGTCAATTTCATTACTTGAAAACCAAACTTTACAAAACATATGCAAAATTTCACGCTGAACCCATTGAATTAATTTAAAAATTCTTTTTAAATAATAATATTTTAAGATTCCCACTTATTTACTAGATAAAACAATGGTCATAATTTGTTAATTTACTTTAAAATATTGTTATTCTGGAGTAGAAAAGTTACCAAGCATACTATTTAATTGCTCTAACCAATGAGGTGATAAAAATTTTGAATATAGATTTTTATTATTATTACACTTATTTGCATAAGTTTGTGTCCTTGAGTTATACTTATAGACATAGAAATGGTATAGGATAAATTTTAATACAATAAACCTTACCAAATCAAACAAATAAAAATGTTTAACATATGTGGTTTTCTGACATGTTATTCATTAAGATATTTTCTGTTTAATGGCTTTAGTATCTAACAAAAATACTGTTTTGATCCAACAGAGGCACAAGCAAAACACTTAAACACTATTATAGAGCCTGCCTACAGAATTTTGGATATTATTACAACCAGAATGGATTCTAAGAAAATTATATTCAATTAAATTGGCTTATACTGTATAAATATTAAGTATCTTGGACAATTTATTTTAAATCACCCATATTCTTTATCAATCCTGCACATAATTTTGAATGGATTTCATTGTACTTCTGGGTGCTTTTTGTTTTACAGTATATGGGAAATGTCACAACATTTATTCCTACCTCTGGTAGATCCTCTTGAATACACATCACGTACACAATATTGTAGGATATCTCCTATGTTAAACTATTAAAAAAAATTACGCGAGAATTTCAAGGACATTATACTACCTTAAAAAAAATCCGGATAAAAAAAAATTGCAACGGAGTGGGGGTTGGATTGCGCATGGCAAGATGATGTATAAGTTTTGGGGATGGAACGTTAACCAATACTAGAATGGATGTAAGTACATGCATATGCAACAGAGCAGGTTTTCCATATATGGGATCGTCTAATAAACTCTCCACTTCGTAACCCAAACAAAATGTATAAAACTTAGACGTTGATGAATACTGAGCCGAAAAGTTAAACATCTATATAAAAATCTTGTGTAAAAATCCTGTCTAATTGTAATATATTTAAATAAGGTTCCAATTAATTTAGACTGAATTATGTAAATAGCACGAATTAAAACAATAGTTTCATATAACACGCCACCAATTTTTTATTACAATGGCAACATTTTCCATAAAAGATATTTGAATCTTATTGTATTTTTCGGCAATTGTGTAATAAAAAAGTGATATTTATAATAAAACAGGTGGCCTTTGTTATTGTTCAGGAAAACATTTTTAAAAATAAAAATACTCTTAAATAAAGAGTTATGGTTAAATTAGCATTTTTGACTTCCCTGAGCTCTGTTTTGGATTGCATTTCTTTAAGGAGTTATAAACATTTTTGTACAACAAGTTAAAAAAAATACAGTCTAGTATTACGTATTAGTTCTGTAAACTTTTAATATTACTCTAAATATGCTTAGTGAGAATTTTTATTTAATCTATGTTCATTAATGTTATCTATCAACGGAAATTTTTTGTTTAAACTAAAACTTACTTCATCTGTGCTGTTAACCGTCACCTTGTTTGATGTTTCTACTTTCTAGTAATTAAATGTCATTCGAGTGTTAACTGACGTTGCTTTGTGACTTGAAATAGTCATAATACAATTCAGTGTCTGGCTGTAAGCGTCAAGAAGGTCGATATTTAATTTGTTTTCGTGGCATGATAATATAAAATTATCAGTTGGCATAGATGGTGCTAACTCTTCAGGCCGCAGCTGGCTATGAATAAAACCATAATCACATCAAATAAAGAAGGCGTTGGCGATTTCCAATCAACACGGGTAAATGCAGGTTACTCAGGCAGGTAAGCCTTAAACATTTAAAAGTTACTTTAAAGCGCAATTAGCTTTTAAAACGATATCAACTTAAGAAATTTTTCGTTCTATTAAGTTCAAGGTCGTATATCCTATACATGTGGGTACTTAAAAACAGGATAAGTGGAGATTTAATCGTTCATTTATAAAATCATAACTAATTACTATATTGTTATGATTTTCAGATTCAAGTTCCTCTAAAAGAGTCGGAGTCGCGGAACATTTAATCAAATTTAGATCATCGCCGAATTTTAAAATTATGAAAAAATTTATAAGATCCAAAATGGATCATATAGAAGTTACTAATCGAACGGCCCCTGATCCGCCGCCACCTCCAAATGTTCAGCCACCGCTACCCTTGGATCCACCACCTTTGGATGAGAAATATAGTTTGCAAGTTAAGCAAGAGATAGATGATAGTAAATACGAGAACAGCACCAGTGAAGAAGTACCCGAGATACAAAACAGAGAGATAGTTAATGGCACAAACAGTACACAGCAGGAACCAACAGAAAAATCTAAAGTACCGATATGCAGAGACTTCATAAGAGGGTCATGTAAACGTCCTGGAACTTGTCGATACGCACATAAATATGATCTGAGCCAATTAGTGGGAGTATATACGTTTTGTCGTGACTATCAAACATCAGTTTGCACATATCCAATCTGTAAATATGTGCATGCGACTGTATTTGAAGAGCAGCACTTCTATAGGACAGGAGTGTTGCCACCTCATGCATTGGCTCATCATAATAAAGTTAATGTGAACGTAGTCCAACCGCCACCACCACCACCGCCACCACCACCACAACCACAACCACAAGGTAAAATATTAATTCTATAGAAAGTCGCAAAGTGTATTCAATATTAATTTTTTTATATGTGTATTGTATATTATATCAACTAAGTCTTACAAATACAGAACGCTAAGATAAACCTTGTTTAACACAAACTGCTATGAATGAGGCAGTAATATTATCAAAGTAGGTAAAGCTATAATATGCCGTAGATACATACTCATTATCACATTTAAACAGTTCACATATTTAACAATAAAAAGTTATATGTCATTTAAGATAACATCTACATAGTTATAGTATAGGATAATTCATCTCCAGTAATATAGTTATTAATATATTAGTAGATAAACTGATAAGTAACAAGAAAAAATGGGGATATGGATTCAAGTTTAGTTATAAATACACAGAATCCATCTTAGCTCTCGCTGATGATCTCCCAATATTGAGACAAAACCCCAAACACTGTCAAGTAGTATTGGGTGAAATGTATAAGTTATATGAGTGGACGGATGGATTGAGGACAAAACCAAATAAATGTCACTCTCTGTGACTCGGTAGGCGGAATACGAGATACACCTCATACGATCCGGGATTATCGTTAGGAGGTCAATGCGTTTCTACCTTGACGAAAGATACTCCGTTCAAATTTCTATGTCGTAAGATAGATAATATAGGTCGTACTCGACTCTCTAAAAGGAATAGTATATAGCATTTTAAACAATCTTAACAAGGTAGATAAACAACCGATCAATAGAGTCCAAAGAGCTTGAATTTACGATAATTAAGTTATGTCACGTTTAAATTAGACTTTCCTCGACTATGACTTTCATAAAACCTTTTTGTCCAAGAAGCGTCATAAAGGTGTTGAAGTTGTGGTTCGGGTTCGCCCTCGGGATCGCAATAGTTTTGGGATGAATCCAAAAAGGCTATTGGAGCTCTATAAACAACCTAAGAGTTTCCAAGAGATACATCCTGGGCAAATCCCATGATGACGTTGTTACATCGCTCCCAAAAGACAAGGATGCCCCAGAGCTAAAGTCAAAGACTTCAATTCCATAAGCAGTTTATGGTAGGATCGCAAAGTAACAGAGTAGGGTTAGGATCAACAAGGAACGCTAGAGATACGGATATATTAAAGACTTTTATTTTGCAAGACGAGAATACTAAATATAGGACCAAGGCCATGAGTTTAGAGATGCAGAACGAGTGATTAGACGTAGGAGATTTTTGCATCCCATTAGAACTAAAATGGCTCATCTTAATTAGGTACTTCTAAAATTTTATATAAATGCGTTCCAAATTACTCTTCCAAATCATAATAATTTAGTAAGGTGGGGTAAAGGTACCAAAAAAACTTGCTATATCTGCGGTTGGGTGTGATGTAGGGTACTTCTGGATAGCGGTCAATACTCGCGTCTTCGTCTTCGTGGGTTCGTCGTAAATATGTACCCGGTAGAAGTGGGAGCGAGAGGGATACCAAGTAAATCTCTACAACGTACTAAAAGACTTGAGCCTGTCCAGAACTAACATCAGTTCATTCTTATAACGTACTTCGAAGGCAGACCTAGTGGGTTCGTTTCAAATTCGCTTAGTTAGAGAGAGGAGTTTGGACGGTGGAGGTGAGAGTTTAACGCGCGTTAGATTGGGGTCCCTTAAACCTACACCTGGGTACCAAGACCCAGGCACTGTCGAAGCTTCTCTCCCTCCGGTGGACCCGGCACCCGCACGGTGAATCCATGGAACGCCGAGAAGCTTACGCCGTCGTTATAAAGCCTTAAATATTCATTGTATTAGAACAAAAATATTATTAATGTTTATGAAAACACTTGACAACTAGTTCTCCATTATTTCCAGTTTAGGTTATTCAATAGCAGTTATATAAGTTAATTACTGTTACTTACAAAGCCACAGTGAAATAACCTTTTTTATATTATATACTACATGTTACCATTAGAAAGGTATTCATTAGGTTTTAGTGTATTTCGTGTATAAGCAATGTTCTTCTAAATTCTCCTTAGGTGATACCTCGACCAAAATTTTTCAAAATTAGTAACGTAATTTCAATTTTTAAACGGCCCCATCCTATGATTTTCACGACACCTCTTTCTTCTTCTAACTCTTCACGTGTAGAGCTTACGATTCTTTCGGTTTATCTTCATCATGTTAATTGATCTTACCTGTAACAGTATACCAGTTGTAAGTTATTATTTTAAATTTCATTGCATGCTTTAAATTGAAACTCAATTAAATATTCTATCATTATGGTAATTTTACTTTTTTATTTCGATAATCTCTGTGGTTGTTTTGAATAGCATTTCTGTGTTTGTAATATAATCTGAAGATTTATTTCTCTATATATTTTGTTAAATTCCTAGAGATCTTTTATTACTTTTAACAAATATGTTGATATTACTTATACCAAACAATTGTTTGGTTAAATTAACCATTACATCATTATACATAACGAAAAGCAAGACAATATATATGTATATATTTTCTTTTAATATAAATAGTACAATTGTAACATATCGTTAGTTATTCTATTGACTTGGATATAACATTAAAAAATATTACCATTCTGTACTCAAAATATTACTGGACTAACTACAAACAATTAAATGTCTATAAACTCTGAATCACCCATACACTTTAGCTTCCAATGATATATTTTATGTTTAAATATAATTATTTGTTTGTTCATATTTTATTTTGTAAATACGGGATGTTCTAAAAAGAGCACTAAAAAGGTGGTTCTAAAAAGTACAACGTAATTGTGTATAATTTGATTGCTATCCATAAGTCAACAGATATTTTTTTTTTACTATAATAATTCAAACGTATGAAATTAATAAGTAATATATTATTGTTCAGTTACAGACGTCCAGAACAATTTTTCGCATGTACCAATGAGAACGCCAATGATATTCACAGTACCACCTCCGAATTTACAAAACGAGTGAGTATAATGTTGTATAAAAAGTTTTTATATAAAAAAAAAATCTGCACTCATACCAGAAACTATAGTATGGCAAGAGAGTGAATTTTTGTAGCAATTTTACCGATAGCAAGAATTTTAACTGTCACAACATTTTTTTTTTTTTTTTAATTTTTCTGCATAAAATCCAATTGAAATACAGGCCATTCGAACTGATGGGTGATTCAAACTTAAGAAACATTTTCGACTTTCAGAATATCACAAGTTGACCTGACAAATACCAGGACATCGAAAAAATCCTTTTTGGAACACTGTAAGTAGTTTTTCATATGAAATTTATTTAAAATTATCGTTGAAGGGTCCAGTTGTAAACATAAGCCTTTAAGAGCTAATCTCGAAGTAATTAATTATTGCCATAATATTATATAAATAACAAAAACATTGCAATTTTAATATGAAATAAGACTCTGTATTAGAGAATGTTTATACAAAAATAATCTTATTTTATTTACATAAGATATGTTTGACTCAAAAGAAAGTTAAAAATACATAATCGGTTTTTATTGTATGGAAAAACTTTATTTTTTTAATAAGCAGTAACCAAATCATTGTTTTAAAGTCATTGTAAACAAATAATCTGAATTCTGAATAAAAAACTATCGATACATTGAGATCAAATCCCTAAAATACTTTCATATGCCATAGAGGTATCGCACTGGTCCCTTCAACGTCAAAAGCATGAACATGGACTTGAATAAAATAAGAAAATATTGAAACTATAAAAATATGCTCAACACTTGCTTGCGAATTTGTTTATATATAATGAACTGTCCGAGATAAATGATCTTATGTAACTTCACTGTGTTTAAAGTTAAGGAAAGGCTGTGAATCGGAAGCTATCGATATGTCACTCTAACCCCGTCACTGTCACGTCACTAGTTTGATGACAATCTGTGCCAATCTCTCAAACTGTATCAATTGGTTCCTCCCAACATTGAACTATTATAAAGAAAGTACAATGCAAATTTCATAATGCTTTGCTGTGTACTGATAACGATAAGCCTGTTTCGAATTTGAATGTTGTATAGTTGAAGCGCACAGCAACGTATACCGCGGCTTCGTCTCCTTGCTGCAGCGTACTGATGTAGAGCAATGTCCATTCAGTCACTAGCACGAAACGACTAAACTAAGACGCTCTCACCCAGAGCCACAGAAGTGTAACTTCATTCTGAGCCCGTTCCGTTTCTGTCGTGTCTTTGATGTTTCGAGCCGTTGTAGGAGGAGAGATGCTCCGAGCTCACGAGCAAGTGAAGTGATCCGAAGTAGATGTGTATCGTTCTCTAGAGAACTGCATAATGAATGTCTGCCTGTGTGTTTGTGTTTTTCGCCGAGCGAGTGTAATTATGGCCACTTGATTTTGTCTGCAGTCGGCAGCTCGCCCAGCGACCGCGACACCTATGAACCGTTCCCAAAAAAATGCAAACATTGTGATATCATGGATTTCAGGTTTGGTATAAAAGCTTACGCCAGTTTTACATTCCCGTTACAGTTCAAAGTTTACCATTTGCTTCTACTTTGTGTATTACGCGAAATTTAAACGAACTAGTTCAGCCCAGGCGATATTGACTAATACTATTTTGACGCCGTTAAAGTTAAAGAGAACTTAGACCAGATTCAGTTAAACGTTGCACTTGTTTGGCATTTGAATAGACTTTAGTATTGCTTAGAGTTCTTAAAGATTAAAGTTGTATAAAAATGGCTGGTGTCACGAAATTGGTTGTGTCGATAAAGAAAATGTAACTCATTAATGCCCGTAGAAATATTATTAAAAACAACAAACAATGTATTTCGCAGATTGCAATACCACAAAGACGTGGTTGAAAAAATGGAGCTTGCTAGGGATGAAAAAATTGAAAACACATGTCTATTAGAAAGGAAAAAGAAGAAAATTAATGCACTTATATTAACTCTATTCAAAGTAAGTATTTTTATCTGTTATCTTAATATAACGATAGAAGCAACACTAGTAAATGTAGTTGACTTCTGCCGATAAACCACAGCCAACGATACAAGATAAATTGTGTAAACAAAAGCTTTCTATACGTCATCCAGAAAAAGCGACTAGAATGAAATGACCATGTCCATAGAAGTTTCTACTGTTATATGTACATAAAACCCATTTTAATTTTTACATAAATATTTCAGTTGTCATCGAAGAATCAAAATCACAGCAGCGACAAAGAAACCAATCATGGCGGTGATAAAGACAAGGTAAGGAAGAAAAAATTTCTCACACTAACATATTGCCTCATTATAGATAAGGATAACTATTAGACTATTCATTCATTTTTGCATGTTTTTAAAATACTTTTTATATGAGCACAGAGTGTTAATACATCGCAATAATTTGTATGTATGTCTGTTTCAGATGTTATTAGAGCAACTAAGCAGCATCCTCAGTGTCAACGGTAGAATGTCAACCCTTGGAGAGGATGAATAATATTTAAGGTAAATTAATAAACTTGATTTTTAATAACTTCTTATTAGAAAAGCTCATTCATTCAGATCCCTATTTCCCTATGGTTGTTTCATACAGATTTTTAACAAACGTCACAAGGCTTTTGTATGTGTGTGTGTTTTGTATGTGTGTTGAGGTTGATATACGGTTGCCTGTTAACAAATGTGTTACCTGTGAATATAACTTTATGTGCATATATTTATAAATATAACTTTATTATTAAAATATTTTATTGCTTTGAGTTATAAATAATTAATCGTATTGTTTGTTTCGCTTATTTCCAGTCTATTATATACTTAAAATAACTGCTGTATTAAAAATTTACGTTTTTGATATATTAGTCATTATTTCTTAAATTTTAAAGATACTTATGATGTAATTGTATGGAATCTCAGAAAATTTACTGTTTTTATATCTTTGATATCGAACATAAGTTTTAAACGTATTTAAAATTAAAATCTGATTTAGTTAGTTTCGGAAAATATTTTTTTTAAGGAAGAGTTATAAAGAGTTACGAATTCCTTTGTTTGTTTTTTGCGAAGAAGCTTTTACTTATAAACTTAGTATGCAGATTATGAGGGTTAACAAAAAAAAAAAATTGCAAAGGAAAGTTCCACTACGAGAAATTTGAGAAGTAACAATGATTACTTCTGTATAGAGAATGTCACTAGTAGGGACTCGTACTGATCTATTCAGGTAGGTAAAATGTTTATTAGTGTATCATTATGTATATAGCAAACAGTGGACTTGACATTCACAGATCTTAGAATTGAAATTTTAAGAGAAATTTTCTCTCATATTGAGTGGTTTCAAAAAAATCCTAAGAATACTATTTGGTTGCTATAATATTATTATTAGTAGGGGTAAGATGACACTGAATCGTCGTACAAAGATTGTTCAGGTGGAAACCTGACCTGCAAAGCAAGCAAGCTTGTTGGAATGTATTTCATAAAAGTTCTGCATATATTTTTTATAATTTTGTTATGTTGGCACATTGAAGTAGTTTTCTTGGTAAAAAATGAGCTCATTTATTTATTTTTCAGTAATAAATTGTTTATATTTTTAATTATGGAATATTCACCTTTCTGTTTGAGAGATTCAAATGTATATTATTTGTGTTAAATATTCGGTGAAAGAATTAGGAATCCTGTAACACTTAGTCACAAAAGCCCATATCTCAGATATGAGAGAAAATTTACCACATTAGCACATTTTAAAACATAGCTAGTTGAAATTTAAGATACCCACAGATAGTTTTGGAGATAATAACCTGACTTTATTTTTGTCTTATTTAAAAAAAATATATATATAAATCATAGATTTATTGTCTGCAAAAAGACCTTTGCCGTTTTCACGAGAGGTATCATTTATCGGACCAAAAAAATATATCTTCAGATTTTGCCTTTCAAAAAGCTTCCATATTTAAGGAATGAAAGGTTAAAAGCTGGTATTCCGGATGCACCACATGTCAGAATTCTGTTAAATAACAATAACTTTATACATTTAACGGTTAATTTACAATCGTGGGCTTTGCAAAATTTCTTGCTGTATTCCCTTGGCGACATACCTGTGAAATAAAAAGATTGAAAATTACTTGGAATTCGTTTAAGGTCTTTAAATTAGTTTTTGGCGTATTGGATGTGATATGAGTGTCAAGGTCCTGTGTGGCTACTGAGGAACATTTCCTAAAAATTTTGGGTTATATAGCATAGAATAGAAAAACGTTTTTATTCTTATTTAAAATAATAGAATTTGTAGTCTTACTAATAACTATCAGCCTTTGTAAATAGAAACTCGCAGTCCTAGTTATTTTAGAGACTGAAAACATTGTATTTATATTTAAATAGTTTTGCCTACGATTTATTATTTTTATGTATTTGTTACAGGATCGAGCAGACGATAGTCTGGAAGGCGAGACATTAACGCCGGCTCGGTTGTAGTGAACTATAGACATTGGTCCACGTTACAACCAACAAGGAAATAATTCAATAACATTCAGAGTAGTGAGTGATTGTTAGGGAAGTGTCGGAACGGACGATTCGAGTTCTCGCGTACCTCGCCCGCCTCGGCTCCGCGAGTGTGAGTGATGGGACACTGCGAGGCGCCCCACCGACCAGCGGCCCAAGGGTCGCGTGCTCTGAGAGCAACGGCGACTGTCGTTGAGCCATCTAAGGTTGCTCCGGCTTCAACGCTCCAGAAAGCGTTGTTACACTCAAAGGCGATATCGACAGCCTCGTGATCTGGAGCGTGATTCATTACAACCGAGTTACACTGAGGAGTCACACAGAGTGCAGGCCTTTGTGACGACCGACCAATGAGCGAAGCTCTCAGGGTCAACAGAGCTTAAGTAAAACACAGAAAAGTCACAAAATTAAAGCATCTAGTTGACCGAAAGTTTCTAACGGCAAATAACATTTTGCAATGTTATTTTTCAAAAAAAATATCTATTACATTGTGTTTCAATGTGAACTATATTTTTCTGTTGTAAATGGCGTCGCTGTTACAGTAAATTTTAAGGTTGTTATAGTTATTTAATGAAGGTAGTTTTTACGCATAACTTTCCGTGGTGGTGCTTCCAAAAGTCTTATTAAGGACAATTTTAGGGTAGTTTTAGTGCTATCCGTTTCACTGCGCGCTCGTCACCGCTAAGGGAGGGGCGGTTTTTGTTTTTATCTTATATAACTTTATTTATAATGCTCAATATTCTTTATAATAATTTATAATTTTTAACAGTTTTTTTTCTCTGTAAAATCTCTGCCTTCGGCCCTGATTAGGATATTTTAATACCGAAATTGGAAATAGGGAAAAATCTATATTAAAAAAAAATAATCTTATTCCGTACACAAACATCCCGAGTCGATAGTTCTGATCTACGTTGTCGACACCTAAACCAGATAAAATGCTGACTATGCCATAGTCTATTAAAATTTCTAGATTACAGTATTGAAATTTCCATTAATATCAGAAGTCGCGAGATTTATATGTAATGTAATTTTTTGGTCTCTTAGACCATTAACATTTCCAGCCTGATCTGAATATTATATCGCCTGCATTATAATGTACATAGAGCGCCTCGTTTATACAATAGAATATATTTACCAAAAATAATATAGTATAGGAGAGATATATCAGATAGACCGGCTCCGAGGTGGAAGACGCAATATACCAAGTACCGATACAATTTTTACGCCGGACAGTTGTGCCTTGTTAATAACATATGGCTTTAAAGTACAAGTACATTTCAAGGGCACCTATTTCTAGGTCCGAGAAGAAATTTTGCAAAATCATAGTCACATCCCCACTTCGTTACGACTATTCCGTATGTCGTTTTTTATTCGCACTTATATTATCTGCTACCAATGGTTTAGTGCCAAAAGACAGAAAAACTGCTCTTATTGGCTACAATTCTCCTAATTCGGTTATGAAGGGATTTTTTTTTGACTCGTTTTAGTACTGAAATATTTAAAAATACTAAACATTTTGATCATGGCACAAAGGAATTACTATTTCGTCTCTTAGGAACACAGGTGGTGGTCCCACGCTAGAAGCTCTTTAATATTTGATAATCGTTACAATAGTTTATCAGTCTTTCGAGGGAGCTGTACAATAGATTTTTGGCTATTGTCTGTGAAGCCATTTTTTGTTTTCCCTTGTAAATGGGAATTGTTTAAAAGTATTTTTCTTTGATACTGTTTGTGTCTTTTCTCATTTATTTCTTATGGCCACTAACCTAAATACCTAAAAATATATCTACCAAAAAATTGAGGTTTTTGTTTTGACACGTTCAAAACTTTATTTCTATAGTTCTTATGCGAGTAAATTATTTTTTTTTTAATTTTAATTTATTCGTCTGGAGTTTTTCCAAATATCAACAGCATGTCGTGCGTTCAGGTTTCTTGCGAAGGAAGCAAGTTCATTATTTTTGGAGATTACCGCACATTTGTGCTCTTTTATATGGGGCTTTTAATTTTATAGGGATTTGAAAATAGGTTGCCATTCAAATGATCAGCAGTAAGTGAAGAAAATGTTAAACTAATCAATCTTCTTACTTAGTTTATAAGTGTGTCCAATCTTGTAAATAATGTAGTTAACCTCTTTTTCACTGCTAGTTAGAATATACGAGAATTAGGGAGGGTTCATTATTAGGTCATATTGTGTAAGAAAAACTTTATAAATTATTTTTTCTATAAGAACACTAGCGCTAGTTGTAGAAGTTATAATAAATCGATTCTCGATCACACAATGATTTGATAGATTTTCGTCTTAGGTCACGAAAAAAAAATATTCAACGATCTCAGTATTAGTATCTCTTAGTAAGTTGTTAGTATATTAGTTAACGTGCCGTTTGAATGAAACTACTACGTTCCGCCAACCACACACCGCCACAGACGCGTCGGCCACGGACGGCCACGGGTCGTGCCACAGCGGTCTCTATTGACAATAGGTATTCAATGTGAGTTGCGACGCGGAAGAAGCGAACACTGAATGCAACCAGATACGTACAAGCCAAGAGTTAGCCCTTAATAGATGTATGTTGTATATTTTTCTAATACGCCTCAGCTCCGCCGGTCTGTCGTTGCGAGACGCGTGATGTAGACGAGCGAGTACAAGAGGTAACCACAGCAATACTATAATATTAACGAAGCGAGTGTTATGCAACTAATGATAAGTGTAAGTTAATGTTTGCATAAGCGAAATTGCCTTAACGTAGCTGTAATTACATTAGGGACGACCGACTCTGACGTAGCCTTGAGCTCCGTGACTGCCTCCGTACTAGGTTTATAAACGCGGTAGACACAGATTTTGTATAGGATCAACAGACCAATAGACGTCGAGTCGCGCCGCAGGAAGTCGCTATATCACCGTATCTATGGGATGGCGAATTAACATTTCACGTAATTAGCGTTCTTATCAAGTGCACACTATTGTTGGTCGATGTAAATATATTTTATACCGTATTAGACCTTGGTACTTTCATGTTAAGATGCATTTTTCATCGAACGGTCAGTGCGATCCGAACGAGGCGGCGGCGTGTCGCGTGCTTGGGAAGCGGCACGCTTCAACATACATTAAAGGGACGGCACGCAGGTCCGCACTGTACCGTGAGCGTGAGCTCGCGGCCTCAGAGGTCACGCCCTCTCTCGTTTTGATCGCACTCGCCTCACCGGGTTGTACAAACCTTTTTAATGTTTTGACGACTCGCCCTTGACTTTTAGGGAACATGAATTATTTTGAATTCCGATTTATATTTTTATTTGTATAACTCCCCGTGCATGAGGATTTTATAAAGTACGATACTACTCTAAGATGTTTTTGATATTTTTAATGTGGAATTTTAGTCATCGCTTTAGGTTTCTTTACATATTTTAATATTACCGCGTGCTCCGACCGCTTCTTGATAACAAGCTGAGCTCCGGTGTGACGTCACAGTGAAGTGCAGAGCGGACAGTCGGCGCTCTGCTGTATTCATATATTGTAGCGTGTGAGAGTTCCCGCTGAGTCGACACGGCTGTAATAGTAATAACTACACAGAGCAGGTCGACGCGGAGGGAGGCGTACGTTGTGAGTTTGTGTATCAAGAGCGGTGTATGTTTGTTTGTATGAGGAATAGCGTAGCAACGTTTTATTGAAATACAATTTAATTATCCTATTATTGTTTTGTTTCAAACTCCAAATCATATACCTTTAAGTTTTCTTTCAATTTATTTGGGTAAAAATAAAAGGTTTGAGGCCGACAACCAAAAAAAAAAATCTGTGCATATTTAGAGTTTTTACCTAACATTTATTTTAAGTAAAGCGACAACGACATTTGTAAAATTACATCAAAACGCTTTCAATAACAATTATTATAGTGATTGAAATATTTTTTTTAATGGATATAGATAATAAATAAATATATACATTATAATATATATTAGTCTTTTATTAATTTCATTGTCCCACAATTCCTCAAATAACGATTTACCATAAAGCTTTGTTTCGTAAAATTATATGATTACATCAAATAGGTAATTTCGTTTCAACTAATTCGTTTTATAAATTTCAATAAAAATGAATTGGTATGAAGAAAGTTTTTTTTTATAGTAAATCATATTGTAAATGATATTCTTGAAGTACCCTCATATTAAAACTAATTTTACTTTTATTCTAAACATATGTCACTAATATATTTGTGTTGATTTTCTATCTTATTGACGCTCCACGAGATCATTTTTTACATCTTTGGAAAGATGTTAAGGTTTTAAGCCACATTTGGACTATTTGTAACTTTTCTGCCTGAACGCGTTGTATCCTATACGCAAGTTTGCAATATTGATTATTTGAAAATTATGTGTTCCTATTATGAATCCTACTCCATTACGCTTTTGTAGCATTGCCCGCCTTAAATTCCTGACGTCATAATAATTTTGTATCACTTGCCAAAAGTCTTAAGTAAATCTCAAAACAAGCCCGGGTGTAATTTGAGGTCTTCGTTAAGTCATATAATATATAAGGCATATAAAAGCATTCAGTTTGATTTCGTGTCATAGTGTAATTATGTTATTTTTATGACTATCCACTACTACCAACTACATCTTGGATTTAGAAATGCCAATTTTTTTTTTTTTTTTTGTAATCTTTTTTTATTATTAAGTATTATAACGATGACTGCGATTTGTCATTGTTTTTATTTTTTTCATTTTATTGTTTCTCCTCCAAAAACATTATTTTCATTTTTAAAATATTTCTAATCAATTTATGCTTTTTAAAGCCAAGTTGTCATGGGCTAATGATGCAGTCATTTAATTTATTTATTTTTAAACATATCGTGTACGCATTTATATTAGAACCGATTATATTAATATAATCTAGAGAGATCTCATTTCATTATTATATGAAAATCTAAGAAACAATTTATTGTTTATGGTATCGTTTTAAGACAGCAAAAGTCCATCGCTTGGATCCAAAACCAATTATCAAGTTACACGTTAATTTTCGCTGCCAGTGGCAAAAAAATTTTTTGAATTTTTTTAATTAAAATAAATATTCCAATGATTTATTTCTTTAATTAGAGTAAGAAGTCCTAAGTAATTTGACAAGTCGGCTAAGCTAAATCAATAATTTACCGGACAATGATTTATGTTATCTTTAACTCGTCTCAACTAGGATAAGTCAAATATTATTTATGACAAGACGTCTTATCATAACCAAGTTCATGACAATGAATCTGGATTTATACTGGCCTCTGTACATTTAACTATCTGTGAGCCACATTCGTACAGAAGAATGGTCACACACCTATTCCATACTCTGTCAGCCACGTTTTCATTTATTACGTTGTTAATGTTGCAATATAAAATTTAAGAACATCACAAAAAACTAGTTGTAAATAATTGAACGTATTGTTTATTAATTAAGATTATTTTCTGTTAGCATTACAAGTAATTACCAGTTTTTTTACTTTAAATATATCTGGCAATGCGAATGTTTATGCTAATCAAGGTTTAAAAGTAGCCTTGTTTTAGATTTTGAACCGAATTTATCCCTAATTTCACTCACCTTTGTTGGTAGTCAACCCGGCAGCGACGTCATGCGGGGAGCAAGTCTTTAGGTTTTCAGAGCACGGTGATGTAAGATTTCTGAACTGTTAACGCAATAATAAATGCAATTCCTTTGGGTACTTACTTTTTCATTTCAATGTAAATAAAAAAAAAATTACAAACTCGATTATATAAGAAAATCTATTCATCAACCTAGAGGTTGTTTTTAAGATGAATAAACTGTTATCTTGATATATAGTTGGAATCATTACTATTATTATACAACCTTTACTGTACCTACACCAAAATTAGAAAAAAATCTATAATAATAGACGGTCAGAAAGAAGCCTCAGCACCAATTGGCAGTTCTTTTTCAAAACGGGAATAATGTTTGCAAAACTTTGTCTTGTGAACAGGAATATGCAATGGTTTGCGAGAAATATGAGACAATCGGCAAAAATAAGAACTTAAGTATTTACTTAAATAAAATCGACGGCGAGTGGAGACGTATGGAAGCCACTTAAGCTCGTTACGAAAGTCAGTTATGTGGTCATCTTCAAACCGATTGTGAGGCATAAATTATTTGTATATGCTTCTTTTTATTGAAGCTGACTTTGGTCAAATTTTTGAAGCTTTTGCCAGCATAATTAATTATAGAAAGAATAAAATTTGCCAGTATAGATTTAACCGGAAATATATGTCATAGTCTTAATCAGCTCAAAGAATTTCCAATATTTCGCTAATTCAAGTAATTTAGAAAGACCTTTAAATTTAAAGGTTGGTCCAGATATATGCCAAGATCGTTCACAGAAACATAAAACAGCAAAGCTACATAGTTTCAAAGAACGAATAAGAGGATCATCACTTTAATTGATTCTCTCAACCAAACGGGGACTTACAAATATAATAACTTGAAATTCAGATAGGTTTATGGACATTAGATTTTTTATATTTGTACCTATATTTTTGTAAACAAACCTCCTTTATAAATTGACGTTGAAATGCAATTACTAATTGTCAAAAAAAGGATATCGATCTGAGTTAGTAATTGAAGTAAAACAAAAGGTATTTAGAAGAATATGGCTTTTGAAAAACCAGCTGTTGTTCTTGATAATGGTAGTTACTATATTAAAGCTGGGTTTGCTTGTGACAATCATCCTGTTGCAATATTTAGATCAATGGTTGGGAGGCCAAATTTTTCACAGAGAAGTCTAGGTCAAGAATATTATGACATATTTATCGGTGACGAAGCTATTGAGAGAATAGAAGACTTGGAATTATGTCACCCGATAGTAGAGGGAAGGATTGTCCATTGGGATAATATGGAAAAAATTTGGCATCATGTATTTTATAGAGAATTAAAAGCGGCACCTGAAGACCGAGCTGTTATTTCAGCATGTGGTCCCACAGTAGATATTACAGAAAAGTAAGAAATTCGTCACATGTGTTCTAACTCAAAATGGGAATAGAAGTAGCTTTTATTCATTTTTGTAGGCTCTATAGTCTCCAATGATTTTTAATAAGCTTTTCCATGATAAAAAACAGTATTTTTTAACTTTTTTCAGAATAAAGTGCTGTGAAATATTTTTTGAGACCCTTAACTCTCCGGCATTATGTATACAGCCACAGTGTTCTTTGGCAATGTACGGTTCTGGAACTACCACTGGACTATGTGTGGATATCGGACACGCCACTACAGATGTTATACCCATTTTTGAGGGAGGAATGATGAAATACGCTCACATGAAAACAAATTTAGCAGGAGTGCAAATAGCAGATTTCATTAAAAAAAGTTTATTGGATCGCAGTGGTTCGCATACAATCAAGTCCCCGAGCACTTTAGAGGACGTTATCAAAAACTGTTTATATGTAACAAGGAACTGTGCTGTCACCCGAAAGCAATATCTCAAAAAGTACACATTGCCTGGTGGTGAAGAAATAGATGTCAGTCATGAGGCTTTTATGGCATCAGAACTATTATTTCAACCGGATCTCGTTAAAGGCGAAGCTACTGATTTTTTACCCTTGCATGAAGCTGTTATTACGTCTGCTTTGAAATGTGATGATGAGTTAAGGTTAGAATTATACAACAACATAGTTCCTTGTGGTGGATTGGCTACGATTCCAGGGCTTAACGAAAGATTGGAACTAGAGATTGTTAAGCAAGTTGATAAGCCCATCGCAATACTGTCTTCACCAGAAGCATATGCTGTAGCTTGGTTAGGCGGAGCCACGTTCGCAGGGCTGGGTGATGCCCAGAAAATGTGGATATCCAAAAAACAATTTGAAGAATATGGGGAAAGAATTGTGAGAAATAAATTTTTATAATACAATCTCCCGTGTGAGCTCTAAATATAAGTCTCGTTAAATATACATTCTCAGTTAGATTAAATGTCTGTTCTACTGAGGACTAAGACCAGAGGCTTCTACAAAACCATTTGCTCACAATGTCATGGCATGTGACATTAAAAACATGCTAGATTGCCAGACATGTCACAATGCAAAAGTACCCCGTAGGGATGGGAAACGGTATGTGTTAGAGCGTAATTCGATAAAATATCTTCAGAACGTGACTATAAATAGAAAATATTACAAAATAAAAGCGTTTTTGACCTTAGATGTTTGTTAAAACTTACTAGGTTGTTACCTAGTTTTATGTCGGTATCTGTAAAATATGAGTCATTTCATTGACTGAATACATTTGATTGTTATAGCTTTAAATAAGACATTACGTTGTAATAACCAAAGGAGGTGAATAGAGGTCTATCATCTAGGAACACATTACTAATAATTGCTAGATATAAAACTATATTCTTTTTGCGCAGATGGCCATGTTGACCATGCTCGTCAACATTATACGACTGTACTATATAATATCTTGACTGAGATTTGCACCACCATTGTTCTTGGCAACGCTTGTACAAAGCTTGACACGTAGAAACAAGATGGAAACAAAATAAAAATGAAGTAATTGATTATATCGTTTTCATTTTCAGTTATTGTTAAACTTACCAAAAATCCATTACAGCTCGCGTCGTGTCCTACAATTTAAGTATTCTATCGATGTTATAAATTACTAAAAATGTTTATAAATCTTTGTACACAATAAAGGATTATGTAATTTTTGTAATCCACTGCTTGGCGAATTTTAAGAATTTACGTCATGTCCGATAGTATAAGGCATCCTCAAAATAATGAATACCTCATGAGGTGGCGCACAGACAACGTTTTGTGGTTTTAGCGTTGTATTGGAGGCGGTTCTTGATCGAGTGCCACAACGGATTCATGACCTCCAGGTGTCAGTCAACAAGTTCTAGAGTGTCAGAGCTTTGTAGATATACCTTTTATAAGAAACCTTCGCTACTATTTTAACACAATGTTATCGCGATAAATATAAAAAGGAATTGCTTTACAGTGAAAAATTTAAGCGGAAAGCGTGTCACCAAAGTGAAAATGTCGTGATGTGTTGTGGGCTCGAGCTGATATGGAATATGCAGTTCAATATACGCATCAACGTTTTGTGTAGGTACCGACGACCATGAGAATAGTCCGAGACAGACCGGAATTATAATATTTTGATTAATATAAGTCATCACATACTTTAACGTTCTTTAATTTCGCCAGACAATGATTATTACGGTATTTTGTCTAAGATATAAGAGAATTTAATTCTTTGTTGTGTTTTGTCTGAAATATTTTTCACAAACAGAAAGTATATATGGGAGAATTGACTCATTTTTACACACTTTACACTTAGTTTTCCAGAATTTGTTCTATATATATTTTGCATAATATTCTGATACGCAACAAATTGCCACATTGTTAGTAATCCAACAAACTGGTTCAGTATTCTTGATTATTTTTATTTCTTGTTATTGTTAATAAAGATATTTAGTTCTGGACGCCTTAGCTGCCTGTTATACTGAATTTACTGATACTTAAAAATAATAAATAAGCTTCAACTAGACTAAAAAGGTCCGTCTTCTTCGTCGCTAGCTTTTGTAAAAGTATGTCCATACTATATGGGCCTATATTATAAGAAAATAACTTGGTAGGTAATATTCTATACATTATATTATAAAATTACTTTCGGGAGCATATGAAGGAGACTGCAACCAAACTTGTGTTTAAAATTCAAACCTCCTTGAAATATGGCAGAATGCTTTCCTGTTAGATGCAATTTAAGATTGGTTCAACTTTCATGGATGCCTCTCTACAAACTATCCTGAGTTTTGTTAGTCTTTTGGCTAATATAGTAAATATATTCTCGGGACAGATATTGGATAACATTAAATTGTCAAGAAATTTGTGGTATTAGATGACTAAATAAGGAAATAAAGGGTAAGTAGAGAAATAAAGTATTCGGGACATTCGCTTTTGCAATATTAGAAAGCACAAGTCCGACTTATTGTGGAGTTATAATATCAAATCCTCTGAACCACAGAATTGACTTTTATCATTTGACTATACTGTATCCTATACTCACTGGAATCTTATAAAATTGTGACCTCTTAACGGGTGTGGGCTCTTTTTGTGTTCTATCGTCAGATCTACGAGGAATGTTCTGAAGAATTGCTGACACCATTTCGCCATATCACTTTTTGCTTGAAGATAACGTTGCTCACTGGAAGGATCTTACTTCTAACGGTTCCATTAACCGCTGCAACATGGGTCTTTAATAGTTCAGCGTACAACTACCTCCTGAATAAAAAAGGCCGTTAACGCTTCAGCAATATTAGTCTAATTGTAGTTTCCCTTGAACAATCGGTGTCATTTACATCAGCCAAAATCTGCTTCTCTGCCCTTAAGATAACTAATAAATACAATGAAAAGCCTAAAATTTTAATATCTTAAAAAGTTCTGCATAATGTACGGTAGAATTTTAACTTGTGTGACAAACACGAAGAGAGCCTTGTGGTATAACGAGGATTTTGTAGCAGGAAATCATCTCGTTTTGTGATTCTAACCAATATCAGAGACAAACAGACTGATAAAACAATTTTTGGCTTACGACATCAATTAAGAGTTTCTTAATAATTAAAAATAATGCCAATGATCTCAATTATGAAGTGCTTAGCCAACTTGCATCGTAGAAAATATTATACTTATCGGAAAACAGCAATCAATTGTGCAAGCGCAAGATTTTGCTCCAAGTAAGATAACATTGTACCAATTATGCATTGAAAAGTAAATGGTAAATTATGTAGACAAAGAAATTCGTCAGGAACCAAAGCGGAATAGAAGCTTGCAGACATCTTATTAGATCCCATATATTTGATAGAAGCGTGGACAAAATAGGCCAGGATATACTATTTCAGATAAACATCAAAGTTGGGAAATAATGTTGTCAGTATAGAAATATGCTATTCCCCGAGTTATTTAAGATTCGCCGACCACATCGTACTCATTGCAGAAAATGCTCAGCAATCAGATAATTCTTAATGAGGATAACCACATCAAACTTAAATATAATTCAGAATTAAAATTCATCGGTAAATTTTATACGCTTCCTTTTAAGAATATAATCTATACACAACTGAATCATCGCTGTTCATATCAAATGTTGAAGCTTTAAATATATTATTAAAACAAAATATCGCAATACGATTATTAAATAAAATTCGATTTGTCATACATTTAATATTAAAAAAAAATACAAATAGAGGCTCTTATACTTCAATTTAAGCACAGATGCATTAAGACAAAGTTATAAACGAATTAATATGGCATAAAGTATGTATATATGAATTTTATAAGATATGAAAACAAAATGGCGGAAAACGCAAAGAATAGATATGTGATTACCATTATGAAATGTATGTAAACATTGATATGGTTTTTATGTGAAAAATACTTTAATTACTAATCTCTCAATGTGGCACTTATTATCAAGTGCCCGTGATAAATATTGAACGCAGCTGCAGATTATATAAAGGTCAGAGGTGGTGGAATAAAACAAGATCACTTGGGCGCTTGACACAAACGCAACTTCTTATAGGAGCTTAATGTTATATGATTTTTATTTATAATGCTAATTCGCTTGCTTTTTTTCTTGTCCAAAGACTAGGGATGAAAAAATAAAGACAAATTCCTTACTATTTTATTCTAATAAAATTATTGCATAAAATTAAATTTTTATTATATATATACTAAGGATCGTGAAAGACATTCGCAATTACTGTTATGGTCAAGACTGAAAGAATTGTTGTTTTCATTTTCTGTATGATTTGGAGTTTGAAACAAAACAATAATAGGATAATTAAATTGTATTTCAATAAAACGTTGCTACGCTATTCCTCATACAAACAAACATACACCGCTCTTGATACACAAACTCACAACGTACGCCTCCCTCCGCGTCGACCTGCTCTGTGTAGTTATTACTATTACAGCCGTGTCGACTCAGCGGGAACTCTCACACGCTACAATATATGAATACAGCAGAGCGCCGACTGTCCGCTCTGCACTTCACTGTGACGTCACGCCGGAGCTCAGCTTGTTATCAAGAAGCGGTCGGAGCACGCGGTAATATTAAAATATGTAAAGAAACCTAAAGCGATGACTAAAATTCCACATTAAAAATATCAAAAACATCTTAGAGTAGTATCGTACTTTATAAAATCCTCATGCACGGGAGTTATACAAATAAAAATATAAATCGGAATTCAAAATAATTCATGTTCCCTAAAAGTCAAGGGCGAGTCGTCAAAACATTAAAAAGGTTTGTACAACCCGGTGAGGCGAGTGCGATCAAAACGAGAGAGGGCGTGACCTCTGAGGCCGCGAGCTCACGCTCACAGTACAGTGCGGACCTGCGTGCCGTCCCTTTAATGTATGTTGAAGCGAGCCGCTTCCCAAGCACGCGACACGCCGCCGCCGCCTCGTTCGGATCGCACCGACCGTTCGATGAAAAATGCATCTTAACATGAAAGTACCAAGGTCTAATACAGTACAAAATATATTTACATCGACCAACAATAGTGTGCACTTGATAAGAACGCTAATTACGTGAAATGTTAATTCGCCATCCCATAGATACGGTGATATAGCGACTTCCTGCGGCGCGACTCGACGTCTATTGGTCTGTTGATCCTATACAAAATCTGTGTCTACCGCGTTTATAAACCTAGTACGGACGCGGTCACGGAGCTCAAGGCTACGTCAGAGTCGGTCGTCCCTAATGTAATTACAGCTACGTTAAGGCAATTTCGCTTATGCAAACATTAACTTACACTTATCATTAGTTGCATAACACTCGCTTCGTTAATATTATAGTATTGCTGTGGTTACCTCTTGTACTCGCTCGTCTACATCACGCGTCTCGCAACGACAGACCGGCGGAGCTGAGGCGTATTAGAAAAATATACAACATACATCTATTAAGGGCTAACTCTTGGCTTGTACGTATCTGGTTGCATTCAGTGTTCGCTTCTTCCGCGTCGCAACTCACATTGAATACCTATTGTCAATAGAGACCGCTGTGGCACGACCCGTGGCCGTCCGTGGCCGACGCGTCTGTGGCGGTGTGTGGTTGGCGGAACTAGTAGTTTCATTCAAACGGCACGTTAACTAATATACTAACAACTTACTAAGAGATAGTAATAAGACCGTTCTTGATATACGAATGACCAAAAACTATTTTTATAAATACAATAAATTGGTCAAGAATAGATTAATTTTTACAACTATAATTATTTTTTATATTCTCTAAGAAATTGAAATTATTAACACATTATATTTACACTCCCATCGATTTCTACGATTTTGTTGAGCATTTTTGTTTATAAATAATATACGCATTGGTTCGTCTAGCGTTGTCTTAAGCTCTGTTGACCCTGAGAGCTTCGCTCATTGGTCGGTCGTCACAAAGGCCTGCACTCTGTGTGACTCCTCAGTGTAACTCGGTTGTAATGAATCACGCTGCAGATCACGAGGCTGTCGATATCGCCTTTGAGTGTAAGAACGCTTTCTGGAGCGTTGAAGCCGGAGCAACCTTAGATGGCTCAACGACAGTCGCCGTTGCTCTCAGAGCACGCGACCCTTGGGCCGCTGGTCGGTGGGGCGCCTCGCAGTGTCCCATCCCTCACACTCGAGGAGCCGAGGCGGGCGAAGTACGCGAGAACTCGAATCGTCCGTTCCGACACTTCCCTAACAATCACTCACTACTCTGAATGTTATTGAATTATTTCCTTGTTGGTTGTAACGTGGACCAATGTCTATGGTTCACTACAACCGAGCCGGCGTTAATGTCTCGCCTTCCAGACTATCGTCTGCTCGATCCTGTAACAAAAGTGTAATTTAAATTATATATTTCCAATATCTAAACTTATATAAAAATAATGTCGAAATGTATATATTTTTTCTTGTTATTATTTAATTTAATTAAATTAGATTTATAAAATTATCATATAGAACACCACCTTAAATATTATTCATCCTCCCCGAGGGCAGCCATTCTACCGTTGACAGTAAAAACGCTGCTGAGCTGCTCTAACAATGTCTGGAACAAGTAATCAATTATGTTAAACGTTCCTTCCATTACATTTTCTAAAATATATGAGTGAATAATGAATAGCGAGTAACTTTTGATATCTATATATATAAATGTCAAGTTGGTTTGTCTATGCTTCGAAAACTCAAAATATTCTGCACCGATTCAGCTAAATTTTGACTCCATATACAACAAGCTTCAAGGATTGTTTCTATCTATTTTTCGCGATACTAACGTATCCCTAAGAGCGGCGTTAACAAACAAAAAACTTTGCAACGGCACACGACTCGCAGTTAAAAAAAATATGAACAACCTAGTGGACGCAAACGATTTTAACGGCGCCCTTCAAAGGTAAAGATGTCCCCACTCCTAGAATGCCCATAATCCCGATCGATACACCGTTCCGATTTATAAGATCGTAATTCCCAATTCGATTGGCGTCCGCAGTCCCAATTAACAAAGCTCAAGGTCAACCTTTAGAAACGTGTGGTCTAGATTAGACAATTGTATGTTGCATGTACCCGTTGGAAAACCAGTTAGCCTCTATATCTACACAAAAACAATGGAATAACAAAAAATATTGTATACCCAAAATGTATTGAAAAATTAAGCTTCAATAAAACGTGCTGTCTTTTGTTGTGCACTACATATGGACCGTTAATAGTTTTTCGTTCATAAATCATCACACATTCAGTCTGGCCATACATACTGTTACAATAAAAAAAAAATGCATTTGAATTTGGAATATGTTGTTTTGGGACGTTATTTTTTTTAAGCGCCAATTCGTCGTAACATCAATGCCAAATGTAAAATATTACATTTGCCCTGTGCGCAGGAGAATTAGATAATGCTAGTTTACACCACGTATTTTAAAAGATGACGTGGTACTTACAGCCTATGAGAAAGATTTTTGAAAGTATTTATGCTGAAAGCTCTAAGGAAGCTTCCCATATAGTCAACAGAGTTAACAAGCACTCTACCCGACTTAGTGATGGTTTTGTCGGGCGTTAGCTATTGAAGAATGACTGGGACAAATTTTTGTGATAAAGGTACCGAAGCTTCGGCACAAGTTTATCAAGATTATTGAGACGGCAGTTAATTATATAGTCCCTTCATAAAACAATGTTCAATAACAAAAAATAGTTCTTTCTAGACTTGGTGCGAGGTCATAAAGCGTGATGCAATAGATTTTGCTTAAATAGGAACATAGGACTATATTATACTTGAAGACTAATCAATTGGACTATGACTTATGATCAGTTTTAGAGAGAAAGCTTTCCACAAAACGCCATATATTACGAAGACTATAGATAGTCCGTATGATTGACAGAAAATAATTTCCCGATAGGAGGGAGTTCTGCTAGTGATAGCTGACCTCGACGCAAAAAGGACTGTCATAGCCAGTGGAGGTAGCTTCAAAAAAGTTTTATATATTTTTAACTGCTTTATATTGATGTATAATAGATTTTTTTTTCTTTGAATGAGAAAGTTGAAACGGTTCGTATGTAATGACGTCAAGTTGAGGTATGCATACAGGCAGAATATTTTGTTTGACATTCAGTGACTTATAGCTTCTATTGGTTTTAGACCGATTGGAATATATAGTAATAAAAATATTTTTTTGGAATTTTATAAAGAAGTACACAATTTTCTAAATAAAAGGGTCATTTCCTTTACCTTATCATTGTCGCCGCCATAATTGGTCTGCTTGCCGTTAAGTATTTGATTTTTGGATGGCAACTGAAACATTTGTATAAAAATTTTGTTATTTTAAGGTTATATATACATATATATCTATATATATACATCTTTCACTTTATATTAAGAGCAAAATACATAGTTGTTCGAATTCACATATTTTCTACATGTACGAATATAATTATTAATTGCTGGTCTTATTATTATGTCTAAGGTACAATATCAAAAAGTTCTCTCATATAAGTTATATCTTAATTAGTCATATTTATCGATTTTGATTGAGGAATTAACCACAGATAAAGAAAAATAAAACAATCTGTACACATACACATTCATAGCAACCACTGAACAACAAAGCGTTTATTTATACTTTTTATCTTGTTTCGCTGTCCTTATTTCATTACGTTAGAACTGATCAAATATGTAGTCAATATGTTGCTATGTGATGTATCTTAGTACTGTGTCTTTGATTGACAAACCGAATAGGGAAACTTACTTTGAATAGGGCCAATATAAGTGTATTGATTTTTTTCTTCTTATTTTCTAACAGGCACGTATTTTCAGTTTTTTGGTCTTTAGCACGCGCCATCTTTTCAGTTTCATCTTTGTGGTATTGCAATCTGCGAAATACATTGTTTGTTGTTTTTAATAATATTTCTACGGGCATTAATGAGTTACATTTTCTTTATCGACACAACCAATTTCGTGACACCAGCCATTTCTATACAACTTTAATCTTTAAGAACTCTAAGCAATACTAAAGTCTATTCAAATGCCAAACAAGTGCAAGGTTTAACTGACTCTGGTCTAAGTTCTCTTTAACTTTAACGGCGTCAAAATAGTATTAGTCAATATCGCCTGGGCTGAACTAGTTCGTTTAAATTTCGCGTAATACACAAAGTAGAAGCAAATGGTAAACTTTGAACTGTAACGGGAATGTAAAACTGGCGTAAGCTTTTATACCAAACCTGAAATCCATGATATCACAATGTTTGCATTTTTTTGGGAACGGTTCATAGGTGTCGCGGTCGCTGGGCGAGCTGCCGACTGCAGACAAAATCAAGTGGCCATAATTACACTCGCTCGGCGAAAAACACAAACACACAGGCAGACATTCATTATGCAGTTCTCTAGAGAACGATACACATCTACTTCGGATCACTTCACTTGCTCGTGAGCTCGGAGCATCTCTCCTCCTACAACGGCTCGAAACATCAAAGACACGACAGAAACGGAACGGGCTCAGAATGAAGTTACACTTCTGTGGCTCTGGGTGAGAGCGTCTTAGTTTAGTCGTTTCGTGCTAGTGACTGAATGGACATTGCTCTACATCTGTACGCTGCAGCAAGGAGACGAAGCCGCGGTATATGGTGCTGTGCGCTTCAACTATACAACATTCAAATTCGAACCAGGCTTATCGTTATCAGTACACAGCAAAGCATTATGAAATTTGCATTGTACTTTCTTTATAATAGTTCAATGTTGGGAGGAACCAATTGATACAGTTTAAGAGATTGGCACAGATTGTCATCAAACTAGTGACGTAACAGTGATGGGGCTAGAGTGACATATGTCACTATATCGATATCGATAGTGACTATATCGATATCGATAGCTTCCGATTCACAGCCTTTCCTTAACTTTAAACACAGTGAAGTTACATAAGATCATTTATCTCGGACAGTTCATTATATATAAACAAATTCGCAAGCAAGTGTTGAGCATATTTTTATAGTTTCAATATTTTCTTATTTTATTCAAGTCCATGTTCATGCTTTTGACGTTGAAGGGACCAGTGCGATACCTCTATGGCACATTTAATTATGCGACTTGATTTCTATATAAGTACCATGAGATGACTTTATTTGGTAATATATTATTTTATTTTAAACGTAGAATACGTTAGTTAGATAATTGCTATTAATTTTGATTCACGCTCTTCTATTTGTATGTAATAGGTACCATTTGTCCCCATTATTTTATTCTATATATAAATGCATGTTATACTATTTGTTATAATATTTTGGGTGTAATTAAATTTGCTTTATACAATTGTGGCCTTATTTGTAATTTTACATTTACAAGCCGTTTCCAATACTGGTCCATTCAACGAGATAAATTTCTTTGACAATTCGTGCTTACTGGAAAATTATTTTTATGTTTAAATTATTTATCTATGAAAATAAACTTACATGGCTCAATGTTGTTTTGATGTTCGAGTAAAATTCTTTTTGATGACTTCGAATGTTTCGAGTCAAGTTGTGATATTCTGTAAATTAAGATTTAGTATGCAACATTACTTTGTTTGCAAATGCGATACATGTGTTGTATATAGGGAAAGTATAATTAATATTCTTGTAATGATTTGAATAAATAACATTTTATATGTTAATTTTTTTTTTTTTTAATGAAACTAGTATTATTCGGATATACTACGCGGATTTTATTATTTAAAAACTACATAATCCCGACGTTGCGGTTACTTTGCAGCAACCGTGATCACGGGCAGACGAGGTGTGAATGTCTGTCAGTTGGTCCTTGTTATTTATCATCTACCGCCATCGATTTCTTAATTTTCTGGCGTACCGCTCTGGATGCCGGCAGAATGCGCTTACGGTGTCTTGAGGTCCTGCGGTGTGGTTACGGACATGGGATTTTATATTTTTAAGAACGGGGTCCCAGGTGTTTGATAGATTCCAGCCATCTTCTGTATTGAAATTGGGATGTTTTTTAATTTCAATAGCCTCGCGAATTAATCTCGGTATTTACTTGTCTTCCCGAGCGAGGATTTGAGGTCTATCAAACCGAATGTAGTGGCCTGGTTTGTCCATTGTGTGTTCACACACTGCTGACTTCGACGCGCGCCTGTTTTTGATGTCTGAGATGTGTTCTTTAACCCTTGTACCGATGCTCCTCTTCGTCTGTCCAATGTATGGTTTTGGTTTTGTTTTTTTTTTATAACTCAGAACATCAATTTGAAAATCTAACTGCCGTGCATCCGACCGATGTTGTCTAATAAGATGACAAAGTAACCGTTTACTTGCCTGGTGGAATATCCTACCGCTGGAGTAACCAACACCTTTGTGATGCTGACCACCTAGAGGCCGAGCTGCAGCATGTAAAAAATGCTCTCACCATCAACAACCTGCCCGCGCCTCGCCAGCATCGCAAGAACCACCTGAAGCCACCCACAGTTGAACGACAACCTGCGATACTACCATATGTGAAAGGAGTTACTGACAGAATAGGCAACATTTTGAAGAAGGTTTCCATTAAAACTATTTACAAACCACATAAGAAAGTGAGCCAATTCTTGAGACCAATCAAGAGTAACATTCCTTTACAAGAAGCGGGTGTATACAAACTCGATTGTGACTGTGGCTTGTCATTCATTGGACAGACGAAGAGAAGCATCGGTACAAGGGTTAAAGAACACATCTCAGACATCAAAAACAGGCGCGCGTCGAAGTCAGCAGTGTGTGAACACACAATGGACAAACCAGGCCACTACATTCGGTTTGATAAACCTCAAATCCTCGCTCGGGAAGACAAGTAAATACCGAGATTAATTCGCGAGGCTATTGAAATTAAAAAACATCCCAATTTCAATACAGAAGATGGCTGGAATCTATCAAACACCTGGGACCCCGTTCTTAAAAATATAAAATCCCATGTCCGTAACCACACCGCAGGACCTCAAGACACCGTAAGCGCATTCTGCCGGCATCCAGAGCGGTACGCCAGAAAATTAAGAAATCGATGGCGGTAGATGATAAATAACAAGGACCAATTGACAGACATTCACGCCTCGTCTGCCCGTGATCACGGTTGCTGCAAAGTAACCGAAACGTCGGTATTATGTAGTTTTTAAATAAAAAAAATCCGCGTAGTAAATCCGAATAATACTAGTTTTGTTTAAATGTATAAAACTCGCGAAAATCTTCGATCTCATTATGTTAATATTTTTTTTTTATATATTATGTTACTCACTCGTTTTGTAAAGGTGGCGGTGGGTTTGTGAATATCATTGGATGATTTAATGACATACTTTTGTCATCTGTAAAATTATTCGGGACCTCTGAAAAGATATTGATAATTATTACTTAGTATTGAATAAACGCGTCTATTTATATACTAGTGAATGCGTTCTCCTTTGTCCGTGTGGATTCAAAGAGTAAATAATATTGTACACTATAATAAACTAGATAGGACAACCAGTTGAAAGCGCCATCTAGTTTATAAACGTTACTTCATATAAAACACTAATTACATGCCGAGTACGTACTACGCAGAATTCTAGCGTAAAATATGATCTATGCCGGCATCTAAACTTCATAAACGGTAAGTTTCATCGAGATCTGTTTCGTAATTTATGTTTGAAAGACTACCATTACCAATAAAGAAGGACATTAGGGAGTAAGGCTTTAAGGAGTATAGGTTATCTTTTAAGTAATATCAATGAATGTTCAAGTATCAGAGCAACTTTGTAGAGCGGACACATTACGTTGACTATTTCAAGTCTCTATCGCATAGAAGTTCTTGTTATAAATAATATGATTTCAAATAAAAATAAATTAGTATTTTTTTGGATAATGTTAACGTATCTTCCCATGTATTTGCCAAATAAAATTGGACATTTTAGAAATTGTTAGTCAGCTACAATAAGCGATGTGACAACATTAAAAATTATATGCAACTTTGCAAGTTAGTCCGTCGATTGCAATGGAATTTCATGATAGTTTTTTTAAGGGTTTTAAACCCAAAAACTATACGAAACTCCCCAAAAAAAAAAAAAAGCAAGGGTAGAAGTGTGTGCTTGCGAACATTGTTTTTAGCTATGAGATAAGTATTAGGGCTATTATTTTGGGTAATTTTAGCAGTTTCCGACATTAAATTCGTTAATTTTATACACCAATGGCTTAGTTAATTTCAATCGAATCATCTCTTATAAAAACATTTTTTTTGTCGGCTGTACATAAGACATAAGGCTATACATTTACCACTATTTAAAACATATTCCTAGTGATGTCACAAAATGAAATAAACTATTATTATAAAAAAAAATAATTACAAGAGCTTTTAATTTTTTGGTAAATATGAATGTATTTTTAGATAAACATCAGTAATATAAATATTCGCTAGCACTTATTATATCTTTAGTCTAGTTATATTGTTCTGAAGTCTTGATAATATATTTCTTATTTGCCAGAACTGTGTAAAAATAAAATATAAGTCATTCTTGATACCATATATTGTGTTAAGGGTATGAGCGTTGTACGAGTAAATCCAATAATCTATACAAATGATATGATGATGATGAGTACAATATTGACTTATAACTAATGGATTTATATTATGTAAACAAGCACTCCCGCCAGAGACATTCGTTATCTTTTTTTTTATTATATTATGGTCACATATTATTATAATATATACAATGTCTTTACGTGATTTTTTTTAACGTATTTTACGACATAGGTACCTACAAAACACATATATAGATTGCAAATGTAACTGACAAATTATAATTATAGAGCGACTTATTAACTACTTATATCTTGTATTGGAGGTTTTTTTCTGTTTGACGTAGAATGTCCTGAACTTATTTCGATTAAACTTTCCCATTATATAGATGAGATATGAGAATAATATATAGGTTATAATTTATCACCAACTCCCGTTTAATTTAAAGATGATCACACTATAAAAGTTTTATGTACTAAAAGTGGCGATGCAATCTATAGATGTCGCTATTGGTAGGTTTCCACATTATAAATTAATATCTAAATTTCTCTGAATGCAAAACCGTAGGAAACGCGGACGAAGTCACGGCAAATAACGAGTTAAATAGATTAGTATTATAGTCGCTTCAATTATAACCATGTCTCATATGTGAGCGCGATCGACGAGACGCAAACGAGATAAACGAGGACAAATCAATCTTCAGATAAACAACTTATACTGTCTTAATTAATCTAATAAGATATTGATCATGTAACAACACATATTTAAATATTATTTACGCTAAGCTAAACAAATATACATAGCATTTTTTATTATTAACTTAATTTTTAAATGAAACTAGTATTATTCGGATTTACTACGCGGATTTTATTATTTAAAAACTACATAATCCAGAGCGGTACGCCAGAAAATTAAGAAATCGATGGCGGTAGGTGATAAATAACAAGGACCAACTGACAGACATTTACACCTCGTCTGCCCGTAATCACGGTTGCTGCAAAGTAACCGAAACGTCGGGATTATGTAGTTTTTAAATAATAAAATCCGCGTAGTAAATCCGAATAATACTAGTTTCATTTAAATGAATACTGGCGAAAATCTTAGATCTCATTAACTTAATCTTTATATTATTATTTTAATTTCATGTATGAGTTCCGTACTGTTCTTACTTTATAAGGGAATTATAATATAAATAGTTATGACATCTTTTAGTTATAGAAGTATTGTAGGAACCGTCTTAGGATGTTTATATCTTGTGTTAGTAACAAGCTGGTTCAAACAATCGAATCTTTGAAACGATGTGGTGGTGTTAACCTCCCATCCTGCCGCTCACATACCTAAGGACGTGACTAATATTAGAGTGAGGATTATATATAAATGAATGTGCCATATTTCACTTACCTGGTGGCGGTGGTGGTGGTGGAGGTGGTAGGGGATGTATCTGGTTAATATTCGTATGATGAGCCAGGCCATGTGGTATGATGACCGTTCTGTAATTATTATTTTTTAAATAAATTAAGCTAGTTATGTAAAATAGATGAAATTATATATTTTCTATACATCATAAGCCAAATAGAACTTACTCATTGTGAATAGGTGGCGGAGGATTTGTGAATGGTAGATTCATCGACATATTAGTGTTTAATGTCAGATTAATTGACATATTTGTATTTAATGTCAAATTATTCTGGAGATCTGTAAGCACAGATAATAAAGTGATTACAAACATAGAATTAGTTTGATTTATAATCTATACAATTTATATATGTATGGAGATGATAATTGTTAATGAAAAGCGTTACAAGATAATTATTTCAAAATAATTTTGAGATAACAGGATATATTTAATAAAAATCAGATAGTGTGTTTTTATACATCAATAAAAGAAGTAAAAAACTATCTGTTATAAATGACAAGTTATTTTTGCTTTTAAATTGCTATTATAACTACAGATGTCAGTAAGTGTGTTGACTGTTTAATGCTTATATCAATCTCTTTGTGTTAGTATCATGAATTTTCTATTGCATGAATATGGTGTTTACGGCAACAAATATTTTACCTTGCGGCTGCTGTGGTGGGACTGTTGGTGGCACTACATTATTCTTTTTATGATGAGCAAATGCATGAGGTGGCAAAACTCCTGTCCTATAGAAGTGATGCTCTTCAAATACAGACGCATGCACGTATTTACAGATGGGATACGTGCAAACCGATGTTTGGTATTTGCGACAAAATGTATACACTCCCACTAATTGGCTCAGATCAAATTTATGTGCATATCGACAAGTTCCAGGACGTTTACATGACCCCCTTATGAAGTCTCTGCATATCGTTTCTTTAGGTTTTTCTGTTGGTTCCTGCTGTGAGCCAGTAACTTCATTCACTACTTCCTTACTTTGTGTTTCACTGACTTCCTCACTGGGGCCATTTTCGAATTTTGAGTCATCCAGTTCTTTTTTAACATTCAAGCTATATATCTCGTCTGGAGGAGGTGGCTCTAAGGGCAATGGCGGCTGAACCTCCGAGCTAACAGTATTACCAACATTTGGAGGTGGAGGCGGATCCGGAGCTGTATGACTTGCTTTTTCTATTAGATCCATTTTTGATCTTATAAATTTTTTCATATTCTTAAAATTCGGCGATGATTTGAAATTGATTAAATGTTCCGCGACTCCGACCCTTTTAGAGCTATATTGATCTGAAATTATAAATGTATTGGTTTGATATGGTATTAACGAACAGACGTAATTAAGACGGTTTAGGAAACAATTTAATTTTGTAAAGCTCATACAAATTTAAATGTATTCCATTGTACTTACCTGCCTCAGTAACCTGCATTTACCCGTGTTATTTGTTAATAGCCAACGCCTTCTTTATTTTATGTGATTATGGTTTTATTCATAGCCAGCTGTAGTATGAGAAGTTAGCACCATCTATTCCCACTGAATAACATTATAGGATGGCACCAAAACAAATAGTATACCCACTTCCTTTACACAAAACGATATAATTTGCTGTTTTAACTCTTTTATATAAATCACAAAACAACGTCAGTAAACAATCGAATGGCGACTAGTAGAGACAAGATGGCGGCTAGTATTATTTAGTAATAGTACAGATATAAAATTTAAGCATTGGTCAATAAAATTTTTAGCCTGTGGACGTTAATGGAACACAAGAAATATTAACTATGTAGATTGAGCAAGCAAGCTAGACGCGGTAGATGAGCGAAAATGTTTCTTGGATAAAGAGAGAAAAAACATAATTTCGTTATTTGCGTCTTCCTTTGGCAAGCTTGTTAAAAAAGAGAAAGCGGGAATAAAATTATACTCTTCAGTTCTGTATCGATGAATCGATTTTTGGTTTGTTTGTCTATTAGAATGTTAATTTTCTCTGAGTACAAGTATAAGTAGTTTAAAAATATGTTTGCATTATATCGAAATTAGTAAACTTGCATTCGTTATATATAACTGACATCTTAAGCTTACAGTTATAGATTAAAAGAAGAATTAGATAAATGAAATATTTTTTTAGTGTTAAATTAACTTTAACTTATTTATTGATGGCCAGTACCAGATATATTTAGATCTCCTAAATAATATGTTTCATATAAGTTCTGGATTCGTGTCTTATGTGGCATGCAAGAGCAGTAAATTACATCTGATATGACCTATGAATTTAAAGTAGCTTTCGCAAAATACTTTGTCGAGATTAGTAGTGCAAATGCTAACTCAATTTACCTTATAGACGTCCTGACCTACTTGTGGCTGTGTTTTTGTCCTTAATTATTTTTTCCTACGCTTTCGTTTGCGTTAATATTATGTATCCATGAAATATTAACAATGCTACTGTCTAAAAACTAAGAAATATAATTACTTTATGAGAATAAGAAATACGTAAATAAAAAATTATGTAGATAAAATAATAGTGTAGTTTCGTTTAAGAGACCCGTTTATGAATATGACAGTGTCTTGGAAGAAGTTTAATGATACGTAACCCAACAAATCGTATATGATCAGCCTGTTGAGTTAAGCGTCAAGACTATTCCACGTTTCTACTGTAGAACTAATTAAAACAAAATATTTCTGTTTAAAACATTAATTTATACCATTATAGTTTTTCTGGCGTAGAGAATATATTTTAACATATAACCTTCAGATGTTTTGACTTCGGTGGATGAAGGTTAATTCAGGATTGTATAGCTCTGGAGGCGGCGGTATCCGAGCCAGTGGCCGGGTTGCGCACCGTGGAGGAGATTCAACCGCTCCTTAAGGAGTGGGTGGATCGCCGACACAGTTCCTTGACCTTCCGGCTGGTGCAGATCCTCTCGGGGCACGGTAGCTTCGGGCGGTATCTGTGCCACATAGTCGGAAGAGAGCCGACGGCGGCGTGTCACCATTACAGTTGCGTGGATGATACGCCCGAGTGCCCTTCGTGGGAAGCGGAGCGTCGCCAACTAATCACCGAAGTTGGCGCGGACCTTTCGCTGCCGGCCGTAGTCAAGGCTATGGTAGGTAGTGAGAGGGCCTGGGCGGCGGTGGTCTCTTTCTGTGAGGTTGTCATCTCGCGGAAGGAGACTGCCGAAAGGGGGAGGGAAGATGATCCCTCCTCGGCGCCGATGCGCCGACGTAGGCTGGGTCGTAGGCAGCGGGCTTATGCCCGCCGAATGCCTCCCCAGTGAGAGGAGCCTGCGGGTGTCGGAGGGGTATTCCGATGCCCGATGATCCAGGCAAATGGAGAGCTGCAGGCCTTACGTTCTGGCAGGCAGTTCTTGGAGAAGGAAGGGGGGTGTGGGTGGGGCCCACCTCTCCTACCGAAGGCGGAGTCCCCTTTTAGGGGCTCGTGCGTAGTGAACGGATGAATGGCAGGCCGTCCCCGTTACACTAGCTTACGCACTGCGCCGAGAACGTCGAGGTGGTTTTAGTGGGTAAAAATCCCACATACCCCGACCGGGTTCCCCCTCGGTCGGAAGTCTTTCAGAAGATTTCCCCTCATTACCAAAAAAAAAAAAAAGGATTGTATAGCTCACGGACAAGTTTATGGTCGGACTACATTGTGTCTGTTAAACATGTTGTCAATTTTTCCATCAGCTCAAGAAAAGAGTTAGGAAAAATATAAAGTGACAGATTGGATATTGTTTGCTGAAATTGTGACAAAATAGAAGTTACAATTGCATAAAAATGTAAAGTCATAAAATTGCAACGGTTTTTGTAAATGCCATCTAAAAAATATATTATACATCATTTCGTTATTGTTGGAAGCTAAAGGTAAAATAATTAGTTTTGTTTTCTACACAATAGATGGCGGATGGATTAAAATCTATTTTTAATTTGAAATTGAAGGTAGGTATTGACATAATTAATCATATTCATTAAGGTCGTATAACCCACATGACTATCGAGTCAATCAAGTCTATCAAGTCAAGTCGGCAATCGTGCCGTCTCCTTAAAAGGGTAAGATGTAATGTTTCTTAAGGCTAAGTATAGTAAATGATGGGATGTCAGATTGTGTTATTTTAGAGAAAGCGTTTGTAAGCTCTGACTGTTTTTTTTAATTGGGTACAAAATGTTGAAGTTCAGTTTTAATACTTCATAAATATTTATCAAGCAGAGAAATCTTTTATGTCGTTCTTATTTTTGGATCGTTGAAATTTTTTTGTCACTACTTAAACTAGATACTTCACTAGTTAGATATCTCTTATAATATTTTTGAACGAAATTGGGATATTATTTTTCGATTAATTTTTCTTTGTACTGGAGTAAATGATTGTAAGGTTATAAATTCAAGATATTATATATAAAAAAATTTAAAAACATTTTTTAAATTGTCATCAAATCAAATATCAATTTTACAATTAATTCAACTGTACAATATGTTTTTCTTCAATCAAGTAGGTAATTTTAAGCAGCGCTTGGGGCCATGCAATTAACTCGAGGGTACCTATGAAATTGGATTTCCTCAGTGGAAATATTATTTACTTTACTGTATTCAAATATACAAAACGGAACCCCACGAATCGCTTTGCTTGTTTATATGTGAAGTAGAAAATAACAATGACATATAAAATATAATAGTTAAGTAAGAAATTATGATTGAATAATAAAAACTTTAGCAATTAACTTAATGATTATTTTGTTAGATCCAATGATTTTTACAACTACAATGACATCGTGATGACATTTGAATGATCAAATTAGTACGTTGTTAGAATCTACATGTTGGAAACGTATTAACTATAGTGGTCGTCGAATAGATATTATGAAATGATTTTTTTATATATATATCTATATATATATTAAATATTTACCAATTGCCGAAGAGCGCAAGATCCCGAAAAACCAATGGTAATAAATCAAAACATTACGTACTTATCACGGGAGATCCTGCTAGACTCTGTACATATAAATATTTACGAACTTACAAACCTTAATACGTGAGATGTATAGAAGATGGCCAGTAACAAATATAATATAACGTTTTAATACATTTGGTATTATTTATATATTATATATTTTTCGTTTTATATAATAACTTTGAAGAGTTTATTAATTGGTTCTTTATGAGACCAATGAAAACATTATCCATGTAGAAAGATTTCATTGATTATAATTATGAAGATAATTCCGATTAAATTAATTCTTACGTACAATTAAATTTAAAATATTATTTTTGGCCTTTTATTTAAAGTGCTCATGCCTTTATAAATAAAACAGTATTTATAAGTGCTGCTGATAAAATTATTACAGTTGAAATTAAATGTCATAAAGAGTTACATTTATTATACCCAATCTGACACAATATTTTCGCAGTGGCACTCTTTGAAGTTTTGGTTTTAAGTAAATTCGAAGATTTAATCTTAATGTTTGTTTTTTTCAAAGATAACTTTTAAATTTTGCTTATTGCGATATACTTACTGCAGAATTATCTCAACTTATTCTCAAAACTGAACAAAAACCTATAGGTTAGATGACAGAATCTAAAATTGAATTCGTTTCTCGATACGTATCGAATTTAGAATATGTAAGTTTTTTCAATAATCCATCGCTGATCTTCTTACAATGTTATCCGCATAAAGGTGCAGCTTAACTGGCGTTGTTATTCTTCAATATGAAACCAGATAGGTCAACTTATGAATTATGAACACCCATTTTTGTGATGTTAACGTGCTCCGCCGTCCGGTCTACCGCGGACCCCCGGGGGTCCACCTAGACCTTTTTGTAATTTTGGCATCAATGTCGGAAGCCACAGATAAAATAGGAAACAAAATTTCAATGCTTCGATAAAGAACATAAAATATGAAGTCCATGTTATAAGGAGTACGAGCAACATTTTCTAGATTGTAAATTCACTTTATTCATAGAGTCTTAAAAGGTAAGGAAAGTAATGAAAGGGTTGTTAGTACTTGTTTACAAAGCTACGTATGAAGCGAGACTTGAGCTGGTAGTTAATTATTCTATACAAAGACAATGTCATACTACAACTCAAACATTGCTTTTTATAATCTGCATTGCTATGAATACTGGCTAGATATATAAACTGAATAATTTTGCTTAAAAATATAATCTGAAATACCATACGTGACGGTGATCCAAACCATGAAAACAGTGTATTCAGGTCCCTTAAATTAAATGGATGTTTCTTGTCTTGTCGTAAAATAAGTTATGCCTATTTGCAGCAAATTTTAAATTTATGACATAAATTTACCTGCACATCGTCCATGTAATATTCCCAGACCTCTCAACTTTCAGCCTGACCATATGCAAATTTTATCTGCATGTTAACATTTACGACTCCAACGATGTCTTGTTCAAGCTCGGATATTACAAACTTCAAGTAACAATTCCTTTATGTCACATAGAGTTCTAGATAGCTGGATTGTGATTAAATTCTCAATGTGAATAATCTTAATCAAAGAGATGTGTTCCACGTTAAATATGAATGGACACTTGGGCCTAGACTGTTAATTTTTTTACTTTGACGTTCACAAAGGCGGCTAATTAGTATGTCATATTCGCTCCCCTCTGGCGAAGTCATCATTTGTTTCTCGCCACAGAAACGCTTCCACAGCAATGCAGAATTGTGAAATAGTGACAGTTAAAAACCTTTACGGTTCAATGGGAATCGAGCGTGTTTCCTAATCATAACGAGGGAGCGTATGACATGAAAAGCCAATATATTATTGTGTTATAAATGAATAACTCAAATTCTTACAGTATTCAGTTCGAATGGATAAGTCTGGTATAAAGTTTTTCCTACACGGGATCAATTTAGTTTATGATGGTAATATTCGAGAATTGTCTAAACTGGCGTCGTTGGGACTAAAAGCCCCTGGTAACTTGATCATTAGCGGGGAGGAGTCATATGATTATTACTGAAAACCTGCCGTATTCCAGGTTTTATTTTCCCCACAAGTAACTTTATGCCCCACCACCCTTGCTGCTGTTACTATACGTAAGAGTAGCTAAATCTTTGACTATAATAGTTAAGTATTTTTTTAGTCGGTGGACTTCAAATTATTAAGAAGTTGTGAAAACACATTGTACATACAAAAAGTTCACGATTCATTATAAACATCAAAATATACTCCAATAGCATGTATCAGATTAGTACTATCAAACAATTGAAATCGAAGAGCAAGTTCACTAATGAACTCCCAAGACGGTATCAAACTTTAGACATTCTAACTTTGGCATAGGAACACAGATACACATTCCCAATAAATATAATTAATTTAGAATATATTTTTTTATTATTTATTCATTTAAAACTTACAAATTTTACATCCTATATATTCTTTAGTATGAGACTTTACAAAGTAAATTATAAATATTACTAATCTAATCTAATAGAATTTCTTCGTTAAATTGTTGAATCAAATCAATGTACCACATGCAAACAAGTACACCCTTTATATGGTCACGCCCTAAGTGAAGAGCTTGCGTAAACATTCAGTGTAGGGATGCCAAAAATGGGTCAGACATTATAATGTGCGTTTACGAATTCGAGAACCACAATCAATATGCAATATGTTGAATAACTTTAAGTACTTAAGTACCAACAACGATATAAATGATGTTTAAAACATTTACACTGAAAAATACCTCGGACTTGGAACTCTTAAGGAGGTTGGAAAAAAGGAACAAGATTACGCTCTTCATGGCGTTGCAATTGAATACCATTACCGTGAAATATAAAAGAAAAAATCATACAATTTTAAAAATAAAATATTGATGCCGTTGAAATTGTTTCCGCAATATGAATATTTGAATGTTCTGAACATGAATCTGCGCATTATTGATACATTTGTGTCACAAATCAAACGTAAACATTATGGACGTTTTCCTTCATAATAAATGCAACATTTATGATTGTCAATAAAATTGAACTGTTACGTGGCTTAACGTCATCCAACAGATCAGAGTACGCTAAGAATTGATTCGCACGAGTACTATTTACATTTTACAAGTTAACGAATTAATCAAGTCTAAAACAAATTTGACGAACAAAATTCAATTTAATATCATTTATATCAGTGCCATATAGTGAGAAATGAAACATATTGAAAGAAAAAAATTACTGTCAAATGAATGTGATTATAAATAAAGGCTTGTAAAAAACTGCAAAAATTTTATACTTGTACTCTGTATTGTATTACAAGTTTTTATGTAGATTTACGTCCAGTATTGGGCATTATCTCCAATAAAAATTTTTGATATTGTTACCCGGGTAAAATCGTGAGGATATATTAGAAATAGCCACTAAAATAACTTGATCTCGCTATTTTATTAACAAATTTTTTACATTAAAGGGCTCTGGTATTATATAGATTTTGAACGTCAGATGTAGCTATTAAAATTCATAACGTTTATTGAGATTCCATATGTTAGAACTATACAATGTTTTTATTTAATTACAAAGCATACTACATAGAACGAAATTTTTATAAAAAGTGCCTCTTAATGTGTGTGAGACACTATTGAAATTTTTAATTCGATCGAGAGACCTACTAACAAAGTTAGTTACATTATTTGAGGGTTTAATTAACCAGTAATAATTATGACGTCCTAGCAGATAAAGCACAAAAATGTATTACTAGCTTGGCTAATTTTACTTAGTATAATGACAATTCTTATCTATCATTTTATTTATATTTTTCTTGAAATTTATAAAAATAGATAAACAATATTTAGGAATGTCAACGTTAATTTTTTTAACTATGAAAGAAAAAGAGTTCTGGATTAAGAAAATAGAGAGAGGGAGAGGGAGATAGAGTATGAGATTTTATAAGTTTTTCATTAAGATCAATAAATATAGGATAAAACTAAATAGGACAAGACAAATTACAATTATACTTGGGTACGTGTATAACAATAAGGTATCGGGTGTCACTCTTCGTTGAAATTCAAAGTGAAATAATAATTAATTATAAATAATGTTTGCAATGCATATAAACACTACTTCAAGCTAAAGTTTCGTGTTTACATATTTATATATTAATAAGTTTATCATATTTAAAAGATAGTCGTGTCTTAAAAAAAAAATGAAAAAAAGGTCATTGACTTTGAAAAACATATTTCTCAGTGTCCTCGTCTTTATTTTGATATTCTGTTGTAAGGTATCGAAAGGGAACATTGAATTCCATATGACAAAGAGATCACATTGTCTGAAAATTTCTATGCAAATGGAATATATCCCGAAAGATCGGAGTTTTGCAGTTTTTCGGATTACGTTTTGAAATTTATAGTAATATTTTTAATGTATATGTAACATTTAATATGATAACAACTATATTGTTATGTTGCTCTTAATTATAAATGTAAATGAATAAATTTTAGCGGATTTAGTTAATTACTCGGTAACCAAAGATTTAGGTGAGTAAGACATAATCTAAACTCTAGCTTATTTAGTCTTAAAAAATGTTCTAAATTCTAATTATAATAATTGCAATCAAAACAAAATATGTAACATTGGAAGATTAATTTTAATTGGCTGTCATAGAAACACGTGTACCCTTTTTGTGCATCAGACACCGGCTTAAAGTGAGGAGTTTTTAAATCTATTAGGCGCAATAATTAAACCACTGGGCTATGGACTAAAAACAAATGTGTTTTAAAAATGTCCGCTGATAGGATCGCGGTCGTTTTTGATTCTGGGTCTCAATCAACGAAAGCCGGTTTCGCTGGAGAATCTTCGCCGAGATCTGTCATTAAAACCCTGGTAGGACGGTGAGTGATGGAGAAAACCAATAAAACGGAAGAAGTCTTAACACTCTTTTAAATAATCCCAATAAATGTGGTCAATTATACGATATTAGTTTGCTTTTATTATTTTTTAAACTATCCATTCGATGTTTCTGTTACCTTACTATATATGAAAGTGATATGTTTTCGTGAATTTGCAGATTTCGCCATGAAGGTCTATTGGACGGACTTCCAGATATATTTTTCGGGAATGAAGCTGTCAAGAAGAGAGGGTTTTGTGTATCGACGTGGCCAGTAAAAGATGGAATGATAGATGACTGGAATGAAGTGGAAAAATTTTGGCATCATATCTTTTACAAAGAACTGCATGTTGCTCCCGAGGAGGCTCAACTTTTAATGTCAATTCATCCACTTACGCCACATAAAGACAAGTAAATTCAAATAATTGATATTGTATAGGTTCTATTAATTTTTTTAAGTTTTATCGGAAACATTATTTTAACTTCAAATCGATTATGAATTGTGACAACATTATATTTATTAATTTAGCTAAAATTGTAGGGAAAAAATGGCCGAGATACTTTTTGAGAGTCTCTCTATCCACGACTTATACTTGGCGATATCATCGGCGCTGGCATTACATGCGAATGGGAGGACATCAGGACTGGTCTGGGAAAATGGGCATTCGTGTTCTTATGTATCACCAGTTTTTGAGGGATTCCCCCTTAAACACGCCACTATAGAATCAGAAATTAATGGGAGTTCTCTGACAAAAAGACTCCAAAAGCTGTTAAACGAGATCGGCTATTCTTTCACCACAAGTGTGGAAATAGACATACTGGAAGATATAAAGGTTTCGTGACTGCTATCTTATATACTATTTGTCCATTACTTTCATTGCATATTATGAAGATTATATCTAAGGCAGTGTGTAAAGTAAAATATGTTTTTTACCATTGAAAGTAAATTTAAAGTAAATTTTCTTATTTAGACTGTAATTAATTTTATACAAATATGTTTTCACTCATTTAAGGCAAAGCTATGTTATGTGGCCATGGACTATGAGAATGAAGTACAGACTGTCAATCGTTTAAAAGATAGTACCCACTATGAGTTGCCTGATGGACAGCATGTTTTGCTTTGCGAGGAAAGGTTCAAGTGTCCGGAAATGCTATTTCAACCAAAAATGGACGGGATGAATTCCTTTAACATAGTGGATAATATTTGTTCTAGCATATCCAAATGCGATTTGGAATATAAAACTTTATTTTACGATAACATAGTACTTTCTGGCGGCTCAAGCTTGTTCAGAGGGCTCTCCGAGCGTTTGAGTGTTGAACTATCCAGGCGAGTATCAGATATGCCTGGCATAAAAGCAAATGTTAGTTCAATCCCATCCAGACATTATTCGTCATGGTTAGGTGGATCTATCTTGGCGTCGCTGAAATCCTTACACGGGTTTTGGATGACAAAACAGGAATATGACGACAACGGACCCGAAAGGGTACATTATAAATTTTTTTAAATTCAGTTTAAGGTAAACAAATGTTACATTGCGTGCTTTTGAATAAATAATACTTTCATGTCTATTTGTTTGTATTAAAACTTTTATGACGTTATAAGTGTGGTCTTCAGTATTTAGTATTAAGTGTAAGAAATATTGGAACACTCTAAAAAGTAACAAGAACATACTCGTATACCTACCTACTATTCATTATTCACATCTAATGGAATATGCCTTTAAAATAATATGGGAGTTATGACAAATATTGCCACGAAAAATTAAGAAATTAACTTAATCATTTAACGAAACAGATATTTCTACGGAATAAATTCTTTTTTTACATCAAAATATTATGATTTATGGTACGTATTAAAAGAAAATGAAACTAATTCATTTGTTTTTGCTCTCCACCGATAATTTGATAGACACGATAATCTAATCTCAGTGATATATAATACTACAAAGGAAAAATATTACGCAGGCGACATTTTCTGATGGATTAGGGACTGAAAATCAATCAGTATATATCCCTTTGTGCTGTCATCAGAGATTACTCAATTCTACCTGCTTTTTAATCTACTTTGCTGTTTTTTGTATGTGAATATCTTATTATTTAAAGTATTTATTATTATATTTATTTAAAATATCTTATTATTTAAGTGTTGAAAGTTTTTCCTAATTTTAAACTTAAAGAATGTGTTCTATTAATTTTTTATAAACTTGGAAACAACTAGTAATTTTGAAGTGATGTAAACTATAATGACTAATGGCAAATTCATTACGATTTTTTAAATATATTTTTCTAAAGAATGCCTATATCTTGAACTTATTTGAAATACGTCATTTTGTTGTTTTTGGGTCAGGATATAGAGGGATGTTTTATTTCAAACCAAAGATTACGATAATCTAATCGAAACTTTGTCAATCTTTTGTACCTTTCTCAAGAAATGTTCTGAAACAATACATTACTTGTTGTCTATAAAATAAGGATTAGAATCATAAAGTACTCTTCGAAATATGTAACAGTTATACATTATTTGCGAGAGTATTTACGAGGACGGCTCCTTTATACTTGACAATGATTTCTAACTATCGATTAACCTAAAATTTAAAATTTAATTTAAAAAACCAACATATTATTATATATTAATAGCAGCACTTGTATTAAAAAGTTACAGAATAACTTTCCGTTCGACAACAAAACGTGAAAACCAATTAAATGTTACCCACAGTTATGGTTTGATAACAGTCACGTAACAAAGGCTTAGTTTAAATAAATAACAAGTAGCGTTGGACGAACGATTGGAAATCTGTATTGGGTTAGCGCTTAGCAACGTTCAATAATGACGTTGGTACACAATTGTACATTATGGAGGATAAGAAAATATATGAAATATATAAGTGTATTGTTTTTATTATGTTATGTATTTAAGTACCTATATTAATATTATCTTTAACTTAAACAATTTGAATCTCCGTACCAATCGTTTTAAGTGTAAGAAAATAAATGTTTTGAAAGTGATCTTTTTTCGAGGTTTATTTCTGTTTGTGTATACATCGAGGCTATAATGTAATATTGATTACATCAATTTAGTAGCAATGGTTGCTATCAACGTCCAACAGACCTCGGAGGTAGGAAATTACAACGTTATAAGAGAAAATGTTTTTCTTTAATACATTTACCTTACTTTTATTAGGTATTTTTGGTTATATTATAATAATATTAACCTTGCTACAGCTATCTGACCTATGTTCATAAATATGATTCAAAGTCACTGAAGTTCAAACACTTTCACCTACAACTTCATCACCGGATAGATATTTTTGTTATGACTTGGTGTATCCGTTTAGATTTCCGTTTACATTTGTCATAATTAACAGACCAGAAGATATATATTATTTTCATGAAAATATTAAAAGACGGTTACTTTTGCTTTGCTTTGTATTTGATATTATGTAAAAAATTCAATAACCTCCCTAGAAATGTAGGCATCTTAATTGTATGATTTTCATTATAAATTTCACTATCATGCTTATACTAATCAGGGAATAGTTTTAAATGTAACAGACTCTCAAATATTTTACGACCATTTTTTAACACAGCCCTTGTAAAATATCAATGAAATAAAAAAATCGTTTTTAGTCTTCTCTGTGAGGAACGCCTGTTGTTATTGACTATTTACTGTTATTTACTAATATAAAGTTGATCTGATTTACTTCAAGTGTATTATAGTGAAAATTTGCTTCAATAATATTTAAATAAGCCATAATCTTAAATTATTATACGTTATTTATTAGTTACAATAAAACTCGTCAACTATCATCAGCTGTTTAACGAATATTGAATCTATTTAATAAAAGCAATTTTTTTAAATCATATTCTCAGAGGTAAATTAATTAAGCCGAGCTCGTACCAAATTATTTTAACGGGTTCCTGATCTGCTCGGGTTATTAAGAATCATTGTCGCAGCTGTTCTTTAACTGTACGATATTTACCAACGAAATAATCACTCACTGTTTCGTTTGTCTTTTTACTCTAATGTGTGTCACTTACATCTATTATTGCTATATAGATAATGCGGCTTCATATTTAATTACAGCTGATGTATTTTGTCTACACAAATGTTTAGAATGAAAGATGTTTGACAGGTAATAGGATATAGAAATCGCGCCTATTTATTATCTTTTGTCTGATAGCGGTCCTGAACAGCAAAGGTCTGTTGGGGATG